>NW_028227261.1:40162500-40857500 GCF_978045245.1 Mus caroli | reverse complement strand
TTTCCCTCAGAGCTGGGTTCACTCACCCGCTCCACACAGAGCTAGAGGCACTGAGGTTGCCATTCCTGTTTCAGTGCTGGGACAGGATCAAGTTGGCTATAAAAGACTTTGAAGCCATCAATCACCTCTAAGCCTTGGCCTCTAAGACTTCCTGATAGGCCCAGACATTACCTCCCCAAACACTGGGTCATTTCTATGCTTTCCACGCAGAACTGAGCAAGAACTCAGGTTTCTAGGAGCCTAGCCAAAGGCAGGTGCTGGGCCAGGCCAGGATGGCTTGGGGTCGTATGTGAAGATGTCTCCTTCTCTTCCGTTTTGCAGAGTCCCAGCGCCCTACCCTTCCCCACCCTGGCTAATGTGCCACAATTACCTCCTAAGTGCCCAAACAAATGTGGCTGCTGGGGAAAGTGACACGGGCTCCAGGTGATGGATTCGTGCCATCGGGGAGCCGGGCGGAGCGGGCCCCATGCGGGGGGGCAACACTAATATTGTATCAGCGTCGGCGCCGGCGCCACGAGCCGGTGATGAATATGTGTCACTTTACACGGCGCACACTCGGGGGCCTGGCTGCGCAGGCATGGAAAATAGAGTGTCTGGGATTAATGATATTGAAAATGATAGAGAGCAGATTGGAAATGGCTTCGCCTGCCCGACCCGCAGAGATGGAAACGTACCTCACAGCTATCTGCCCAGGCTCGGCCCCCACCTGCCCCCCCCCCACTCCCGCCACCTTCCACTCGCTGCAGAGGCTCATGTTGCGGACCCTGAGTCTTGGTCCTACCTGCCCGCTGCTTGAGATGATACAAATAGGGATGGGTAGATTTGTGAACAGAAAGACAGAACATCAAAAAATAAAATAAAAATAAAAAATAACAAAATCAGCCCTTCAATGACTTTTGACCTGCAAGATCCTCGTCCCCATCTACCTAGTAAACCTTGACCTTGTCCACAGACTAAGCTCTGATCTCAGTTCCAGCTGAGACATGCCTCTGGCCAGCGTAACTCAGTAGAAGCTTGGAAGTCTCACAAGAGGATAGGAACTAGGGTGACAGAGAGGGGTGTGTGTGTGTGTGTGTGTGTGTGTCTGTGTGTTTGTACAGGGCAGAGTGTGATGGAGCACTCAGTGTAGTGAATTCCACTGCCAGGGGAGAACTCGGAACCCAGGCTATTACTCTATGGAATGAACTAGTAAGGAAAGGAACAGGTGTCTCCTCCACTGATATTTAAGTGTTTATATTGGTTTTGATGAATATATACAAAGTGTATATCTGGAAGGGTGTGTGTGTGTATGTATCTGATCACAAACACACCATTGGGTTGTGTCTTTCCTGGGCGAAAACAAGAGTAAGGCTGTGTGCTTTTGGTGTCTATGTTCATGTACAATGGATTTTGCCCTTGATTGTGGCTCACCTTAGACCACTTTGTGCTCATGTGACTCTGCAAAAAGTATGTCTGGGAGAACGTGCCTATGTTCACCCAAAGATGAGGGAAATCCGGGCAAAGACAAACTTTTCTGTGATCATAGGCATTCATCACCAGCTAGACTCTCAGCAACAGAGCTATATGCTTTTCCGTGTAGGAGTGAGATCCATCATGCTGAGATTTCTGCAGAGGGATGCCCAGCTTGAGACCATCACCCTAGCACAATATCTATCATACTCCATTAAACAAGGACAGACTTATACACCAATCCACTCAGTGATACTAGTTTTTTTGTTTGTTTTGAGACAAGGTCTTGCTAAGTAGTCTAGTCTGTCCTCAAATTCCCCACCCCCACTCCATCCTCCAAGGGATTACAGACATGTGTCATCGCTCCTGGCTTACAAATACTTCCAGGGTCTCCTGGTGTGGCAGGTACCCTCTGATGAAGGAAAAAACACAGTCTCAGATGTCATAGACTTATAATCCATTGGAAGAGACAGATGCTAAACAAATAAAAGGCTAAGTAAACAGATAATGACAGAGCAGGGAAATGCTACAAAGTAACCATTTGGATGGCTGTGGCAAAGATTAAGGGAATGACATGTCACTGGCTGAAATGGTCAGGTCAGCTTCGTTATAGTGACTTTTGAACTGGAGATGATGTATTCCTGTGGAGAGGGGAAAGCGGGAGTCAAAGGCCTTGGACACAGTCTAAGCCCTGCTGGGAGGCCAGAAACTATTTCAGTTTTGCTCTTGGAAGGTATGGAGCTGTGTGTGTGTGTATGTGTGTGTGTGTGTGTGTGTGTGTGTGTGTGTAACTGGCCTGGCTTTTATGTGAGTGATGGGAATCCAAACTCCAGCCCTCATGTTTGCAAAGCAAGTGTTTTTATCCTTTGAGCCATCTCCCTGTCCCCTGTCAGAAGGTTTAAAGAAATATGTAAAATTCTTAATTTGAATAACTTGTTACTTAAATGTGCTAACTTACACAGTTATTGCTGAAAAAAAAAAACGTTTACTTTCTTAAGGTTTCTTTAGAGAGGGGGGAGGGGGGCCAGGGCTTCATGCTTGTTGTAATTTCAGCATTTAGAAGGTATTGCTATGAATTTGAGGCCAGTCTGTGCTACATAGTGAGTTCCGAAAGGAGACTGGAAATGGTCAGGATCAGCTTTTTTTTTTTAAGATTTATTTATTATTATACATAAGTACACTCTAGCTGACTTCAAACATACCAGAAGAGGGCGTCAGATCTCATTATGAGTGGTTGTGAGCCACCATGTGGTTGCTGGGATTTGAACTCAGGACCTTCGGAAGAGCAGTCAGTGCTCTTACCCACTGAGCCATCTCACCAGCCCCAGGCTCAGCTTTTAGTTATAGTGACTTTTGAATTGGAGATGATGGATCTCTGTGGAGAGAGGAGAGCAGGGACACAGTCTCAGCCCTGCTGGGAGACAGAGCCGGAGGAGGGACAGAAGGAAGAACAACCCCCACACACACACACACCCATCTCAAAGAGAGAGAGAAGGGACACAGCATGCCATGGTTGCATCCTCCCACCCCCACCCCCACCCCCACCCCATGGTCAGTCTAGGATGGAGACTCGGTGAGAAGTACTGATAGCTGTAGTCATGGTGTCTTTCAGGAGGTGATGAGGTCAGCTCCAGGTGCAGGGTCTTGACATCCCAGTGTCTCACACATGGTCCTCACTTGAGACAGAACCAGTAGACTGTATTTCCTTAGGGCTTTCTCAGCAGCACCCTGAAGTTCTTGGCAGCCTTGAAGGACCTTTTGTGGGGACCACTCTCTTCAGCCTGGCCTCTCTAGCTCTCTCGGGGGCCCTTCCTCACCCTCTCTTTCTTTCCTCCTTGCTGGGTTGCTGAGAAAAGTCTTGCTCTCATCCCTCTCAGTCTAGTTCTCCTCGGAAGCAGCAGCGCCCTACCTCCCACCGACCCCTGCAAGCTGGCACCCGAGAGGAATGGGCATGAAGGGGAAGAGCTGTGTGAGGCCCACTGTACCAGAGGGCAGAGTGGCAACTGACACCACCTCTAGACTGCAGCTCCCAGGCAACACGCAGTGACCTCAGTTCTTGGAGGAGGGAGAAGGAACCAAGGAACCAACTGCTCCCTGAGGCCTTCCCGCTCCCTTTCTACTCAGTCTGGCTCTGCTCACCCGCATTCTTTCATTCTCTCTCAATCTCTCTGTTCCTTCCTCTCCCTCCTTCCCTGCCTCTCTCTCTCCCTTAGTCATTTGCAGAGCGGAGATGGCCTAGCCCATCTGGGAGCGAGAGCGCTGCCCGGTGACGGAGGCGCAGGTAATAGCCGTGTGGAGGAGAGACGTGGAAATTTATGACATTGAAAATGACTGAGGGAGACTGTATGTGTGTGAGTGTGGGAGAGCAAGAGGGGGGAGGGGTGGGAAGGGAGGAGGGAGGGGATGTGCACACTGCCGCCTTACATATGCTCAAGACCTGACTTTCTCCAAGGGAGGACAGCCTTGTTGGGGTTTAATGCCCGGCCATGCACAAAGTCAGACAGACAGACAGGTGGTGGCACGGAGTGGGAAGGAGAAAGGGGGGGCAGCAACTGCTAGCACAGCTAACAACTGCAGGAGAGCCACCCAGAGCCACCGGTTGGCAATGGCCTGCTTGTCCCTGCCGGTCCCCCACCCACTTCAGGAGTTCTGGTCCGAGGAGGGACAATCCCCACGAGGTAGGGAAACATGGGACCTGGAGTCTGAGCTAGAGCTTTTCTCAGGGTGAGGCCAAGAAAGGGTCAGGCACCACAGTGGGTGGGGACAAAGCAGAAACTGAGCCCAGGACTCCTTTCTCCCAGAATGGGTTCTGTGCCCACTAGGTATCATTGTGAGGAAGACAGTACAAATGGATCATGACAATTAAAGGTATAGCCAAAATGACTTCCTTACATCCTCTTGTCAGGAGAGAATCTGTTTCTTGGGATACTAAGACCCCTAATTCCCTCTACCCCAGCCATCTCCAGACCACTCAGGATACTGTTACTAGGCATAGAAATAATTAGGCATCCTTCAGTGCTCCTCTAAGGAGCACTGGGGAGCACCCCAGGCCCAGAACACTATACACTCTTTTCTCCTCCTCAACTCTGCCACCACTTGGCTCACATACTGTTGACTCTCTTCCCTGCCACAGGAAGGTTTTAAGCCAAGATTCACTTAACAGGTAGCACCCAACTAGAAAGAAAAGGAGGTGACTCCTAATTCTACAGTACCCTTTTCATTTCACTGGCCCTCCACCGAGTCTCATCCCCCACCCCCTTTCCCACCTTCGTCCCTTCCAAGGCTTGTGAGGAGGCTGTCTACGGGCTGGAAACACCAGAGTTAGGGACAGAAAGCCTTCCCCAAAGCACAGCTCTTCTAAGTGACCTGAGGCTCCTTGCTGAATGTCTTTGAGGGTGGTTTCCTTACTCTCCTAGAAACTGGGGTTATAAATGCCTAGCCTTCAGGCCATGAGGAGGGTCACATGGCATCCTTATATAAAGTGACCGGCACAGAGGAGGCTCAACAAATGACAGCTGGCATGGGATCCCTCTGACCATACCGTGTCTCTGCTTACAGCTAGGAATGAGGCTGAGAGCTGTGGATGAGGCAAACAGGCAAAGCAGCAACAGCTTGTGAGAATGCTGTACGCTTAGAAGGAGGCAAAGCCAGAGCCATAGTAGAAGACTCGAGTTAACCCTAAAAGGGACTTCCCATCCTTAGATCCTAGAGAAAGCCACCTTTCAAGGTCACCTTCATCTCTCCTCCAGCCTGGTCCAGCCTGTCCTCATCCTAAAGGCAGTTCAGAAATAGCAGCAGCTGCCCTGCCTGATGAGCAGTGGGGGAGGTGAAGAGTTCACTGGGCTCAGGGGTTGTGGGCCGCAGGCCTCCCACCCAGCCCCAGTGCCCTGGCCTGGCCCATTGTGGCCGCATAAAAGGTGACGGATGGTTAATAGGGGAGATAACAGGATTCATAAGGGAAATTTATCGGTCACTCTGGTGGTATAAATATGTTTATAGTGGACCAAGGGGAAATGAAGAAGCCCCAATAAATCACCATGAAGCCACCAGCAACTAATAGGCAAGCGGCCTCAGGAACCCCAGCGTTGGTGCTTGCAGACGCCCCCTCTGGCTGCCTGGTAATGGCATGGTGGGGCTACAAACTCGACAGGCCCACGCAATAGCAGGAACAGGACTCCAGGGGCCACCTCTGCTGGACCAGAACTACCTTGCTTTCCTGTGACACCACCCCCACTACACTCCTCACCGTGGAGAATCTGGACTCAGCTGACTGGAAAGACTTAGTGGGCTTGTGGGTATATGGGCTAGGGCCAGGAGACTCTGGGACATGGGCTAAAGCCTCTGGTGTCAGGCCAGTTTCAAAACTTGATGCTATCACTTGGTAATCCCAGCCTCTTTAGGCATGTCACTATTTGCAAATTGACAGAGAAATTTCCAGTTACTTTTAAGAGCCACAACCCATTGCTGGGGGTGCTTGGCACCTTGAAAGCCTGAGTGGCAGCTATTCTTGCTCCTGGGCAGGGCTGCCCCTGTTGAGAAAGTGTGAGAACTAGAGGATGTCCCCACACCTGTGCTCAATAAGAAACCTAAGGCTCTGAAGTTAGAGGCCTGGTCACAGCCACACCCTAGAAAAGAAAGACTGATTGCAAGCTCACAGTTCATAGCTTAGATAGGTCTATGAGAAGTTTCTGAGGGCTCCTTGTCTGTGCTTGCAGAGGAAATCTAGGATGTTAGGGGCCCTGAAGCACTCAGGGCAAAGCCAAGGGCCTCTGGTAGTGACTGCAGGTGCTAATGCACAAGGCCTCAGGTCTCCTGCTTCCTCTCCCACTTCCCCTGTCCCTTGCTGCAGAGAAAGGGCTGGCCTGTCCTCAGCCCCTCTCACCCCCAACCCCACCCCCCCACCCCCCCACACACACCCCCACCCCCACCCCCCGCGCGCGCGCGCACACACACACACACACACACACACACACACACACTGTGCGAGTCTGAAGCCGTCCATCCAATCCCATAGGCCTGTTTTGGGTCTATGCATTTTGGCGTTCTGGTCACATCTAAGCCTAAATCCTCTCTGGCTACTTCCCTCCTTCCTCCCTTCCTTCCTTTCTTCCTTCCTTCCTTCCTTCCTTCCTTCCTTCCTTCCTTCCTTCCTCCCTCCTTCCTTCCTCCCTCCCTCCCTCCCTCCCTCCCTGCCTGCCCGCCTGCCTGCCTGCCTGCTAAAAGTTTTACAGAGCTCCCTTGGCAAATGCAGTACTGAGCAAGACAGACAACCCTGATGGTGCCCATTGCCTGCTAGAGAAGTCAGGTCCGGATTAAGGAATAGGATGTAGTTAGTGAGTGCTATACTGGAGGCAGGTGCATGAACAGGAGAATGTACAAACAACGGGCAGGCAAGAAAAGCACTTCCGGAGGAGAGTACTTGGAGTGGGTGAGGAGGTCAAAGAACTTCCGGGGCACAGTGGGATTGGTTTGGCTATTTTTTCTGTCACTGCTGAGGGGCAATGCAGACGCCCCCACTTTGGTCTCCACCAACACTGGTCCCTGTTCCTCACACCTCCTGCCTTTTCCTCAGTGGTCGCTCCTCATGGACAATGAGGCAGCCCGCTTCCCCACTTTCCTGCAAGGATGGAATAACCTCTCCGCTCATCCTCTCCAGGCCTAGTCTAGGGGCCACCCTTTCCAGGGCTGGGTCCTTAAACAGATATTGAGGACTTGAAAGTCCCTAGGACCCCACTTCAAACTCACTGCTTTGAAGATGGAAGGAGCCGGGGCTGTTTTTCTCCCTTCCCGACCCTCACTTCTTAAGGTTCCTCAGCCCCCACCCCCGCATCTCCCACTCCTGTCTCTAGACCTCTCTCCCTCAGTCTCAGGCTCCATGGCTTCAACTCTCCCCCCTCCCGTGGCCTCCTCCCCAGCGGGGCGGGGGAAATCGCTCCGTAAATAGGCGGATGGCCCGGGGCGCTCCGGGCGCAGACACTCGTTTTTAGAGCCGGTAATTGACTCCTTTCAGTTGATAATTCATGGCTTGCATATGCGCTTTAATGCGGGCGCCCGGGGAGGCGCGGCAGGCGGGGCGGCCGTGCGCAGAGCGAGCTGCAGCACGGCGGGAGCGATCGGGCCCGCCTGGCCGAGTCCGCACCACCGGGCCCTCGGGTCCAGGTCCCCCCGGAGGCGCAGACGCCGGCTCTGCGGTCCTGTCTACGGAGCAGGACTCTGGGTGGAAGAGGGAAAGGCTGCAGGGGTGAGGCAGGACTGCACTGGTGGAGCCTTCCAGGAGAAAGCAAGGGCTGGGAACACGGGGACCTCTTCCCCACGCTGTCAAATGGGAAACTGAGGCTGGAACTGGGGCAATAGTTCTTACCAGCATTCCACCAAACTCGAACTCTGGCAACCCTATTTCTCAAAGGGTGTGGGTGCGAGGCCTCAGGCCCAGCGGCTGTAGAGATAGATCTCTTCACCCCAAGAACTTTTCTTGTTTGTGAATTAAATTCTTCTTAGGTAATGACCCACCCTGTTGCTGTCTCACAGACTCCCACCGAGAGGCCGGCTCTTTCCTGAGAACTCTGGATTCTGACACCTAGTCAGGTAGCCTCCTGCCTCACACACTCTTAGCTTAGGGAGCCCAAGTCCCTTCCATGTGTCCCTCACCTCTATATAGGTCTGCAACCTCCAGAGTCCGTGGCAGAATCTTTAGTGCCCTCTTAGAGATGTTTGGAGGAACTGGGCTTTCTGCCCAAGGTCACACAGTGACAGAGCCAAAGCAGGACCTACCCAAGCCCAGATCAAGCCTCCTTGGGTGCCAGGTTAAGATTGGGAAGGGAGTAGAAGCTGTCCTGTTCCAGAGGATCCTATGTGCACCCCAACACTGACCTCAGGGAGGCCCCCACAGAGGAATTGGGGAACACAGTCACTCAGATCAGCGGTGTTGCTGTGTAATGGGACAGAGATTAAAGTCATGGATGAAGCTGGACTGGGAATAAGGAGAAAAAAGCATTAGCTCAATAGACTAGAGAAAAGCCAGCCCTGAAGGTCTGTCCCCATGACAGTACTTCCTATTTACTCCGCCCCTGGAACTGGCATCCCCTGCTCTCTTTCCTGTAGCTAATTTCATCTTCCCAAAAATTCTACTCGCTCTACCTTAAAACCTGCGAACTTTAACCCAGCGTCAAATTGCCTAACTTGTTCCTGCATCTCCCTCTCTGTCCTTCCAAGAACCGATTTCCTCATCTATGGATTGGCGCTGGAGGTCTGAAGAGGGGAAGGAAGTTCAGTTTGCAATGGGTCTGAGAGCAGAAGGCAATGGCTCTGCTGTGTGAAGCTCAATGCTGCCCTCTGTTGTCCATACTTGGTAACCAGCTTTGGAAGGCAGGGATGGGAGGCAGCAGACTAGAGAATCCCTTAACCTTCTTACTAGTCATATGGGGGACAGAGGGGGTGGGGAAGAGGTTTTTCTTCATCAGGGATCTTGGGCTCCAGTAGAATTGAAGAGATGGTAACATCTTAATGAGATCAGAAATAGCTCTGCCCAGCGTGCACTCGAATGGTTCAGAGTCAAAATTGCTCCTATGGCGTCATACCTGGGTCTTCATCTCAGCCAAATTCTCATCTATATATCTATCTATCTATCTATCTATCTATCTATCTATCTATCTATCTATCTATCTATCTATCTATCTATCTAACTATTTAATGTGCATGAGTGCTTTTGCCTGTGTGTATTTATGTGCACCACATGTGTGCCTATTAACCTCAAAGATCCTGGAAACTGACAGAGATCACAAGGCCAGCTGGCAGAAAAATCTACTGAGCCCCTCTTCCTGCTCTCTATCTTGGGCTAAGGTGGGGGAGTCTGTGAACTGAGCATGCACACAGAAAACCACAAAGAAAAGCAATGTGGTGAAGCTGAGTGAAGAAGGAGACAAGAGAACACTATGGTATTCATGAGAAGACAGCAGCACAGGTCAGACTGAGTGGGGATCGAGGACAGACTCCAGGAAGGGGACCTGTCACACAAGTGCTCGACCACTGGGCTCCATTTCTAGTCCCACCTGGCTCTTGACCCAAGTCTCCACCTCCTTCATGATCCAGAGTCAGAACTCATCTCCCCGAGGCAAAGTGATGCATTTGCACCAGAAGTCTCACATGAACCAGAAGTTCATGGATCTTCAGAGAGAAGATTCTGGAACACAGATCCTGCTCCATGTTCACAGTCTTCTGGCTAGGTTGTTGTTACTTCCTGTGTTGTTCTTCTCTCTAGCCTAGGTCTGACCTCTGCCTCAATATTTTGTCCCCCGATAAGGTCAGATATCCCAGCCTTGACTTCTGACTTTCCTCAGATCTCAGTGAAAGCTGAAAAGACCACTAACTCATCTATAGCTTCCTGGGTAATCATGTAAAATGTAGTCTCTGTGCAAAATGCTGACCATGGTGATAACATATAAAGGTGAGAATCCTCTGGATGGTCAGGGAAACCCAACCAATGGCAATTCCTGGTCAGATCCTGAGTCCATCTCTGTAGAGAAGGCATTGTCTTGACCCCAAACATAGATCCAGGACCATGAGGGCTGACTCTCTTGGCCATGAAACTCGCACATCCATATAAGAACTCAAACAGGTTTTCATTGCTCTGTGATGTAGTGTGTGCTTGTCAATTGCCTTGGTCTCCAGAGCCAGATCATCTAGCTTCAGACCCTGGCTTCTGCACTTCAGTTGGCTGTATCACCAGTTTCCAAATAGAGGCACACTGTCTGCACCTCTGTCTCCTCACTAGGACTTAATTCACACACACACTTGTACACATACTTACACACATGCACACACATACACACACGTGCACACACATACACACATGTGTACACACAAATGTGCACACAACAAACACACACTTTTTTCAGGACCTCCTAAGAAAGAGAAAGGGTTTGTCTTAGGGTTTCACTGCTGTGAACAGACACCATGACCAAGGCAACTCTTATAAGGACAACATTTAATTGAGGCTGGCTTACAGGTTCAGAGGTTCAGTCCAGTATCATCAATGCAGGAGCATGGCAGCATCCAGGCAGGCATGGTGCAGGAGGAGCTGAGAGTTCTACATCTTCATCTCAAGGCTGCTAGCAGAATACTGGCTTCCAGGCAGCTAGGATGAAGGTCTTAAAGCCCATGCCCACAGTGACACACCCACTTCAACAAGGCCACACCTACTTCAACAGGGCCACACCTCCCAATAGTGCCACTCTCAGGGCCAAGCCTCTACAAACCATCACAGGGCTCAAAACACATCAGATAGTGACATTCATTATTATTTTCTTAGAACTCAAGTCAGCACTTTTACTGGATAACTTGTGCTAAAATCAATTTTCAGAAAAAGTAACTTCCAACTCAGACACATACCCACTCCCCCCCCCCAACCCCTCTTCCTCTTCTCCCTTTCTCTGGGTTATTTTAGATCCTGTCCTTGAATATTCTGATGGTATTTCATTTTGTGAATGGCTATGAATTAGCCCTAGAATTCACTGATCATTTCCTACGCAAGGGCCTCCTGCTTCATGCTTTTCTGTTTAACTTTCAGTACAACCCTTCCAGCTGCATAATTTGAGTCCCATTTTCCTGGTGAACAAACTGAGATCCACAGATGTGTTTGCACAGAGCAATGTCCAGTTCAGGTAAATGGTAAACTTCTGACTAGAAACATTCACCCTGCTCCACTCTCCCTGCCTCTAAGATCTACTTTCTCTCCCTTTTAAATTAGTGTGTGTGTGTGTGTGTGTGTATGTGTGTGTGTGTGTATGTGTGGTCGAACACCCGCACGAGTGTGCTCATGCATGTGTATGTATGCTATAAAATGTGTAGAAGTCAGAAAAAAACTGATTCCTTTCACCATGTGGGTCCCAGGGATAGAACTTGGGTCATCAGAATTAGCAGCAAGCCTCTTTACCAGTTTAGCCATCTTACCAGCCTTGGTTTTGCAGTTTCCTCCTGACAAGGACAGGGCTGTCACACAGATCAAATGGTGTGTCTTCAGGGATGGAACAAAGTTTTACCAGAAGAGACAAAGAGTAAGCAGCAGTGGCAGAGGATGTCCCTAGCCTCACAGAGACTTGATGTGCCATGGTTGGGGAGTAACCAGGGGGCCCCCATCAGCGCAGAAGAGAAGCGGAGAGGGAGGGGAAAAGATTGTGGGAGGGAGGAAGTGGAAGGGGGCAGTGAGCGGGATGTAAAGTGAATAAATAAAAAATTAAAAATTTGAAAAAAAAAAAAAACCCACTAAGCAGAGGATTGAAAACCCGTGTAGAGAAAACTGACCTCCTGGGAACTTTTGATAGTATCGCCCTTGCAGAAGGCCAATTTCTTCTCACCTTTATACATGGGGAAGTTCCGAATGTCCTGCAAGCTCAGATACGAGAGGCTTTCTGCAGAAAGACATAGGAACACTCAGCAAATCTTACTCGTGTAAGACCATGAGTGGGTGCCCCCTGCCGGTACTTTTCGGAACCACAGATTTGTGGACTTAGATGGCCGCAGAAGCCCAGACCTGCCCGACCTGGGCCTTCTCCCAGTCTTCCAGCTTGCAGGGAGGCAGGGAATTGGCATCTTAGGAGCTTTTCTCAGTACCCATCACTGGGTGGGTCTCTTTCCATTACTGAGTCTCTGACTTCTCGCCCTCACTTCGAGGCGGGGATTACTCTGCCCTGGGTTCAAATGATGAAATGGGGGTGGCAGAAAGGTTAAGTGGCTTTTCCAAAGCTATAGCTAGTGGTAGCAGAGGGATTGGTCCGTGTCCTCCTGTGTACCGGAATCCAGATGTGTGGGGAGAGAGGTGGGTGCCGTGCAATCCTGCGCTAAAAAAGTTCCTCTGCAGCTGTCACTATTGTGAAGGGAGGGTGAGGATGCTTGGGCAGAGACTTGGGGGAGAGTTAGGAGGATGCGTTCTTAACATCAGGGGAGAAATGCCAGTCTGGGTTTGGAGTCAGATTTCATTCTGCAAAGAACAGTGTCTTTGAGATCAGCACCTGTGCGGGAGACTCAGGAATGTCCCAGACATTGCGCTGTCCTGGCCTGTGTGCTTCAAGTGGAGAAGACACCACTTGAGGTGGGGGAAGCAGAGAGATCGCAAGAGTAAACAAATACGCTAAAGCCAAACACAAAGTCCTCATACTTTCTATTTCATTTATATGAAACCCTAGAGACTTCTGTCCATGGTGACAGGATCAGTGGCCGCCAAGAGTAGCAAAAGAGGGAACTGCCAAGAAACATGATGGAACTTGGAGGTGGCATGCTATAGTTCGGATGTGAACTGCCCTCCATAAGCTCAAGCTTGCCCACTTCATTCCCAGTTGGTGGCGCTGTTCAGGAAGGCCCGCCTTTAGTGGGTGGAGCCTTGATGGAGGAAGTGGATTGTTGATGGGTGTTGAAGTTTTATATCCGGGCCTCCTTTCCTGTTCTTCCTGCTTCTGGGCTACTAATCAACACGAATAGACTGTCCCTCTGTCCTGCTGCCACGCATTCCCACCACGATAGAACGCATACCCTCAAAACTGTAAGCTAAGATAACCTGAAGTTGCTTTGGCCAGGTGTTTTGTCACAGCAAGAAAAGCCACTAATATGTTCTATAAATTCTAAATATTTATCTTATATGTATATTATGGAAGCAATTATCTGGTCAAAATTAATCAAGTTATATTCAAAGGGTGAACTTTATTATTTCTAAATTATCATTTTAAAAAAAAACACTCTTAAAGTGAGTGGAAGCTAGAAATGACTGCTGTAGGAACCAAGGGCTCACCCCACCCTACCCAAGCCACAGGCTTCTTTCCTTTACCTGAGAAACATCTCATTAGTGCTCAGACACTTGTGTCTCGATTCAAGTAGCACCTAACTAACTAATGCCACAACCAGCCAAGTCAGTGGCAAGTCCAGGCCCAACACAGACCCTCCCCAGCCTTGCTTCTCACCTGACTGCAGCCCCACCCCAACTCCAACCTCACTCCCGCACTCAGAATTCTTTGCTTCTGCCCTTAACTCCAATCCCAATTCAAACAAGTCAGCTTCAGCCAAAACCTAACCTCAGCTTCCAGCCCAAGCTTCACACCCAGCTCCATTGTATTCTGTAGTCCCAGCTATAAGCCACCTCAATACCAGTCAATCTCTAACCTTAATCCTGGCGTCAGGCACAATCTCAAAACCTAGTTAAGCTAGGCACAGTGGCATGTACCGTTAGTCCTAGCTACTTCTGAGGCTGATGTAAGGACATCGCTTCAGCCCTGGACTTTGAGGCCAGCTTGAGACCCTTACTAAAAAGAAATCAACCTAATTGCAAAGTCTAAACTCCTCCCTGAGTAGATACCAACTCTAACCGCGTGATCTTTGACTGAATCAAAAGGAGAAGCGGAGCAGAGCCACAGCAGTCATGACTCTGTGTCCTGGCTGTGGATGGCAGTGAGACCAGCTGCCTCAATGATCGACTGAATTCTCAGACTGCGAGCCAAAACAAATGCTAGCACAAGATCAAATAGCAGGTATGCCCCTGTGACCTTAGCATCCAGGAGGCTGAGGCAGGATAATTGCTGAGAATCTAAGACTAGCCTGAGCTGGTCAAGTACCAGGCTAGCCCAGACTACATTGTTTAGTGTGTGATTGAGCAGCAGTTCTCAACAGGAACAAAAGCATGTAATGGGGGCCAGGAAGGGAGATGGGGATGGAACTGGGTGCAGGAACATAGTTCCTTACAGCCATCTAATCCTGACCACACCACAGAAACCAAATTACAGTGATCCCAGCAGTCCAACTCTGCTATAATGGCCTTCCTTCCAAAGGACCCCAGCCTAGCACCTTCTCTCCAATCTGTTCTCTCCCCCACCTCCAGGGCTGGGCAAGCCTATCCAGTGTTCTGCATCCTAGATGCAAGCAGCCTGGTGGAGAGCCAGAGGGCCCTGGCTGTGCTGGGAGATGACCGTGTAAAGCTATCCCAGTGACCAATGTGAAAGGAGAAAGCCTGAACTGAGAATGTGACTAAGGTTCCTTGATCCTCAAGAGCAGCAGCCTAGGGCAGTGTCTCCCAGGGTCAAGACACAGAAGCTGATGTAGCTGTGTCCAAGGAGTTGGGGCTCCATCCTGAACTGGCAGCAGAACTTGGCAATATTGCTAATTTAATTCTGATTTGAGAGGGATGAAGGATGAACATTAAGGGAGTCCTAGAGTCTTGCACCATGACTTAAGAGAGCAGCTGGTAACCTAGACAATCTGTGGCGGGAACAGAGTCTCTGCAGAAAGACCTTGAGAGGCCATTGCATGAAGCTCTAATGGTGAAAGCTAAGTTGCAATTGAATATGTAAGATATTGGAGATTCCTGGCCCATGAGCCATTTGTCAAAGACAGCTACAGGCATAAAACAAGAATCTATGTGTACATCAGACAGTGGACCAGGAGGAGAGGGGCTTCTGTTTCCTGCCTAGGCTAGGGTCCTGACTCACCTCCTCTAAATAGCAACAGAGGATGCTCTTTAGATTCAGCTCTCTAGACTATCAGCCTCTGGGCCAGCATTTCCTGGAGCAGGTCCTGAAGATTTGGAGTGGAGTGAGCAGATAGCTAGGACCTACTGTTTCAGACCCGCTGAACACTCTACACACCACACACCACGGTTGGACAGAGCTGTACTCATGCCTGCATGCTTAGTACATGTTCCTATGCTTGTCCACAACACCAAAGACATACCTAGTCTGTCTCCAAGGCAACATGAAAGCTCCCAGGCTCCTCTAATCATTAGAGTCTCGTGGGTCCTTCTCAGTCTCTTGGAATGTTAGCATTCCTCAGAGGGTGGCCCTCTCTCTTCCACCAGCCCACACTTACTAGGGAACATAAGCGGTCATACCTGTTCCTCTATCCCTGGCCTCTGACTCTAGACTTTCTCACCCACCCACCTACCCAAAGATGGTCCAGGATGTATTATATTTCTAATAAGCTTGTTCTTCAAACTTCCAACTGATATCATGTCACCAAAGCGACAGCCTTAGAACCATTCTGGACCCTTGCTTCATATCCAAGTTCTGACAATATCATCTTAATGATAATCACACGTAAGATAATTGTAAAATGTATTACAACATCCTGTGTGTGCTAGTCCCTGCCCCTAATATTTCACCTATAATAGCTCACAATGCTCCTTGCAGTAGCCCTGCTGGTATGTAACATTGTTTTCTGGTTTTGCAGTGAAGAGGACCCTTGGGCCAGAAAGCTGTGGGTCCAAAGACACACAACAGAAGATCCAAAATCAGGCAGCCCAGTTCCAAGGATCTTAGTCTTGTCTTATATATATTTTTTCTCATTGATGTAACAAACTCTCTGGAAGAAGCAATCTAATATTCCTCACATGACCTCCATAGGCTCAGGGCCATCCCATGTGTTATCTAGCGTCCAAAGTCCCAATACAGATATACAATTATGACATTGCTCAAAAAATCCAAAGTCCCTTCTGAAACTCAAGGCAAACTCTTAATTGTGAGGCCTCACAATATAGAAAACCAAGCTACATACTTCAAGTATACAATGACATTTGTTGGGTTTCAAACCCAGGACCAGGTATATTTTACATCCCAAAGCAGACCTGGCCTCCAGGTTCTCCCAGCATCCCTCAGTCCCTGCCTATCATACCGTTCCTCCCAACTTTTCCAGCCCAGGGGCAGGTCTACCTTTCCTTATATAATCTAGACATCTTCCCTCTCCCTCTCCCCTCTCCGTCCCTCCCTCCCTCCCTCTCCCCTCTCCCCTCTTCCTCCTCCCCTCTCTCCCCTCCCCTCTTCCTCCTCCCCCTCCCATCTCCCTCCTCCCCTCTCCCCATCCCTATCCCTATCCCTCCTCCTCTTCCCTTTCCCCTCTCTTCCTCCCCATAGCCAACTTTCCTGACCTCAGTGCTTGGAGCCTGTGAACTTGCCTAAAAGAAGCTTCCGATAAACCTGCATTCACATACTCTAATCTGTCTTGAATTGACTCATTTCATGAATGGAGAAATAATTTATCAGCACTAAGTAAACATTCCCATTCCAAAAGGGAGTAGGAAGAGGAAGATAGCAAAGTAAGCCCAGACCAAAACAAGATCAAAATGCAACCGGGCCAACTCCAAACCCTGCATTCTATGTCCAGAATCTGGGACTCATGAACTCATCATCTGGGCTCCAACAGAACCCTTCCCCTACAGCTCTGCTGCCTGCAGCACACATGGCCTCTCTCTTGGGTTGACTCCACTCACTGCTGTAGCTTTCCTTGGTCGGTGCTCCATGTTTTTGACGTTTATAACACCCTGGGGTCTCCATTGTGATTTAGGTTTCAGCATTGTGCTCTCTCGGGATCCTCACAAAGGGAGCTGGACCCTGTTACACACTGTCTAGCCTTAGCAACTTTCTAGAAACTTGATGCAAACCTCCCTGACCTCATTACCCTTCCATTTTGTATGCTTGCAAAATAAGCAGTATGTGGACAGCGGCACAAAGTTCTGTTGCCAACTCATGATGACACCTGGGTCCGTTGGATAGTGACAGCTGTGACAAGAGCCTACAGCTGAGCCAGAGAAAGTGCTTTGTTTATCTGTTTAAGCAAGGGACTCACTTTCAGGCAGTCTATTCCCAAAGGGATGAGCTCCAGTTTTATGCCCTGAGCCTTCCATGGGTGGGGTCCTGTCCTTGGGGCATGATTCCTATCATCCCAGTGCAAAGTACACAGTTTCTCCTTAATTGTACTAATTTCTTTAACAACGAAAGCTGCTTAGCCACAACTTTAACTATGTGGATATTCCATTGCTTATAAAATGGCACCTTTGGGGGTCCTTGTTTTCTTTATAAACCTGTCTAAAAGCAATTAATAAAAAACATACCATAGGGGGCTGGAGAGATGGCTCAGCAGGTAAGAGCACTGACTGCTCTTCCGAAGGTCCTGAGTTCAAATCTCAGCAACCACATGGTGGCTCACAACCATCTGTAATGAGATCTGGCACCCTCTTCTGGAGTGTCTGAAGACAGCTACAGTGTACTTACATATAATAAATAAATAAATCTAAAAACAAACAAACAAACAACCCATACCATAACCTGGATGCTAGGCTGTCTTAACACTTTTCCCATCGAACAAGTTAGTCCATTGCTTTTGAATTCAGCCTCATGAAAAAAATGTTTATTGCCTTTATTTATTTCTGTGCGTGGGTGTACACACGCTGCCAACACTTGTGGAAGTTGGAGGACAACTTGTTGTAGTCAGTTGTCTCCTTCTACTGTGTGTGTTCAAAGTATCCATTTCACTTTGGCAGGCTTAATGGCCTTTACCTGCTGAGCCATCTTGCTAGTGATCATAGATTTTTCAGGGCAATGGCAGAAGGTAGACAAATGCCTTGCTAGAACATAAAATGAATGGTTTCTAGTCCAATTCTCAGTAAAATCTTTGTTTCCCTTGGAAACCACATAAGCTTGCTCCTTGTTTTCCATATTCAGAGATATGGTCTTGTACTGTACGCCCACCAGGACTATCCCACCGGACGACACCCTCTGCTTACAGCATTCCCAGGCTTCCCTGGCCCACAGCCTCAGATTCTTCCACTGTTTACAAACCAGACACAAAGGCTTATGAACCAAATGGTCACAGCAACAACCCAACTTTGCAGCACTAATTTCCTTTGTGAATTTTCTTGTCCCACTGATAAAAACATACCTGAAAGAGTATTTAAGGTAAAAGGCAACTGAGGGGTGGGAGGATTGATTTGGGTCACGGTTAGAGATCCACAGCCTGTGTGCCCCCAAGAATCTCACTAGACCCAGATAAGAACCCCTGTGGTCTGGGCTACCATTCAGCTGGAATATACCTCCATAGCTGTGCCAATGGCTAAAATATGGCTCCTCATGGTTCATCAGGTAAAGAGCTAAACTGCTACATCCACTCCAGTGAAGTCTGTGTGACAGGCCTAAGAGCCTGGAAGCAGTCACTAGGCAAAGAGTTTCAAAGAAACTTAGTCTCCTGGAACCTTGGCATTCCCATAGCATGTACACTCAAAACTTGTCCCCGCATTAGTCTGGTGTATGGATCTGTGTGCTCTCTTTCAGTACTGTTTTATTATAAGTGCCTTTAAGGATTGATTTTGACATGTAGCTAAGCCTCCGCCAGTGTTCCAATGTCCTAGAAAGTCCTTGAAGCTAACCCTGATCTTGGAATTCAGTAAGAATGTTATCTATAGCTGGGCGGTGGTGGCGCACACCTTTGATCTCAGCACTTGGGAGGCAGAGGCAGGCAGATTTTTGAGTTCGAGGCCAGCCTGGTCTACAAAGTGAGTTCCAGGACAGCCAGGGCTATACAGAAAAACCCTGTCTCGAAAAAAAAACAAAAAACAAAACAAAACAAAAAGAATGTTACCTATTCAGTAACATACAAATTTACTTCTAGTAGAGACAGTGAAACTAATTAGGCATTACAATTTACTTGAGTAGAGCTAGAAAAGCTCAGGGCTAGTCTACATAGTAATTACTTAGAACAATAGCAGAGTCACACCCATACACAGGAATACACAATGGCCTAGGAAATGGGTAGGTTGTAGTATTATTCATGAAAAGGTCAGTAGAATGGAATTCCCCTGGTGCAGGTTTTTCACTAGGCCCAAAGGAAGAGCATAATCAGGTATTTACTAAAGGACCCTGGTGGTGGGCTTAACAATAGACTAGCATTACATCACAGCACTCACCTGGCTCCTGTGTTTAGCTGATCTTAATTAAGGGTTGTTCCTATGCTCAGCTGTAAACATGGCCTGGCTCCCGCAGTCTTTTTATGTATGCATTTTGTTTTGTGTCTCTTGTGAGACTAGGCCGGGGCCTAGCAAACACATAAGTGTATGCTCACAGTCAGCTATTGAATGGATCACAGGGCCCCCAATGGAGGAGCTAGAGAAAGTATCCAAGGAGCTAAAGAGATCTGCAACCCTATAGGTGGAACAACATTATGAACTAACCAGTACCCCGGAGCTCTTGACTCTAGCTGCATATGTATCAAAAGATGGCCTAGTCGGCCATCACTGGAAAGAGAGGCCCATTGGACACACAAACTTTATATGCCCCAGTACAGGGGAACGCCAGGGCCAAAAAATGGGAATGGGTGGGTAGGAAAGTGGGGTGGGGGGGGAGGGTATGGGAGACTTTTGGGATAGCATTGGAAATGTAATTGAGGAAAATACGTAATAATAATAAAAAAAAAAGAACCAGTGTAACTTGACGGATGTATTTGCCTAGCTTTTGGTTTTCTTCTGTATTATAAGACTGGTGCTTGCTTTGAGAAAATACATTCAGATACACACTCTCACTGTGTCCATGTCTGTTTGTCACCCCCCCTCGCCAACTCCTCGCTTGCCTGTAACCACTGGAACCCCGATTTCCTGCAGATTGAGGACCCAGTTGAGGTTTGTCTGCATCACTGGACCCGGCAGGAATGTTCTAGAAACTCTCTAGGCACAACCCTTGAATCCTTAAGGAACTGTCAAGGGCTAGTCTGTACCCATCCCCAGCCTGCTCCCCAGGCTAGGAAACCCTAGCAAACCCTGACAGAAACTGTCCCAGCACTTCCTGGTCCACAGGTTCACCACCAACACTAGTGTCTTTGTCCCTCGTGCCCCACTAATCCCTGTTCCTACAGAAGTATCTTGACAGGAGGTGCACCCATAGCCAAGTATCTATCGTGTCAGCCTGGACCCTATTCTAGTCTCCCCTACAGTTATTGTGTGGTAGCTTCTGAGACCTTTGGCTCTAGAACAGTGATAAGGTAGGGAGAGCAGGTGAGGGAGTGCTTGGGGCTACTACAGGAGCATGATGAAATTGCTCTTCTACTAGCAGGGCAGGCATTCCATAAATGGGCAATCAACAATCTTGCCAATAAGTCTCCTAAAAAAAAAAAGTTCAAAACCCACCCCAGAGCTAGGTGTGCCATTATACACTTGTGATCTTAGCACTTGGGATGTGAAGGATTTGGAATTCAAGGTTGTCTTTGGCTATTTAGAGAGTTCAAGTGCAGCCCGGGCTACATGAACGTCTACCTCATAACAAAATGAGAACAACAAAAACCTTCACCACTAAAATCCACCTCTCATGGACATTAGCTTTCTGTTTAAAATGAAAATTATAACTCTTCAGGACTGTGTACACTGTTAACATCTATAAGTTTATATAAATACTGTAATGAGGGGCTCCAGGGAGTAAGAGCACTTGTTGCTTTTACAGAGGACACAGTTTGAGTCCCAGCAGCCACACAGAAGTTCATAGCTCTGCATTAATCTTTGTGGAGGTTTGAATATGGTTGGCCCAACCCAGAGAGTAGCACTATTAGGAGGTGTAGCCTCGTTGGAGTAGGTGTCCCCTTGTTGGAAGAAGTATGTCACTGTGGGGGTGGGCTTTTGAGAGACCCTCCTCCTAGCTGCCTGGAAGCGAGTTTTCTCCTGTTTGCCTTTGGAACAAGATGTAGAACTTTCAGCTCCTCCAGCATGTCTGCCTGGATGCTGCCATGCTTCCAGCCTTAATGATGATGGACTACATCTCTAAACCTGTAAGGCAGCCCCAATTAAATGTTGTCCTTTGTAAGAGTTGCCTTAGTCCTGGTGGCTCTTTACAGCAGTGGAAACCCTAACTAAGACACTCCAGTTTCAGAAGAGCTGATGTCCTCTTCTGACCTCTGCAGGCACTAGGTATGCAAGTGGTCCACAGTCATGCATGCAAACAAAACACTCATACACCTAAAATACATCTTTAAATGCTGTAACAAACACTCCCCCACTAGAGAGATGAATAAATAAAGGCACAGAGGAATTCTTTAAAATATTAGTATCTAATTCAGGATTTCAGTGCAGGGAAATGGAGACACAGAAGCCACATTGCCATTTTATACGACCTCGCAGGGGGTCAACACCATTTATTGTAACACGCTACCAACACTGCTCAGACTTAGCTAACATCACAGATGCCTGACTGCAAATGCTAGCCAGAAACCTTGCCGCTATTGGTTGAGCAAAGAGCAGAGAGAGGATGCATCCCAAGGAAAAGAACATTGGTCTCAAAGAGAAAGACTCAAGCCAGACATGGTGGTGTGTCCTTATAGTCCCAGCTAGGGACTTGAGAAGGCAAAGTGACTGTCTGAACCAAGACCAAAGAGTTTGAGCCCAGCCTTGGGGAGAGTGCAGGTTTTCTGCTACATATATCAGCTGGCCTGAGTGACTCTGGGATTCTCTTGTCTCTCATCCTCCATTTCGCCACAGGGGCACTGGGGTTACAGAATGTGCTATGGTACTACTCAGCTTTACACAGCTTCTGGGGAATCAAACTCAGGTTCTTACACTTGCATGGCAGCTGTTTGTCTGTTTTTGTCTTTATAATGAATATGGGGACCAGAACGAAGACAGACTCACAGAAACCTCCTGGGTGGACTGAGCAGAGTCCTGTGAAAGTTTGCAACTCTGAGCTGAATTGAGGTTGTCTGACGCTTTGACTTGCCTCCTTTCCTGGGACATCAAGCTGTGCACCTGAGTTCTTAAGGGCGTGCCCATTGGAGAAAGACCAGACTGGGAAGCCGTCCAGGGCAGACCGTCCAGTGGCTTTGTTGTAGAGAGAACAAGATGCTGAGAGCCAAGAAGCTTGCAGGTATGAGCCTAGAGATAGATGACCTCTTCTAAACCCCTCCTCTCCTCCAGCCAACCGGACACAATCCCAGTGGTTAACTGGCTGGGAGCTGCACACCCCACTGCCTATGTGCACACCATCAAAACCTACATGGAATCAGCTGTTCCCAGTTAGCAGGCATTTTATACATTTGACCACCATTCAGAGCCACCTCAGTTATACATATGAAGACATACACTCCAGGCAGTAACACAACAGACTGTTGTGTAGGAGAGTTCTCCTAGGCAGACACAACTCATACACATCTACTCACCCAAGGGAGAACCCACAGTAGATTAAAATAACAATTTCACTTAAGTCCAACTTTGCGGACCAATGAGTTTTTATCAAGATTACTACAGGAGTATGGGTGAAGTGTTACAGGAACAGGGATGACGCAAAAGAAATTGTGTCACCTAGAAGCCCACGCCGACACAGGGGGTGACTCACAAAAGCTGCAACCCTGGAGCTCTCTGTACAACTTACAGGAAGTCTGAGAGGACTCTCTGGTCAGTCTTCTCCTGAGCACCTGTTTACTGCTTTGATAACTCTAGAGAGGGGGCCTCATGAATCGCCCAAGTCATAGCCTGTCCACAGGGCCTGTTTACCTCCCAAGTTTCCTGAGCCCCTCTCCACCCTTCTACAGGGAATACTTCAATCAGAGGAATCTGCTGTCTAGTACACTCAGGTGCACACACCACTGCATACACAGACACAAGCAGCATGCAGCCACGCATGCACACACACACACACACACACACACACACACACACACGCTCCACCACAGCACAGTGAAGCTGCAGCAGGAGGCACATGCAACATTCACAGTAATGGTTCCTAGGCCTCCACTGTCCACAGCTGGGGCCTCGGCCAGTCCAGGAGTCCTTTTCATCATGCAGATTCGCCACAGCAGCCCCATTAGCCAGACTTCCTGGTCATCAGTCTGGGCGGGATTGCTGCTCTCTGGGGGTGGATTGATTTATCCAACTAATTAGTCCCAATTAATATTAATACACATTCCCAGCCACTTCGGCAGCTCAGGCAGAGAAGCTGTCCATTGGGGCCATCAATCACCAAAAGGGGACAGCAGAGGACACACTGGATCTTCAGTACATGGGACTCCATCCCCAACCCCTATCCCTACTGGGCTCCCAGAGGGAGTGTGCTACCCAAACTGAGGACTCCAAACTGGGGCGCCCAAAGCCCAGAGAGGCACATCACATGCTCTAGGCCACACAGCAGATCCAAGGCTGTGTCTCATTGCTCCTTTCCTCACCTTCTCTCCCCCACCCTAAGGAGGAGTATGATATGCTGTACTCGGATCCCATTTTCATCTGTCAATCCCAGCCAGCCAGCTGCAATGGCTGTGCGGATGCTTTCAAGTCTCTGTAGGATGCTGAGCGGACATTTTCAGGATGGAGGTGGGTGAATGTGGACGGGAGAGTGAGTTGACTAGGTTCTTGTCTCGGTGGAGATGAGGACAGGTTCACCTAAGAGATGGACAGACTCCTCAGGTCTGTCCCACAACTGCCCTGGGGGGAGATGACCCAAGAAAGTAAGGACTGAGGCAGGCAGCTAGGATGCAGGGATCCAGCCTCCCCATTTGCTGGGTCTCCCAGTAAAGAGGGTCTGTGGGTAAGGATGAGAAGAGAGAGGAAGCTATTACGAGCCAGAAGCAAGACAGAGTGGACTTGAATTAGGAGGAGGCATAGCCATGCATAAGCTAGTCAGTGTGGCTACTGGTCACTACGACCAAGGGAATAGTGAGTACCCTCAACACCCAGAAGTCAGGAGACACAGGAGCCAAGTTTGTGGCGAACACTGTTGGCTCTGAGCCTCAAGTCACTTGGAAGCAGATGCCAAATCACCTTCAAGACAGCTCCAGAGCTTGTCCCGGTCCATCCTTCTACCTCTTGGTATCCTAAGCTGTTCTATTTCCAGTACTGTCTGGTGATGCCCTCAGGCCCCTCTGGAAGCCATGTGACAGCTACACCATGCCCTGGGGCACCTGGACCTTGCTCCCTCACCTTTCCTTAGGCTGCAAGCCCCCATTACCACACCAACCTTTTTATTTATTCACTCTTATCATCAGCATAAATTATTTTATGATCTTATTTGCATGCCCTCTCTCTAGAAAATGAGTTCCCTAAGAGCAAGGACCTTGGCAGCCTTTTGTAAAGTGTCTGGCAAACAGTAGGCACTCGATTCAGTGATGGCAGGTGGAGTTCTCCATCCCTCCCTTCACTTGTCCTTATCCAGTTACATCAGCAGCGTTTAAGTTGACTCCACTCTTCTTGAAATACTTGTTCCTTGGCTCCCATTAACTGTGAGCTTTCCAGCTTACATGTCACTTCACACAGAGAGCACTCCCTGATACACCTACTCTTGCACACATGACCAGCAGGCCAGGTAGTCTGCTCGATGTCCTCATACCCAGGGACTTCTGCTTTATAGCATTTGTGACCTACAGTGCAATTACACAGTTGCTGGTAGAATGAGAAACCATTCAAGCAAGGGGCTGTTTCTGTTTGCTTATCCTGAGCATAGTGGGAGCAATTCAATGTGCTTGTGGGCTGGGTGGAAGAAGTGCGGAGGAGCTGAGGGTTGGTGGAAGTTGATGCATGCAGCCTTCTTGACCAGGAGAAAGCTCTATGTTGATCACAGACAAAGAGATATTTGTCCCTGTGGTCATGAATCAAAGTGAATTAAGTAGATTAGATAAAGGTAGCGGGTCAGAGGCAAACTGAAAATTCCCTATTATGGATGGCATAGGAAGTAATCAGGAGATGCCAAAATGGATTCGCTAGGAATAAATCTGCCGTCCCTCCAGCAAGCCTGACTGGCTCTCTACTAAGTGCCAGGTACCATGCTGGGTGCTAGGCATGGTAAAACCTTGCAGAGCCCAGACCACAAGTGGTCTCACTCACTCACCACAAGTGGGATCCTAGGTCACCAGTACAACCTACATGGAGGAGACGTCAGAAGCCAGGCCAATACTGGCAAGCTAACAAAACACAGACCAGAGGAGACTTATTTGGCTGGGAAGCTCAAATTGATGACACTGTTGTCTCTGTAAGTGTTCCCTGACAGGTATCCAGGGTGACATAGTCCTTCCTCAGTCCAGTGTTCTGATGTGTGGATATATAAGTAGAAAATGGGTTACAGAGATGACCCTAAAAGATATCCCATCCAGCCAGACTGTGGTAACACACGCCTTTAATCCCAGCACCCAGGCAGGCAGCCTTGTGAATCCCAGCCAGTGTAGCCAGCCTGATCTACAGACAGCCAGGGCTCCACAGAGAAACCTTGTTCTCTACAACAGATAGAGAAGTAGAAAGGGCATGTCAGCAGAGAGTTGGAATGAGGGGGGAAGACCCGGGCAGTGTCCATCAAAGCTGGGGCCAATCTGAACAAGGAAGGGCGGGCAGGAGCTAAGTGCCAAGGACATGTCCCTGTGTCTACCTTGTGGGTGATGGCCTAGGGAGGCTTTGGAGCAGGAGAGTGGCATGATTACAGCCAGCTCTGGAGGGACAGCACAGCCCTCTCAGCAGGCTCTGGTTCCCAGGGTCCTAATAGAAATACCCAGAAAAATACATAAACACATTGCTTCTTTTTGACTGTTGGTGGTCCTTGGCCCGTGTCGTTCCTGCTGGGCTGTCACATAGAGTAGGGGGTCAGGATGGAAAGTAGACCAGAAAGGGGAGCAAGGTCCAGACTTGGTTATGGAGGGCGTGCCCTGGGTTTCTGCAGGAGTCCAGGGAAGGGCAGGTGGTTGCCTCTTCCCGTGCTGGGCATCTCCTCATGGGTGGCAGGATCCTGAATAGATGGGGCTGCAGTGCAGAGCAACATGGGCCTTAGGTCCTCCAGAGCTGGGCAGATGAATGACCCTCAAGATGGCCGCTTTTCAGGGGTCATCAGCCGTTCCACCTCCCGCATGAACCGCAGACACAGCTCTTCCTGCCAGGGCAGAGCCACGCACTGCACAGCCACAGGCAGGCCTACACCCTTTTTCATGCCCTACATGGGATACAGACATCAGGATGAGAGAAATGAAGTAAGACCACACCATAGGTCCAGGATACCTGTGAGTGTTAGGACTCTGTCCTCTACAGCAGCTGGGTCTGGAGAGCAGAGAGCTCGGGGACAGGCAGGCTTTACCTTCTTCAGAATGTTGTCCCACATATCCCCAAAGTAGCCTTTGTAGTGTTCCATCTGGGCATCGTCCTCAGGGGTCACAGTGGTGACAGGCACCACCCCCGCAGGGAAGTCCAGGCAGTTATAGAGAACAGTGTAGCTGATAGCCCCTGGGGGAAAAAAAAAAACCACACTGGCTGTGGCAAGCCCTGCCACCCACAGTGCCAACTGTCCACTCTGGGCCTAAGTCACCCTTGTCCCACACATAAAATGGCAACCTCACCCACAGCTAGGAAAAGTCCCTCTCCCAGGCCTAGGGTCTGTGGTAAAGCACAGAAGCCAGCAAGCCTCACTGATGCCCGTTCTGTGATGTATCCACGCAGTTTCCCTGACCTGGAAGGTGGTTCCTGTTTTCTTGGGCTATCTAAATCCCACCTAGATTCAAACACCATCTCTGCAAATGGCAGACTCTGCGAGGGGACCTCCCACGGGCACAGTGCTCAGGTTAGAGAGCGCATTCTCTCCTCACGTCTTCCATCTCTTTAGCCGACAAGTTAGTGAGGCCCCAAAGAGCAAGATGTTCTTCCATGGATGGTGTGTTCCCTCAGAACCTCTCCTCTTCTACTCCATAGCTCCACCGGGCACAGGGCTGGACTCACAAGGGGACAGGGGATGAGAGCATCAGCAGAGGGGCAGTAGGCCTCACCTGTGGCTCTGCCCGGTGTGTTCAAATCCAGAGCAGGACCCAGCATAGGGGTCAGCACCACGTCCAAGTTCATTCCCTTCCACTGGTCAATGACGGACTGGCGATATAACTGCAGAGACACAAGCGCATTGGGGGAGGTGCTCCGATAGAGCCAAGGCACCCCCTGATGTCCAATGGACACTGAGGTGGCTCTGGCCCTAGCTCTTGCTGTTGCATCTGAGCGGAGGCACCAATAGATGAAAAGAGCTGCCTCTCTTGTTTCCACCACAGACAAAATGCTTTCTGCAAAGCAGAGCCACTCACTAACACGGACATAGACAGTCCTGGGGAAACCGAGAGGGGCCCAGGACAGGAGTCTAGTCTAACCCAGACTCTAAGGACAGACACCAGACAAACGAACATCACAGAAGGGCCCAAGCCACAGTCACTGGGGAGGGAGGAGAAGCAGGTCACTCCACTGCCCCGGTGGGAGTAGTGAAGAGAAGACTGCTGGTAGATGCCCTGAGCAACTGCCCCCTCCCTTGCTCCCCAGGGCCCAGACCTTACCTCAATCTCATGCTGCAGTTCCCACAGCTTTTCAGCCGACCTGAGCAGAGAGAGGAAGGTCGTCAGAGAGAGGAAGGTCGTCAGCCTTCACAGCCATGGCCATCAGCATCAGCAACACCATACATCCTACTGCCATCACTTCAAAATCTCATTCAACCCCAGGGGAGCTCTGAGGGAATCAAGGCCCTGCTCTCCAGATGGAAGAATCCGGGATTTCAAGGGACTCAGGCTGGGTGGGTTAGTGACTTCATAGATAAACCAGCACTAGACCATGCCTGATTCTTTGTGACTCTTGAGCTACAAGAAAGGATAGGGCAGGCTATCCAAAGTCCATAATATCTGGAGGTAAGAGGACTATGTCCGTCCACAGACATCATGCTGAGAATGGGGTGAATCACGTCCTGCTTTTGAAGACCAGCACAAAGAGTCGGGTAGAGCAGGTCCAGACACGCTTAGTTCAGTTTCCTAACAGGTTTTTTTTGCCTGTTTCCTTGACCCACAATCCCCACACCACTGCTGTTCAGGCTAATTCCTTCCTGGACTTTCCCCCATGCTTCCCTCTGTGTGGCTGTCCTGCTCTGCACTCAGGCCCTCGTCCTCAGATGACCCAGATGAAGCTTCAGGGCCCCACCTGATGGTCATCAGTCCCCCTTCCTGCCTGGAACACCTCAACCTTAGCATCTGTTTCTCCCAGAGATTGTTCTGTCAAAACCACTTGAACTCAGACGAGACCAGTTGAGGAAACACGGGGGCAGGCATTAGGGTACAGGAAAAGTTCTCACCGAGGACACATACTGTTGAGAAAGGCTGCCAGCCGAGGAAACTGCACCAGAACAGACACAGGGTCAGTGACTGGTGACCTCTGCCACCTCCTCCTCGCCCTCCCACCTCCCAGGTCCAGGCCATGACCCTTTTGACAAACAGGTTTGTTAAAAAGTAGAAAGGGGAACAGTCAGGGTAGAAGAGATGAGGAGACCATGCCTGCCCAGACCTAGAGACCAAGGGAGGAAGGAAGAGCCAGAGACCACAAGGTGGCGTGAGATGGGGGCCCGGGGACCGTGTCCTTGCATGCCTGGTGCTCTCACCAGAGGCCTCAGCAGGAAGCTCAGCAGTTTTTTAAACCACCTGGGCAGCTTCAGCACTAAGACCAGGTCCCCCAAGCAGGGATCCACAAAGTCACCTTTGCTGGAAGACAAAAGGCTTAGTTAAGATGGCCCCCTCCCCTGCCCCTCCTCACTCCCCAGGACCGCAAACCCGGTAACTCAACAGTTCTGTCCACCTCCTTCCCTGCCCAACTCCACGAGTACTGATAGCTTCCTTGGCATCTTTCCAAAGCACACTGTTTCTCCTGCTCACTGGGGTGCCTGGACTCTGCCTCACAGTAGACTAGAAAGAGGAACTATCTCCCTCAGCATTTTCTGTTTAGCACTGATGCCAGCCTACATCTCTGAATGGGGCTGCAGGACAGGTGCCCCAAAAACCTACATTGAGACCAAAGAGCAGGTTCATTGCCTGAGCCAGCCCTGCTATGTCTCCAGGAGGCACCTTCTCAGGCCTCTCCTCTGTAAACAGCTGGGAGGAACTAGCTGCTCTCTAGCAAGCCTCTTTTTTAAATTAATTAATTAATTAATTATTAATCTATGTATGTATATAGGTTTTTTTGTGACAGAGTTTCTCTCTCTAGCCTTGGCTGCCCTAGACTTGCTCAGTAGACCAGGCTGCCCTCAAACTCACAGAGATCTGCCTGCCTCTGCCTCCCAAGTGTTGGGCAAGCCTCTTAAGCAAAACTGCTCCATACACCCACTCAGAAAAAGGGAAACTGAGGCCTGAAAAGAAAGACTTGACTCAGGAAAGGCAGTTATCCATACCCAGCACCCTTCCTTAACAAACAACAGGGAAGCCACTGCACACCTGCACACCACAGGGAGCTTAGCTCAGAGGGGCTATGGCTTTGCCATCCAGCCTCCCCTTGCGTCTTAGGTCATCTTTCCAAAGCCTCTGTGGTGTGGTATCACCAGATTCAACTTGCATAGCTAAAAGGACAGCAAGGTCCCTGCCCAGATCTTCCATGTGTGCAGCTAGGCTAGGCCTGTCCTAGGGATAGGCACAGGGCCTAGCTACTCTCCCTGGGTCTGCACATTTTTTTTTTTTTTTTTTTTTTTGTTTTTTTTGGTTTTTCGAGACAGGGTTTTTCTGTATAGCCCTGGCTGTCCTGGAACTCACTTTGTAGACCAGGCTGGCCTCGAACTCAGAAATCCGCCTGCCTCTGCCTCCCGGGTCTGCACATTTTTAAATGTTTACTTTATTATTTTATGTGCACAGGTGTTTGGCTGCGTGTATCTCTGTGCTTTGTGTGTGTGCCTGGGGCCTGTGGAAGCGAGGGAGGGCATCAGATCCTCTGGAACTGGGGTAACAGTCAGCTGTGAGCTGCCATGTGGGAGCTGGGAATCAAACCTGGATCATCTGGAAGAGCATCCCGTGCTCTCCACTGAGCCCGCCCCCCCCCCTTGCAGTGTTCAGATTCCACCCTTGACCCTCAAGCCCATCACACTCACAAGTTTTGGAGAAAAGAGCAGCCACCATCACTGAACAGCCCACCTGCCGACAGGACCTCCAGGGCATAAGGTATGTTGTTTGGTAAGAAGGGGACCAGCTGCGGAGATTGAAGGGGGTAAGGCCCACAGACATGAAAAGGCCTTCGCATCCCATAACTCATATGGTGCCCTTGTAGCCCCGAGGGTATCAGTGCCACATAATCACAAAGCTACCAAGTCAGCTATAGTGACCTATGACCTCATAAGAAGTCTGGATTCACACATGAAGTTGTCTCAGAATTAACAAACCAAGCCCACTGGCCTGTTCAACTATCTCAAGTCCCCAGTAATCTCCAGAAAGCTGTCTAGCATTGAGACACACACTCATACATCTCCCAGCGCAGGCCAAATCCCCCACCAACTATTTGCCCCAATACTCTCACCTCAGCCATCTTTAGACTGGTCTCACATAGCCAAAATTCTCATCCCAAGCGACTAGGTAACAAGGAATAAAGGGACGCGGGAGGGCCTGGCCATGGGAGACTCCCCTGAAGGAAAGGAGATGCCATACCGTGTGGCCAGCAGCCTCGAGACTCTGCTTGGTCTCCATCACAGCCCTCCTCATGGCTGGAGTGGGCATGGTGTAGTTGTCAGTTTCATAGTATCCCACACGCAGGGGTCGAGAACTTCTGTAGATCTAGAAGCAAAAGTAGGCAATGGGGTTGGGTAAAAGAGAATGACCCACGCAGGATGCTCAGAGAAGGAGACCCTCCAGGCCCACCCGTAGCTACAAGGTTACAGTCTGAATCCTGACATCCTTTCCTCCTGATCTATTGTTGTACGAACATCAGCACCCTTTCACAAAATGTCTTCCTGGCGACTCAGCAGGAATGAGGGGATTCCCAGGGGTCACAAGAGGAAACCGGGGCTATCCAAAGACAGAAGCCCAACCATGCATTCTGTCTTCAGAGTGGAGGTTCTGTTACCTGCACTCACTCCCTTGAGCCCCCCCAGACCTCCTCACCTCTCTTCCCTCTCACAAGGGGCTCAGGCTACAACTGCTTGAACATGTTTGCTAAGGAGAAAAGCCTACTCCACGCAGACCTTCCCACCTGCCCTAGCTCCCCAAAGTAACTATGCCACTCTCCTGCATGGAGACCCTTCAAGGCAGCTTCACTGAGAAAAGCAAGAGGCCTGCATGGGAGCAGGAACTTTGGGGATTCTGGAAAGTGCAGCTTGCCTCCCAGCGTTGACATGAATGACAGATAGACTGCTCACCTGTCTGCATCTGTTCGCTGTGACTACTCCCCAAAGCTTTGTACATCGATACAGATAACCTCTGTGGTTCTCTATCCGTTCATCAGTGGGAAGCAGTCAGGGACACCAGCTCACCAAGACTCTGAACCTCTCGCCTAAAGCGCCTCCTCTTTCTGTATTCCCAACTATTACATCATGGTCCTGACCTGATCCTAGCCCAACTCCTGGTTGAAAGATCCAGCTAAGGCAGGCTCCACCCTGCCCTTCCCTCTTGGATACTAGGGAGGCTTCAGGGAGTAAGCTGTTCGGTTCTGTCTGATCAATGGCCTATCTTGCTCATATTTGGATAGCCAACACTCCACTCTGTTCTCACCTGAATCAGCCTACTTGCCAGGTAGCCTGTTTTCTGGGGAAATAGGCAGGAATACTCCAAGAAACGCTACTTCCTAAGGGCAAACTCAACTTGGGTCCACAATTTCCTTCCAAGGAGGTTTAAGTAGTCCCTAACTGGTGGTCCTCTACAGCTAGGGGGAAAGTCTAGGAGACTCCAAACGCAGGCACTGGTGCCACCTGGTGGCCATAGCTATAGTAGCAGCTACCATCCTGCCTACACACCTGAGTTTTAGAGTTCCCTCCCCTGCCCATTCATATCCTCACTCACCTCCTCTCTGAAGGGCAAGGGGGGGATAGTGGGGTCCAAGCGGAACAAGTCCTCACAAAGTAGGGCTTTCATGCACAATGCCAGGCTATCCACATCCCGCGCCATGGGGCCAACAGAAAGCTGCACTGTAGGAAGGGAAGGAAGAGGTGTCACTTGGCCCGCAATGAGCCCTAGGTCTGAGTAAGGATTGGTCTATGGGTCCAGAGTGAGCAAGAAAGGACAGTAAGGATTGACACCTACAGTGTCTTGGCAATCTGCTAACACCCACGGGAAAAACAGGGGCAAAGGCAAATCAAGATGTCACCCCCTCCATACACACCCTCCAGGGTACCATAGACCTCACTCACCTGCCGTCTGTCCATAAACACAGCTCTTCAGGCCACTCTTGCTGGTCAGAAACACAAGATATTGGAAACAAGCGCTGGCTACCCTATACTCACCACAAGACCAGCCATGGCTCTAAACTCCCAGCAATGGATGTGAAACCATGCATAACTGGTTGTAACTAATGCCCTCCCACACCCTCACCAAAGCCTGGTTAGTGAATCCCTCCTGCAGCCTAGAGAGCAGAAAGGCCGAGCCAAGGTTGTGCTTTCCTTAGGTCTTTTCAAGACCTCCCTGTCCCCAACGTACCTGAGGCGGTTCCCAGTAGGCTTGAGACCACAGATGCCACAGAAGGCAGAAGGGAACCGGACGCTGCCGCCGATGTCAGTGCCTAAACCCAGAGGGGAGCCTCCAGATCCAATGAGAGCCCCCTCACCCCCTGAGGAACCTCCTGGACTCTTGGAGGACTTCCACGGGTTCATGGTCTGGCCAAAGAGGGGGTTACTGCAGTCATAGCTGGAGGAAGCAGGACAAGGTCAGCCCAGGTCACCTCAACAACTACCTCTGTCTACTCCCACCTCATTGGTTAGACCAGCTCCGGGGGACCAACCTTAGCATGGACTGGGGGACGTTGGTGTGCACAAAGGGCACAGCTCCCTGCAGCTTCAGTACCTGCACCACCACACAGTCACTCTCCGATGCCACACCCTCGTTCAGACTCAAGCCCAGTGTGGAGGCATGGCCCTTAGGGAAAGAAGACACCGACGATGCCACAGGACCCTTCCACAGCCCAGGGACACGCCCACCACCACCACTACCACACTGGCCAGAGAGACCACCAAGGCCTTTGGACCCGAGCTAGATGCAGCCACAGAGGCAGGACAAGCGGGGTGTACCTTGTAGCTGAAGCATTCCTTGAGGCTCACGGGGATGCCATAGAGCAGGCCCTGCCGTGGAGCCTGGGACAGCTGAGTCTCACAGTCGGTCAGATAGGAGGTCACACAGTTGGTCCCTTTGTGCACTTCCCAGGCCTAGGGAAAGGGAAATGGATACAAGGAAGCCAGCGTCCTCTCTTTTTAAGATTCCTCTTTCTACACTTCCTGTAAGGGAAAGGGTAACCAGAAGCATGGCCCAGAGGCCACACCAGCTTCACCCAAGCTCTCTGAGAGACTCGGGGCCAGGCCAGGCAAGGCTGTCCTCAGAAGTGCTCAGCAGAGAGTAGCTAGGAAGATGACCACTGGCCACTTCTCCCTTACTTCCAAGCCATATCTCTGGCCAGGCAGATAGACAGGAGGCCGTCAGAAGCAGGCCTCCATGTCCACTCCAGATCACGATGGGAGTGAGTGGCTGCACAGCTAGGCTAGACCAGGCTCCGACACTCTGTTCTCTGTCTAGTGCCAGGCTCTGCTGGCCCTTGGCTGATCCTCCCCTTTCCTTGGGACTCTTGAGTCACACAGATGACCTCAATAGCAAAGTAAGGGTGGTTATTGTGTTTTATAAGAAAAGAAGAGAAGAGAAGAGAAGAGAAGAGAAGAGAAGAGAAGAGAAGAGAAGAGAAGAGAAGAGAAGAGAAGAGAAGAGAAGAGAAAAGAGCCAAGGGTATGTTTCATAGAGCCAGGTTTGTTGAGGTGGAAGAGGGTGCCTCTGTGGGCTCATGCTGAGGCATCTCTTCCCCCTGAGGTACCAGCCATATACCTGGGTATTGTAGAATATAGTATATTCTTGGGAGTACAATAGGGTATAATGTAGAATAGAGTATGTTTAGGGCATGGGGAGGGGAGTTGGCTGGGAAAGGAGGAGAGAGAGAGAAAGAGAGAGAGGAAGGAGAGGAGAGGAGAGGAGAGGAGAGGAGAGGAGAGGAGAGGAGAGGAGAGGAGAGGAGAGGAGAGGAGAGGAGAGGAGGCCAGCCAGGAAGAGGGCAGAGGAAGGGGAGAGAGGGAGAAAAGAGGTAGAGAGAGTAAGAGAGCAAGGAGGGGGCACACAGCACTTTTTATGATAAATCGGCCCTACCTGGCTGCCAGGTAACTGGGGCGGAGCCTAGAAGGAATGATATCAGTTGGACCCCCAGAATTGATAGAATGACAGCAAACATCAACAACTTCCAGCCACAGACGGGCCCAGGGCCCCAGAAGCAAAGGAGGGGACACCGAGGTTCAGTCTAACGATACCCCCTGCTCCTGAGAGATAACTGGAGAAAAGAGGGTTGTGTGGCCACATTCAAAACTGCAGGCACCAGTTATAAGCTCCCTAAGACAAGAAGGGAGGAGCCTGTGTACAATTAAATGCTGCTGTGAATTGGAAGTCTGGGGAGGAGGGGGCTTTCAGGGTCGATGACACAGATGACACTGGCTGCTCATCCTTTCTAACAGTGTCATAACACACCTCCCCCTGACACGGACACTCACTTACTTGGGGTCACCGGCACACTCAGAATATAACAGAATGCATAATCTGTCTTACCCCTTTTTCTTACATACATTCCCTGAGCACTTCTTATGTGAAAGATCATGTGTTTGGCACGGAAACTTAAAGGGAAACGATATCTATCAGGGCTGGAGAGATGGCTTTGTGGCTTAGAGTTCTTTCTAAGAACTGTTCTTCCAGAGGACCCTAGTTTGGCTTCTGGGACCCATGTCAGGTGGCTCACCTGTAACTCAAGCTCCATGGGAGCCAGTGCTCCCTTTTGACTCCAAGAGCATCCACACACACCCATACCCCCCTCACACAGACAGATACACAGATTTCTAAAATCTTAAAGAATTAAAGAACAACCCCTGTCCACAGGACCTGGAGAGAACCTGAGGAGGGACAGAGCTGAGCCTTGCCTGTGAGTAGACAGGGAGAGGGGGGACCTAGTAGGGCAGACACAGGGGAGGTTTTGCCGGTCAGCATGGAGGGGCAAGCAGAGAGAAAGAGAATCCTGGGACAAGGCCCCAGCACAAAACAAGGCAGACCCTGAGTTCAATGTCTCCAAGCTCCCAAGGCCTTGGATGAAGATAGGACCTGACAGGCACCTGCTCGGAGGCTGCCAGGCTGCCGCTGCTTACAGAGGAAGAGAGCAGGATGGTTAAAGGTGGGTGGAGAACAGGGAGAGACCAGAGAAAGACAGAAGGGAACAAAACAGACTTGGTGACCAGAGGTGGAGGCGGGAGAGGGGAATCTGGGCTGAAAGCCAGGCTTCTAGCTAAGACAACATGCTCAGTGTCCACACAAACACACACACACACACACACACACACACACACACACACACACACACACGGGCTCCTTCCCTCCCTGGTAGTCCCTGGCACTGAAGTTCTACCATGACCCAGAGCAGGACAACTCCAGGCCAGGTTTTCCCCTCAGCCTGTGAAGAAGCAGGGCTAACCTAGGGCTTACCTTTCCCAGGTAGGTAAAGAGCACAGCTTCTGGGGACAGTTCGCCACTCTGTAACTTCTGTACCAGTTGGAGCAGGGGCAGAGCCAGCAAGGCCTCTGAGTCCAGGTCAGGATTCTGCGGGTGACACATTATGTCAATCTAACAAGTGCAACTTTTTTTTTCTTTTTTCCCATTAATTAATTTATTCACTTTACATCCCAATCTCACCCCCACATCGCCTCCCAATTCCCTCCTCACGCAGCCCCCCCCCTCACTCAGTCCTCACAATAAACATGCTGTCACTTGCTGATGCCCCTGACAGAAGATACCACCTGCAGCTCTGACACTAGAACCCAGATCCTAGCCTACGTAGGCTTTTGACCCACCAGGCCAGTGCAAGTGTAGCCTCTGGAAGATGCTGGAGATGAAACAGGTGAGGGACAGGACCTGGGTTGCACCCAGCACCCCTGCCTCCGGAGCCTGCCAGGCACAGTGCTGGTTTGGGTTTGTTGTTTTGGGTCCCCGCCCCCACTCACATGGTTAGTTCTCATTTTCTTTTCTTCTGTTTCTGACAGGTTTTTTTCCCTGCTACCTAATGCATTGGGATCATATCCCACCCCCATTACCTTCTCTCATTTCCTACTTCCCTTCCCCTTGCCCCACTGCACTCATATGCCTGCACGCGCGCGTATTTTTTGGGTCTGCTGGTTTCTGTTTGGTGTAATGGTGGTGGTGGTGGTGGTGGTGTGTGTGTACAAATCATGTACAGCTGCCGTGCGCTCACTACTGTAACAGCCACAGCAGACCTAGCCAGAAGATTTTACAGTGCTCCTCCCCACTTGGGTTTGTTTGTTTGTTTTTGTTTGTTTGTGTGAGACAGGTTCTCGTTATGTAGACCAGGCTAGCCTCAAGCTCACACATCTGCCTGCCTCTCCCAAGTGCTAGGAATAAAGATGTGGTTGTATTTGGCTTTGTTTTTCTTTTTGAGAGAGGGTCTCCGTTATGACCAGGCTAGCCTTGAGCTTTCAAGATCTCCCTGCCCCACTGCTCAAAAGAGATAGAATTACAGGCTTTGGGCTGGGGAGATGGCTCAGCGGGTAAGAGCACTGACTGCTCTTCTGAAGGTCCTGAGTTCAAATCCCAGCAACCACATGGTGGCTCACAACCACCCGTAATGAGATCTGACATCAGCTACAGTGTACTTATGTATAATAATAAATAAATCTTTGGTCAGAAGCAAGCAAGGACTGACTGAGTGAGCAGAGTTGACCAGAGCGAGTGGGGCCGACCGGAGTGGGCAGGGGTCCTAAAAATTCAATTCCCAACAACTACATGAAGGCTCCCAACCGTCTGTACAGCTACAGTGTATTCACATTCAGAAAATAAGTAAATAAATCTTTTTTTTTTTTTAAAGTTGCAGGCTTTAACAGCAAGCCTATGATCTTCTATGTCTTAATTAACTTTTTTGGGGGGAAGGGTGTTCAAAGACAAGGTTTCTCTGGGTAGCCCTGGCTGTCCTGAAACTCTCTCTATAGACCAGGCTAGCCCACCTGACTCTGTCTCCTGAGTGGTGGGACTAAGGGTGTGCGCCACAACTGCCTGGCACCTTGATTAACTCTTACTGACATTCCCATTGCACAGATTTATAGAGACTGAAATGAAAAGAAAAGGAGTGCTGTGTTTAGGACCAGAAATGTAAGGAGTGGGGCTGAAGGGATGGCTCGGTGGCAAGCAGAGTTCTTCTTCTTGCAGAGGACCTGGGACTGGTTTACATGATGGCTCACAACCATCTGAAACTCCTGCAGGCACCAGGCATGCATGTGGTGCTCATGTACACATGCAAGCAAAACACTCACAGACATGAAGCAAGTCCTTTTCTTAAGAAAGGTAGGCAGTGATATCCTACCCACCCAGCACAGGACACCCGCTGCATACAAGCCCTGGCAGGGAAGTACAACCACAAGAAAGGCCCCATTAAGATTCGAGGTGTGTGGCTGAAGACCAAACCCAAAGGGGAATAACCGGCACACCCATTTCTAGACACAGCCTACTCCGCTCTGACACCACAGCAGTAAACAAAAAGCTATGCCCACATGAACTTACGTGAGGCAGGGGCAGAGCTGAGAAATAATAACTGTGCTGACACAAGCCAGTCGTCTAAGAGGGAGCCTCAGCTGAGGAATGGCCGCCGTCAGACTAGCATTTTCTTACTTAACGACTGGAGGCAGTGCCACCCCAGGACTGATGGTTCTTAGTGGTGTAAGAAGGCCAGCAGAGCAAGCCAAGGAAAGCAAATTAGTAAACAGTGTTCCCCCTGGATCTCTGCTTCAGTTCTTGCCTGGAACTGCCGCCTTGCCTTCCCCCAGTGATGGTTTATAACCTGTACGTTGAAATAAACCCAACTTACTTCAGGTTGTGCTGTTTATTGCAGCAACAGAAAACTGAGACACAAACAAATATGAATTTTAGATAGTGACATATTGGGGGAAAAAAAAACAGGGTATGGTAGGGAGTGGTGTCTTCTAAGAAAGGAGGTTCTAAGCCCACACCCACGTGCCAGGTCCCTGGGGTCAGCTCTACCCACAAGCATCCTCCTGGGTCCTTTTCCAGGGGATTAGACCAATTAGTGAACGCTGGATCACCACCCTACAGCTCAGCCCCCTCTTCCCACTCCTGCAATCTTCCGTTACCAGATCCAACAAATACTTAGGCACTTCTTCCTCCTGGCTTTGCTGAGGTCTTCAGAGGTATGAGACCACAAGCCAGTGTCCTCAGTCTCTCTTGGATAGAGATACTACATTTACTATACTATATCTATACTCCTTGGGCCCCTTTGTTGCTCATTCATTTGGTCAGTCAGCAAACAAGTGCAAAGGCCTGCAGAGACAGGCCGTGCATTTAGAAGTAAACAAGGCAAGGTCCCTGCATTCAGAAAAAGCAAGTAAATGAGCCACAGGGAAACAGCTTGTGGTAAAGTGAGACCGCAGATAAACGGCCTTGGCAGAAATGAGAGGATGCTGTGGATGGACGGGTGGATGGATGGATAAATCTCCCTGATGAGGTGACATTTTAGCCATGATCTCAAGGGTGGCAAGGGCAGAGACACAGAGCCCCTCCAGGTTCCTCTGGCACTTCTATTCCTTCTCTATGACCAGAGAAGGCTTGCTCCCTGTGGCTTCCACTCCTTGTGTCTGACTCCCTTTGGGTGCTCCACCCACCCCCTTCTTCCTGATCTTCCACCAGGCTTCACACAAGGGAATTCATGGATGTTCACCCCTGTCCTTCTGCAATCACCATCTCCCACACTTTCAATTGGGCTCCACCTCAAGACGCCCCAGGACAGGCAAGAGCACATCCACATTCACGTGACCAGTGAAACAACACTCATTCTCTCTCCGTTCTCCTCTCCATCGCAACCAACAGGTCATCAAGCCTTCAAGCAGCTCTGGAAATTGCCCATCCTCTTCCCCTCTACCAAGACCCTTGTCCAGTGTCATCCTTTCCTCCCCACGCTACTGCCCTGCCCAAGCCCTTGTCTTTGTGACCCATCCTTCCCTATAAATCTATACAAGGGCAAAGTTCAAAGTTTTTTCAGAAAGTATCTAGAGGACTGGAGGGATGTCTCAAAGGTTAAGAACATAGTGCTCTTGCAGAGGACCCGGGTTTGACTCCCAGCACCCAGAGCTTGTATCTCCATATCCTCTGGCCTCCGTGGGTGACTACATTCATGTGCATATACCCCCACACAGACACACGTGCATAACTAAAAATAATAAGATAATGATAGGGAGGTGGAGACAGGGAGATCCCTGGGCCTCACTGGCCAGCTTGTCTTGCTGAATTGGTGACTTCCAAGTCCAAGGAGAATCTGTCTCAAAAATAAGGTGGACAGTGATAGAGAAAAACATCTGACATGTGACCTCCACACTCAGGAACACACGTACACACAAATACACATGGGAGCGTATATACATGCACACCACACAGACACACCCAGGGATATAAAAAGGGAACATTTACCCACTCTGCCCAGACCCCAGACCATCCAGAAATGAAACCAAAGCTGACAATTTCTGATAAACAGAACAAAGGAATGTGTGAAAACACGTGATTGCACATGTGCAGAACATGTCACTGCTGTCCATACTCGTTTTTTTCACAAAGCAATCATACGGCATAAAGCACTGCCTCTTGCCTCTCCCTTCCCACAATGAACGCAAACTGTGCTTCATATTGTTTCCAGGTGTGGAGGCTTCTGCTTGTAATCCCAGTACTTGTAAGTGGAGGCAGGAGGATTGCCGTGAATCTGATGCCAGCCTGGGTTACATAGTGAGCTGTTGCAAAACACACACACACACACACACACACACACACAGACACATTTTTACAACCAAAAAGTAAAATAAGAGTCTAAGAATACAGCTGTGCTGTTCCCTGCTGGCGTTCACAAAGGCCTGGGTCTGATCCCCAACATCTCATAATACCAGGCATAATAGATGGGAGTGGTGGCGCATGCCTTTAATCCCAGCTCGAGGCAGAGGCAGAGGCAGAGGGATCTCTGAGTTTAAGGCCAGCCTGGTCTACAAATCAAGTGCCAGGGCCACTAGGACTACATGGAGAAACCCTGTCTCAAACAAACAAACAAACAAACAAACACACCAACAGCAGATGTGGTTGAAGGCAGAGGATCAGAAGTTTAGGTCATTTTATATATATATATATATATATATATATATATATATATATATATATATTTCAAACCCAGCCTGGAATACATGAGTCATTGTTTTATTTTAAAAATGCCTGAAAATAGATCAAAGACAATCAAAATCAGCACAACTACCCTGCGGCAATTACCATTGGCAGCTTGACTGCTGCTGCTGCTCCTCCTCCTCCTCCTCTTCCTCGATAAAGATGCCTGCAAAGTCCCTCCCGTCACCTCAAAGTTATCAACAACCCCTCTGGTGGTCTGAATAGAAAGTCTATGGCCTCTATAGACTCACAGATTTGAATGTTTGATCACAGGGGAATGGCACTATTAGATGGTATGGCCCTGTTACAGTAAGTGTGGCTTTATTGGAGGAATTATGTCACTGGGGGTGGGCTTTGAGGTTTCAGGTGCTCAAGCCAGGCCCAGTGTCTCCCTCTTCCTGCTGCCTGTCACTCCAGATGTAGAACTCTCCACTACTTCTCCAGCAACATGTCTGCCTGTGTGCCATGCTTCCTGCCATGATGATAATGGTCATGACAATGGACCTCTGAATCTGTAAGTCAACCCCAATTAAATTCTGTCCTTTATAAGAGTTGCCAGTGGTGGTGGTGCACACCTTAGTCCCAGTGCTCAAGAGGCAGAGCTCTGAGTTCTAAGCCAGCCTGGTCTACAGAGTGAGTTCCAGGACAGCCAGGGCTACACAGAGAAACCCTGTCTCTAAAACAAAACACAACAACAAAAGAGATGCCTCGGTCATTGCATAGCATGGTCTCCACAACAACAGAAACCCTAAGGCTCCCATTCTCACACAAATGTCAGTGCCTTCCCTGTTGACAGCAGATGACAAGGTTATTAACAGCTGTTTTTAAATCTTCAGTTAGCATCAGGCAATTGAGACATTATCTCTCTCCCAAATTACCAAAGTAATTCTGCACCAGAGAGAGAGACCAGTCTGTGAATAATAGGGAGCTTGATTTTGCATGGGAAACAGAGAGCCAGGTTCTGCTTTCCTCCAGCTAACTGTGTGGCCACCCAGTATGGAGACCATGCTTAAAGAAGGAGCTGCTGCACCCATCTTTTCAGCACTGCTCCTCTCTCAACTGTTTCTCCCTCTCCTGAACCATCTAGTGTCCTAATTTCAGACTCTTGGGTTTTTATCTTTTTTGTTCTGTTTTCAGCTGTCTCCACTTGCTCACAACGATGGTGAAGATATTCTTAATGGTGGAACCATGATTTCAATTCATCAATAGAATCGTTTCAAAGAAACGTACCAGAAAGGCTTGGAGACGGGCCAGAGACAGAGCCACAATGGATCCGGTGAGGGGAGAGTCATTTGTAGGATCAGTAAACCTTTACCAAGAGAAGGCATGAGACAGTACAACAAAACCACATGTGCAAAGGCCCTGGGGCAGGAATCATGTTCTATGACATCTCTTCCAGCTAACAGTCTATTTCTTGTGGTTCTTGTCTGCAGCAGAGAAACAATGGGGGACGGGCTGGAGAGATGGCTCAGAAGTTTGTAGTACTGTCTGCTATTCTAGAGGACCTGGGTTCGGTTCCCACAATCCCACATAACCTTCTATAACTGCATTTACAGGGGATTTCATGCCCCTTTGGTCTCTGTAGGCACCAGGCATGCACATGGTGCACAAACATACATGTAGGCAAAACATTCATAAAATTAAAAAAAAATTTAAAAGTAGTATTTTTTTTAAAGCTCACTCGGAGGGTATCTGGGGAAAGTAGGAGAAAGGTTGTTGCTGATAGGCTTCCATTGTTCTACAGTAACCAGAAATACACCTCTCCCTAGAGCTGCTCCAGAGTCTGGAAAAGTAAACCATTGTGTAAACCATTGTGACTTAGAGGTGCTCATGTCCTACTTGCCATCTAGCCTGTATCTACCTTGGCACACAGCTAACTTTGTATAGTACCCATCAGAGGAACCAGACTGCTTTGTCCTCCCAGAACACTGGGTCCGATCTCCCCAGGTGCCCCTTGCTATTCAGGGATGGGCTGAGAAGGCATTAGAAGAGAGACTTCGGAGGCAGCCTCAGGTGCTGCCTTTCTTCTCCAAGGAAGCCAGGGCCCAGCAGGAGAATTCTGCGGGGTGAAGAAGGGAAGGGGCTGAACCCAAGGCTGGGCTGATTTTACAACAAAAGCTTACCTCCTAAGCATCCCCCAAAAGGTCTACACGAACCCTTAGTCAGGTAGGGTAGGCCAAACCTGAAGTCCCAGGTATCAAAGGCTGAAATGGGAGGGTCCCTTGAGCGGGTCTCTAGCTCAGTCTGCACAGCAAGGTAGTGGGAGAACTGAACAATAATATGAACACAAGCATGTTTACTATTTGCTACAAAGCACAGAGAAAGATGAGTGCGGTAACACACTGTCAGCAGGTGGGAGGCTGAGGCAGGAGAACCAGGAGTTCAAATGCATCCTATCCTATATTGTGAGTTCAAAGCCAGGCTGGAAAGCAAGACACCCTGTCTAAGACAAAGAAAACAAGCAAGCAAAACCACCACCTTTGGCTTCTAGCCCTGAAACCCCAAAGGTAGTTTCCCTTGTTAAAAAAGTTAAATTTGGTATCTGAGGGTAGATCTTGGCTCCAGGAAGTTGTGCAAACAGCATTTGCATTTTAGAGCCAAAACTTCTGCCCTAAAACATTCTTTGAAAAATGGATTCTTGCCAGGTGGTAATGGTGGTGGTGATGGTGGCGGCAGCACACATCTTTAATCCCAGCATTTCGGAGGCAGAGGCAAGTGGATCTCTGTGAATTCAAGTCCAGCCTGGTCTACAGAGCAAGTTCTAGAGCAACCAAGGCTAAACAGAGAAACCATATCTCGAGGAAAGACAAAAGAAAGAAAGAATGAAAGAGACAAACAAACAAAGAGAAAGAGCAAATTTGTCAGTTCTTTAAAAGACTGAAGGGCAATTATTTTAGACAAAATCGGGGAGGTGCAATGCAGGACCCAGCCTTCTCCCAGCCACCCAGCCAAATGGATTCCTTATGGCTAGAAGTCATCCTTCCCGTAGGCAGGAACTGTGGGCAGACTCCCCCGCCTGCTCACCCAAGCTGTGCTGAAAGCTGGCTGCACAGAAGGACATGGAGGAGCAGCCAAGGCTCCCCAGGCCTAGCCCAGAATCAGCATGAGGATCCTGAGATGGTACCACCAAGGAATAACCAAAGAACCTGTGCTCGCTCAGGTAGAGGTGGCTGGTGTGAGGTCCGAGCCTCCCAAACTAGGAGGAGCCAGCTCCAAACACTGCCTGGGTAGGCTGGAACTAAGAGACTTTTATTTCAATAGAGACATAAGATGCATGCTGGACTTAGTGATGGTGAGGAGTAATTCAGAGTATTACAGCCAGCCAAAGTTTTGCCGGCATTCAGGGCACAGCTGGGTAACCAAAGACCAGTCAGTCCTCCTAATAGCTCTCCACTGCTATGAACTAGCGTTCCACAACACACTTGGTTGCACTTCTTGCTCAAAACTCACTCAACTGAGACAACTGAGGACCTGCCAAATGCAATTTTCACCTGCATTCCTCCCTGATACTGACCCAGAAGCACCCTTCTGACTCCTGAAACGCATCTAGAGTTCAAATTTTGGGATTTTAACTGGGGTCAGTGTTTGTGCCACAGGAGGAAAAGGTCCCCCTCCTGCAGATAGACATCTCTTCTCCTTCCCACCGACTCTGTTATCACATCCCCCCAAATGTTCACACTGAAATGTCTAAGGAGGAATGGGGAGAAGCGAAGCCTGTTGACCGGGTCATCCAGAGAAGCCGCTGGAAGGAGGCTCACAGAAGGGGTTGCGAGGTGTTTTATAAGCGGGCGGCAGAAACCTAGAAAGAAGATTTACAGGGAGGGGCTTGGCCACTAACTCCCTGTATACATAGGCGTCTATTTTCATCCCTCTTTTAAGATCTCTATGTACAAACTAACAAACATGAACTTTAAACCCTGGACCATCGACGTTACATCTTGGGTCATCACTCCATGATTCCAAAGTCCTAAACCCTGATGAATTCTATTGATTCTCACGCTAACGGTTTTTATTTCCCACAGCGTTTTGATATCGGTTATCGAGATGCTCTGGAGTGGGACAAAGCTCCTCTTTGACCCAGTACAGCGCCCAGCCTCCACCACCTGTCCTTTTCTTTTCCGCTTCCCCTTGCGCTGCACCTGGCGCAGAAAGAGTACGGAATGCATTAGCTCGAGGGGGGGTGGGGGGGATTCCGTTCCGGGGCTCACATCTGCGCTGCCTGCCAGCCGGCCCTCTGGCGTCCGGGCAGTTGAAGTCTCAGCCTTGCCCACGCCGTGCTCCCCACGCCAGCCCACCCCAGCCCCCGCGCCCGCCTTCACCTGCAGCCGGAAGCGTTGCACCGCCTTGTCCATGGTCTCCAGGCCGGCTCGCTGCTTCTGCCGCGCCCTGGTCACCGCGCCCCGGGCGGTCTGGCTCCTGGTCCATCGCAGGACCACCGCCGCCGACAGCAAGCTGCAGGCTAGGCAAACCCCGGAGAGTCCAGACAGCGCGGTCCATACTTCGCTCAGCACCATGATCCCCTGCAGCCGACCGCCACCCGAGAGGACTCGGCACGCGCACTCCCAACAGCTCCGCTGCAAAACCCGGCCTGGATCGCCCGCGATTCCGCTTGAGGGAGGGGCAGGCGCAGCCGCGGGCCCGCGGGGAGCGCGCCGTTGCCCGGCAGCGAGAGTCAAGCTAGCAGCTCCAACGGTCAAGGTCAAGCCTAGACCCCTTCTGGCCCGGTTCCTGGCGTGCCAGCGTTTTAAAGCAGACAGAACAGACGAGCTCCGCGTGGGCGCCCTCCAAAGCACCAGGGCGGCCGGTTTCCTTGACCCGGCCCCTGGCTTCGTCTCCGCCCTACAGCCGAAAACTGGGCTAAGCCAGGGTCCTCAGAACAGGCTGGCCAGAACAGATCGGGTGCAGGTGCAGTGAACCTTATCAACGTCTCAGCATCATTTTTCCTGGCTCTGGACTGCAGGAAGTTCTGAGGTGTGGCCTCTCATTTTCTACCCACCCTCCAGATGTTGAGCCTTTTACTCTGGGCTATCTACCTACGTCTTTTTCCTCATCCCCACAGCTCATCCTCTCCTGGGCCACACCCAGGAAACAACAACTTCGTCTGAACCAATGTGCTCTCCCCGATTTGGGGGGGGGGGGCGTAAATTAGGGCCATGCACACCCTAATTGTGGCTAGATTGCTGTCACAGAATTTTATGTGACTCATCCATCCATCTATAAATCCTGTGAGAAAGGCATTTTGCACTTTACTAGTGAGGTAACTTCAGGACAAGAAGGGTTAAATGACTTTTTTGAGTCATACTGGTGACTGAGGAAGATTCAGACTGCAGTCTTATTCAAAGCAGGTGCATTCACCATTAAGGCTGTATCTGCTGCCTCTGGAAGTAAGGCACTGTGGGTAGGGTGTCTTAGAACTCTGGATGGAAACTCAAGTCCCTGAGTTTCTTCACCTTTGAATCTGATATGGGTGGTAATTATGTATACCTTAGAGGAGTGTCAGGAGCCTGTGAGGTTCCGTCATCCACTCTCCTAAATGCTGGAATTAAAGTTGTGAGCAACCACACTGGCCTTTCTTTTGTTTGTAAAGGGAAACTACGTTATTACTTTTGGAGTAATTTAGCTGGGTGTGCCTGCAATGCCCCTAGGGATATAGATTGGGAGAGTGGTCATTTCTTAGCCCTAGTGGCCCAGTTTGTCCTCCTGCCTGCTGCCTTAAGGACTCCATTTACAAAGCACTTCTTTGTGTTTGCTGTAATGATGGCTTCTCTAAGCAGCAAATTCCCTGGGAACATATTAAATTGGATTTACTTTACAAAAGAGGTGGGAGTGGAGGTAAGAGTGGATTTGGAGGACTCAGCAGCGAGCTCTGGGCTGATTACATCGTGTGGAGGCTCTGGTGGGTGGCCTGTGAGAGAGAGCATCCCCCTCCTGATACAGCTCACTTTCTCAGATGCTATGGTTCAGTCTTCCACTGACCCAGGCTACTGAATGGCAGTCCATTGCTGTGAGTCGGGGAAACAGAAATAAATCCAGACCTGATAAGAGCCTTAGAAAGCAGGCTATGGGGCTGTAGCCTTATAACCCCAATACTTAGGCTAGAGGGTTTCAAACTCAAGGTCAGCCTGAAACCTAAATATAGAATGATCCTCTCTCCAAAACCCCCAAACCAAACCAAATGAAAAACCACCCAATTAAAAGATCATGCTGCAAAAATCCAGAGAGTCCTGGATTCTGACCCTTGGGTTGGAAAGCCAGGAATTCAGCATCTAGCACTCTAGAGTCAGACTGCCTAGTTATCCCTCCTTGTGTGATTTTTCTGAGCCTTACAGTTTCCTTAATTGTAAAATAAAGATAACAATACCTCTCGACACTCTAGCACTTGTATAAGAAATTAGTGGGTGTAACAGAGCCATTATAGTCTAGCATGTAGCCACCCATGCATGTTAGCCAAAATTAGTATTGCTATTAGAAAAATAAAAGTCCTACTGAGAGGGATTTTCTGGTCTGAGAGGCTCAGGAAGCAGGCTGCCTGGATTCAAACCTTCTAAATCTACTACTTACCATGACTCAAATCACATTAACCTCTTCTGCCTGTCTCCTTCACGGTAAAATCGGGATAATACATAATCACAGAGTTCTATGAGCCTTAAACAAGTTAGCTCACTGAAAGAGATTGCATTAGCATTTCACCAATGATAAGATAATAGTCTGATAAATGCTATCTCTTTCCTTTATGACTGTGATGCAACTCAGGGTTTGGAAAAAGGCAGTGTGGAGGAGGATTGCTCCATGCAAGCTGGAGCATGAAGCCCAGAATGGAAGAGCAGGTTCATGTGACGCTCACTGGGGAGAGGGTGCCAAGGCTCGCTATCTTGGAAGGTAGCTCACTGTGAGGTGAGGCAACTGCACACCATTGTGGGAACCAGAACTGCAAGTCCCTTGCACCCCCTCCATTCCTTCAAGGGAGAGTTGACCTTCATACAACACCACTACAATGACTCTTGGTGGCTTCCCTGAAAATGATTAGAGTCCTTCCCTAATTAACTGGTGACCTTGAGCCAAGTTGTGTGTCTTAAACATCAACTGAAGAGATAAGTTAATATTTCCCTAAGCTCCCTGGGAGGTGGGGAAAGGCAAATATGTCTAGGGATAGGAGCATCCCCCCCCCCAAAAAAAAAGTCAGCTGTGCATATTCCAGAGGGTTTTGAAACCTTTGTTCTAGGAGTTAGGGGAGGGTCTGGGGTTTCTAGTTTGCTTTGTTGTTTCATTTTGTTTTATTTTTTGGCTTTTAGAGACAGGGTTTCTCTGTGTAGACCTGGCTGTCCTGGACCTCATTTTGTAGATCAGGTTGGCCTCTACCTCCCAAGTGCTAGAATTAAAGGCATGAGCTACAGCTGGGCGTTGGTGGCGCATGCCTTTGATCCCAGCACTCGGGAGGCAGAGGCAGGCGGATTTCTGAGTTCAAGGCCAGCCTGGTCTACAAAGTGAGTTCCAGTACAGCCAGGGCTACACAGAGAAACCCTGTCTCGAAAAACCAAAAAAAAAAAAAAAAGGCATGAGCTACCACAAGGGGCACCAGAGGGCGGGGAGGGGGGTGACATCTAAATTGTTCTCCCTTTCATCTGTGTGAGCTTTCCCAGGGGCTACAGAGGAAAACACAGACAAACAGACACACACAGACTCAGACATAGACAAAGGCAAACAGACAAGGAGACAATAGGTCTTGCAGATTATATATATATATATATATATATATATATACATACATATATATGTGTTGTATATATTATAAAGAGACATAATTAAATCATTTCCCTCTTTTCCCTCCAAATCCCATGTATCCCTCTTTTACTCTCTTTCAAATTTATAACCTTATTTTTTTCTTACATACACATATGTAGGTATTTATTCCTGAATACATAACTATAACCTGCTCCATCTAAATTGTGTTACTCATATGTATGTTTTCAGGGCTAACCATTTGGTATTGGATAACCAACTGGTGTGCTGTTCCCTGGGAAAGACTCTCTCTCTCTCTCTCTCTCTCTCTCTCTCTCTCTCTCTCTCTCTCTCTCTCTCAGCATTTTAGTTGCCTGTAGTTCTTTCTCTAGAGTTGAGGCCTTCTCCTTAGCATAGGTGTCATCCTTATGGCTGTGGCTTTAATGTGTGTTACTCCAAAACTGCTATGTTGAGACCCAATTAAGAAGGCATTAGACAGCACTCGGGAGGCAGAGGCAGGCGGATTTCTGAGTTCGAGGCCAGCCTGGGCTACAGAGTGAGTTCCAGGACAGCCACGACTACACAGAGAAACCCTGTCTCGAAAAGCCAAAAAAAAAAAAAAAAAAAAAAAAAAAAAAAAAAAAAGGCATTAGAAGGTAGGGCTTTTCAGAAAAGTGTTAGCTCAGGAATAATCTCACGAAGAATATATTTTTAAAGACTTGTTTATGTGTGTCTGTGTGGGTTAACTGCCCTGTGTGTGTGTGTGTGTGTGTGTGTGTACCTGTAGAGACCAGAGAGGTTAGAAAAATCCCATGGAGATGGAGTTCCAAAAGGCTGTGAGCCACCCCAATGTGGGGGTGCTAAGAACAAACTTGGGTCCCTGTGAGAGCAGTATGCAATCAATATCAACACTGATGAGCCGTTTGTCCAGCCCAACTATATTAATAACCTTATAAAAGAGATGCTTCGATAAAAAAAAGAGATAATAGTTCTAGAGATGGGATATGGCTCTAACAGAGCCTAGCATGCATAAGGAAAGAGAGCTGCCTGCTGCCTTCCACCTCACAGTCTTCCTTTGCCTCTTCCCACCATCTGATGTTACTTCCCACCATCTGGTGTTACTCCAATACTGCTATGTTGAGACCCAATTAAGAAGGCATTAGAAGGTAGGGCTTTTCAGAAAAGTGTTAGCTCACTTTTGATGCGGCAGCAACAAGATGCCATTCATGGGCCAGACAAGTGCCCACTGAACACCAAATCTACTGATGCCTTGATCTAGACTTCCCACGCTCTAAGAACTGTAAGGAAAGTTTTCTTCTTCTTTGTAAATTTCCCAGCCTCGGGCATCTTGTTAGAGTAGCACAAACACTAATACTGGAACTTCTTCCAGCCCAGCATGTAAAGTAAGAGACACATGCAGCAGCAGTTTCAGCGTGGGCTGCTTCCAAGTCACAAAGCACTGCTGGGTCTTTAGACTCAGTCACCTGGGGCCTCCCAGCACCCTTGTAAGTTTGGAGTTTGACTTCTGTGCTGTAGTGATTATGAAATGGCTCCAATAAAGCTGGGAGTGGTGGCTGTAATCCTAGCACTCAGGAGGTGGAGGCAGGAGTCCCAGATGCGCAAAATCATCCTGAACTACAAAGTGATGGGCTGTGTAGCCCAGGCTGGTCTTGAACTAGTGACCCCTCTGCCCATGCCTCCTAAGTGGTAAGAGCACCCCAGCACTGCCAGAGAACAAGCCCAATCTAGTCTGCCAGAGAGAGAAAGGGGGGGGGGCGGTAGCAGAGCCTAGTGAGAGTCCAGTTATACCTGCTCAGATCCTTACATAGCACAGATTAATCAGGTAGTCAGAGCTACAGACACAGGGGTGAATCTCACCAAGCCCAAATAAGCAAGCAGAACCAGCAGCTAACTAACCCACAGACAAAATAAAACCAACAAACTTGTTACAGAACACTAGCTTAACTGGACATCATGATCTACACCTGTCCTCCCAACGATGCTCACAAGGCTGAAACTAGATAGAGTATTGTGAGTTCGAGAACAACTTGGGCTACATAGCAAGCTTATGGCCAGCCCCAGCAACACAATAGAACTCTTATCATGAAAAGAAAGGGGAGGGAGAAGACAGACCACTAAACGCCATTGCTCAGGTGAGTGACGGAGGAGCATAAACTCACTTGGAGCATGACTTAAAACTGCCTTCTCTGTGGGAAGCCTCAATCCTGTCTCCAGGTCTGCCACAGACTACAGCTGTTATTAAAAGCTAGCCCTGAGCTTGGAAATCTGCCAGCCACGCCATGCCCTAATCTGTTTTCCTTATCCTGTTTTTGAAACTGTGCTATGCTACCTTTGCACGTACAGAAAATGGGTTTGGTTTTATTTTTGTGGGCTTTTTTTTTTTTTTTTTGAGAAAGGGTTTCACTCTGAACCAAAACTCAATGTGTAGCCCAGGCTGGCCTTAGACTTACAGCAATCCTTTTGCCTTAGTCTCCCAAGTGGTTGAACTATGGGCGAGTCACCATGCCCACCTTACTTAAAATGTTACATCTGAGCCCAGGTAGTGGCACCTGCCATTAACCCCAGCACTCAGAAGGCAGGAGGATGATTAGCTTGGTCTATACCAAGAGTTTCAGCACATCGAGGACGATATATTAGAGAGACCCCGTCTCGAACAAGCAAACAAAGGGTTATGTTTGTCCTTTTCTGTAACTTAACTGCAATTGTGAGATCAATCTTAAACATCCAATACTTTGTTTCCTCGACTGTAAAAGTGAACTATTTGGCCATAAGAACTAAATGAGCTAATGTTTAAAGTCCTTAGAACACTACCTGACATATGTCATTAAATAATACAAAATAGTGTGTGTGAAAATGAGCCACAACAATGGTAGTGAATTAGAGAAACACTTTGACCTTGAGGTGTCATAGTGTTCACTGTGAACTGGAGACATCACTGTGATGAGCCAGCTCACCCGCCTTTCCACCAACTCTTCCAACCAAGATGGTATGGGAGATAGCTTGTGATGGTATGGGAGACAGCTTGTAAGTGGCAAACCAGTTTTTGAAATCCAGATATGCAAAAAAAAAAAAAAATGCTTTCATTCTTGAGAAGCCCTAATGGAATATTCCATGCTCACATTGTATTCCACAGAGAACATATTCATGGTAGACTGTGTGTAGATCAATGATATATGGAGAACTCATCTGGGAAAATAGGCTTCACAAATCAAGCCTGGCATGGTGGCTTATGCCTGTAATTCTAGCACTCAGCTGAAATAGGGAAGAGGGACTGGGAAAGAGGGAGGGGTGGGGGAGGGAGGAGGGACAGAGAGACAAACTTTGAGTGAGAATGTGCCCCATTGGCTCATATACTGAATACTTGGTCCCCAGTTGTTGGAAGTGTTTGGGAAGGGCTGGGATGGTGGCCTTGCTGAAGGAGGTTTGTCACTGGAAGCAGGCTTTGAGGTTTCAAAAGACTGTCATCATCCTGTTAGCTCACTCTGCCTTGTGCTTGTCAATCGGGTTGTGAGCACTCAGCACCTGTTCTAACTGCCTTTAGTCATGCCTTTGCTCTGCCATCACAGCCTCTAACCTCTGTAAGGGGAATGAAACTCTGTTTTATAAGATCTCTTGGCCATAATAGTTTATCACAGCAATAGAAAAGTGGCAACATAAAAGTAAAAAATTTTGAAAACACTTGTGATGGTTTGAATATGTTTGGCCCAGGAAATGGTACTAGTAGAAGGTGTGGCCCTGTTGTAGTAGGTGTATCACTGTGTGTATGGGTTTTAAGACCCTCACTCTAGCTGACTGGAAGTGAGTCTTCTGCTAGCAATCTTCAGATGAAGATGTAGAATTCTCAGCTCTGCCTGCACCATGCCTGCCTGGATGCTGCCATGTGCCCACCTTGATGATAATAATGGACTGAACCTCTGAACCTGTAAGCCAGCCCCAAATAAATGTTGTCCTTATAAGAGTTGCCTTGGTTATGGTGTCTGTTCACAGCAGTAAAACCCTAACTAAGGCAATAATTTTTAAAAATATATAGAAAAACTCAGGGCTGGAGTAATGGCTCAGTGATTAAGAGCCCTGACTGCTTTCTAGATAACCCAGGTTCAAATCCCACCACCCACATGGCAGCTCACGGCTATCTGTAACTCCAAGATCTGACACCCTCACACAGACATACATGCATGTAGGCAAAACGCTGATGCACATAAAGATAATTTTGTAAGATCTTTTTAAAAATATAAAAAATCAATTTCCTAGATGTTTTGAAGTTTGTTTTGTTTACATGTGTTGGGTGCCTGCCACATACGTGTAGAGGTCAGAGGAACAATACTGTGAAGGTCTCTTCTTTCAGGGATCAAGCTCAAATCATCAGGCTTAGCAGTAAACACCATGACCTAATGAGCCATCTCACCAACCCTCTTTGAGAAGTTTTAAAGAAACACAGTGACATTGGGAAAGATGAATTTCAGTAAAACAAGTTCTTTTGAAATTGGCGAGTGGGATTTCAAAGGCAGTCTTGGTTTCCTAAGTATGGCCCCCTGGGCATGACTACTATTTGAATTCTCTTCCTTAGCTTTCTCAAGCAGCAAAACCCCCTCCCTCATGAGTTCCAAGTAATGGGAGAAGAAAACACCTTCAGTATAGACCTTGACTGGTGATGTGTAAATGGATGTCTACATTGAGTTTGAAGAAGCATGTCCTTTCATTTTATTTTTAAGGTAAAATTTTTAAAAGGGAGAAGGGAATGAGGAAAAAGGGAGGGAGGGAAGGAAGGGGTTAGTGAGCCTTATAGGACATTTAAATGCTGACTAGAGTTTCCCCAGTTACCAAGATTCTCTCAGAGAACTGGAGCCCTGCTCCCACAGGTTCTAGTCACCTTCAGTGTCCCCAGAAGCTCCCCCACCCCTCGTAAGGCTCGCCCTCTAGCCCTGGGAGCTGCCCTCTCATTTCCTGTTTGGAGGAATGCCCCAGTGACTGGGCTGTTCTCACACCATCAGTCTGGATTCTCTGTGGCCATATCTTGGCTTATCTGGGTCCTGCCATAGCTGCAATACTTGGAACGTCTGTCACAACAGAAACATCTAAGGGAGACAAATCACTTGCTCGGAAGACGCTCTCATGTCTTCATAACTTGAAGCAGCATATTTCTCTGTATGTGATGGTCTGACAGACCAGTAAACACCCACATGAGAAAATCCTCAGCCAGGCATGGTGGCGCATGCCTTTAATCCCAGCACTCGGGAGGCAGAGGCAGGTGGATTTCTGACCAGGCCAGCCTGGTCTGCAAAGTGAGTTCTAGGACAGCCAGGGCTATACAGAGAAACCCTGTCTCGAAAAACAAACAACAACAACAAGAAAAGATGACAAAATAGCAAAAATAATTTTTTAAGGAAGAGTTGGTAAAACAGAAACATTCAGCTACTAGCAGATAGGAGGCAATATCCAACTGAAAAAAAGACAAACAGGAAAAGAAACTCAGCAAAGGAGCCAAGGTGCTTCCTCAGGATGCTGTAAAGAATCCCTAAGCAAGGATAGTGCTGACACGCATCTGTAAGCACAGCATTCAGGAAGCAAGAAGCAAGGTGCTCTGAGTTTGAGGCCAGCCTGCCCTACAAAGGAAGTAGAAAAGGGCTACATAGAAGAGACCCTGTCTCAAAAACAGACAAAAAGATTAATAGGTTATTTGAAGTTATAACAATAACCATCAATAGCAGTTAAAACAGAAATCCAGGTTAAATGAGAACTGTAAAGGCACAGTTGGTACTCATAGTTCAAGCGACTGTGGCAAGTGTGTGCAGGGATTCCTTTACAATCTACTAGGTTTATTTACTTCCAATCTTGGCTGAAGTTTCTCCTGCTCCAGGAGGATCTCTCAAAATGTCCTGGTCTGCCTTGAGGCCAGCCACTCCTCTCTCTTCCCAAGACTCCCAGAGCCTCACCTGCTGGGGTGCGACTGAGCACTTGTCAGTCTGGACCTTTCCAGGATCTATGGCTACATCAGCATAGTGTAGCTGGACAACTGTTGTGAATGAACTCTGCAGTTACAGTCTGTGTAGCATCAATGACTCCTTGGTTCATAGCATTGACGGTACACACCTTTAATCCCAACACTTGAAAGGCAGAGGCAAGCAGATCTGAGTCTGAAGCTAGCTTTGTCTATAACTGAGTTCCAGGACAGCCAGAGATACACAGAGAAACCTTGTCTCTAAGATGGGGTTGGGGATGAAGTGGGGGGTGGGGGGGGGAATGGAAAAAAACCTGCATCAATTAATGTGGGGCCAAAGTAGTAATTTTTAAAAATTATGTGCATGGGTGTTTTGCCTGTGTACATGTGTGCCTGGTGCCTCAGAAGATCCCCTGGAATTGGAATTCTGTTGGGAACCATCATCTGGGTGCTGGGAACGGAATCTTGGTCCTCTGGGAAAACAGCCAGTGTTCTTAACCGGAGCCATCTCCTCAACCACAGTAGCAGTATTTTTAACAATCACCTGAGATGTGATTCTATTCTCTGCACTTTGACGAACACTAGGTTCTGTGTATTCTATCAATACTTTCCTGTCAGTTAGTGGCTTAAGTTAGCTGAAGTGAAAAAGCACCAGCATGAAGGTGACCTCACAGGGTGCTGGCAGATTCTTGGCTATCTGCTCTGTGTGGCTCAGCTTCACCCTCAGCCATCTCAGGACAGCTGCCAGGCGGCGGGTGCTTCATGACTTCTCACCTAGCCCAGGTAGAAACGCTGCTTCCACAGAATTGAAGACCTAGGAAGAAACCCAGGCTCAGTCGCACCCCAGCAGGTGAGGCTCTGGGAGTCTTGGGAAGAGAGAGGACCAGGACATTTTGAGAGAAATCCTCCTGGAGCAGGAGAAACCCACTGGTTACTTATTTTGAGACAGGCTAGTCCTGGCTGTCCTGAAACTTGCTATGTAGACGAGGTTGTACTCAAACTCACAGAGATCCACTTGTCTATACCCAATAAATGCTGGGACTAAGGGCATGAGCCGCCATGCCTGACAACTACCCAATTTTTGATAGATTGTCAAAAATACACATTGCATCAAAGACAGCATCCTTAACAAACGGTGTTGGTGGAAAGTGGATATCCACATATGGGAGAATGAAATAGATCTTTCAATCACCCTGAGCACAAATCAAAGATCCTGATATAGGAACTGAAAGCATGAGGGGATAAGATGAAGAGCCAGGCTTGGAAAAGCAGGCGTGGCAAGCACACCTCAGTACCAGGGAGGCAAAGGCAAAGGCAGAGGCTTCAGGGCATCCTCAGCTACATAGCACGTTAAAAGGCAGCCTGGGCTGGACCAATGGTTCACTGGTGAATAATACTGACTGCTTTCCAGAAGTCCCAGATTCTATTTTCAGAACTTACATGGCTGCTCACAACTGTCTAACTCTGGTTCTAGGAAATCTGATGGCCTCTTTTTATTTTGGCAAGGTCTCACTATTTAGACCAGGCTGGCCTTGAACATGTATCATAATGCCTGCCTCTACCGCCCAAGTGCTGGCATTAAAGGAAGTGCCATCATGAACTGCTTGATGTGGTTTGTTTTTCCTTTACTTTTAAAATTACATATATTGTATATTACTTAATATGCTTTCAATTTGCATTTCCCCGATGGCTATGGATGTTGAACATTTAAAAAAAAAAATACTGAGCCGGGCATGGTGGTGCACGCCTTTAATCCCAGCACTCGGGAGGCAGAGGCAGGTGGATTTCTGAGTTCGAGGCCAGCCTGGTCTACAAAGTGAGTTCCAGGACAGCCAGGGCTACACAGAGAAACCCTATCTCAAAAAAACAAAAAACAAAAAACAAAAAACATATTAATCATTTATATTGCTTATTTTGGAAACTATTCAACTCATTCGATAATTTGTTGATTGGAAGATTACTTTTTTATTTTATGTGTACAGGTGTTTCTGCCTGCATGTATGTCTGTGGACAATCATCTGTTACCTCCAGCTCCAGGACCTGATAACCAGCTACTGAGCTCTGAGAGGGTACCTGCACTCATGTGCACATACACACACAGACACATAATTAAAAATTAATCTTGAATCTCTGCTCTTGTGTTTTGAGACACAAAGTTTTTCAGTGGAGCCCTAGCTATTCTGGAACTCACGATGTAGACAAGGCTGGTTCCTGAACTCAAAGATCCACCTGCCCCTGCCTCCCAAATTGCTGGGATTAAAGGTGTGTACTACCACTTGGCTAAAAATAAATTTTAAATAAAACATACACCAGCCACATGACTCATCAACTCCAACCCTAAATATTTACTCAGGAAAAAACGTGAACACTTAAAGTCATGTGTGTAAATGTTCTCAGCAGTGTTACTGATAACAGGCAAAAGTGGAAGCAGTGAGAACCAACCAATCAGTGAGCAAAGGGAGTGCAGTGCAGTCAGGACAAAGGGGAAGAAAGCATCAACACAGACAAACGTCACGGGGTGTATGAGTCCACTTACGTATGCAGACTTCTCCCAAGGTCAGGTTGCATGACTTTTTAGGCTTCACAGATCACCTAAGTCTTTAATAAAAAAGGACAGCAAAAGGCACAGGCAAGCACTCGCTACTGGAGAGATGACGTACCTATATGCAAGTTCCACACACAGACCGCACTCCAAGAGTTTTGCTGTTGTCTGTCGTTTTGAAGCGTTTGTTAGGAAAGTCTCACTTTATAAGCTTGGCTGGCCTTGAACTCATTGTATAGACCATGCTGGCCATGAATTATCTCTGTCTCACTCTGTCTCTGCCTGCCAAGACTGTAGACTCCATGCACCACCACCTGGCTGCTTATTTTTGGTTTTGCACACTGGAGCCTAAATTCAGGACCTTATACATCCAGGTAAGTGCTTTCCAGAGCTACATCTCTCACCCTGCATTCATTCAGTATTTATTGTTTTTTCTTTTTTTTTTTAACATACAATTTCATGCTTAGCAAATATAACCACTGCTATAATTAATTCTTGTAATTTCTTTGAACAAAATATTAAATAAGCATGTTAACACTTTCACTAATATCATAGAACTGTTATTAGCATATTTATTGGTTTTCAAGGCAAGGTTTTTCTGTGTAGGCCTGGTAAATGCTCAAGCCCTGTATTTGTTTGTTTGTTTGTTTTTCAAGACAGGGTTTCTCTGTGTAGCCCTGGCTGTCCTGGAACTCACTCTGTAGACCAGGCTGGCCTCGAACTCAAAGCGATTTACCAGGATTGAAAGAGTGCTGGGAGTGAAGGCATGTCCCCCCCACCACTGGGTCTAGCCCTGCTATTTTGGTTTGGTTTGGGTTTGGGTTCTTGGAGACAGGGCCTCATGCAGCCCAGGCAGGACTGGAAGTCACTGAGATAATCTTGAGCACCTACTATGCCCGCCTCTACCTACCAAGTGCTACAATTACAGGCACGTACCACATCATCGAGGATTTTTGCTATGGTTGAATCCTGGCTTTGGGAAAGTTCAGATCAGAAGTTCCCAGGAGGGTTTCATGATACCCCAACGGAAGTAATTAAGCTGAAAGCACCTAACCAGTTAGACCAGTTGCAAACCCACAGAAATGATCCGGGGTCACCACAGGATCTTTAGATTTTAAATAACCCTGATGCTCTCATCTATTAGAAGTGACATACCAAAAGTCCAGTGGCCCAGATAAAGGTGAAACCTTCATCCTGTTATAAATCAACCCCATCTTCTAACCATGGTGAGAGAAGGCAGATCAGCTATTCTCTGAGACTAGAAACAAAAGAAGTGATTGAGACCAGAAGGCAACATTTAAGGATAGAAGTATTTTCAATATCTCTTGGTGATTATGGCTATATTATTAAATACAAAACTCATTAAGCAGCACCTTGCTGGATTGCAAGGTAATATCATACATCATACATTCTATTGTGTGAATATCCAGTTTATTCATCCACTTTCTTGCACAGCGACTTGTGGCCTGTGTCTGGGCTTTGCTTGTGAGCAGGGCTGTATAAACATCCTTCAGAAGTGCACTGGCATGTATGCACGAGTTTCTCTTGAATTTATCCTTAGCACTGCAGTAACTGAGTTAGAGGGCAGGGTGTGTTTAATTACAGGAGACAAACCGTTTTCCAACGCTGTTGTGATACTTAGTCTGAGTTGTCAATATGACTGGATTAAAAGATGCATCAGACTAGTGAAACATATCTGTATGCCTCTAGGGACGTTTCAAACGGACTGGCACATGGGACAGTGACTAGTGAGAAAAAAGATCCATCTGAATATGAGTGGGTCCCTCAAAAGGGCAAACTGCCCAAATGATGGAGGTAAGTAGGGGAAGGCAACCCTCCAACCACCTACTGCCATTACTGCCCAACAAACATCAGAACAATTCTTCAGTTCTTCAACACTGATTCAATAGCAGCAACTTTCCAAGAAGCTTCCAGACTTCAGGGTTGGATTGAAACTTCTCAGGCATTCTTGGGAACCTACTTATCTCTGCCTCTTCAGTGTGCAGATGGCCCTTGGTGGGCTACCCAGCCTCTTTCCAATCCAAAAAACCCCCCTTATAACACATACATATGTGCACGTATACTTGTGTGTGTGCACGCATACATGTTATTCGTTCTGTTCATCTAGAAAACCCTACCTAATACAGTTGTTCTGTTTTTCTTACCTAATCTGTCAATCAATTAGACCATGGTCCAAGGGCCAGCAGACCCTCTCCTCCTCAGTGATTATTGCTTAGCATCAGGTGAATATCCAAGACGCAGAAACCCAGGCACCAAAGGTATTCAGCAATACTAAATACAGGGTAAACAGCAGGCAGGGATTGTATGAAAAGTGTGCACACACATGAAAAGAGGCTGGTGAGGGTCCTACTCAGATGTCAGCCAAGTGCCCTGCACTTCTAGTCTACTAGCTTCACTTGACTTAAAGTCTGGAAGGCCTTCCCAGGTCCTCAGTTATAATACAAATCTCAAGAAAGGAGATGTCTTAACCTTTGCTAATGTCCTTCTCAATTGATACTTCTAATACTCAAATAAGGATTAGCAGGGAAGGCATGAAAGATGAAAAGAATGGTAATAAAGAAGGGATAAAAAAGTGGGAAGAGCCAATAAACATTCAAGTTATTGACAAGGTGAACACACACACACACACACACACACACACACTTGACCATAAGCAATGTTTACTATTTCCTGGCTCTAAAAGTTGCTTTGTTCTGACAAGTGTTACAAAGCAATCAGCATGCAAGTCACTTTATGTAATGTCACCCCAAAACATCATGTGTGAGGTAAAGCCCCGCTATGCGGAAGAACTCAGAACTCTAGAGGATGTGGAGATGAGCCAAAGCAGGCACCAGAGCTGAGCCACAGACTAGAAGTAAAAACAAGACACTTGAAATAAAATGTCAGGAAACTCCGAGGTACTTGGAGAGCGAAAAGAAGTAGGCTGCCAAAAAACTCCAAGAGCCTTTGCTCCCTGGCCCTGCCAGCCCCAGTGTCTGGGCGTCAGGGGAGCCAGAGGCCAGCCCAGGCGAGGGTGGGAGCAGTGGGTACCCCAGTGACTGGGACAGTGCAGGAGAGGAGGGCATCTTCCCACTAGACCACGGCGACATGGACTTGGAGCAGATTGAGAACAACTGACTTTGGCTGAGCAGGATGACTGTGGTTGCTGTCTGTCACCTTGGTGCCTGACCAGTGGAAATAACTTGTGTGTTATTTTGAAAATTGAGGCGTAATTTTGATTCAGTTTTTCCTAAAGAAGTATTTTGCATTTTTATGGCTTCTACAGTTTGGGAGAGCTTCTCTATTTTGAAATGGGTTTTCAGAGGGCATTCTATTAAACATGATTCTGCCTAGAAAAAAAAAAAAAAGTAGGCTGCCATTCTAAAGATGAGGAAAGCCAACTATTTGCCATGGTCCCAACCATCTCTCTAACAGCTCCATAGTTGTCATACAGGAATTCCCAGAACACTTGTTGTTATATGAAGAAATAAAAGAAGAAACATACAAAACCAGTCTGTACCAAAAGCAGCTTTGCAGCCGCATCTGAAGACGAGCCAGAGCATTCAGCTTAGGAAAGCTTTCTCTCTGTAAGAGGATCATCAGCCCCAGGCTCAACCGTTTCAGTTACTTATTCCTTAAATTAGACCATGTGCCATATGGAGACACTTGGGGAGGCTGTCAGGCCTGTGGGTTGATTAAATGGAACGCACCAGTGTGGGAGGACTGGAGGCCTGGCTGGGCACTTTGGAGAGTGTGCTTGGCAGCTTCAGCTGACACATAAACATAATAGAGCTTAGACTGATGTGATGTACCCAACTGCAGGCCCACCCTTAGAGCACTTTAACAACTTTATTGGCTAAATGTTTCTTCCCAAATTTACAGCTTAAACTATGGGCTTATTCACCATTCTGTCTTAATCTCTAATGGAGCAAGGACCTTAGTAGAGACTAAGAGACATGAGAGTATGAGTTAGAAGCCTGCTGATAATCCAGAGCTGGGCAGCAGTCCCTACCTCCTGCTGTTTACAACTATCTTCAGATGTAATGGATGGAGACAGGCCTTGGGATACATCTGCCACTAGCCTCAATTTCAATGGAGTCATCACCTTCCTACTTCAGGGACAGGGTGGCACTATGGCAGCCTATGCAGTTTGCAGAAGTACATAGGTCCAAAATTGGCCATGAGGTTTGGTATTACCAGCTCCCCAACCTGGCAGGATGGGAAGAAACAGAATGTGTCCATGAAAAGCTTTCGGAAGTGAGACAGGTCTTCCACTTGAACCTTGATGTTGTATTGATTGGCCAGAAGCTCAATGGCACCTTGCACCACATACTCATTCTGTAAGTGTGACAGTGAGCAAGTTGAATAGACAACGTGACCTCCTGGTTTGGTGGCAAGGAGTCCAGCCCTGAAACCAAGAAAAAAAAAGCAATAACTAGTTTACTTCTCAGAAGGGTGAGAGCAACACGGGGCTAGGAACACAGGTAGGGTGGTCTACTACCCAGTGGAGTGGCAGAAGATGAGGCTTTCCTCTAGGAGCCTTGCTGGATGTTTGCTTGGTTCTTTCCTTTGTGAGCTACAACCCTGTTATATAGCACAGAGTAGCCTCCAATTTGCCATCCTCCTGCCTCAGCCTTCCACGTGCTGGGATTATAAGCACATACCACCACACCCACCTCTACAAACCCTCCTTCAAAGAATCCTTGATGGGGCTGGAGAGGTGGCTCAGCAATTAAGAGTGCATACTGCTGTTGTGGAGGACCCAAGTTCAGTACCCAGAGCCCATGTCAAAACTTCCTACAACTCCAAGTCCGGGGGCTCCAAAATCTTTAACCTCCATGGGCATCTATACGAGTGTGCACATGCCTATATGAAGACACGTATGCATACACATAATTATCACTAGCTAAAAGAAAGAAAGACCCTTTGAATCCTGATTCTAGTTATGAACTAAATCCTAATAATGGCTATCAAATGAATTCTCTCCTCAGTCATACAAAACCCTGGACCCTAAGCCCCTTCACTTTTTTCTCCTCTTTCTTTTCTCCCTTTCTCTTTCTCTTTTTCTATTCAATCCTCACCTGTGCCCGCTCCCCGCCCCCCACCCCAAGGTCTCATTATATAGCCCCAGCTGACCTGGAACTCACAATGTAGTCCAGACTGGCCTGAAAATCAGAGATCTTCCCATGTCTGTCTCTCAAACTCTGAGATTAAAAGCATGCACCATGCCTGGCTTCTTTTTAAAATGAATAAGTGTAGTAGTTTTGTTTTATTATTTAAGAAAATATTTCTTACTTATTTTATTTTATGTGTATGTGTGTGCCTGAATGTATGGATATGTGCCATGTGTGCAGGAGCCCATGGAAGTCAGAAGAGGCATCACTTCCCCTGGTAGTGGGGTTACAGATGGGTGTAAGAAGCCATGCGGGTACTGGGAACCAGACCTGGTCCTCTGCAAGAGCAAATAGTGCTCTTAACTGCTGAGTCATTTCTCCAGTCTCCTTTTTCTCTCTGAGATAGGGTCTCACTATGTTGCCCAGGTTAGCACCTAGGATAACCCAGACTCCTAGGCTCAAGCTATTCTACTGCCTGAGCTTCTAAAATATCTAAGGCTGACAGAATCTGCTTTTCAAAAACGCTAGGCACTGGCACTAGGGATAAAACTAGTGGAGTAGTTACTATTCTAGAAAGAACCAACTCATGAAGCCGACTGCCTCAGGCAAACCTCCAGCCAGATTCTTATAGTGATGGTCTTGGCTTCCAGTCCCCCAGCAGAGATCTCAGGAGACTAGACCCTAACGCCTGAGATTCTGTAACTATGTCACTCACGCAAGAAGCTGCACCTGCAGCATAGGCAACATCTGTCGCTCCTTCTTCCTTGACCGCTGAAAGATGTTGTTCTCTTCCTCATGAAGGGAATGGCGGTCCGTGGTACATGGCACATCTACTAACACCTGCCCAGAATGGTAAAAGATAAAGCATTAAGGCTCCCTCTAGGTCCTTCTGACTTAGGTCAGAGCGGCTTAGGCCCCCAATGACACAGTTCAGTGGAGATGCTCCTTCTTCCCACCCCTCCATTGCAGACCCGACAAGGATTCTCATTCTAACCTGATAGAGAACTGTGAAACAGTGAGTGGGAAAAATCGTATATTTAGAAATATTCATGGTTGATCAAAAAGCAGAGGCAGAGGCAAGAGGACTGCCACAAATATGAAGGTCACCTAGGCTCTGCTTTCCTAGACCAGCCACAGGCACAGAGTAAGACCCTGTCTCAAAAAGTACAATTAAATTAAATTCAAATATATGCATGGTAGTACACACTTAGCGTTCCCGTACTTGAGAGGTGGAGGCAGGAGAATGAGGAGTCATAGCCAGCCTCAGCTTACAGAGTGAGTCTGAAGCCGGCCTAGGTTTCATAAGACCCTGTTTCAAAACAAAAGCTGCATATAAATAATTGTAATTACATAACTGATATCAACTTAAGAAATAAAAGCTTAGTACTTCAAGGCTCTGTCCTTCGCTATTTGGTGAAAACATCCAATTTATATATGGTAAACACTCAATTTACATGTTACATAATAAAACAATCAGAATTCAAAATTATCTTAAAACAATGTCAGGGTGCAAGGCCCTAGGTTAAATCACCAGTGCTGTTCTAAAAGGAAAAGGGGAGGAGGGCTGAGGAGACGCTCGGAGTTGAGAGCACCTGCAGCTGAGTCACGGCGATCACATGGTTCACCTGTAACTCCAGTTCTGGAGGGATCCGAAGCTGTGGCCATTGACACACATACGAGTGCACATGTGCACACACACACACCCACACACATACAATGTAGCAAAGGCTGGCCTTGAACTCACAATTCTCCTGCCTCAGCTCCCAAGGGATGACAGGTATGTACCACCATATCTGGTTTCCAATATTTAAATATTCTAAAGTAAGAAATACAAAATCATTAATTTACCAGCAGCCTTTTCTATACTAAGCACTTGAGACAGACAAAAGAATGTTTTAAATATTCCTATATGTATGTTTGACAAAGGTAAAACAATCTTTGGAAAGATATTTTTGGCATAGAAGTAAATTAAAAATAACCCAATTTTGCCAGGTGGTGGTGGCACACACCTTTAAGTCCCAGCACTCAGGAAGCAAAGGCAGGTGGATCTGAGTTTGAGGCTAGCCCAGTCTACAAAGCTAGTTCCAGGATAGCCAGGGCTACATAGAGAAATCCTGACCTGAAAAACCTAAAACAAAAACAAAAAACCTGCCCAATATTCAATATTGATCTAGTCTTTGGTGAACTAACACAGTATACACATAGTAAGAAAAAGGAACAGGACATGGTGGTGCCCTCTGTAGTCCTAGCATCAGGAGGTAATGGCAGGAGGACGCAAATTTCAAGGTCATCCTTTGCTATAAAAGCTAGTGTGAGACCAGCTTAAGCTACATGAAACCCTGTCTAAAAGGAAAGTGGGGCAGAGGGGAGGGAAAGGAGAGAAAGCTGTGGAAAGTCTTACAATCTGCAAAAGGTGGCTGGACTCAGGCGATGGAGTGAGGGTGTTGGGGTCCTGTGCCCTCATGCACAGGGACAACAGAGTTCAAGGAGACTAGAAAATAAGCGGCAAATAGATCCTTATTTTGGTACCAATACACCACAGATATCGCTTATCAGTGTCAACTGTGAAAGCTGCCAGCCTCATCCAGGGCAGGAGCTGTTCAACATCAGCTATGGCACAAGCATTGCTACAGCAGGCATGGTCCAATGTGTGGTTACCAGCCATATGCTTGGATGGCTCGCTAGCTCACATCAGCCTCCAGTGTGCTTTTACACTTCCCCCTTGAAAAAACATGGAGAAAAATATGTTCAAATAAGCATCTTATTATTGGAAATAAGCTTTAACTTGGGAGGGGTGGGATGGAGGAAACCTGTGAATGGAAGGGAGGGGTGATGGACATGCAGAGTGCTGGACTCTCTCCAACTGATGGGCAAATATGACTGAAAAAGAATGGGGTTATCAGGTCTGTCGAGGCCTGAGGTAGCATTTTTCTCTGCATCTAAAGTGTCTAACACTTCCTTTGCACACAGCAGATTGCACACTACTATTTCTTCAACAAATAAATTAATGAAGATATCTTCAAGGACCAAAGCTGTTTCAAATGTCAAGTAAACTGGGAGGGAATTCATTCTCCATTGCTCCACAAAGCATAGCTAAAATCAGTGAACAGAAAATGAGGAGGAATCGACAATGATAACAATGTTGGATATTTGCTGTAGTCTGAAACTGTGCAAAGGCATTCTTAGTCAACCACCTATGGGACAGGCACTACAATGTACCACACTGAAGAAGTTCAACACAATTCCGAGTTTAAGTAACTCACAAAAGGCAAGTCATGAAGCCAGGACTCCAGTCCAAGGAGCCTGAATCAAAAATGCTAGCCCTCACCCACATGCCATGCAGTCTACACATTTTTAGTTTTCTAAGAGAAGGTTTCTCTGTGTAGCCCTGGCTGTCTTGGCATTTACTCTGTACACCAGGCTGACCTCAAACTTGGAGATCCGCCTCCCTCTGTTTCTTGAGTGCTGGGATTAAAGGTTTGTACCACCACTGCCTAGCTATATACTTTGTCCATTTTATACCTGTGTACAATATGCAGTGATCATAAATCATGTTTTAAATAAGTGAGTTTATAGTGTGCTAATTAAAAGAAAATAACGAGGGGCTGGAGAGATGGCTCAGTGGTTAAGAGCATGTGTTGCTTTTATAGAGAAACCAGGTTCAACTCCTAGCATCCACACAGGAGTTTACAATTGCTTTTAATCCCAGTTCCAGGGAACCTGGCTCCCTCTTCTGATCTGAGGGCACCAGGCACACATGTGGTACACACATAACCGAAGGCTAAACAATTATCCACATAAAAATAAATAAATCTAAAAGAATTTTTGAAAAGGAAATAAATAACTTAAAAATATTAAGAGTTTCAACAACATACACAACAGGGGACTGTGAGAGGTACTGCAAGTTTTATTAAAAACTGACCAGCAGGGCTGGAGTAATGGTTCGGCTGTTAAGAGCTGTTCTTTCAGAGGTTTGGAGTTCAATTCCCAGCAACCACATGGTGGCTCACAAACATCTGTAATGGAATCTGATGCCCTCTTCTGGTGTGTCTGAAGACAGCTAGAGTGCACTCACCTATATAAAATAAATACATCTTAAAAAAAAAAAAAAAAAGACAGACAGAAGCAATACTAACAGGATAGAGAAAAACATGCTCATTGCCAGAGAAAGCAAGATTGGCCAAACGTCTAAAGCACTTCTCAAACTCTGTCAAAATCCTAACTGATGGAAACCATTAGCCAGCAATTTTACTTCAAATGCATAAAACTATGGACTACACCTGAGGATATTTTAATTAATTAAAAAGTCATAGATGTCAGGATGAATACCACATGCTGCCATTTCTATTAAGAAACTCACAAATCTATATTTTCATATACAAATTACGCAAAGACTATAAAAAATAAAAATAGTTATCTGAAGGAAGAGGAAGAAGATGGCAGTGTACAGTCTAAAAAGAATGTTATTTTCCACTGGGGATTCTCTCATGCCTCCTGAATTTTGCACCATGTGCTATTTTAATATTCAGAAATAAAATGTTCTCATTCATACTCATCGTTGCAGGAGGTTGCAAGAAACCAAGTGACTTCAGAAATAAAATATGCCTAATAACTTTTTCCACACGCAGTTAGGTTCAAATTCTTTTTGCTGCCAACTATCTCTAATGAAAACAGTAGCCAGTCATCTAAGCTGAACTTAGAACTCTGCAAATGGCACTGTCTCCAAGTCACTCATGGAGAACTGCCTAGGTCCAAAAACAGCCGCACACATTCAAACCCCAGGGCTACATCTTACCCCTGGGATCGGAGGCCAGAGCACAGAGTCAGAGGTCACTTACCCTATCATAGGTGTCCCCCTCCAGTTCTCCCCACTTCCTGCCATCCCATGAGGTAACTCGAACTTGGTTCCCTTCCCTAATATCTTGAGGCACATAACTGTGAAGGACCTTGTGTAGTCTGCCTGTTCGGGAAGTGGAGAGGTCGTTGGCAGCTAGATTACCTGTGGAAATAAAGAGTCTTCAGAGGCTCTGACTCAACATCATCATATCATACCAACAAAAGGTGTTCATGGAAAACGAAACCAATTCTTAGATGTACTCAGTCAACAAAGACCTCAAAGGCAGGGATGCTTGTAATATATGTGGTACCAAATCAGTCACTCAGGGGTAGCGGTCACAAAGACAAATATCTATGGAAAGGAAAAGTGAATAGTGTCTAGGGGTGCAGGGGTATTTACTGTAGTTACAGCAAGTTTGGGGAATTTTCATACAGGTCAGCACGTTGGTATTTTAAAAACTGCATTTTTGGCATAATCTGCAGTTACCAAACACAGAGGCAAAGTCACCTGACAAACAGGATGGCTGGGTTATAAATATGTACCTTGACCCTGCTGTTGTTGCCTGACTGGCTGTTGCTGGGGGTGGGAAGTGCCAAAGACGTTTGCTCAAGTGGACTTTTCGGTTTTCCTCCTGGAATTGGAGTTTAACCCCTGGAACTTCAAAAAATGGAGTTGGTTGGGTCTTATAATGCTGTGACGGAGTCTTATTTTCTGTAGCCTAGACTAGCTGTGAACTTGAGGTCATCCTGCCTCAGTGCTAACTCATACACTAGCCAGGCTGTTTTGTTGCTTTGCTTTGTTTTGTTTTTGATACCTATGGTACCTAGACTGTTCTTGAAGTTTTCAAGCAATCCAGTTTCAGCCTCTTGAGTAGCTGGACATGTGTGTGACCCAATCTCTTTGAAACACTTGTGTCTTCTCGTTGGGTTTCTATTGATGTGATAAACACCATGACCAAAAGCAATTTGGAGAGGAAACGGTTTGTTTCAGTTTCCAGTTTCCAGTTCTTCATGGAGGGAAATTAGAGCAGCAAGTCAAGGAAAAAACCTGAAGGAAGGCAGAGACTGATGCAGAGACCATGTAGGAACTGCTTACCTGCTTGGTCAGTTTGCTTTCTTCTATACCCCAGGGCCACCTGCGCAGGGGTAGAACCCACAGAGGGCTGGACCCGCCCATAACAATCACTGCCTCATAACTGCTGAGGCACCTCTCTGGCCTACAGGCAATTTGGATGGAGTTCCTCTTCCCAGATAACTCTAGCTTGTGTCAAGTTGAAAACAGGACAATATGTCTCTCTTGGTCTTCAGTACATACTATAGATTATTCACCTGAATTTACTATTATCTTACTCCTTAATAACAGAACCCCAATTATATAGAGAGGTATACCTATATATACCTCTCTATATAATTGTATACCTTTCCTAGCTTTCTTTTTTAAAGATGTATTTATTTTATATATGTGAGTACACTGCAGCTGTCTTCAGACACACCAGAAGAGGGCGTCAGATCCCATTATAGATGGTTGTGAGCCACCATGTGGTTGCTGGGAATTGAACTCAAGACCTCTGGAAGAGCAGTCAGTGCTCTTAACCACTGAGCCATCTCTCCAGCCCTCCTAGCATTCTTTTACAACTCAGTATGATTGGTTAGTGAACTGTAGACACTAATACCATGTAAGACCTCTGAGAAAACGTGTCTAGAAGGCTAACAATCATTTCCTTCTGCCTCAAAATCAAATGGCTGGTTGATGTTCTAGCAGCTATCTTGTACCACAATATTGATTCTAAAAATGATGCTTAAACCAAACCAAGGAGCAGAAATAAAAACAGCAGAGTCGCTACAGAGTCCCTGATGAGTGTGGGGCCTCCACACCATCCCTTGACTTCCTGGATAGTTGAAGCTTTTCAGACAAGCATTACATGTCTGAGAAACATATTTCTTCTTAGAAGCTTAGCCACTTAGTTTTCTTTGTTATAAAACCAAGCCTAATAATGGACTACTTTACATTCTCTTATTAATTTTTAAAATTTGAGTGTATATACATCTATGTAAGTGTATGCCTGTGTGCACGCCTGAGGAAGCCAGAAGAGGGCATCAGATACCATGGAGTTGACATTATATAAGCCATTACAAGCTGCCTGGTGTGGGTGCTGAGAGCCAGGAGTTCATAACTGCTGAGCCACCTCTCTAGCCTCCACCCTCTCTCTGACAGACCAGGAGTTTAAGAAATATCTGGTTGGTTTCAGTTCTGCTATATGAAAAACGTTCCTGTAAGATTGATGTTAAGGCAGGCCTAGAGGCACATAGCTGTAGTGCCAGCATCTGGGAGGTTGAGGAAGGAGGATCAAGAGCTTGAAGACAGGGATAAGAAAATGTGACTCTGGGGCTGGAGAGATGGCTTAGTGGTAAAGGGCACTGACTGTTCTTCCAGAGGTCCTGAGTTCAATTCCAAACAACCACATGGTGGCCCACAACCATCTGTAATGAGGTCTGATGCCCTCTTCTGGTGTGTCTGAAGAGAGCAATGGTGAACTCATATACATAAAATAAATAAATAAATCATTTTTTTAAAAAAAGTGAGTTCAAGGCCAACATGGTCTACAGAATGAGTTCTAGGACAGCCAGGGCTACACAGAGGAACCCCATTTGGTGGGGTGGGGGGTGGGAAGCAGCAGCAACAACAACAAAAAGCAAAAACAAAAACAAAAGGCTTGATGATAAAGGACAAGTGACACTCAGCCACAGAGGCACATGGGAATGAACAGTACTGAAGAGCTAGAGGGTGCTACTAGGAAGAGGTTTAGTGTCCCCATGAGAAGCATCCCAATTTCTAAGAGCACTTAACATTTAAAAAATCAAACACTCTGTTCAGGAGGAAACAAACTGAGAAAGGAAAGGTAGCTTCCAGTTCCGCTTCCGTGTCCAACATTTGTAAGACTTACCAATGTAAATCCTAAGTTCCACGCTCGCCCTGACACCCTGTGACCCAATCTATGTTTTGTGGCCAAGAAGCCAGGCTTGGGTAAGTACCTGGGATGAAGAAGGGATGCTGCTGGTTTAGTGCACCTTGGAAACACTTCTCCCTTGCCGTTTCTCTCCTCTCCCTTCTAACGGGAATCTCACACAGCGCAGCGCAGCATCCGGAATGGGCTCACAACTCACTCGCTAAACTTGTGCCAACATCTTTTCCTCTTTTCCTTTTCAGCTTCCAGAAGCTGAAAACAATTTACTCATGAGAGGCTAGGGGCTAACTCAAACTGTGCCAGCCAGCTTCGGAGTAACAAGAATAGAAGGTTGACACCTAACAGAAAGGCATGTGGCAGGAGAAGTCCAGTAAGCTCTAGATCAGATGGGAAAAGTACACCTGCCTATTTCTCAGGACTCAAGAAAAAGGTACCTTTTTTTTTTTTTTTAAGATTTATCTATCAAAAAACAAACAAACAAACAAAAAGATTTATCTGCCACTCTCTTCAGACACACCCAAAGAAGGCATCAGATCCTATTACAGATGGTTGTGAGCCACCATGTGGTTGCTGGAAAGTGAACTCAGGACCTGGGGAAGAGCAGTCAGTGCTCTTAACCGCTGAACACTCTCCAGCCTGGTAAGTTCTACTTTAAGGCAGCCTTTTTGCCAAAGGCTGGCTAAAAGGAGCACCTATGAACACCAGGGTCACCTACAACACCAAAACACACGAAGAAGCTTCAGCCTGTTCCCAAAGAATTTGGAATTTTTATTTTTGTTTTTTTAAGTCAGGGTTTCTCTGTGTAGTCCTGGCTGTTCTGGGCTTACTCACTCAGTAAACCAAGTTGGCCTCAAACTCAAGTAGATCCACCTGCCTCTGCCTCCCAAATGCTGGGACTAAAGGCATGCACTGCCACCACCACCAGAATGGAATTCATAATCTTGAGGAAGGAGAAGACACATATCCATTAATGCTCTGAGGAAAGGCTAATAATGTTAATGTGCTAACAGGTGATGCTCATGGCATGGGTGCACAGGAAGGAGTCATTCTGAACAAGCCAGTAGCAGCTACGAGAGAACATGTCCTGCAGGTATCACACCCTAACTGAGGCTCAAAAGCTAAAAGGATTTAGATAACACAGCCAGGGGAGGATGGGGGCTCTAAAGGGAGGTAACATGAGCAAAGGTAGCAGGTGTGCTGGAAAGCCTCGAAAGCTTACGAATGACATATAAAGCTGAAAATAAGAGGTTGGCAATACAAAGAAGTGAGACTTTACCTTAGAGACAAATTAGCAAATACAAAAGGGTGAGAGGATCACGTGGTGGATTTATCAGGGCCCGGATTTAGTCTGCCTGCAGAAACCTTCATCAGCCATTTTTTTTTTTTGACCAACTGACAATAAACTTAGTAAATATTATTATCCCCCACCTTGGGACTAAACTTATAACATTCAGTGTGCCCTCCTTGGTGAAGTGGGGATCCCTGCCTGCCCAAGACACCATGCCACTGACTTACGGCAACAGCCCGTCTGAAGTAATGCCAGCGTTTTGCCCCCAGGAGCAGCACACAGATCAAGCACAATGTCTCCATGCTGCAGACCAAGAGCCAGGACAGGGAGCAAGGAGGCAGCATCCATCAGGTAGTAGTCCATGAGACCCAGGCTGCCAAGTCTGGAAGAGAGAAGACCATCACACTGACCAGGAGCCAAGCTGAGCAAGTACATGCCCTTATTATTTCCCAGACACTCATTCATCTATACAGCATCCACAGGTCTCAGTCATTCATCTATACAACATCCACGGGTCTCAGTCATTCATCTATACAACATCCACGGGTCTCAGTCATTCATCTATATAGTATCCACAGTAAATCTTTTAAAAAACAAGATCAATGTCTCATGTATCCCAGGCTGGGCTCAAGCTTGCTAGAAAGCTGAGAATGACATTGAAGTTCAGATCCTCCTGCTGCACTGATGAACTATGGAATTACAGGTTTGAGCTACCACACCTGGCTTATGCAATATGGGTAAAACTCAAGAGTTTTGTGCATGCTCAGTAAACATTCTACCAATTAAGCTACATCCCCATCTCTGAGTGATCCTTTTGAAAACAGATTAATTTACTCTGAACTAGATTGCTAGCCCTTCACTGGGCCACACACACTCCTCAGGCCTTTCAATTCCTATACCTTTTGTCGTAACACTTTTCTTTTAAATATCCCTAGTGTGCATCCTTACTTCTGTCAGGCATTGCCTCAAAGTGACCTCTTCAGGGCCACTGGCAGTTCCTGTCTAGTCTGTCTAAAATAACAGCTTCTCTTTCTTATCACCCTCTATCTCCAGCTGCACTATTTTTCTTTAAAGCACTTGTTCCTCACTTTAAGGGGTGTGTGTGTGTGTGTTCCTTTATTTTCCCATATTAGAATATAGCTCTGGGAGGGCAAAAATTTTTGTTCCCCGGAATGTCCTGGCTAGTTTTGTGTCAACTTGACACAGGCTGGAGTTATCACAGAAAAAGGAGCTTCAGTTGAGGAAATGCCTCCACAAGATCCAGCTGTAAGGCATTTTCTCAATTAGTGATCAAGGAGGGAAAGGCCCCTTGTGGGTGGGACCATCTCTGGGCTGGTAATCTTAGTTCTATAAGAGAGCAGGCTGAGCAAGCCAGGGTAAGCAAGCCAGTAAAGAACATCCCTCCATGGCCTCTGCATCAGCTCCTGCTTCCTGACCTGCCTGAGTTCCAGTCCTGACATTCTTTGGTGATTAACAGCAATGTGGAAAAAGGAAGCTGAATAAACCCTTTCCTCCCCAACTTGCTTCTTGGTCATGATGTTTGTGCAGGAATAGAAACCCTGACTAAGACACCGGATTACTTCCCAAGACCTGAAACCATGCCTGGCACATAGCAGGAATTCAATTTTATCAGGTTACACTTTAAGATACAAAGTACTTCACTGGTTCAGAGGGAATGGTCATCAACTATATGCACTGGGGCTACCTGAGTTGGGCCTGATGAAGAAGGCCTTCATTAGGTAAAAAAATGGAAGAACATTCTAGGCAAAAGAGAAAAGAATGAGTAAGGTACAAAAGAATAAAAACTCAAAGCTTCTTTAAGAATTAGTGAGAAGAGGGCTGGAGTGTGTGTGTGTGTGTGTGTGTGTGTATGTGTGTGTCCCATTCCAGCCTCAAGCCTACCATTCAAGTTCTGGTATCACGAGCTTATACCACTATATCCAGCTTCCTATTCTCAAGGCATAAAGCACAACTTAGCACTTGGCTGTACAGTCTTTTCCCACTGAACTTCATGCACACAAGCACCACCTCTGGAAGAGACAAAGTTCTGTTTTCTTCAGGTCTATCACTAACTTGCACTCCTGGGCAACCCCTACTTCCTATCAAAGTCCACTTCTCCTCCTCCTCCTCTCGCGGGTGGCTGACAGGGCAAAGGAGAAGGGGAGACGCATCTTCCCTGGGAAGGAAGCCGTGAGCTGCTCTTGTGAAAGGTAGATGCTTTCTACAGAATGCAGAACAGGTTCCAAGTGCAGGTTCTGGGGTTCAAACTTGCTAGGACTAAATACCAAATACACCACTTGCTCTCTGGATGATCAAAAGCAAGTAGCTTTCTTAATTTCTCTGTACCTCAAATATAAAAAAAAGAGCAGCTATTATATTCCCATCAGGGTACTGACAAGAGAGAGAGTACACATACAGCACTTGGGCAAACACCTAGTCTGCAAACACTAGACATACCAACAAAACTGATTTGTATTGGAGGACAGGGCTGAGCTCTTCAGGTCCACTTGTAGCAGGCACTCAGAATGACCTCACCATTCCAGCCCCTACCTGGCAGGAGGAAAGCGGCTAACATCCCCTCTGGAAAAAGTGAAGCATCGAAGGTTTGGGCTGCAGTCCAGGGTTGGAGTTGGAGAGAGGCCACTCTCAGGCTCCAGTTTCTGGTGAGAGATGGCTTCACTGATGAAGTCCTTGGCACTCAGCTGCTCTAGCTTAGCACTCACACTATCCCAAGCAGCAAAATTATTGACCAATGCACCATACTTCTGCTCTGAGAGAAGACTAACACGGATTGATGGCCAAAGATCCCCAAACTGTACACTGTAGGTCATGTCAAAATTCTGCAGAGCAAGCCGACTGGCAGTGAATTGTGGTTCTGTGGTAGCCTAAGAGAGAAAGAGCAAGTGTATTAATCATTCCAGTCTTGACTCTTATCTCTTATCATGTGACTTTACTGCAGTTTCTGTTGCTGTGATGAAGCATCATGACCAAGGCAACTTGAGAAGGAGGTTTATTTCATCCTACACTTCCAGGTGACACTCCATCACTGAGGGAAGCCAAGGCAGGAATTCAAATAGGGCAGGCACTGCAGGAGCTGTCAGAGAGCCCACAGAGGCTGCTGCTTGCTGGCTTCTTTGCTTACTCATGTCTTGCCCAGCCTGCTTTCCTATAGAACCCAGAACCACCAGCCCAAGGATGGCACCACCCACAATAGGCTGGGCCCTCCTCCATCAATCATTAATTAAGAAAATGCCTTACAGCTGGATCTTATGGAGGCAAATTATCAATTAAGGTTCCCTCATTTCACATAACTCTAGGTAAATTGTGTCAAGTTGACATAAAACTAACCAGTATATCTACCAATACCTCAGAGCTCCAAGGCAAATTCAAGTCCACTCAGTGCTCTCTCCTATCTTTGCATCTTGCTTCTGCCTACCAAAGGAAAAACTGGGAGAGAATGAAGTTAGCCTTCATATCACAGATTGGAAGGGACACATACCTCTCATAGTAACTCTAGGGGTCATCAAAAAAGAGAGTAAATGCTAGGCATAGTGGTGCACTTGTCATCCCAGGAGGATCTAGAGTTCAAAGCTAACGTTGGGGCTACAAAAGCAAATTCGAAGCCAGGGTGAGTAATACATCAGGAATCTCTTGTTGAGATGGCTTTTTGTCACTAAGCTTGACTACTTGTGTTTGATCTTTGAGACCCACAGGGCAGAAGGAAAGAATTGATTCCCCTACTTATTGTCTTACCTCCAGAGGTGGACCGTAGCACATACATGCACACATGCACATAAACCATACCCACACCAATAAATAAATGTCATTTTAAAAAGTCTCCTATATGGGGCTGGAGAGATGGCTCAACAGTTAAGAGCACTGAGTGCTCTTTCAGAGGTCCTGAGTTCAATTCCCAGCAACCACATGGGATCCAATGCTCTCTTCTGGTGTGTGTCTGAAGATAGCTACAGTGTACTCATATAAATAAAAATAAATAAATCTTTTTTTAAAAAAAGTCTCCTATAATCCTACTGCTCTGGAGGTAGAAAAGAGGGTCATTCTTGGTTATATAGAATTCAAGACAAATTGGGATACATGATACTCTATCTCAAACACACACACAAAGACACATAGAAGCATCTCAAAAAAAATAGGAGGGAGAGATTGAGGGCTTAATCTGAGATGTACCTCAACGTGTGTGCTCTGAGATGTGTGCTCAGTGTATAACAGCGCTTGCCTAGCACAAGCAATGCCCTAGATTTATACCTAGCAAATGTGAAGGGGGTACTTAAGTAACCCAAGGGAGAACTTTTGAAGAAACTGTGAAGGTCCTGGGGAAACTTGAGGCTTATAGCTTTTATGAGAGATGGTTTCTCTGCATAAACCTAGCTGTCCTGGAACTTGATTTGTAGACCAGGCTTGCCTCAAACTACAGAGATCCACCTGCCCCTGCTGCCGAGTGCTGGGATTAAAGGCGTGCGCCACCATGCCTGGCACTTCTATTCTTTACAATCCTGTTTTCAAAAGCTTGTTATTGTCTATTAGCTTATGAGAGAGCTCTATGGCAGTGGTGCTCAATAGGATACAAATAATTCCGGGCGTGGTGGCACACACCTTTAATCCCAGCACTTGGGAGGCAGAGGCAGGTGGGTTTCTAAGTTCGAGGCCAGCCTGGTCTACAGAATGAGTTCCAGGACAGCCAGGGCTACACAGAGAAACCCTGTCTCGAAAAACAACAACAACAACAACAAAACCCAACAATAATTCTCTTTCGCATCTGGTAGAGTAATGAGTCAACTTACCTAAGATGACTGGACAACGTAATGCACAGAATTATAGAGCTGAGATGTTTTAGATTTCCCAGACCCCAGGAAGGCAGAATAAAGACAGTTCACAGAATCTTAAGGTAAGAATTAAAGCAGGAACTTCTAGGATGACTGCTATTGGCCAACAGTGAAGGACTTGAGTCAGATTAAAAAAAGAACTGAAGACTTCAGACGAGGAGTCCTCATTGTAACAACTGAGATGGCAGTCTTGTTAATGCACCTTCTACCCTCATCTGGGTTTTTGTTATGATCAGAACATGTGTTCTGGTCATCATTTCTTCTTACTGTGGGGACTCTTCATCTGCCCCACACTTTTCCTATGCTGGAGACTCTTGCTCTGGCTTTCAATTTTACCATCTGCAGGACTCTGGCTTTGCTTCCGACTTCTCTTGTGTTTGACACCCACATTGGTACTCTCATTACGGTCCTGAGTACTGCTTTGGAGAGGACTACTGCTCCGGCTCCGACTTCTGCTCTGAAAGGCACCCCTTCTTAGGGGACTCTTGCTTTGATTATGAAGGGAGCTGTTCTTGTTTTGGCTCTGACTTTTGTTTTGGTGGTTAATCTGGCTGTCACTACTTTGATAGTCACTACAAACAATAGTTGAACTGGCAGAAGTGCTACAGGTAGAGGAGGTCTTGGATGGAGGCAAAGAACAGCTGTAGGGAATCTGGGAGGGATTGTTCAGTGGGACCGGAGAGGTCACAGCATAGGTATGAATGCCACAGGGAACAGTAGTGGGGCAAAACCGAGCTCGAGGGACAACAGGTAAACATCGGGGGTCAAAGGGTGTTCTCAGAGGGATAAAAGAATAGATGTGGGTGGAACAAGGAGGCGCCACAGACTTGATATGGGATGGCGGACCCCTGGGAGCAGAATAAGTGCCACAGGGGAGAACCGCAGGCTGGTTATGAGGGAGAGGTATAGACTGACTTAGGGGACTAGAGAGTGGAGATAAATGGGAGGTGGGAGGAACCACAGAATACATATGAGTATTGCAGGGGGAAACTGGAGGTGGTACGTGGGGACTACTCTTAGGATATCTACTGGGCAAAGCAGGATTACAAGGCGAGCTATGAGGACAGGAAGTAGGAGCAACAGTTTTGAGGACAGCGGTCTCTGGGGGAGGTTCTTTTGGGCAGGAATTTGAAGTAGTTGTGATGGCTGGCTCCATACATGGACTAGAGAGGCCAAAGGACTGGGAGGGAGGCTGAGGACAGGTGTTGGTCTTATGGGATTTAGAATGGCTAGGAGGAGTGTGGTGGGGTGTATTGTCTAGGGACCGACACTTGTAGGGATTGCGTCGTGATTCAGGGGATTTGGGGGACTTCATTTGAGGGGGAGCTGAGGTAGGAGGGCGGGGTTCGTTATAACCTCTGGGTGACTGAGGTGGAGCTACACACTGGTTGTTCAGGGGAGATGGGAAATACAGGGAAGGATTAGGACACTGAGGAAGAGGTGGTCCTGTGGTGCAGGAAGGACCAGAAATTATAGTACCTGGGGTTAGTAAGAGGTAAGAGTTCCCCCCAGGTTCCCACAGAAAGGACCCTACACAGGACTTCTGGAGAGCCTGAGGCAGGGGTGAGTTAGGAGAACCAGCACTCTCAGGTGGTAGGTTGATAACACAGAAAGGACTCCTAGGGGCAGATATCTGGGAATCTGGGCATAAATGGGAATAATGAATACAGCCCTCTTGAGGTGAGATGGGAGAGCCAGACATGCCTGCCTGAGAAGAAAGTGGAGGGCCACAGCCATTTTTCCCAAGAGGTACATCAAGCTGTGGTTTAGGTTCACAAGAGTTTGGAGGCATAGGGTTGTCATGGTAAGGGTTGCCAGAGGGTGGGGAAGATGCTGAAGAAAGGGGAGGATCATTGTAACTTCTTCTAGAGGAACAGTGGGGCCCTCGTTGAGAAATGGATGCAGGGGTTAGAGGTCTAGTTTCCACAGATCGGTGAGCAAGGGGAGGTGAAATTGTAAGGCCAGTTCTCAGGGGCCGATGGGTAAGAAGAGGTGAAATGATGGAGTAATTTCCCTGGGACCCTGGCATAAGGGAAGTCGAAATCACTGAGTCTGTCTCCAAGGTTATATGAGTAAGTTCAGGGGAAGTTACTGGGCTGGCTCTAGGGGGCTGATGAATGAGAGGTGGGGAAGTCACATAACAAAGACGCGGACTTGGAGGACATGAACGCTGAGATTCTGGGGAATCAATATAGTTGCAACATAGGTTCCGCTGATGAGGAGAGGGTGACCCCTGAAGGCTGAATCGGTCAAAACAAGGAGAGGATGAACCAGTTGGCTCTTGTCTGTACAGCCTTCCTAGGAGTGGAGAAAAGGGTTCAAAGGAGCACCTCTCCGGTGGGGGTGGGGAGGAGAGGACTGGGGGCGGAGGGGGTGGGGTGGGGATCCGTCGAGGTAAGCAAGGAGAAGAAATGGTGAGGCAAGAGAAAGGTTCTCTAGAGTAAGGGGGGTTGGTGAATCTGTTGCCTGCATTTGGAGAAAGGCCAGCATTACAGGAAAGGTGGTCGTTGAAGTCTTTCCCGGGCGCCACAGGCACCTCGAGAGTGAGAACGGGGGTGAATCCTTTCCTGCAGGACGACGGAGACTCAGGAGGGAAGGAGTAGTTGTTAGGGCAATCTGCTTGAGGTGAAGTTGAAGGGGCTGAAATTTTAAGGAGGAAAGGAGGGGAAGAGGTCATGGGACTGGAGGGGAAGGGAAAGAGGGAGTAAAGAAAAGGAAAAAGAAGGGTGGGAAGGGCAAGATAAAAGTAAGCAAGAAAAAGTAACATGAGGCGATGTGACGTCACCGAATGAAAGCTCAGGCCGTGACTTAACAGAGAGGGGCGGAGTCAGGGGGCTGCTTACGCAACAGGAAGAGGCTTATGGTTAATAAAAGGACAGGCAGACGTGAGACAAGAGCTCCAAGAAGGCTACGGTCCCTTGAGTGCATGTCCCGAATGCAACTGTGAGTGAGGGGAAACGCAAGGGCTGGATAAGTCTCCCTCTAATGTCAGACCTTACCCATTTCTTCTTATATCGATATCTCCGCGGGACCGGCGTGAAGTCCACGAGCTTCAGCAGCTTCCGAACACATCTTAAGACGGGCGCAGCCATGTCAACTAGCAACGCCAATAATTCCGACTGAAACTGCAGCTGCGCTCTCGCGGGTTCCGGGGAGGATTGAGGGCTGCTTAGAATAACAGCGGCAAACGGGGCGGGGCTAGGCTTGCGGCGCCCCCCAGGGCTCCGCCTACCTCCACACCCCACCCACCAGAGAGCTCCGGGCGCACACGAAGCGGTGGCTGTGCTGGAGCATCTAAAGGAGCTCCTAGGAGGTTCAGGGAAGGCCTTCTGGGCTCAACCTGCATGGAGAAAGCTGCCGAGGTAGAACGAAATTAGAGCAGACTATAGACAGAAGCGGAATTGCTAGGAAGCCATAGAAGCCAGTTTCAAGATCTTCCTTTTAGACGGTTCTTTTCAAGACTCGGTACCTAATTTTGTGTTCTTTCTGAGACTATCAAATTGACTCCACCGCTCAGGATCCAAGAAGAGAAAGGGGGTGATCACTATTTTTAGAAATGATCGTTTGGCTGAGCAGAGTGGCATATGTCTTTATTCCAGCACTTGGAAGGCAGAAGCAGACAGATCTCTGTGAGTTCGAGGCCAAGCTTGGTTTTCATAGCTACAGGACAGACAGCTTTTCTGTAACCTTACATTTATTCTTAAAGATTTATTTATTTAATGTAAGTACACTGTAGCTGTCTTCAGACACTCCAGAAGAGGGCGCCAGATCTCGTTACGGATGGTGGTGAGCCACCATGTGGTTGCTGGGATTTGAACTCTGGACCTTCGGAAGAGCAGTCCAGTGCTCTTACCCACTGAGCCATCTCACCAGCCCCTATTCTTATAATGTATTGCCACCCACCATATATTATTATTATAATCAGCTAAGTCGTATTTTTTTTAAATGTTAAGTATGTCAAACAGATCTCTGGAACTTGTGGGGCAGCCAACGTTTTTGAGTTGGTGAGCTCCAGATTCCATGAGACCATCTGAAGACGTGTAGTGTTGACCTGTAGCTGCCGTTCATAGACCATATGCACGAACATATACAAACATATAACACACACTTTTCTTTTCCTTTTGATTTTTGAGACAAGATCTCACTACATAGCCGTGGCTGGGCTATAACTCTCTATGCACACCAAGCTAGCCTGGAAATTATACCTGCCTGCCTCCATCTCCCAAGGGCTGGGATTAAAGGGGTTTGCTCAAACTGTAACTCATACAAATATAAAATGAGCACCTGCCAAAAATTGTACTCATCATCCAAGTCACATACGTATCTGTCTTTTTTTTTTTTTTTTTTTTTGGTTTTTCGAGACAGGGTTTCTCTGTATATCCCTGGCTGTCCTGGAACTCACTTTGTAGACCAGGCTGGCCTTAAACTCAGAAATCTGCCTGCCTCTGCCTCCCAAGTGCTGGGATTAAAGGCGTGTGCCACCACCGCCCAGCTATCTGTCATTATCTTAAACAATAAAAGTAAAATAAGACTTAAACAAGTGAGAATTTGAGTTTCAAAATTTTAGTGAGCCAAATGAGGCCACGATGACTCATGTCCTTTTGTTTTGTTTTGTTTTGTTTTTTTTAGAAATCTTTTTTTTAAAGATTTATTTATTTATTATTATATGTAAGTACACTGTAGCTGTCTTCAGACACTCCAAAAGAGGGAGTCAGATCTCATTACAGATGGTTGTGAGCCACCATGTGGTTGCTGGAATTTGAACTCAGGACCTTTGGAAGAGCAGTCAGTGCTCTTAACTGCTGAGCCATCTCACCAGCCCCTTTTGTTTTGTTTCTTGTTTTATTTATTCACTTTACATCCCAATCACTACCCCCTTACCAACTCCCCCTCCCACAATGCCTCCCCCATTCCCTCTTCTCCTCCTAGAGGGTGGAGCCCCCCTCCCCCAGCTATCTCCCCAACCATGGCACATCAAGTCTGCTTGGCAAGACGTATGAGGATGGTCCCATTGAGTCCAGATAAGGCAGCCCAGCTGGAAGAACATGTCCCACAGACAGGCAACAGCTTTTGGGATAGTCTCTGCTCCAGTTATTTGGGACCCACATGAAGACAGAACTGCACATCTTCTACATATGTGCAGGGAGAACTAGGCCCAGCCAGTGAATGTTCTTTGGTTGGTGGTTCAGTCTCTGAAAGCCCCAAGGGTCCAGGTTAGTTGACTCTGTTGATCTTCCTGTGGAATTCCTATTTCCTTTGCAGACAAAGGTTCATATCTTTAATCCGTGTGCTCCTGGAGTCTGAGGCAGGTGGATCTCTTTGAGTTAGAGACCAGCCTGTTCTGCAGTGAGTTGAAGGTCAGCTAGGGATAGATAATGAAAACTGTCTCAATTTTTTTGTTTGTTTGTTTGTTTTGCTGTTAATGTAATCAGAGGAATGTAGTGAGAATTTTGGTTTCTTTGAAAAACACAGAAATATGGGAATATATTCTTATTTTAACCTCAACTGTGGGATATGGGGCTGCTTCAGATTGTCCACAGCAGCTGTGATTTGCCTCATGCTATAGCAGGGGTGTGATTTTGCCAGGAGCAGATAATTTATGTGATTGTGTGACATTTGGAATTCTGGGGACTTTTCAGAGGGTATATAAATGCTAAGGCCCCTAGAGGCATAGTGACTTGTTGTGTAAGACCCTGACCCTCAGTCAGTGGTACTTACTTCAAGACGCCCCTGAGTGAGACACCGAGATGTAGATTGATGCAAAAGCAAGAGGTTTATTTTCCAGCGCATTAGGATCAACCCTCAATCAGTCCCTCAAAGCGAGTGACAAGAAGTAGACCCTGAATGGCTATTACAAGCAGTTTTTATACATTTTAGGGTTAAAGGTTACATCAGCAAGGTTACAGTTATTGGCTAAGCATATTGACCTTTAAATCTATTGGCTAGCAAGCATGGCATGCATTTGGACGTCTACCTGGGATGTAGTCACCTCTCCAGAGGGTGAGGTGACTGTCAATACATTTAGAGAATTTTTACTCAAGAATGTTCCTGTGGGTGAAGAATGGAACTTGGCCTAGCCTTAACCCCAGGCGGGAGGGAGAAGCTGTAATGAGGGTGTGGGACTGGAACAGCCCTGAGGGGTTCCTGGTGGTTAAATAATCGTCCATAGAAGTAGAAGGAATTACATATACTGCTAGAGATCAAACTTGCCCCAGGGAACTTGATTCGCCTAATCAGCAGAAAATAGTCTAATGATAACATAACATTGTTCCCCTTTCCTTTCTATCCCTTTTTTCTCACCTATCTAGTATTAGGGGGTTGGAAGACTAGAATAAGGGCTGAGAAGGATGGAAGAACCCACAAAGTGCCCAAAGTCTGACTACAGAGGGATGCTGAAATGACTTTGCTACTAGTTGCAGAATTGTAATATCCTGAGTATTAAAATGTAATGTGTATGTGCTAGAGAGATGGCTCAGTGGTTTAGAGCACTGACTGCACTTCCAAAGGTCCTGAGTTCAATTCCCAGCAACCACATGATGGCTCACATCCATCTGTAATGGGATCCAATCCCATCTTCTGGTGTGTCTGAAGACAGCTACATTGTACTCATATACATAAAATAAATAAACATATATTTTTTTAGAAAGTAGCATATAGTTCAGTAGAATGCTTTCTTAGCATGCATACATTGAGGCCCTAGGTTTGATCCCTCATACTGACAAAATCAATAACAACAATAAAACCCTATAAGGTTTGCAATGGCCTTTTCTGCTATATGGAATTAACTCTGCCAAGGACCACCCACCCTTAGCTTGGAGAGGGATTCTGAGAAAGGGGTGTCTAGAAGTGGTAAAAACAACTCAAAGTCAAATCCTGGGTCCAAGCTGACAACCTATGTTCTGCTGGAAACAGCTTTCCAGCCTGCTTTTCCTCTGTTCTGCTTTCTCTGAAGATCTCCAAGCATATCTCTCTCTCTCTCTCCCTCTACACAGCTTTCTCTTGCTATTCTCTGCTCAAGACAGTTCTCCAAGCAGTTCTTTCTTTGGTGTTCTACAAAAGTCTCTGGGTAGCTCATCTCTTACAGATCATAAACCCAGTCTTTTATTTAATATATCAATCCAGTCATTTACTCCAGGTTCCCTTTTGATTATTCCATGAATCAGTATCCTATGACCCAGCTCCTTGATTCTTGGGAGACAGCAAGCACATTTTCCTTTTTTTTGTATATGAGTATACTGTAGCTGTCTTCAGACACACCAGAAGAGGGCATCAGACCTTATTCCAGGTGGTTGTGAGCCACCATGTGGTTGCTGGGAATTGAACTCAGGAGTTCTGAAAGAGTAGTCAGTGCTCTACAACCCCAAGCATACCACTTCTTCTTCTCCTCCTCCTCCTCCTCCTCCTCCTCCTCAACACTCCAGGGGCAGGAACCGTGTCATTCTGTTCCTACCAAGGCTATGTTGGACCTGGCATAAATCCATCTTTACTGGTCAGAGTTCATTAGCACTATCACAGGTAAGTATAATTACACTGCCATCAGCTTTGTACAAGTTCACTTCAGTTCCTACAAAGACATCAGATCTGAAGAGAAGCTGTGGTTAAGAGCACTCGTTGCTCTTGTAGAGGACACAGGTTCATTAAAGATGGTTATCTTTAATTCCAGTTCTAGATGAGATGCCTTCTGACATCTGCAATTATCAGGCACTCAATGGCACAAATTCATACATGCATACATACATACATACATACATGCAAACAAACATACATGCAATCTTTTAAAAGAACAAAACAAAAATATGTAAGTTAGCCTACTCACTATAAAATAAATGAACCAGAGATGTGCCCTGGCACTACAATAAAAAAGTCTTAGCAATTTTCATCAGTGTATTTATAAGTTTGGACAATTATTCCAGACATGCCTTACCTCAATATAATGTTAAGATTATGTACTTATTTTACAACAGAGTTTAGCTATGTAACCCTGGCTGGCTAAAAATTCAGTGTGTAGACAGTCTTGCTCCAGCTCACAACAGTCTTCCTGTTTTAGCCTCCCAAATGCTCCAAGAGAGAGGATGTGGGCCTTGTAAAATGGTCTAGTGTGTTTTTACACCTGACAGTCTGTGTGTAATCCCCAGGACCACATTGTAGGAGAAAACCGATTCCCAAAATTGTCCTCTGACTTCCACAGGAATGCCATGACCTGTGCCCTCCTCAGTGTGCCACCCTCCCTATTTAAATTTTAAAAATTAAATGGGAAAGCAAAAGAGGGTTGAATTGCATTCTTGTGGTCTCAGGTCTTTTTGTTCCATTTTTACACTGCCGGGGATACAGTCTAAGACCTCATACTGTACTGCTGAGCTATAGTCAATCTCCTTCCTTCATCCTTTGAATTACTGAAACCGTCCAAAAGCTTGTTCATCTACTAAAGCGTGATGGACTAGAGGTTGATAAAATTTTGTCATCATATTCATTCATTTATTCATCCATTCGTTCATTCATTCATTCATTTGGTTTTACAAGACAGGTTTCTCTGTGTAGCCCTGGCCATCCCAGAACTCACCCTGTAAACCAGGCTGACCTCAAACTCAGAGACTCTACCTCCTGGGTGCTGGGATTAAGGGTGTGAGCCACACTGCCCAGCTGTTTGAGTTTTCATTTTATTTTACTGAGACCCAGTCTCACTTAGGACTGGGGAGATAGCTTGGTGAAGTGTTTACTATGCAAATATGAGACCTGAGTTCAGATCCCAGCACCTCATAAAAAGTATGGTGCTTACAGTCTCAGGGCCATGGAGAAAGTCCTTGGGACTTGCTGGCCAGCCAGTCTAGCCAATCAGCATGCTCTAGGTTCACTGAAAGATTTTGTCTGGAAAAAATAAGATAGAGAGCAATTGAGACAAACATCTAATATGAACCTTTAGGTTCGTGCACACATGTATACACAGGTACACATATGTTGCAGGTTTTTCCCTGTCCAATCATATTAGGGCAGTGGCAGACCTGTGATTGGACAGGAAAAGGGAGGCGGACCTAGGGTTGGTCTCAGGAGGGAGAGAAGAACCAGAATGGAGGTGGACATGGTGTTATCAAAAGGTTAGAATAATTAGGTTTAAGTTTTATCATTATCAATTGGCTCTGAAATTATTGTATTGGCATCTTGTAAAATGTGATATTATTAATACATAAATCTAAATGGTTAATAAGCTTAAGAGTCTTGATTCTATCGGGTAATTAAGTGTTGAGTTGGCTGATCGTGGGGTGTGTGGGGTGCTTTGTGGAAGCAAGAGGAACTCGGGGGAGCCTTCGTCCGAGAGATGGCCTGGCAGGAACCCTGTGGCCTCGCTGTGCCGCAGAGTTGGTGGGCCAAGAGCCCACGCAAGTGAGATCACCTGGCGTGGGGGCTAGTCCCAGAGAGTTGGCGGCGGCGGCAGCAGGAGCGCAGGAGCGTAGCCTGGCATCTCTGCGAACTGGCGGGTTCTTTTTAAAATATTTCCCGCAACACACATACATAAAATAAAATAGTCTATAACACATGAAGTATTTTTATGAAAAATTGCCAAATTTTCCAAAAGAAATATAGAGTAGTGTTTTTTTTTAATATGTTATTCATTATTTATACCAGTACACTGTCTTCAGACACACACCAGAAGAGTGCATCAGATCCCGTTACAGAAGGTTGTGAGCCAACATGTGGTTGCTGGGAATTGAACTCAAGACCTCTGGAAGAGCAGTCAGTGTTCTTAAAAGCTGAGCCATTTTTTGTTTGTTTGTTTTGTTTTGTTTTGTTTTGTTTTGTTTTGTTTTACAAGTCTTTTGCTAACAGAGGTGGGGAAATGCCTTATAGCTTAGTAGTGTCTTTTAAAATCAGTTCCTGCAGAGGAACTGATTTTAGTCCCCAACACCCACATAGGTAGCTTATAACCACCTGTAACTCTAGCTCCAGAGAATGAGACACAGCTTATCTGGCCTCTCTGGCTACTACACTCACATTTCCCTAACACATACTTAAAAAATAAAATAGACTGTTAAAAAATTAAGCTTTCTGCTAACTTTCTGTTTAATAGAGGACAGAGTAACACACTTTCTTCTTGAATCTGTTGAGGTATTGATAAATAAATTTCCTTAAAGATTAGTGACAGAAGATTCTGAATTATATCAAGAAATTTCTATATTCTATTACACTAAAACTGAGTTAGCCTGTATTTGGAATAAATCTCTTGCCTATACAGTGGGTTATTTGTAAAGCACTGGTTCACTGAACTATGCAGATCTTCCAAGTGTTTCACATTCATTAGATCATAAATAAATGGGACATGTGTTGTGAAGCTTTTCCTAGGGAGATGTGAATAAGAACCTGTTCACTCCAGATAGGGTCCCAATAAAAGGCCAAAATAATTCCCCTCGAGTCTAGCTTGGTGAGGCTCCTTGCAAGAGCATGAATAAAGGGCTAGGGACAGGCCAATGGGCAAATTAAAGGTCATTCACACTGAATTGGTATTCTTTCTTATTCCTTGTGTGGCCTCTGTGCATACCAAAGGCCAGAAGAGGACATCTAGTGTCCTGTGCTATCGTGCTCTGTGTCACAGGGTCTCACTAGCTCACCTGGCAGCCCTATTATGGTTTTGGAAGCAAGGTCTTGCTTTGTAGCCCACCTTGGCCTCAAACCCCTGATCAAAACCTCCTGCTTTTTAGCTTGCTTAGAAGTCATATTATAGTCACTACACCCTACATGAATTTTGTTGTTGTTTTGTTTTGTCTGAGTCAGGGTTTCTCTGAAACAGCCCTGACAGTCCTAGACTTTGTAGACTAGGCTGGCCTTAACTCAGAGATCCACCTGCCTCTGTCTTCCAAGTGCTGAGATTAAAGGCATGCGCCACCACATCCTACAAGTAGTGGCTCTTAATTAGAGGCCATTTTGTCCATCAGGGAACATTTGGAAATATCTGGAGATAGTCTGGATTGCTACAACTTACTGTGTTTCTATTATCTCATAGAGGGATATTGCTAAGCACATGGGTAACAAGACAGCACTTCCCAACAAGAAAGAATTATCAGACCTAAAAATACCAATGATACTGAGGCTGAGAAATAATATGGGTAGACTGGAGATATATCTCAGCAATTAAGAATATGAACTATTGGGGGCTGGAGAGATGGCTCAGTGGTTAAGAGCACTGACTGTTCTTCCAAAGGTCCTGAGTTCAAATCCCAGCAACCACATGGTGGCTCACAACCATCTGTAATGAGATCTGATGTCCTCTTCTGGTGCATCTGAAGACAGCTACAGTGTACTTACATATAATAATAAATAAACCCTAAAAAAAAAAAAAGAGTTGCAGGATATAACTCGATCCTGTCTTAAAATAGATAATTAATCTTAAGGGAAAAGGAGAGCTGTTCTGATTCTTCTTGCCTCAGTCTCATTGGTTTGTTTTTGCTTTTCAAGTTCAAGTTGTTATTTAGATGAATATAGGTGCATACATGTAGCAAGTAGTCTCCAGTGGGTTCTGGGGATTGAACTTGGGTCACCAGGCATGGGTGTAGCAGCCTCTACCCACTGAGCCATCTCACAAGTCCTACTTTTGGTTTTAGAAGGCAGGATCTCGTGTAGTTCAGGCTGGCCTCAAATGTACTATGTAACTCAGCAAGACCTGAACTTCTGCTTCTCCCTCACCTTCCAAGTACTGGGACTACAGGCGTGAGAGCCACCATGTCTGGCTTCTTGGATCAGTGTTGAGTCCTTTAAAGAACTGATGAAAACCACCAGGTAGACAGGATACAGCAAAACAGAGAAATCTATGGGTTGCAGATGCTATGTGATAACATTCTCAGTGTTTAGATTGGTGGAAGCTAAGGGTCTGTGAAGACCTCCCCAAAGGCTTTACATAGTCACAGGAATGTGAGGTGATACAGAAGTGAATGACTCTTATGGGGACTGAAGGTGGCCCAAGGTTCATCAGTCTCTAGATGGGCAACACTACAACTCTTTAATCCAAATCAGTCTAGTCTTACAGATTCTTCAACATAGACATGTTTCTTGTTTGTTTCCTGGGAACTTTCTAATCACAGCATAAAGTTCAACAAGAGTTCACGAGACTTGGTTACAACTCAAATATGCCCAAGCCTGTTAAGTGTAGGAAGTGTTCAGTAGCGTTCAGTTTCAGCTGTCCAGTAGCTCTTGCCTAGCATCAGGGAGCTTTACCTTATTCTTTTGTAGTTTAGAATTGAGCAAGACTCAAGTATCTTCTAAGCAAAATTCTGGGTAGTTTCCTCCTTTGAATAACACAAATTTCATTGTTTAATAATACCAGGTGATGCTATAGGGGGAGTGAATTGGAAGTCAGTTGTGTTAGATGGCGTGTTGCTGGACAACCGTGAAGGAGTGTTTTCCTAAAGTGGACACAGGTGAAAAGCTAAGTAAGACATGTGAAGGAATGTTTCGCTGAAACACAGGAGAAAGGATGTCCTGCTAAAGCACGTGAAAGGACATGTGATGAGGGATTCTTTGCTAACAACAGACATGTATTGGTCTGCCTTATGTTGCGTAGTTGAGCTCCATTTGTTGGGACTCCATAGAGAGAAATGCACCAGCCCCCCCCCCCCCCCAACATAAACAAAAAACCAAACTAATGGTGGTGTGCTGCAGTTTGCCACTTCCTCAGACTTGGGCTAATTGACAGTGGTATCAGCTAAGACAAGACCCCTTGAGAAAAGGAGTATGAAAATTACCTCTGACAGACCATGACAGAGGCTGAGCTGATCTTTGATTTGCTGAGAGGCACAGCAGAGAACAACTTAAGGCGTTCCTGCTGGTCCCCCCTGCTGACTCATGCCTGGCTGTCTCTACCAGATAATATCACCGCTGCTGATTCTTGTTTGCTATCCTGACTCAACCGAACTAGACTACTGATATATCCGTAAGATGTTTACAAGTAAATCAAGCTGCCACTACTGACTCCTAATAAACTAAATTCCAGGTTTATGGGAAACACAGCAAAACGACAGTTGCTCCAAAGAACCATTTCTAAACAGGTCCACTTCCCCTGTATCCTTTCTTTTCCACTACCTCTGTTAGGTGGTGGGCTAAGAGAGGTTAAAGCATTTAAAAACCATCAAGAATAGTTTTTTTTTTTTTTAAATTAAAGTTACAGGGAAGGTACACTATAAGGTTGCAGCTTTGCTGTATATTTGAAATTTTAATAAGATCTTAATTTTTTTTTTAGTTTTGAGACAGTGTCTCACTATGTAGTCCTGGCTGACCTGGAGCTTGCTAGGTAGACCAGGCTGGCCTCAAACTCACTGTATCTGCCTCCCAAGCGGTGGGATTAAAGGGCTGCACCATAGCAAAAGTCTTTACCACAGTGTTTATCTGTGATGCTCTCCTCGCTCTCACTAGTTGGACTTAATTATCAGACTACTAATTTACATACAAGGCACTAATTTTCATTAACTCTAGATTTTTATTTTCTTTCATTAATTTTTCTTATTTATCCACTCATTCATCCACTTTTTTGTTTTCTGTTTTTTTAATTTGTTTGCATTCATCCACTTTTAATTTTTGTTTTCTGTTTTTTTGTTTGTTTTTTGTTCTTTTGAAACAGGATTTTTCTGTGTTATCTGGCTATCCTGTAACTAGCTCTGTAGACCATGTTGGCCTCAAACTCAAGAAATTCACCTACCTCTGCCTTCCAAGTGCTAGGATTAAAGGTATGTATCACCACAGACTGGCTCCTTTACTTCTTTTTTTTTTTTTTTAAATTCTTTTAGGGAGGTTTATGTTGCCCAGCTACTAAACTCCTTGATTCAAATGATCCCTTAGTTCCCCAAATAGCTGAGATAATCCTAGTTAAGGAGTCAAGGCAGGAGAATCACTATTTGGAAGCTGGGATTACAGGAATATGCCACCATGCCCAATCTCACGCCTTCTTTTTAAAAATCTGTGTGTGTTTATGGCCATGGCAAAGGCGGAGGTGGAGGCAGGGTGGAGCTACATGCACATGTCACAGCACACGTGTGCTGGCATGGAGACAAGTATTTTCATCCACAACACTATAGGGTGGCTTCCTTTTTAAAGAGTTTTGTTTTTATGTTTGTGTGAGCACTCACGTATTCATGCATGTGGTGGCTAGAAGTCCATGTCAAGTGTCTCCAGGCTTCTGAGGGTACCAGACACACATGTAGTATACTTATATACATGCAAACTAAACACTCATATATATGAAATAATATAAATCTGTAGTGTAGTGGTGTATACCTTCAATCCCAGCACTTGGGAGGCAGAGGCAGCCTTTATGAGTTTGAGGCCAGCCTGGTCTACAGAGTGAGTGAGTTCCAGGACAGTCAAAGCTGTAGAATAAGATCCTGCCTGGAAAAAAACAAGAACAAAACAAAAAAAAGTAAGAACTCTTTAAGCTAGGAGCATGCCTTTGATTCTAGCACTCGGGAAGCACTGACAAGCAGACCTCTTGTGAATTTAAGCTAGCCCAGTCTAATCTACAATGCAAATTCCAGGCCAGCCAAAACTACACAATGAGACCCTATCTTAAAACACACAATTTTTAAAAATTATTTTATGTGCCTTGTCTGTATGTACGTCTGTGTGAAAGTGTCAGATCTCCTGGAACCTGAGTCATGGTTACAGACTGTCATAGGGTTTCCATTGCTGTGAAGAGACACGACCACCAAGGCAACTCTCTTAGAAAGGCAAACATTAATTGGAGCTGGCTTACAGGTTCAGTTCATTATCTTTTTTTTTTTTTTTTTTTAAAGATTTAAGTACACTGTAGCTGTCTTCAGACACACCAGAAGAGGGCATCAGATCTCATTACAGATGGTTGTGAGCCACCATGTGGTTGCTGGGATTTGAACTTAGGACCTTCAGAAGAGCATTCAGTGCTCTTAACTGCTGAGCCATCTCTCCAGCCCCCTCAGTTCATTATCAAGACAGGAAACATAGCAGCATCCAGGCAGACATGGTGCTGGAGAAGGAGCTGAGATTTCTACATCTTGATCCAAGGCAGCCGAAGAGACTGACTTCTAGGCATCTAGAAGGATTTCAAAGACCACCCCCACGGTGACACACTTAAACAAGGCCACACCTCCCTGGGCCAAGCATATTCTGTATGGTAGACAGACCCATCCTATTACTAGGGATCATTTACTTGCTAGGTAACAGGAATTAATTACATTTTATCCTTTACATGTATGGGACAGGGGGTGGGTCTTTTCATGTAGCCTAGGTTGGCTTTGAACTCATCCTACTTCAGGCTCCCTGTTGCTAAGATTACAGACATGCATAACCACACACTGCACAAAGTTCAACCCGGATACAGTTCCTAGAACCACCACCACAACAACAATAAATAAATAAAAAAGAGGGGGAGGGGGTAGGGAGGAATCTCAAAGGAACCAAGTTTGTGTCATATCTGTAATATGAAAATCAGGAGGCTGAGGCTGGAGGATTAAAAATTTGAGAACTAACAAGGGCAATTTTGCAAGACTTACAAAATAAAATAGAAAGGTGAGATGCAGTTCAGTGGTAAGGTACTTGCTTAGCATGTACAATACTGTGGGTTCAATTTTATGGGGGAAATTTTTTTAATATTTAAAATATAATAAAATAATAAAGTAAGGGTATGGCAAAGGAAGGACAAAGAGCAAGTTTGCAGATCAGTTTATTAAGATGAAGTCACTGCTAGTTACACAGAAGAGAAGCTACTGCCAAAGTCAGTGAGGTTCTCAAGAACTCACTACATTAGACACAGATGTCCAGAACCACAAGGAACTGTTCCTGATTCCCAGTGACAAGGCTGAGGAGGACGAATCTGCACATTTACTTCAAGTTTTTAAAGAGCTTGTGGGCCACCTAGACAAGAAAAAGAAAATAATGTCACCACTTAGCTTTAATGTCACAGGGCACAGGTCCTTCCTGGCCTGAACAGTAGAGCTCCTGTCTTGACCCTCATTCTTCAGCATGCCCTACGCAGGCCCTACGCAGGCCCTAGGAACTCCCATGGGGTACCTGACTGTCCTGTCTGCAACTCTGAAGGTTTTTTTATCGTTTACTTCTTTTAGAAGTTGCATGTAGGGGCTGGAGAGATGGCTCAGAGGTTAAGAGTACCAACTGCTCTTTCAGAGGTCCTGAGTTCAATTCCCAGCAACCACATAGTGGCTCACACCATCTATAATGAGATCTGGTGCCCTCTTCTGGCCCGCAGGCATATATGCAGGCAGACCACTGTATACATAATTTAAAAAAAGAAGAAAGTTGCATGTACTCTCCTGCAAGCTTCCACCACATCACCACACACATCTGTTTTTACAATTACCTTGGCAGGAATGTGCCACCACCCTACTAGAAATCTAAAACTTTTTCTATTTCTCTTGATATGTATGTGGGAATGGAACTGCTGCTCAGTGTTAACTGTGGCCACACGCTAGATCCCTGCTTAACTCTTTTTTTTTTTTTAAACATTTATTTATTGTTATATGTAAGTACACCGTAGCTGTCTTCAGACAGACCAGAAGAGGGCGTCAGATTTTATTACGGATGATTGTGAGCCACCATGTGGTTGCTGGGATTTGAACTCAGGACCTTCACAAGAGCAGTTGGTGCTCTTAACCACTGAGCCATCTCTCCAGCCCCGCTGCTTAACTCTTTACCCTAAAGAGAAAGATCTCCCTGCTTAGACCAGGCTTGGCTTCAAATACCTGGCCTCCAGTGACACTCCTGCCACAGACTCATAAGTGGTTAGGACTACAAATGTGTACTACCACCGTAGGCTCTACGTTTGCCTCTCTAAGGAACTGCTAAGCTACTTAACACCAGCGGTGCTACTTTTTATTTTTATCAGCAAAGTGTGAAATTTCCACTTTTCCTGAATTTCTCTAACAGGTAATACTACCCTTCAGACACTCTACCCCCTACAGGTCATCAGACCCAGACCTCACAGGCAAGTGCCCTACTAACTACATATAGAATATATTCTCAGGAAGTTGGCTACCCAATCAATTGTCCTTGGTTTTTGAGGCAAGATCTCATTCTATAACCTAGATTGGACTAAAAGTATGTAGCCAAGGCTGGCCTCAAACTCATGGCAATCCTTGTGTCTAAATGGTAAGTACTAGGATTATAGGTCTGAGCCACTATACCTAGCTTACCTAGTCAGGTTTTCTGTTTTTGTTTTGTTTTTTTGTTTTTCTAGACAGGGTTTCCCTATGCAATTCTGGCTGTTCTAAAACTCACTCTAGAGTCCAGGCTGGCCTCACAGACAGAGAGATCGCCTGCCTCTACCTTCCTAGTGCTAGGATTAAAGGTGTTGCCACCAGTGCCCAGCCCTAACCAGTTTTTACAGAACCAATCTTATCAAATTCTGCATATATGTAATATGTGTAAAATACTGTTACATGAAAGAGTGAAGCACAAACTTACTTTAAAAAGAAAAAAAACTATATAAACAACTAGGTACAAGACATTGAAGGCACATATACACAGAAAGATTAGACTATTCAAAGTATAAAATCTGAGCCTGGAGTGATGATCTCTCAGTGGTTAAGAACACTAGCTGCTCTCATAGAGGACCTGAGTTCTGTTTCCAGTACCCACATTTCAAGTCAGAACTGTCCACAAGTCCAGTTACAGAAACAGACTGTCAGCACATACACGGTGCAGAGGCATACATGCAGGCAAAACCCATACACACAAAATTATTTTTAAAATAACAATTTCTTTTTTAAGTTTTTTTGTTTTTTTTTTTTAATATATAATCCAGGGCTGGCGGTGTATCTCAGTGGCTAGAGCATTTGCCTAGCATGCATTAGGCCTGTGCTTTATCTCCAGTACTAAAAGAAAACAATGTATACAATCCAGCGTCCTTAGTATTTAACAATGCATGTTAGGAGGTCATCTTTTTCCCTGTCGGAGTCTGTTTCAATATGTACAGTGGAGACAATGATACCTCCAGCATATGAGGTAAGGATGGGACACCTATGTATATAAAATGCTTCTCACATAACTTGACATCATGGGCCTATAGTAAATGGTTAGATGTATCTGCTTAGAGCATACACACTGTTCAAACTGATAGCCACTGTTTAGCTTTGCCCTTTCTGTCTTCAGACTGACTTACACAGTGGTCCCGTGCATGCAAGAAGTCAAAGAGCTCCTCTGTACAATCCTCTTCTGTCTGTGATCGGGAAGACACGCGATTATCACACAACTCTAGTCGTTCCCGGGCCTTTACACACTTCTCCAGCTGTTCACAGTGCTCTCTCACTGTTGTTAGGGGGTCCTGATGAAGAAACAAGGGGTGTGGGGGGAGAAAAGGAACAAAATGGAAGCTTCAGGAGACATCTACTAAATATAAACAAGTTGGTCTATGAGCAGTATAATCAACAAACAAAGGCGCTATCTCTGAGTCACTACCCAAGCCAGCAGGCAGAGCCATACTACAGCCAGAAGCAGTACCTATTTAATACCTCCTGGCTCTTTGATGCTTAAGCAGTAGGGAAGTTTCAAATTTCTGCCTTCCAAGGTTGCCAGTATACACTGAAAGCCTCAGCCCTATCTGAGAAACAAGAGAGTAAAGGGAACCTTGTCAAGCAGGAAGTACATCGACTGGAGGCATCGTTTTACCCAGCATTAGGATTCAATTTCTCTTATGTAAGACTCAGGCCTGGCCGCCTACTTCCAAAGTCAGAAAAATGCAAACATGGAGAACTAACTAAGAAAATTTCCTTCTAGAGTTCTTTATTAAACACACACAGCAGATGAGTGCCAGGCCTTCAGGATGCTGTCTGATTCCTGGTAGGACCAAAGAAGCCCCAGACCTAGAAAAGACGTAGCTTTCTAAGGCTCCCACTCCCACACAACCTACTGCACAGGAGGTATTAAAGGCTTGTCCAGCATTTTTCCCAAGTAGTCATAGATTCCTTAAAATACCCTGGAGTTTCAATACAGCTCAACCTTCCAATTCTAGTAAGGTAGTTCCAAACTGGAGGCCGTTCTTACCACTAATTCTTCCTCTTCTTCCTACAAAAGGGAAAGAAAATTAAGTTAGCAGCAATCGTATAACAAGCATTTCCCTAATCACATTTATACCATAATTATGAAGAAGAGACTGTATCAGTCACATTATTTTATGATGTTTTGTCATCCTAGCTTCAATCTCAGTGCTAAATCTTGCCTTCCCAGAACTAGCTAATTTTTAGGGATAATATACATTTCCCTAGAAACACACCTTTCATGTACCAATTAAAGCCCATCTACCAAATCACTTTCTTAAGCAAAAGTCTCACACAGCAACTTTGTATTCCCCTATCCAGAGCCCAAGGTCAGCAAGGAACCAGCACCGTAGTTCAGAGCTCACCGGAATTATTCAAACTACCCAATCCTTAAATTGATCAAGCTTGTTCACCTTGCCTCCATCATTCCGCCCCACAGGAACCAAGGCTCTGAACTTTGTTTTCCCTGTGACTCTTTATTTGTGCTTGATATGGTCTCACTGTAGCCCAGACTGGCTTCATATTTGTAACAGACCTCCTACCTCCCCTTCCCAAGTATTGAAATTATATACATGAGTCACTACATCCAGTTTCCTTCCCAACTTTTATAAAAATACTGGTGGTTGTGTGTGTGTGTGTGTGTGTGTAGCATTTGCACATGTGTGTGCAGGTGTAGGTGTGTGTATCATTGTGCATGGAGGCCAACAGGGGAGTGGGCCATCAGGTATCTATCTACAAAACAAAAACAACCTGCCTTCGTTTAACCAGGTGTGGGGTGCTCTCTTGTAAACCCAACACTTAAAAGGCAGAGGACCAGGAGTCCAAGTTTGAGAGTCCAGTCAAGCTGGATGATATATGACCCTGTCTCAAAACTATAATAATAACAACAACAACAACAACAAAATGCCGGGCAGTGGTGGCGCACGCCTTTAATCCCAGCACTTGAGAGGCAGAGGCAGGCGGATTTCTGAGTTCGAGGGCAGCCTGGTCTACAGAGTGAGTTCCAGGACAGCCAGGACTACACAGAGAAACCCTGTCTCGAAACAAACAAACAAACAAACCCAAAACAAAACAAAACAAAAAACAACCTATAATAACTAAAAAATAGCTAAACTTTGTTTATATCCCAAACCAAGTTTAGAAGAAAACGAACTTAAAAATATTTTCACTATTTGTTTTAACTGCAGGGGTGTGTGTGTACGCACATATGAAAATGCAGGTGCCTGTAGAGGCCAAAGGCATCAGATTCCTTAGTACCAAAGTTAAAGCAATTGTGAGCCATTTGTCTAAGTACTGGGAACTGAACCTAGATTCCCTGCAAGAGCAGGACTGGATCTTAACCACTGTATGATCTCTCCAGCACCTTTGCTAGACTCTCAAGTTGAATTTGGAATATGAATATGGTCAAACCTAAACCCTTCTTTAGTCAACTTAAAGTTATAACACTGGCTTTTAACTTGCAGATAAATATAAGAAAAGGGAACACCAGGCCCCACACAATCCACTTCTAATGCCACTGTATAACTTGTAATTAGTCTCCTTTCTTTCCCTAATTGTAAAAATTACCTATTGGAGCACAGGTCCTAAATCTGGCACATGGCACGGTGGTCTATCTGCCTGCTGTAGATACAGGCATCCACATGTGGGAGAAGATAAAGACACACAGGGAAATGAGCTCAACAATAATGTTTCCCAAATCCTAACCAAGACAGTGAGGACAGGAGGTGCCACTGTAACCTCTGCTCTTTACTCTTTACGTGATTGGCAAGGTTTCTCCTAATGTAAAGAGTTACGTAGAATATAGATGCTAGCTTTTCATCAAGTAAGGTTTCTTAAAACGCCTTTCAAGAATTTATTAAGGGGCTGGAGAGATGGCTCAGCGGTTAAGAGCATTGACTGCTCTTCCAGAGGTCCTGAGTTCAATTCCCAGCAACCACGTGGTGGCTCACAACCATCTGTAATGGGATCTGATGCCCTCTTTGCTAGCAGGGCTGGAGCAGGCAAGCGGGGGGCGGGCGGGCGGGTGGGCAGGCAGGTGTGTGTGGGGGGGATTAAAAAACAAAAAAAAACAAGAATTTATTAAAGGGATAGAGAGATGGCTCAGTAGCTAAGAGAACTTGCTGTTCTTGCAAAACAATCAGCTTTGACTCTCTTTTTGTGCTTGCTGAGAATTGAAGAACAGCCAGTGTTCTCAACCACTGAGCCATCACTCCAGCCCCACTAGATTTGACTCTTAACACCCACATGTCATCTCAAGACCATCTCTAACTCCAGTCCCAGGGGATCCAACACCATCTTCCAGCCACATATGTAGGTAAAACAGTTGTATGCATAAAAATAAACTATTTTTTAAAATTCACAAAGAAAAACTATCCCCCTAAAACGAGCCTCTGACACCAGAGCTCAGTGGTAAAGAGCATGCTTAGAATACTTGAGGCCCTGGGTCCAAGCCCTAAAACCATCAGGTAAAACTGCTTGCTACCAAGTTTGATCCCAGGAGCCCATGTGAAAGGACCTACAGACAGACTCAGGCACACACCAACACCCATGCTCACAAAAGATGGCTCAGCAGTTAAGAGCACTTGTCTCTCTTTCAAAAAACCCTGGCTCTTCCTAGCTCCTACATGGTTGCTCAAAAACATAACTCCAGTTCCAGAAGATCTAGCGCCCTCTTATGGTCTCAGAGGGAGGGCATCAGGCATTGCAAGTGGTGCAAAGGTAAACATGTAAGCAAAATACACTTAAAGTAAAAGGGGGGGGGGGAGACACCTGAAATTAGCATTCTAGAAGCAAGACAACTGTGTCATGTCCCAATTGGCATTACTAAAAACACCATGCTAAACAAATCCAACAGATCCTCCTGCCACTGCCTCCTGAGCTGGGATTAAAGACATGGACCACCATGCCCAACTTTCTTAATTTTAAAATTTATATTCTGCTGTGGTATCGTGTTAAACTTTCTGAGCCTCCAGCACTTTCTGAAAATGAAAACTTGAAAAAATTAAGGGATAAATAATTTGCCAACTAATTCCAAATCCATTAAGCCCCGATGGCTTGTCCTGAAGTAGACAAGACAAATGCACAGGAAATGGAAGCAAAGTGAGTCTCGGGCTAGAACTCTGGCTCTCAAGCCTGGACGTCTGCATTGGAGTCCCAGTTGTATTGTCTTGCTAGTTGTGTGCCCTCAGACAAGATAAACTTCCTTGCTTGCGGCCTCATGTAATAAAAATGACAAAAATATATAATGTACCTGATATTTACCTCATGGGAAAACTGTGCAAGTTAAATATCTTAGTGCATATAAAGCACTCAGAACATAAGCAGCCAATATTTATCACAATGATACTCAACGTGGGAAAGAGCTCCCTCTTGCACCACAGAATTACACTACACATTCTTAAACTGTCCCCAAAGGCACAAGTCCTCGGCCATCTCCATCCCAAAAGATAACCACTTTTTGTTGGAGATGCTGGGAAGCGAATACAGGGCTTCTTAATGCTAGGCAGGAGCTTTACCATGAAGCTACACCCCAACTCCTGAAATCACTTTTCCGAAGACTAGGGTCCCCGAAATCTCCATAAATAAATTCCTGACCTAAGCTACGTTAAAGACTAACGTTGGCTTTTTTTTTTTTTTTTTTTTGCTTCACGCACTTATCAAGTTAGAACCTTAAAACATTTATCAAATTAGAACATCAAAAAACGGGAGGGGGGTTGTTGTTTGTTTGTTTGTTTACACAAGTTTATCAGTGCAGCATTATAAACTCCAGTTACACCTTCACATTCCTGGAATGGGGAAGCCAATCCCGAGAAAGACTAGCTATTAATCTGCCCAAGGTCAACCAAAGAATTCTGAAGATACGTAACGGAAACCACCTCTCTGGACCCCGCAAACCCTAGGCTATAAACCCGGACTAAGAGAGCCCCGGGAGGTGCTTTGGTGAGCTAGGTCCCGGGCCCGCCAACCTCGTAGCCTTACCTCTTTGGGGTCTCCGGATCCAGTGAGCATCTTTCGTTCGTCCTCTAGTCCCATGTCCGGAGCCGGTTTGGGATCCAACAAGCGCAACCAGGGTAGCTACTCCACTTCAGGTTTAAGAAGGACTAGTAAGGGTCACTCGACGGATATCCGGCGACCTGGCCGGAAGTGCGGCATACTCCTCGTAGTCCCGAACACACGCACAAATTGGCCTGTACTACTCGCTAGCTGCGAGACGTAGGGGGAGCTGCTATATACGCCTGCAAAGAATTTGCTAAGAAACATCCTTTCGGTCACTTCTTGCCCAAATGTGTTGATCTACAGTATTTTTTCAAGTAGTATTCCCTAAGATAATTGAATCATCTGCTCCTCTGTTTGACGGTCTTTTAATGTTGTTCCTGTTCATCCCTATATCCCTTATGGAGCGGTCCTAAAAGCTGACCTCTTCAAGATGGCGGCCCGCGGGTGTCATTCTCGGGCTCGCGCACCTCCCCAAGATGGCGGCGCCCGAGGCCTGGCGCGCCCGGAGTTGCTGGTTCTGTGAGGTAGCGGCAGCAACGACCATGGAGGCCACGTCCCGGGAGGCGGCGCCAGCGAAGAGCTCGGCCTCGGGCCCCAGCGCTCCCCCCGCCCTGTTCGAGCTGTGCGGGCGGGCAGTGAGCGCCCATATGGGGGTTCTGGAGAGCGGGGTGTGGGGTAAGTCGCGGAGTGAGGGGCGACCTCCGGCAGCGAGCGGGGGCGGCCCGGCGGCCAGGGGGCGCGGGGGGCGAGGCCGAGAGGCCCGGGGCCAGGCCCAGCCGGGAGCCCCGGGAGTTCGATGGTGGAGTCGGAACAGAAATTCCGTGACTGACAGGGCGGGACGGAGTGAAGCCTGAGACCGAGGGGAGGGAGCCGGTGAAGCCGAGCCGCGGCTCGCCTGGGGGGCGCGGGGGGCGAGGCCAGAAGGCCCGGTACGGGGCAGAGCTGCCAGGGCCCTAGCGACGGGGGCTGGAGTGGCAGGCCAGAGCCACAAGCTCGGAACTGACACTGAGCTGGACCGGACTGAACGGAGGATTCTTGGATCTCGAACCGACGGGCAGGGATGGCCGGGCTGGCTGGGCTGCCCCGGGGCGGGGGCCGACATTGGCAGGCCGGACCCGAGGCAAGGAGGCCAGGCCCGGAGCCACCTGCGCTGCCGGCCCGGGGCCTCCGCTGTCCGCCGGGCACCCCACGGGTACCTGGACTCCCGGAGCCCCGCGGATGGGCGGGGTGGGACAGCGGAGCGGAAAGCGAGCGAGGGACCGGAGTCGCGGGGAGAAGCCGAAAAGGCTGGGGGCGCCGTGGCCTGTTTGACGGCCCGAGCGAAGGCTGAAGGGAGCGCACCGACGCCCCAGACCTCGCTGCTAAACTGAGCTGCGGGTCCGCCCGCCGAGCAGGTAGCGCCGGTGGCCTCCTGGATGGGCCGGGGTGGTGGTGGAGAAGGGCGGAAAGTGAGTGGAGGGCTCCGGGAGACGCTCCGTAAGCACGGACAGGCTCGGGAGACCGGCCGGCGGGAAGGGCCGAAGAGGCCTCAGGCGGGGCAGGGGCCAGGGTATCCCGGACTGCGGAGCCGGAGTCGGGTGAGACGCGTCATGGGGAAGAGGCCTTGGGCGGAATAGGAGGGAGCCGAGGCCTTAGGTGTGAGAGCGGCCGGTACCGAGGGGCTGGACCCGGCTAGACGGTGCGCTCCGCCAAGGCCTGCTGCTCCCCGACCAGATGGCAAGGAGGCCCTGCTGGAGGAGGATACCGCAGGCCAGCGGCCTGGCAACTCAAGCGGGGAAAGGGTCCACGAAGTGAAAAGTGAGAGTAGAGAGTTAAAGAGAAAGTTAGGGCCTTCAGGGGAGACAAGGGAGGGAGGCCATGGGCCTGACAGAATTGGTGCTAGTGGAGTAGGGTCAGGCTGAAGTTGGGTGAGATCACAGGTCCGGCCAGATGGAAGGTGGAGGAGGAGAGGGTAACATCAGAGGAGGCTCCTGGCCTTGGAGTGTGCAGGGGATGTGCCACCGGGGGACTACCCAAGGTGGTGGTAACATCTTTGCCAGAAGGCAGGCCCTGGTCCGTTAAGAACTGAGAGTGAAGGTTTTGTTAAGCTCTGAAGAGGTGGGTTTGCAGGATTGCTGCCCCAGAATAGGTTGTAAGGCCTTCGAGTAGCCAGCACTGCTGAGAAGGCCCAAGCGCCTTCCAGGAGGTGGGGGTGAGGGAGAAGAGATGGATAAGAAGTCCTCAGGCCCTGTGTGAGCAGAGGAGATTGTGGAGGCCCGGTGCCAAGCTGCAAAGAAAAAGGTCAGGCTGACCCTATGGTGAATGGAAGGAAAGGCCTCCGTGGGATTGAACAGGGGCTCAGAGAAGTCCTGGAAATGTGGCAGCCTGTTATCAGCCTGCAGAGTCTTTAGATGCTGATCTTGGCTAGAAGAGGAGTTGGGTGTTAATGGAGGCCCTGACTTGCAAAGAGGAAGCATTTAAAAGGAAAAAAGTATGGCTGGAAGCAAGCAACGAACCTGTCTTAAGAATAAAGGAACATTAGACTTTGTAGTTAGAAGAGATGAGAATTCCTGGGAGAGGTGTGAGAGGGGATTGCTAAGCAGGAGGGAGCAGAGTCCAAAGGAAAAGGGGGAAGCTCTGAAGGCATGGCGTTTCTCTCTGTGTACTCATCACTATTTCATTGTTCCCAGTTGAGAAGAGACAGGAGAGCCTGCAGTGGGCTAGACCCAGTAAGAACTTGACTGTAAGAACTTTTAGAGGTGCCAAGAAAAAGGCCTGTCAAGCGCTGCTGTTTCAGAGGGAAGTCTCAGGGTGAGCTAGGGAGCAGTCAGGAAAGGCTTCTGCTATTAGTGGACTAGCACTGAAGAGAGGGGAGTAAGTGTAGTGAGAGACAGTGGGCCAGGGAGACGCTCAGCAAGCAGGTCAGGCCAGACACTGCCGTCAGCCGGACAACCTCAAGGCCATTCCTGGGACCCAACTAGCAGAATTGGCTCTGCAGATGACTGTCCTCTGACCTCATTCCTACTGTGTGCCACATCTCTCAGTGATCTCTCATGATGAGAAAAGTTCATAGATGGTAGAAAACCTTAAACATCAGGGTGTGAGATTTGAACTTTATCTTGTATGGAGTAGAGAGCTTTTGAAAGGTTTTGATCAGAGTATGTCATCAGGAAGAGCGAGCGAGCGAGCGAGCGAGAGAGAGAGAGAGAGAGAGAGAGAGAGAGAATATAAAGACAGAGGTCAGAGAAACAGTGTGTCAGATGATAGACCTACATTACTATAATAGCACAGGGAATTAATGTTCTCATTCAACAGGTACAGTGAATATTAATGAGTACCTAGTAGATAAAAAAAAAAAAGTACACTAGATTCTTGGGCCTCATGATTCAGTTATTCTTCAAGTAAAGAGAAAGTACACTGAGGAAAAGCTGTGTGTGCTGACTCACACTCAGGAGGCTGAGACAGGAGGATTGCCTCAAGTTACAAGGATGCTAGGAGAAAGACGCTGTCTTTAAAAACCGGAGGTGCGGGAAAGAGAGTATTCCTTTTACACAGGACAGGACAGTTGGGTTCCTAGACCCATATCAGATCAAACTGCATAGAACTCCAGTTCACTGGTCCAAGACCTTTCGGCCTCTGCAGGCACCCCCACTCACTTGCTCGTACCTCTATATAGACACACATATACATGCAATTTTAAAATAAAATATTTTTTAAAAAGTAGGTCAAAGAATGAAAGTTTTGGTATAACTACAAGATCGTAAGCTTAATAGAGTAGAGATGCATAGACAGAATGAACATAATAATAGCCAGTATTCATTGATCTTATTATGGGCAGTATTGTGTTAAACAAATTACAAGCATGATCTTTAATGTCATGAGGTTGTCATTTCTAATCTATTCCCTCTTCACACAACCCCTAACACACACATTTTGTTTCATTGAATCAGGGTTTTGCTATATTATCCCTGGCTGTCCTGGTACTCATTATTAGCTCCAGCTAGCTTGAACTTGCAGCAGTCCTCCTGCCTCAGCCTCCAAATGCTGGAGTAAGATTTTCCCCAACTTTTTCTCTTTCTCTCTCTCTCTCTCTCTCTCTCTCTCTCTCTCTCTCTCTCTCTCTCGGCCAGGGGGAAGAATAAAATAAAGGCAATCCATAATCAAGGCTAGCCTTGAATTCCCGATATTCTTGGTTCCAGGGGAAAACTGGTTTTGTTTTTTAAGGTATAATGAATTAGAGAAGAGTTATCTTTAATTTCCATAAGTATTTACTACCTTCATAGGAAGGTAGTAGCTCAGAGTATACTCAGAGCCCAGCCCAGTGCTCCTTGGGCAGAAGTTTGCTGACCTCAGTGAGCAAGCAGCTTAGTTTGTTTAACCCATCCTTTCCTCTGAATTTCCAGCTGCCTTAAGATAGATAATGTTTAGAAACCAAGAAGGGAAAAAGTAAACTTTGTGTTTTGGTTTTTGTAGCCCTCCCAGGCCCAATACTTCAAAGCATCTTACCTCTGCTCAATATCTATTACTTGGAGAGGATTGAGGAGACTGCTCTCAAGAAAGGTAAGTGCCTTCCTTACTCCTTCTCAGTCAGTGATTGAGAACACCATGGTATTCTTCAGGTAACTGATAACTAATTAGGACTTTGTGATCTTCAAAAAAGTACCTTTAATCCCAGAATTTAGGAGGTAGAGGCCAGTTTATCTTCTTAAGTTTGAGGCCAGCCTGGTCTACAGATTCAGTTCTAGTCCAGCCAAGGCTACATAGTGAGACCCTGTCTCAAAGAACAAAAGATAGAAACACCTACATAGTACTGGAGAGATGGCTTAGTGGGTTAAGAGCACTTGCTGCTCTTAGGAAGAACCTCGGTTTGGGTCCCATGTGGCAGTTGACAAGGACATAATTCCAGTTGCAGCAATCTAACATCCTCTTCTGGCCTCTGTGGGCATTAGACATGTAGTATAATATAATATACTTGAAGACAAAGCATACCACATGAAAAAAAGAAATACCTTTTTTTTTGTTTTTCGAGACAGGGTTTCTCTGTGCAGCCCTGGCTGTCCTGGAACTCACTCTGTAGACCAGGCTGGCCTCGAACTCAGAAATCCACCTGCCTCTGCCTCCCGAGTGCTGGGATTCAAGGCGTGCGCCACCACGCCTAGTGAAATACATTTCTTATAAAAAGTACCTTCACATCTATTGTCTTATGTTTTTTCCTAGTGTCCCATAACACATGTATTTCATCACTTTTATGCTGATAAAACACAAACAAGCTATAACTAGAACTTTAGGACAGTAGTTTTCCCTTTTTTTGTTGTTTGTTTGTTTGTTTTTTTCGAGACAGGGTTTCTCTGTATAGCCCTGGCTGTCCTCGGACTCAGAAATCCACCTGCCTCTGCCTTCCAAATGCTGGGATTAAAGGCGTGCGCCACCACCACCCAGCTTTTTTTTTTTAATATTTATATATTTTTATGTATATGAGTACACTGTAGCTATCTCCAGACACACCAGGAGAGAGAGAGCATCCAATCCCATTACAGATGGTCGTGAGCCACCATGTGGGTGCTGAGAATTGAACTCAGGGCCTCTGAAAGAGCAGTCAGTACTTTTAACTGCTGAGCCATCTTTCCAGCCCCTAATTTTTCTATTTTAACAAGCTGTTTCTCAATGGTTAATATTTATGTAACATTGATTGGCCCAGCAGTTCTAGGTACTTAATCCAGAGAAATTCATTTACTCACTTGATTCTTTTTCAGCAGCCCTATGAAATAGATATTAATTATAATTTATAGATGGGGAAACAAGTAGCTTTCCCATGATCATATAGCTTGAGAATAGTTTATTAATATTCAGATCTCAATCATCTGTCCTTAGAGTCAGTCTTGGCTACTCAGATAACTGTGTTGCTCCTCTGAACATGAAAGGCTGATATACTTCATTCATGGGGGCGGCAGGCAGCCAACTGTAATACCTCTTCCTACAGGTCTCTCTACTCAAGCCATCTGGCGCCGACTCTGGGATGAACTGATGAAGACAAGGCCCTCCAGTTTGGAGGTAAGTTGAGGTACCAGGAAGAACTCCAGCCTAACCTTGCATAGTAAAAGCAAGTAGAAGTACACACACAAACTGGTAACTTCTGAAGTATCGGGAGTGGAACTGGGAGCTGAGCTCAGGTGATTTGTCACACAGATTTGGCTCATTTGGCTTTTAGTATTTACTTGTTCACCATGATTACAGGGTACACAAAACAGAAAAGGCTATGAACCCCATGGAATGCAGACCCATGATTCCTTGAGTTTTTGACAGAATTGATGCAAAAAACTAGCAAAGAATTAAAATAACAGAACAAATCAACTCATCTTTGCTAAGTCCAAAAATTCAGTTTGTAGCCGGGCGTGGTGGCGCATGCCTTGAATCCCAGCACTTGGGAGGCAGAGGCAGGTGGATTTCTGAGTTCGAGGCCAGCCTGGTCTACAAAGTGAATTCCAGGACAGGCAGGGCTACAGAGAGAAACCCTGTCTCGAAAAACCAAAAAAAAAAAAAAAAAAAAAATTCAGTTTGCAAGGCCTTGGTACATTCATGTAGCTTAAGAGAAGCTAAATAAAAAGGATTAAGTGGGGAAGGTCTGGAGAGACATGGTTCAGCGGTCAGCAGCGCTGGCTGCTTGTACAGATAACCTAGGTGCAGTTCCCAGCACCTTTATGGCACCTCACAACTGTCTGAGACAAACTCCACTTCCAAGAAATCCAATGCCCCTTTCTGGCCTCACTGAGCACCAGGCATGTACATGGTACATAGATATACATGTAGGCAAAACAACCATACACATAAAATAAAAAATAAAAAGGACTAAGGACTAGTCATCAGTGGTTGAAGCTGCTCACTGTGCACTGATCTGTGTGAACATAGGTGAGTGAGAGCGTAGAGGACAGGGAGAGGGGTAGTCCTGCCTGGTGTTGCAGTAGTCAGCCTGTGTGTCCCTATAATAAGGAGAAGAAACATTGATCAGAACTTCAAGATTATCCTTAGCTACATACTGTTTCACTGCCAGCCTTCACTGCATAAAACAGACCCTGACTTCAAAAAGACTCCTGTGAAGTAAAAAACATTCAATGTTATAATATGTGGAAAAGTAGAATTTTACCTCATGTTAGTAAACCTTTTTTTGGTTACAGAATGTCATTCAGATATCAAACAGACGCCTGAAATATCAAACGCCTTAATGCTTTATTAGTTGGAACAAACTGTCACAATATTTATTATTCATTCATTTATTTATTTGTTGAGGCAGGATCTTAACTATATAGCACTGGACCAGGCTGGCTGGCTCTCCCAGGCTCACAGAGATCCTCCTGTTTCTGCTTCCCAGGTTATGATGGGATTAAAGGTTTTTGTTTGTTTGTTTGTTTGTTTAGTTTTTTTGAGACAGGGTTTCTCTGTATAGCCCTGGCTGTCCTGTTCTGGAACTCACTTTGTAGACCATGCTGGCCTCGAACTCAGAAATCCACCTGCCTCTGCCTCCCAAGTGCTGGGATTAAAGGCGTGCGCCACCACTACCCGGCTCTGTTATAACTCTTTAGTGGGCAATCTAGGTATGTAAGTCAGGGGCCTTTGAGATATTCAGGTCTTTTGACTAGAAATCAGCAACAAGTATACTAAAATTGGAATAATACAGAGATTAGCATGGATGCTTCATAAACATAAAATCATGAAGTACTGTTTTTCTGTGACATAGGGTCATACTATATGTAGACCAGTCCGGTCTAAAGTCACAGAGGTCCACAGGCTTTTGTCTCCTGAGTGATGGTATTAAAGAGCTATTAGGTCCAATCTCACTGTGATGGTGTTTTATTTATAATTCTCTCTTTTTGAAATTTATAGCATGTAAAAGTTGACATAATCATGAAGATTTATTAATATTTATTAAATTTAATATCAAAAACGTTCAAAACAATTGAAGCATTCATAAGACTAAAGGTCTGGCTTAGTAGTAGAGCACTTTCCTAGTATATGCAAGGTCCAGGGGTCCATTTCTAGAATAGGAAAATAATAGTCAATAGCAGAATTGTTGCAGCTTATATTTCAAATACTAAAATCATCCTAAAAATATGTTGTTTGGTATGGTGGTACAAAGCTACATTTTTTTTCTTTTCTTTTTTTTTTTTCTTTTTGGTTTTTCAAGACAGGGTTTCTCTGTGTAGCCCTGGCTGTCCTAGAACTCACTCTGTAGACCAGGCTGGCTTTGAACTCAGAAATCCACCTGCCTCTGCCTCCCAAGTGCTGGGATTAATGGTGTGCACCACCTCTGCCAGGCACAAGGCTACATCTTGAAAGAATAAAATAAAAACATTTAAATACATGGTATAATGCTCAAATTTGTCTCAGTGTCATAAAAACCAGTATGTATCTAACAGTACACACACACTCCAGAGTTGGCCTATACCTGATTTTTAGTTCCAAATCATTTTTCTGTCTTTTTTTCCTCTTCCAGGGATACAGAATAGTCCAGACTTGGACATATTATTGTTCTACAACTTCTAACAAAACTAAGTTATCTGAACTCTTAGAGATAGGATTCTTTACCTTTATACTAAGAAAGTTGGGGAGCACGGTATGTGCCTAGGCTGACTGCAAGGAGTTCATGCTATGAGAACTATCACCCTTATGAGATCATCCAAAATAAATATATGTCAACAGGACCAACCTATGGTAGTTCCATGTGTGTTTAATGTGTTTACAACAGAATCCGGTGTACTTTTCTTGTTGACCAAAAATATCATTGTGAAGGTGAAGTCACATGCAGAGTCAGAAAGCCAATTCAAATGGAGATTGTGAAGGGTGAAGAGATGCCTCAGTGCTTGAGAGTACTGGCTACTCTTCCACAAGAGCCATGTTTAGTTTCTAGCATACACATCATGTATTACAGCTGTGTGCAAGTTTAGCCCCCAGGGTCCAATACCCTTTTCTTACTTCCTTAGGCACTGGACAAAGAGACATAAATGAAGGCAAAACCCCTGTACACATAAAAAAAATTCACTCAGAGCCTTTTTTAAGTGGCGGGGTGGGGGGAATGGGGATGATACTGGAAGCATACCTACAGTGCCTACACTTAAAGAGGTAGAGGTAGAAAGGATAAGAAATTCAATTCAGTAACAGCTACTGACCAGCTATGGCAACAAAACCTCAGACACTTTCTCAACAACAGCAGATAAATGAAATTGGAAGAAGAAAAATGGACAAAAATCTGTGAACATCTATTAACACTAACAAGAAGTATTTAGTCCCCGTCCCCCCCTATTTGTACACTTACTCTCATCACTATCAGGGTCTGAGCTGCGAGCTCATGGAGGGAGGACAGGCCAAAGTGGACAAATGCCATCTCATTAGCAGTGCATCGTTCCCATTATCCCCATGCAAGAGAGTGTTTAACTCAGCTTGTACTCTAGTCCACAAAATGAGTTTCTTGGACTAGATTTCTCAGATATGTTTCAGCACCAAGGATTTTTTTGCACATATTTTAAAAGTAGCAATGGAATAAAATAACTTCTGTTAAGGATTCATGAGACGCCATTGAGAAAACCACTGTAACTATATAATAACCTTCACAGTTACTGTGTTGGTATAGTTTTTACAGATGGTTAAATAGGTCTTCCTATAGTTAGTACACACTAGACCTAGCTTGAAGCAATCTGGCTCTGGAGTATTTGTTTCTGTTAATTGTGCCATGCTGCTCATGTAGTTACCATGTTTGAGGTATTACACTTTTATTAACAGATCTGAAAAAATCCAACTGTTTTACCTACATGTTCACTATCCCTTGCAGCAGAAACAACTGCAATAGCTTGGGTCACACTCTCATTCATATTTTTCATGGCCATATAACTTACCTGTAAAGTTGAAGGTTTATTGACGTTTGAAACAGGATCTCATTATGTATCTCTGGCTAGCCTGCAACTCAGAGATTTGCTTGTGTGCCCAGGATTGAAGCCATCTGCTTCCATGCTCAACTTTGTAAACGATTCCCAAGACTGTATGTTAAGCTATCTACATGCCTATAATCCCAGAATGCTGAGGGAAGCTTGAGCTACATAGCAAGATCTTACCCTAAAAGACAAAAACCTGTATGTGGGCAACAAATATGTAGGGAAAGTGCTAGTGAGGCCCTGAAGGACTCAAGAACATCCTTTGCTACCACTTAAAACTAAGCAGAAGCTGGGCGTGGTGGCGCTTGCCTTTAATCCCAGCACTTGGGAGGCAGAGGCAGGTGGATTTCTGAGTTCGAGACCAGCCTGGTCTACAAAGTGAGCTCCAGGACAGCCAGAGCTACACAGAGAAACCCTGTCTCGAAAAAACCAAACCAAACCAAACCAAACAAACAAAAAACTAAGCAGAATATGGAGAAAAGTTCAGTGTTAAAACCTGTTGTCCAAGGACATTTGTTGAACTCAAGTTCAATTCCTAGTACCCACATAGTGGCCCTTTCTGACTCTTCAAACTAGGCACGTTATTCAGTTACACATACAAGCAAACCACCAATACACATAAAACATGCACAAGGCTTTGGGTGCAATGCCCAACATTCAAAAGAGAGAGAAGAGAGGGTTAGTTGGTTTCTTGCTTCCCAGGTGTCCTCCAAGTAACAAGACATGTAGGTTGACTCAAGCATGAAAGGACTCCTAAATATTACCAAAGCAGGCAGATCCTAGCACAAAAGGCCAGACTTTTGCCTGAGGGCCTAACTCCTGATTAGAAATGAGGGTGTGGCTCTGGTAAGAAAGACTGACAAGGGTAAGTTAAAGGTCAGAGAGAAGGGTTTTGTGGTAGTATCCCTCCTGATTGATAATCAGCTGCTGTGCCAGTTAACACTTTTAAAGTGCCTTTACTTCATCTTATCCATTTAACAATCTTTATCATAAAGTAGGTGATAGTATCTATATCTTAGAGAAGAAAAGAGGTCTAGTATATGAATGAGAATTGGAGCCTGTACTGAAGCCAGCAGGCTCTACTACAAGTTAGGGACTAGATGCATTACATTAGCGATTGTAAGACTGAGTTGGATGTGGTGGCGCATAGCTACTGTTACCTACTTGGAAAACAGGCAGTAGAATTAATGTAACGTGATAAGGCTGTATCTACAGAACAAACACCTTCCAGTGCTTATAAGAGTAAAGTCACTTGTTTGACATGCCTGGCACCCTGAGTTTGAGCTCTAGAACCTACATAAATATAAAACTGACTCCACTAAAGTTATCCTCTGACCTACACACACACACACACACACACACACACATGCACACACTCACACTCTGCAGCACATGAACTTCCCTAGCCCACAACCATAAAACTTAATCTGAATTAAAATAAAACAAAAAAACTCTGGGGCTTGGTATCTTTCAGAGTTAGGTAGCCTTTCTTAATCTCTGGTGGCCATTAGAATCATTTGGGGGAACAGTTTTAAAAATAAAGATGTTTAGCTAGATATGGTAGCACACAACATCAATTCTAGCAGAAGCAGACAGATCTCTGAAATCGAGGCTAACCCGGTCTACAGAGTGAGTTCTAGGACAGCCAGGACTGTTAAAAGAGAAACCCTGTTACAAAGAGAAAACCAAAAAATAACGATGTATGGACCCTTGCTTCAGATGGTACATGTAGAATCACCAAGTCTGGAAAGCTGATGTGCATTTGGGATGGTAGGAGAAGAAAACAACTGCACAGGAAATTTTGGTGTGCATAAAATATTGAAAATCTGGGCAGCAGTGGTGCACACCTTGGATCCCAGGAACAGATGGATCTCTGAATTCAAGGCCAGCCTGGTCCACAAGGCTAATTGTAGGAGCCAAGGCTGTACAGAGAAACCCTGTCTCTAGAAGAGACAGAAAAAAAGAAAAAAGTGTGCCCTTCAGACCTTGTTTTTCTGAGACAGGGTAAATGTTGGGTGGGCATGACACCTGCCTATAATCCCAACACAGAATCAGGGCTCCCAAATTAAGGTGGCAAAAGTAGTCAAATGAGCTCTGGGTTCAAGTGAGACCCTACCTTAAAAAATGAAGTAAGCAAAGTGTCAAACGCACCCAGTATTGACTTTGGCAGCCACGGGTCACACATATATGAACACATACTTGCACACAAAGGTTGCCCCTTGGAACCAGATTTCTTGGGTCTAAGTCTTGATTGATAGCTTACCTGTGATAATGTCTGTCCTTTCTCCAGGTTTAGGTTTTTATTTCAGCTGGGGAAAGTCAGTAATACAGTAAGGAACTGGCACGTGCAGATCCCTAGGTTTGATTCCCAGCACTTTGTTTGTTTGTTTGTTTGTTTGTTTGTTTCGAGACAGGGTTTCTCTGTGTAGCCCTGGCTGTCCTGGAACTCACTCTGTAGACCAGGCTGGCCTCGAACTCAGAGATCCACCTGCCTCTGCCTCCCAAGTGCTGGGATCAAAGGTGTGCGCCACCACGCCTCGCTGATTCCCAGCACTTAAGATTTTTATTTCAATTGGGTACTGGCTTTGGTTCCAGCATTGCCTCCTAAAAAGAGCTCACAGCTACCTGCAGCTCCAGCTACAGGGACTCCAACACCCTCTTTGGACCTATCCAGACACTCTTACTGACCTGTATATAAATACTAGATGGAAGTGTCCTATAGCAAGTTTTACTTAATATGCATACAACAGACAAAGAAAACTGTTAGGCTTAGGGGATAGCTTAATCAGTAAAGTGCCTGATCCCCTGAGCTCCCCTAAAAGTGTGTGCACACGAGGTAAGTGTGATGGATGACCTGTTTGGATTCCCAGAACCCTTATAAAGGCCAGACAACATAACTGTTATGAAAGATTTCCCAGAAACTCATAGGACAGCTACCCTCAAATAATTAGTCCTTTGTCATCAGTGTGCATGAACATAAAAGCTAGGCATAGTGGTGCTCTTAAAAAGTTTGACTGTTTTACTTGCATTTATTTATTATGTGTACATGAGCCTTGTTTCCACAGGGACCTTGGATGCCCTGAAACAGCAGTTACAGATGATGCAAGCCACCATGTAGGTGCTGGGAACTGAATCTGGGTCCTTTGCAGGGGCAGCTAAATGCTCCCAGCTGCTTAGACATCCCAATGCTTTTTTTTTTTTTTAAAGCAGTGTTTCTCTACAATACTGCAACTATGTAGATCAGGCTTTCTGACTCAACAACTGCTAGGATTAAAGCATTCACCACCACTTCCAGCTCCTTTGGTGGGTTTTTGTTGGTGGTGGTTTTTATTTTTCCAAGGCAATGTTTTTCTATGTGGCCCTAGCTGTCAGGGAATTTGCTCTGTGGACCAGGCTGCCTAACATTCAGATCTGCCTTCTGCTTCCTAAGTGGTGCACACTTTTAATCCCAGTGTTGGAGAGGAACAGATCCCTTCAGCTTTCTGGCCTGGTAGCCTAACATATTTGCCAAGTCTCAATCCAGTAAGAACATCTTACCAAAAAAGGTGGACAGCACCTAAGGAGCAATGTTGGACAACGACCTCTGGCCTCTGTGTCTGTATATACAGCCACAGGTGACACAAGGTATCACTTGTCAGACAAGGAACACTATACAGTTACCCTACAGAAAGCACTAATATATGTTCCTTCCTGTTTATATCCCTTGCTTATTTGTAAAATGGGGCCACTAGTAATGCATACCTCAAAGGTGTGAACACTAAATAAATTTGCAAACTAAAGCCTATCTCAGTGAGTACTCAGAAATGTTTGCTATAGGAAAGAAACTTGGAGGGCATTTGACAAATTTCTGGTGTTTTCTTGCTCTTTAGAGTGTGACTTGCTGGCGAGCCAAGTTTATGGAGGCCTTTTTTTCCCATGTTCTACGTGGAACCATTGATGTGTCTTCTGATAAACGTCTTTGTGATCAGCGCTTCTCACCTCTCCTGCACAGTTCCCGTCATGTCCGACAGCTAACCATCTGCAATATGCTGCAGGGAGCAACTGAGCTAGTGGCAGAGCCCAACCGTAGGGTTCTAGAGACCCTGGCCAGTTCTCTGCATACCCTCAAGTTCCGCCACCTGCTGTTCTCTGATGTGGCTGCTCAGCAGTCACTTCGACAGCTGCTGCATCAGCTCATCCACCATGGGGCTGTTAGCCAAGTGTCGCTGTACTCCTGGCCTGTGCCCGAGTCAGCCCTTTTCATCCTTATCCTTACCATGAGTGCTGGCTTTTGGCAACCAGGCCCTGGTAGCTTGCCTTGCCGCCTCTGTGGTGAAGCCTCCCGAGGCCGGGCCCCATCTAGAGATGAAGGGTCCTTATTGCTAGGCTCTCGCAGGCCTCGGCGTGATGCAGCAGAGCGATGTGCTGCTGCACTAATGGCCACCCGGCGGAAGAGTGAAGTCAAGCAGATGCCCAGGGCTGTACCTCCCACTCGTGTAACACGCCGCAACACACAAGAGAGCCTGACAATAGGTGGAACAGACTCTAAGTTTTACCTCCCAGCCACCTCTTATGAGGCTTCTGGCACTAAACAGCCATCTGCTCCAGCCGCAGCCTCCTCTGCCTCCTCTTCCACATCATCCAAACGGGCTCCAGCTAGCTCAGCCTCACAGCCTAAGCCCTTAAAGCGTTTCAAACGAGCTGCAGGGAAGAAAGGTCCCCGCACCCGTCAGGGGTCTGGTGCAGAGTCTGAAGACCTGTATGACTTTGTTTTTATTGTGGCTGGTGAGAAAGAGGATGGTGAAGAGATGGAGATTGGGGAAGTAGCTTGCGGAGCTCTGGATGGATCAGATCCCAGCTGTTTGGGGCTCCCAGCACTAGAGGCATCCCAGCGATTCCGCAGCATTTCCACCTTGGAGCTGTTCACAGTTCCTCTCTCCACAGAGGCAGCTCTGACACTGTGCCATCTTCTGAGTTCCTGGGTATCACTGGAGAGCCTTACACTTTCCTACAATGGTGAGCACCTGAAGGAACAGGGCTGGGCTTGCATCTCTCAAAAGCACTGTGCCTAATCAAGAGTGGGGGGTATGATTAAGGAGGTGGAAATGTGGTTATTTGTGTCTCGTGGAGGCAAAAGAGAAACACAAAAGATACTGGCACACAGTGTTAGGAAAGGAAAATGAGGTCTGTAGTCTGGATTTACTATTGGAAGAAAGGCTAAGGGGCTGAGAAGTCAGATAGATATAGAGGGCAATCCAGACTCAAATTAAAACAACTGACCAGGGATTTTTTTAAAGGAAGGAAGGAAAAACAGATCAACAACCTATAAGATAATCTTCTGTCCTTATCCACTTAATCAGACACTCAGCAAAATTTACAATCTGACTAAAACTACCTAAATTGCTAAGTAGTATTGTAGAAACCACATGATGTGCCATTCCTGGCCATTAACCTCCTAATACCCTGCATTGTATCTGTAACAGCAATTCCCACCCCAACCTGCCAGCTCCAGACTCTTTTACTTAGTAGATGACCTTACAAAGAAATATAAGTCATACATATAGTCCTTCAACTAGCCTACTTCTGAGTTCCTCCTTTCCTTCTTGACCACAATGAAAGAGACCTTGAGCTCATATTCTAGATCCGTATTTCCTCCTCCTCTGGAGAGGCATGCTTTTCAAATGCTTTAGCAGTTTTCATATATTTGGGCTATATCTAAAATTAAATATTCTCAAAATACTAGCTAACCTAAGTTTTAATACTGACCTTATGAAGTGGCTTGCCTCAATAACCCTGCTTAGTAAACAGTAGAGCCAGTATCCAAGCCCAGATAACTTGACTTCAAAATCCACTGTTAAATCACTATATTCACTTCTTTCTACTGCTTCTCCACCACCAGAACATTAAATCCTGGTCTCTACCAACATTCTGTTTCTTTCCCTCCCCTCTTCAGGATGTAGTTATCTCTACTGTCTGCACTCAGACGTCGCTTACATCTTCACCAGTGCACAGACCTTGCTGCTCGATTTCCCATGCACTTTTCCTACTTCACCTTCATTTACTATTTCTTCCTGGGGCCAATGTAGTGGTACATGTTTATTATAAATTGGGGAGGCTGAGGTAGACAGATCTCTCTGAATTCAAGGCTAAGTCAGTTCAATGACAGCCAAGGCTACAAAGATAACCCCCCTAAAAGAACAACAACAAATTCCTATTTTTTCCCTGAGATATTTCCATTATCTCAATGGTTCTCTTCCTAATTTTCAGTATCTCAGAATCCTTCTGCTTTATCTCCTTTTCTGGACAATTGTCCATTCCTGTAGCTTCAATGGCTACTGATACTAATATCCCCTGACTCAGCTGAAGACATTAGCCCTATCTTTTTTCCTGAATGTCGAGATCCAATTATTCAGCTTACTATTAGGTATTACCTTCCAACTCATTTCCAACCTGAATACACTATGACTGTACTAAGCCTTCTGCTTACAAAGACATCACAACTGACTCAGTTGCCCAAAAAAACAAAGATTCTGTCTCTTCCAAGATATTTAGTCACTAAGCCCTACTTTGACATTTTCCAAATCCAGTTATATCTGTATCCCTTAGCTTAGGTTATTATTACTCCTCACCTGACTTAATTTCAGCAGTCCTTCCTTCATACAATCCATTGTTTGTACTGTACAAGTATTCCTTTAAATGCATAGTTTGACCCATTTGTTCATTCACAGTCCAGTCCTTCATAGGCCAAGCATGGTAGTATTTGGAAGATAATGGAGTTAAGGTTATCATCGGCAACATATTTAGTTTGAAAAAACATGAGACACACATTGTCTTCCTACATAATGTAGGCGCTGTTAAACTCAAAATCCTTCTGCCTCCACCTTCCATGTGGCATTACAGGCATGCACCACCACCAGACCTCTAGATCTCATCAGATCGTTTTGCTCATGATCACTCCTGCTTGCCCCTCACGCTTTACATACCCTGTATTCCAGCTTAGAACCTGTTGCTCAGACTTCAGGCCTCTAAAATGTCAAGTTTTTTTCTGCCAACACTTTCTTCTCCCTTGTAGTTATCTCCCTTCTAGTATTTCAATTGGGATGTCTTACTGAGAAACCCCACAGTTCAGTATGCATCCTTTACACAGCCATTGTACTACTGCTTTCTCAGTTCCTAGCTTGTCTTATCAGGCTATGTGGACAAGAACACTATGTGCTCCTTGTATCTAGGAGAGGGAAAAAGTGCTGGTTAAAGTTTACTTCAGTGAATACATCAATAGCAGCATACAATACAAAGAGGTTTTCAAGGTTACTTAAGATTATTATTAAGCATGCTACCATACCTTTGAAAATTCTTTATATTCATTCTGTAGAAAATGCTTTGGTCTGTTTGTTTTCTGTTATATCAAACCTAACAACGCATGCATATTAGGCATGTACTCTACCACTGACCTAATGTATATCCAGTCTATAATTTTCTGCCATTCCCACCTATAGTTCCCTGGGTTAGACCACCATTACTTCTCAGTTTACAAGTACACACCATGCAAACTCTTCACAGCTTAGCTTTCAAGACTTTCCACAGTGTTGGACCCAGTACCTGACTGTAGAGTTGTGTCTAGACACCCAGTCTACTATCCCACTCATAACTTGCTTACTCCTGGATAGGACCTGATTATCCAAACTTTTCTCACCCTTCAAGGCCATGCATCTTTAGCAAGCTACGTAGACTCTATATAGCTAGATACCGATGCAGCTCTCTGGGTCTACTACTACTGCCACAACCATATCCTGTGTTTTTGGGATTCTCCTGATGTCTCTTAGAGTATAGCATAGCAGAAAGCAATTTGCTAGTTAACTGAGGAAAAGGTAAGAATGGATGAATAATTACGAATTTCTTAAAAATATGACCTACAGCCAGGCATGGTGGTGCATATAGCCCCGGAGAAGCAAGGGGAGGAAGTGTTAAGGTCTGAAGCGTTGTCTTAAAAGTAAAAACATGGGCCGGGCAATGGTGGCGCACGCCTTTAATCCCAGCACTTGGGAGGCAGAGGCAAGTGGATTTCTGAGTTCGAGGACAGCCTGGTCTACAGAGTGAGTTCCAGGACAGTCAGGGCTATACAGAGAAACCCTGTCTCGAAAAACCAAAAAAAAAAAAAAAGTAAAAACATGGAATCTTATTAAAAGCTCAAGACTTGGTAGTAACCAATAGAAATATTTATGGAGTTTTCACTGAATATTCTTACATTTCCCACATCTGTAACCTAATCTCTTTGGCCATAGGTCTGGGCTCTAATATCTTCCGCCTCCTGGACAGCCTACGGGCCCTGTCAGGCCAGGCTGGATGTCGCCTCCGTGCCCTGCATCTCAGTGACCTTTTCTCACCACTGCCCATCCTGGAATTGACCCGTGCCATTGTGCGAGCCTTGCCCCTGTTGCGGGTCCTGTCTATTCGTGTTGACCACCCAAGCCAGAGGGACAACCCTGCTGTACCAGAGAATGCTGGGCCCCCTGGACACATAGTTGGGGATGAAGAAATACCAGGTAAAGTAGTGTGTATGCACATACACATACCCCTAATTATATGTACAGCGGCATTTGGGTGAATGATGAAGGGAACATCATCTGCGGATCCATTTCCTCTCAACCCTGTTGACAATTTTGTTTCCCCTTTTATAAGATGCCATTCTTTAAAATAGCCTTAAGTTAAAGAGATCCTGAGACTGCTGTGAGCATGTCCAGGACAGCTGTCTCCAGAAAGGGGATGTAAACTGATAATCTAGATTCAGCGGTCCTTCATTACGCTTCTATTTCCTTTTATGTCTCCTCTTGTAGTACTGTGCATTTGTTATCTGTCTGTATGTGTGTGCATGTGTCTGTATGTATGAAGAGGCTACAAGTTGACACTGGGTGTCTTTCTCTAGTCCTACTCTTAAATCCTACTGTAGAAATCAGGGAACAACTTTTGGGTTTCAGGTCTGTGCAGAGACTAAACCTAGATTTGTACAGCAAACACTTTTTTTTTTTTTTTAAAGATTTATTTATTTATTATATGTAAGTACACACTGTAGCTGTCTTCAGACACTCCAGAAGAGGGCGCCAGATCTCGTTACGGATGGTTGTGAGCCACCATGTGGTTGCTGGGATTTGAACTCTGGACCTTTGGAAGAGCAGTCGGGTGCTCTTACCCACTGAGCCATCTTACCAGCCCCCAGCAAACACTTTTACCTCCTGAATAAAAACGTTTTTGTTTGTAATTCTGGGAATTTAACTTGGGACTTCACACATGCTAGGCAAACATCCTACCTTTGAGCTATATTTCTAGCCCTCTATCTTTTCTTTTTTAAAGATTTATTTATTTCATGTATGTGGGTACACTGTCGCTGTCTTCAGACATGAGCATTGGATCCCATTACAGATGGTTGCTGGGAATTGAAGAGCAGTCAGTGCTCTTAACCACTGAGCCATCTCTCCAGCTATTTTTTTTTTTTTTTTTTTTTTTTTTAGATTTATTTATTGATTATAAGCTGTCTTCAGACACTCCAGAAGAGGGCGCCAGATCTCATTACAGATGGTTGTGAGCCACCATGTGGTTGCTGGGATTTGAACTCTGGACCTTCGGAAGAGCAGTCGGGTGCTCTTACCCACTGAGCCATCTCTCCAGCCCCGCTATTTTTTTTTTTTTTTCCTTCGAGACAGGGTTTCTCTGTGTAGCCCTGGCTGTCCTGGAACTCACTCTGTAGACCAGGCTGACCTCGAACTCAGAAATCCACTGCCTCTGCCTCCTGAGTGCTAGGAATAAAGGCGTGTGTCACCACTGCCCGGGCTCCAGCCCTCTCTAATGTTTTTGAAAATGTGTCTCTTTCTGAACCTGGGAACTCACCATATTGGCTAGACTGGCTCGCCAGTGAATCCAAGACCTGCCTTACTCCACCTTTCCAGTGCTGAGATTTCAGGTGTAGGCCACAACAGGCCTACCATTTAGATAAGTTCTAGGAATCCGAACTTAGGGCTTCATACTTACACAGCAAACAACCCCTGAGGTGTCCACCCAAGCCCTGCATGTTCTTTATTTGCTTTGTCTTATCTCTGAATGCAAAGACAAGATTTTATGTTTAGTGGCCCATTTCTAGGATTTACAATATAATAATGTCTGACACATAGCAGGAGCAGGATAAGATAATAAACCATTTTCCTAGTGAACCTACTACATGTAGTAGAGGCCAGTAAGATAACTTATCAAGAAAAGGCACTTATCACCAGACCTGAAGTACCCTCAGAATGCACATTGTAGAACTGACTCTTGCAAGTTGTTCTCTGAACCCCACATGATCACTGTGGTACACACATTAAATACATGGTTTGTTTTTTATTTTTTTTGGAGACAGGGTTTCTCTGTGTAACCCTGGCTTTCTTGGAACTTACTTTGTAGACCAGGCCAGCCTTGAACTCAAACAGATCACCTGCCTCTGCCTCCTGAGTTCTGGAACTAAAGGTGTATGTCCCCACACCTAAAACATATGTATTTTTAAGTGAAGTAGAGAGAACTAACTGGAATGTCCTCTTCCTCTCACATACAGAAAACTGCCTGGAGCAGTTGGAAATGGGATTTCCACGAGGAGCCCAGCCAGCCCCACTGCTCTGCTCTGTCCTCAAGGCCTCAGGTTCTCTACAGCAGCTGTCACTGGACAGTGCCACCTTTGCCTCGCCTCAAGATTTTGGGCTTGTGTTGCAAACACTCAAAGGTAGGAATGGTGAAGGTAGGGACCTAACATTGTTCCCTGAGAAAATTAAGCCCCATCACTCATGGCGTATGTCTCCTATCCAGAATACAACCTATCCCTGAAGAGGCTGAGTTTCCATGATATGAATCTTGCAGACTGTCAGAGTGAAGTGCTTTTTTTGCTAAAGAACCTGACCCTTCAAGGTAAGCTCCTAACCCAGAACCTGAGCATTCCTGTGTCCTTACTGTAGCTTTGTCATTATCTCAGTCTGCAAACCACTGTTTTCCCAGTTCTCTATCTTCCTTGACTATAAAGGATATGGAACCTACATGACCTTCCTTCTAATATCCCAAGTTTTAGTACATCACCCAGTTTTGTTTTGTTTTAAGGGGCTGTCAGAAATGGTGGTAGCACCTGGGTGGGTTCAATTTAAAAAAAAAAAAAAAAAGATAGTGGGGAGAAATAAAGATGCTACTATGTGTGGGTGTGACTAGTCAAGACACTCACTGTGACTAGTCTCCCCCCCCCTGCAAAGGCATCAGTGACTATAGAGAGCAGGAAGTGGATAAAAAAATTTATCCTCAGAGATGTTCCTCAAACAGGCTCAATGTCCTATTTGAATTGAGTTCCAATTGCTCGGATTATAGATTATCCTTTTCAGGTCTGTATAAATGTTCACAGTACCTTGCTAGGCCAACCTAGGACAGGAGGGACAGCACCACCCCTGCTTCAGTCATCTGAATATTCTACTTTCTCTTGACAGAGATTACCTTCTCCTTCTGCCGTCTGTTTGAGAAGCGCCCAGTCCAATTTCTTCCTGAGATGGTTGCTGCTATGAAGGGCAACTCTACACTGAAGGGCCTTCGACTACCAGGGAACCGCCTAGGTAGGGACCATACCCTAGAGAGGAGGAAGGGAGAAGGGAGGTAAAGAAGGAACTAGAAACTTTTGGGGTAAAGGTACTGACCAGGTTGTAATATAGGTATTTGAGTACTAGGTATTCAGAACTGCTAGGACTAGGGTTCTCCCAGGTTGGAGCTGGGATAGGATACCCTTGTTTCCTTGTTTGTGGGTAGAGTTAATGAGTGTTCCTCTCTCCCTCGCCAGGGAACGCCGGCCTATTAGCCCTAGCAGATGTTTTCTCAGAGGATTCTTCCTCTTCTCTCTGTCAGCTGGACATCAGGTATGCTAGGGGTTAGGAGACAAGGGATGGGGAGAAAGGGATATCATGTAGACAAAAGCCTAGTTGCTTCCTGGATATCTAATTCATGGCATCCCTACCAGTTCCAACTGCATCAAGCCAGATGGGCTCTTGGAGTTTGCCAAACGACTGGAGCGCTGGGGCCGAGGAGCCTTTGGTCACCTACGCCTCTTCCAGAACTGGCTGGACCAGGATGCAGTCACAGCAAGAGAAGCAATCCGGCGACTCCGGGCTACCTGCCACGTGGTTAGCGACTCATGGGACTCAACCCAGGCCTTTGCAGATTATGTCAGCACCATGTGATGGGGCCCATACCTCACAGGCCCATCCTCAGTACCATCAGCTTGCAGGGACTGAGCCATGGGCTGCCCAGAATCCCCAACCACTGATTCTGTCATCCTCCTTCTGCCACTTTGTCTATTTCTGTTTCGTTTTCATCTTTCCTTGCACTGAGGTCCTGGAGGCCTTGATGAGGCCCAGCAAGGGCATTCCCACCACTGAGTTCAGAGGCTTTGGGCTACTTACTCAGTACTCTGGGAACCCCAGGCCAGGAGGTTAAGGGTCTCTATCGTCACTGAGGAAAAAAACCCCTACCCCTGCTCTGGGGTTTCCTGCTTCATTCCTCAAGCAGGCACCCAGGCTTTAGAGAAATATAGGAATGCCTAACACCAGGCTTCTTCCCTCCTGGGCTGACCAATGTGTTCCCAGGCCTCAGTCCCTTTCATGCCTTTATTCCTTTCTTTTTTTTTTTAAACCAAAAAAGTTTTTCTTATAAAATAAATTTTGGGCAAACATCATGCAGCCCTTCTTGATGATTTTCTCCCAGAGAATAAAACTGAGCAGAGCCTCATGAGGCAGAGAACCCCCTTTCCCTGTATCCTTTCCCAAACAACTACATCCAGACCAGCTGGTTATCAGTGAAGACCACGCTGCTCCTCATGAGAACGCTGGTGGAAGACGAAGGTGATGGCTGTAGATGAAGCATCCCAGGCAGCCTGGAGTACCTCATCCTGGAGCCCTCGTTTATCTGTGCTGTGGTTCCACTGAGCCAGGTCTGAAGTGCAGTCAGAACCATCAGGGGGTGGCCGGACCTGACGGCTGTTTACACAACGGCGGCAATGCAATCTGGGGTCAGAGGACAGAGTTGTGGTCACTACAGATTTCTGTGCTGTTCAGGTAGCAAAGAGATAATGACAAGGAACTCCACATACCTGTCATGTGTGTCACTGAGGCTTGCTTCATCCAGGGTAAACAGCTCTTTGAGCTCACCAAGAGAAAAGTGGCGCTCCACGTCCTGCTCCTCGTCCACCACACAGCTGCTCAGGGCCTTCTTGTGGCTCTGCCGCTGAAAGATCTTCTCCTCAATTGTTCCTGCCTAGAAATGGGATGAAATGTAGAACTCAACCGTTCCTGTAGATGCTGAGGGAGCAGGAAAACCTAGGGGCTGAAAACATCTTGAGAAAGAGCAATTATCTGCCTTAGCAGAGATCCATTTTCCTAGTTCTAGAGCCAAGAATTGTGCTGCTTTGTCTGTCCTGACCATTTTCAGCATCAGTGGAGAGTGTCAGCCTGGCTGGGTTGAGTGTAAACAGGTTACCTGTATCAAAAGTGCCCTCCACACCAAGGCCAGCTCTCATTCAGTACCATCCGACTATTTTATGTCAGGCCATATACTAGTAATAGGATACAAGAAAGAATGAAGTATGATCGCTACCACAGAGGCCACAGAACACTTCCTTCAATATGCAGACTAACTATATAAATAGATTTGTACCATTGCAAAAACCTATTAAGTAATACTCAGGGTCTCATCATGAAAGGAATGATTGAAGAGTTGAGTTCAGAAAGCACTGAAAACAGATTCTCTCTGAGCTGACTCCAGAAAAAAAGGTGGACTAGAAGCCAAGAGCAACAAAGAGGGTCAGTTCTTCAGGAGGCTGAGGCAGGAAGAGTTCTTGGACAAGGTGGAAGATTCTAGAAACATTAAGGATTTAAAGTAAATATATAAGTATAAGAAAGCTAGAAAGGATGAAAGAGTAAGATGAAAACCACCTGAAGAGATGGCTCAGCGGTTGAGAGCACTGACTGCTCTTTCAGAGACCCCGAGGTCCATGTCCAGCAACCACATGGTGGCACACAACCATCTGTAATGGGATCTTATGCCCTCTTCTGGTGTGTCTGAAGACAGCTACAGTGTACTCATACACATACTTACAGATAGCAGTCGGTAGATATAGCAGATCTTCTTTTGACCATCACGCCAGACTCGGGCCATAGCTTGTTCATCATTGGCTGGATTCCAGTCAGGATCAAACATGACCAGTCGGTTAGCACCAATGAGGTTAAGACCACAGCCCCCAGCTTTGCTGCTCAGCATGAAAACAAAATCAGGGCTCTGGGAAGAAAAGAAACAAGAAAGGAGGGCATAGGATGCACACACTTGGAAACTAAACTGGGATCCTCTCAGCTCCGCCAACATGTCTCCCACTTTTCTATACTCACGCTGAGGACCACAGGTTGGTCTGCCTACCATTCAATTTCCCAACCCACAAAGTCAGTTCCTAAGCCAGTTCTTATCACGCCCACCATAACACAAAACAAAACTAAAGCAGCGAAGCACAACCACCACACAGCTTCTCTGTCAACACATCACTTCCTGCGCTGCTGCACTTACCGATGGGCTATTGAAGCGCTCCACAACCTTGGCTCGCTTCTTAATGGACATTGTGCCATCCAGGCGAACATACAAGTACCTTGAGGGAGATCCAAATATCAAGACCCAAGAAGCATAAATTAGTTGGAACTATGGTTACCAAGAAGACTAGATTAACCATGCTTGAGGCTGCTCACGCATAGTCCAAGGCTTCCCTAAGAGAAGGACAGAGAAGGGCAGGAATTCTGATCTGTGTAAAGATGGAGCTATTGCCATCACAGTCATGAGGTAAGAAAAAGTCCTCATATAGCCACACCACATCCAATAATCAGAAAAATCTAATCATTTTCCTAGAGTGTCAGTGAGGAAGACACATCCCTTTGCTAGCCAGCCTGGTTAGGCTCTTCCCTACCTTCGAACCCGGCACAGCTTTTCAAAGAGATCCAATGTCTGAGTATAATTAGACACCAGCACGACTTTGTCACTGCTACGGCTTCTAGTCACGGCCAGAATGTAATCAAGGACCAGCATCTTACCTGGGAAAAGTGGCTATTATCAGTCCTCACAATTGGTCATCCCAGTGGCCCGCGGTGGTTATACTTGATATCCTGCTTTCAGACAGGATAGCTTCAGCACAGAGGTAATTTCCTAGCCTTATCCTATATTCCCTCCTCCAAGGAGACTGACCATCTGCTAATTGGGTGGGCTCACCTGACAACTGTGGCTCTACAGCTTTAGAGTTATAACCAGGTGGGAAGATACCCAAAGTGCCCTCAAAGCCATCCTCCTCTGCCACACACTTGTCATAGATTAGAGCTGGATCTGAAAACAAAAACAAAAAAGAAAAAAAAAAAAAAAACCCAATCAACGAAACAAATCCATATGAAAATGCTAGCACCTTTGATTATCTGACGCTTGTACTTCAGTGCTCACCCTCTGGATATCTGGCGATGACATAGGCCTCACAACTAGACTCACCTGGGGTACACCCTCCTAAGTTCCCACAGGGTGTAGCCAGTATCATCTGGAAGCCTCACCATCACTCACTACAATGTTCTCCCAACAACAAAAGGCCATCTGTTACTTTCTGCCTCGTGTTGTTCAAGAGGATGGGTGCATACAAGCACTCACATACACAGTCCAACACATCTCAAGCACCAAGGATGGACTGGGCATAAGACTATAAAATTGCCAAAGTAAAGGTGTAATTCAGAAGAGTCCACGTGTGGCCTCCACAGGGTCTCTAGAGAAGTTCTGGTGAAGGTCTCCAGCCTATTCACAAGAACTTCCGCTCCCTGCTCCCTCACACACAAGATACCGGGTATGGGTGCACTCACGATTACACAGCTTCTTTAGAGAGGTGATAGAAGACAGGGAAGACACACTCATCTTGCCCTCACGCAATTCTTCTTCAGGCTTAGCCTGTCTCAGAAATCTCTTGTATAGCTCAGTTTGAAGGGGTGTCAGCCTGAAAATAAAAGGGCAGGTGTAGCTCAATAGAAAAGACTGGAGCACACACACAGCTACCCTGAGAACACTGAAATTCAGCCACTCTTCAGAAGCTAAGCTTTAACCCACTTTAACCCACTCACTGTCTGCCTTTCAAGCAAGTTCATACCTACAACAAACCACCTGCTCAATCTTCACGGGCAGATACTTAGAGAGGATATCAGATGTTCTCCGTATCAGGCACCTAGGGGAAAAGGGAAAGGGCACGAGGGAGGTGAAACTGATGCAGCAGAATAAGAACTAAAGGACAAAAGACTCACTCTCCTTATAGTAGGGTAGGTCAGACCTACCATTTCTGAGATATATCATAGACTCATCATTTCAAATGAGATTTATTTGTTTATTTCAGGGTTTCAATTGTGGGAACAAAGTCCTTCAAAATTGCCTATCTTAAACTGACAATGCCTTTTGTTCCTTCCATTCGCTTGCTGGCTGGTCTTTAAAAGAAAGCCAAGGTCTTGCATTCACCATGCAGCTGTCAAAAAAAGTGGATCACAAACTTCACCCCTATCCCTTTTATTTATGGGCATGAGTTTTGTTTTGTTTTGGTTTTTTGTTTGTTTTGTTTTTTTGGTTTTTCGAGACAGGGTTTCTCTGTGTAGCCCTGGCTGTCCTGGAACTTACTTTGTAGACCAGGCTGGCCTCGAACTCAGAAATCCGCCTGCCTCTGCCTCCCGAGTGCTGGGATTAAAGGCGTGTGCCACCACGCCCGGCTGTGAGTATTCTTTTTGCATGTATGTCTACACACTGTGCTCATGCCTGGTGCCCTCAGATAGAGGAAGAGGGTACCAGCTCTCCTGGAACTGGAGTTACAGATGCTACCACATAGGTGTTGGAAATCGTCTGCAAGAACAATTCGTGTACTTAACCACTAAGCCAACTCAACTCTCCAGTGCCTAAACTATAGGTCTTTATTGGGAGGCGTCTATCTGTATTTGCACAGGCACCAGCTGTTACATAACCCCAGTCACTAAGCCCTTATCTGTGACTAGACCAGAATGAATAAAGAGGCATCTTCTGCACCTACCTGGTCAGGCACAATAGCACGTGCCTGGAACCCCATCACCTGGGAGGTAGCCTAGGATGCATGAGATACAATCTCAAAAACAGAGACGGGGAGGAGGGACAGCAGCCTCATAGGACACAATAACCCTGCTATCTAAAATTGGTAGGAAGAGATAGCCATAAAGTTAGGACAGAACACTGATAATGAAATTTATCAGCAGTTCACACCAATAACAGGAGTCCAGGATGTACCTGCTCTTGAATCATTTGAAACCCACTGGAACAAAAATAAGCACTCTTGGCCTGGGAACCTCACTAAAATTCTTCAGCTCTTTAACCCACCACACAACTCGTCTACACATAGAAAGCCTAATGCTTTAGGCAAAAAGCAACTGTCAAGAAGGCTCTGAAGCCGGAACAAGGATGCGTCTTGTTCAGGAAGGCTCACTGAACCACAGAAGAGCTTCTTCAGGGGGTTGATAGAACAAAACTAGGCCACAGGGCTACTCAAAGGAGACTTATCCTGTACGACCATGCTATTTATACAGTGACAATTCGTGGTACAGATCCCATTCCTGCCCTCAAACACCAGTCCTTAAAGGCTCCAGACAGAGCAAGCCCACAGATCTAGCAGTTAGTTCTCAGACGGCCTGGAAGGCAATTGGCTGAGCAGAGGAGAGGCTCTCACCTGTTCACAATACTGATGAGCTCCTGCAGACGTTCCTCCCCACGTTGCCTGTCTGCCTCACTGGCAGCTGCATCTCGACTCTTCAAAATCGGCAACTCAAAATGCTTCTTGAATTCCTGAGCAGTTCCTAAACAGAAGAGAGAACTGAATATGAAAGCATGTAAAGGTAGAGTGATTTTCTCACTGCTAATGACAGTCACCCTCCCTGCTGAGAACAACGGTGAACAAAATGCAGGCAAGTTTGATTCTATGAATCAAGCTCTAAGCAGGGAAGACTCGAGTAGTTAAATATAATTAGATGGTAATGCCCCAATAAAAAAACTTAGTTACTATAAATGAGCTAAAATTCCAACTATAAGATAAAGACACAGGCTGGGGATATGGCTCAGTGAGTAAAAGTACTAACATCACAAGCCACACAATCCAAACTCCATCTCCTGAACCCCTGAAAACAGCTAGATGTAATGGCACACATCTGTAGCTCCAGCACTGCTATGGGGAGCCGGGAGGCAAGAGAAAGGAGAATCGCCTAAAAGCTTGAGATCACAGGAGCACCAGGAACAAGAAAGTAGCTGCCTTAACAAGAATCAATCCCTAAAGGTTGTCCTTTGACCCACAGATGTGTGAGATAGTAGCATACATTCATTATACACATTCTCTCATACACACATACAATAAATTTAAAAAACAGCCAGGCAGTGGTGACACACCCCTTTAATCCCAACACCCAGGAGGCAGAGGCAGGAAGATCTCTGTGAGATCTACTGAGTGAGTTCCAGGATGGCCAGGGATATACAGAGAAACAATGTCTTAAAAAAACAAAAAGAACCAAAGAGGTTGGGTATGGTGGTACTCAGTTAATCCCAGCAGAGGCAGATGGATCTCTGTTTAGTTCAAAGCTATCCTGGTCAACATAGGGGAATCGTGGCCAACCAGGGCTACATAGTGAGACCATGTAATGTCATGTCATAAAATAAGATAAAATATGCTCGCAGTATGGAGTACAAAGAGATCACTCAGTAGCCACTCTTCCAGAGGACCCCAGGATCGATTTTAGCATTCACAGGATAGCTAGCTCATAACTATCTGTAACTCTAACCCCAAGAGATCTTATGCCCTCTTCTGGCTCTGTGGGTAACAGGCACACACACACAGTACATAGCCATACAAGCAGGCAAAGTGCATATAAATATAAAGTAAACATAGTTGTTTGGTTTTTTTTAAAAGATTCTGGCCATGTTATATATACGTCAGTCTAGAAATCAGTAAAGCACGACCCTGTCTCAAAGAAACAGAAGATTATCTGGCAAGATAGTTAAGTGGCACTTGCTGCCCAGCCTGATAAAGCTGAGTTTGATCCATAGAACCCATATGATGAATGAAGAGAACTCACTTCCTGTAAGCTGCTGTCTGGCATCCTGCACAGTAAGTTTAAAATGGAAAACAAAAAAAGTTTAGAGCCAGGAGTGGTGGAACGATTTGGGAGGTAAAGGCAGTCAGATCTCTCTGAGTTCAACGCCAGCCTGGTCTACAGAAATAGTTCCAGGACAGCCAGGGCTGCTACACACAGAAACCATGTCTCGAAAAAACAAAACAAAACAAAAAAATTTTAAAACTTTTTTTTTTTTAAATGTTAGGCCAGGCACACAGTAGCACTTACTGCATAAATCCAGCAATCTGGAGTCTGAGGCAAGATCTCAAGTTTTAGCTCACCCTGAGCTGCATAGCAAGACCCAGTAAGCAGAGTTTGTCATTTTGAGACAGGATATTGTTATGTTGGCTTTGAACAAGTCACCTGCCTTAGCACGTATAGTAACGGAGCTTAAGCTTAAGTCTCTAGCTTACTGTGTGTGAAACAAATTCTGAAGAACAATTGTAACTGTCCAAATACGACTTTAAAGAAAAAAGAAGCCGGGCGTGGTGGTGCACGCCTTTAATCCCAGCACTCGGGAGGCAGAGGCAGGTGGATTTCTGAGTTCGAGGCCAGCCTGGTCTACAAAGTGAGTTCCAGGGCTACACAGAGAAACCCTGTCTCGAAAAACCAAAAAAAAAAAAAACTTTTGTCTGCCGTTTTGTTGGAATAAAATACTTAAGAAATACAGGAAGGGCTTGTGAGACGCTCAATGCTTAACAGCACCTGTCCTTGCAGACTCAGTCCCCAGCACCCACACAGTTGTTCCAGTTCCACAGACTCTGATGCTGCCTTAGGACCTCCACAGGCACTGCACACATGTAGTACACACGCACATACAAAGACAAACCATTCAGACACATGCTTTCATCTCAACACTCAGAAGGCAGAAACAAGCAGACCTCTGGGAGTTCAATCCTAGTCCTGAGTGACAGGACAGCCAGGCCCACACACAGAAACCATGTCTCAAAACAAAACAAAACAACAAAACAAAAATCAGATGAATAACAAAAAATAAAAAGGTAGAAAGAAAAGATAAAGTCCTGAGCCTTTCAAAGTGGAAGATTAATTAGAATTTAGAATATACTCCCACTACCTATTGCTGATATACTTTGTATTAATGAATAAAGCATCTTTTTATTCAAAGTAAAAAAAATTAGTATTTATATAGGAACGCAAAGGGCCAAGAATATTAATGACAATGGGTGGGAATTTAGGAAGCTTCACCTTCATATCAAGACATATTATTAAGCTGAATATGATGCACACACCTCACGTTCCCCTCAGCTCAGTCTCCACGTATTATGATTGCAGGTGTAACATAAAGTCTCCATGCCTGGCCTTTTCTTTTCTTTCTCATTTTATTTGCTTATTTGTTTATGGGTGAAGGTGCCCTATGTATTACAGACACGTGCCGACATACCTGACCTCAAGACCAGTCTTCTCTGGCAGGCAGTGATAGCAATCCCACTCTTACACATTATGGGGAGAATCTTTCCGAGACAGGGTTTCTCTGTATAGCCCTGGCTGTCCTGAAACTCACTCTGTAGACCAGGCTGGCCTCGAACTCAGAAATCCACCTGCCTCTGCCTCCCAAGTGCTGAGATTAAAGACGTGTGCCACCACTGCCCGGCTCTTAATCCCACTCTTAATGCCATTTAGGAGGCAGAGGCAGTTGGACCTCTAAGTTTGAGGCCAACCTGGTCTACAGAGTGAGGTCCAAGAGAGCCAGGGCAAAGACACAGAGAAAGCCTGTCCCAAAAGAGAAAGGAACGGAAAGAAGACAAAGACCAATTGGGAAAGATATTTGACCTCCAGCTCTGGAAAGCACACATGAACACACAAACATGATTACAACTGACTAAAACTCCAGCTCCAGGGGATCTAACTTGCTTCTGAACTGTGTGGGCAATTACAAGATGCACACAAACCCACACAGATATACATAATTATAAGTGATAAGTGTAAAGGGTGAGAGATACCTCAGTAGTTAAAAGAGCATCTGCTCCTCATGCAGCAGACCCTGAGTCAGTTCACAGGACCTACACAGTGACTAACAACCACCTGTACACCTCTAATGCCAGGAGATCTGAGGCCAAAGGCAACAGGCACACACGTGGTGGTATACATACATACCATACATGCGGGCAAAACAATCACACAGATACAAATTTTTAAAAATACATTTAAAAATCCTTTAAAACATAATTTAAAAATTTAAAAAACTAAAGCAGAGAGCAATCAAAGAGACCTACACACAGGTGCCCACACTAACATATATCACACATAATCTAACCATCCCTACATAGCTAACACTGCCTCTGCACTCTGCACAAGACAGATGGCGCAAGCGGGTCCTCCTGAGTTGCTCCAGTTACAGCCATCCAACAGCTTTGCTTCCCAACCCACTTTTTCTTTTTTGAGAAAAAAATCTAATGTAGTCCAGATGGACTTCCAACACCCTATGTAGCTGAGAATGGTCCTGAACTCCTGGTCCTCTTGCCACCATCTCCAGATGCTGAGATCCAGGCATCTGCTCTGCTATGGCTTGGCTACCCTTGGACAAGAGTGTCTGGTGATCCAAACCAATTTGATAATGTCTCCTTAATCTTCTTAGCTGAAGTTACACTCTAAGGACAAAGCAGGCAGAATTGCTTACCCAAAATGCCAGAATTTACAAAGTGCACCAAGCTGAAATACTCCAGCAAATCATTTTGGATGGGGGTCCCGGAGATTAGCACCCGCCGGCTGGTATTCAAGCTGTCCAGAGCCTGGTAAGTCTGATTCTCAGAGTTCTTTAGCCTGTGGCCCTGCAAGACAATTAAGTCTCACTTAGGATGATTCCATATTCTTAAATGATAAAATTAAATGATAACAAAGTCTGCAGATAGAGTCTCAAACATCACAGGTCCTAAAGTTGCAGGCACTAGGCATGCCAGCAGAAGGTTCTTCACCTAAGGGGCTGAAGAGAGGCATTTGGCTACAAGGTGGACTAGTGCTACCTCCAAAAGAGCAAAGATTCCCTCTGTTCCCTCCTAATCTTCCATGTCAAACTACTGCTCACCCAATCTCTCTCGGACATTTGGGGAATCCCACTCTTCCCCACCAGTCCAACTACCCAGAGCTTTCAGAGCAAGGCATCTCAATGTCTTGTTTGAGCCATGGATGCTAGGAGAACTCAGCTGCACTCTACCTTTAGGCAGAGTTCATATAGCTAATATATACTGTAAGATATTAATATATACAATACATTATATAACTATTATGTATAACATACAATTATATGTTATATAATGATAATTTACTATATAATTATGTTATGTTAATATATAATTAATATATTATATACAACTACATAATATATTGTTGATATATCTTATGTTATCTAATATTTAATATATTAAACATATTAAAAATTATAATACTATATATGTGTGAATATGTGTATACATACAAAGATCTTCCCTTCACAGTCCTACAGCTTTTCCCTAACCTGTCCTCCCTGTAGCCATCTCTATAACTTCTCTTGAAAGCACTTATTTTCAGGAAGATAGAAAGGCCTTTCTTAGACGGGCAGTGGTGGCGCATTCCTTTAATCTCAACACTTGGGAGGCAGAGAGGCAGGCAGATTTCTGAGTTCGAAGCCAGCCTGGTCTACAGAGTTCCAGGATAGCCAGGGCTACACAGAGAAACCCTGTCTCAAAAAAACAAAACAAAACAAAACAAAAAAACAAAAAAAGGCCTTTCTTTTCTCAGAACCATGTGACCAAGAGCAACCCAATAGTCTCTGTAAATGCAGCTTCCTTTCAGTCCCATGATGGAAAAGCCTCACGCTCGCACACTCACTCACTCACGAAACAACCTCAACTGCCAATGAAAGAATAAGTGAGCATATCGGTTGTTCTATTCAGTCTGCCTTTGATGGTGGTATTAAACGACTTTTCCCCGACTCCCTCACAATCCATACAACAAATGGAAATTATACTGTTTAGAAATGAAAAAATTCAACTTCAGTTTTTAGGTACTCCCCCCCTCATCACACTATGGAAGTTAACAGGGCTCTAACTGAAACACAGGTCTGTTACCTCCAAAGTCTGTGCACTGTGTCTTGTCTCTCATCCACTGTTAGTTACAAAGCCTCAACTAGACATGAACTTCTTTTTTTTTTAAAGATTTATTTATTTTATGTATATGAGAACACTGTCACTGTCTTCAGACACACCAGAAGAGGGCATCGGATCCCATTATAGATGGTTGGGAGCCACCATGTGGTAGCTGGGGATTGAACTCAGTGCTCTTTTTTTTTTTTTTGGTTTTTCAAGACAGGGTTTCTCAGTATAGTCCTGGCTGTCCTGGAACTCACTTTGTAGACCAGGTTGGCCTTGAACTCAGAAATCTGCTTCCCTCTGCCTCCCAAGTGCTGGGATTAAAGGATTAAAGGTATGCACCACCACCACGCATGGCTTGAACTCAGTGCTCATAACCACTGAGCCATCTCTCCAGCCTCCAACATGAACTTCTAAAAGCAGATCCACATAATTAATTTTACAATATTTTCACTTCACAGAACACAGTGATGCACAAAATACTACTCAGTGACGTAAAATAAACTAAGGTTCTTCTAAGAAAGAATTAAACATAAAATTTTAACTTTTAATGGTCATTAACAATTCAGCTTCCTGAAAAAATGACATCATAGAATGCCAAGGGCGGGGCTGGAGAGAAGGCTCAGCAGTTAAAAGCACCAACTGCTCTTCCAGAGGTCCTGAGTTCAAATTCCAGCAACCACATGGTGGCTCACAACCATCTGTAATGAGATCTGACGCCCTCTTCTGGTGTGTCTGAAGACAGCTACAGTGTACTTATATATAATAATAAATAAATCTTAAAAAAAAAAAAAAAGAATGCCAAGGGCTTGGCTCATAACAGGGACTTAGATGAAATCTAATGAATGAACCTTAGTCTATGAGTCTGTCGCTGGGATAGACAACTCTAGCTCCTACTGGACCAGTCACTGAGGCTCCAGATAGTTATTATCATTACTATCAGATTAAAAAGAAAAAGAAAAAGAAAAAAAAAAAACAGCTTCTGAGCTATGAGCTAGGTCTGGTGACCCAGGCCCATAACCCCAGAAAGAACACTGCTCCAAGTGTGAGTCCCGCCTGGACTAGAAGGTCCTATCTATGGCAAATAAAGAAACCTCGAGGCTCCCAGGGAACAAGAGCTTCGGTCTGCTTTCTCTGATACCATCCTTTGACCTCGATCTGGATCCTATCGGTCACCCTACATGGTGATAAAACACCTTACTTTTGGAGACCATGTTTGCTAGCTATGAGCTATTTCCCAGTTGGCCTTTTATCTTTATGAAAAGTCTGTTATTGATTTTCCAGTGAGTTTCCTGATACCCTGCTAGGCAATCCCTCCTAATACAAGTATATAGCGGCAGGATCTAAGGTAGGATCTATGTGACTGTTGTGTGCCTGACCCTGAGCACACAACAGTCACAATGAGTGAGCACTCTGCTTCTGAACCATCTCTCAAGCCCCTGACATGAACTCTTTTTTAAAAAAATATTTATTTATTTTATGTATATGTGTACACAGTAGCTGTACAGATGGTTGTGAGCCTTCATGTGGTTACTGGGAATTGAATTGTTTTTAGGACTTCTGCTTGCTCCAGTCAGTTATGTATTTATTATTATACATAAGTACACTGTAGCTGTCTTCAGACACACCAGAAGAGGGCATCAGATCTCATTATGGGGGGTAGTGAGCCACCATGTGGTTGCTGGGATTTGAACTCAGGACCTTCGGAAGAGCAGTCGGTGCTCTTACCCGCTGAGCCATCTCTCCAGCCCCTGACATGAACTCTTGATCTTCCTCCTCAACCTCTTCTTAAGTTTCTAGAACTCTAGGCTTGTGCCATACCATGTAAAACATTAGACTTTCATTCCTGTGCTTCTTATCATCCAAGCATTCTTAACCTAGAATAAAGACCAGCTTTACCAAGGCTTGGGAGACACCAGGCACTGCGATAAGTTTCCCCAATTAATTTCCTAAATCCTCAGAGATTATTGTATAATCCTGAGACAGGTATGATCACTATTTTCCTGGTACAGAAAAAGCATCTCACATGGTTAAAGGACTTGAGAATAAGGTCACACTACAGTTAAGTGACAGAGCCAGGATCTGAATAAAGGTCTCCAACAATTCTAAAACCTATTATTCCCTTAGACACTGTGCCATCTCTCACTGCACATCTTAATCCCTCCCAGTCTTCCCAAACTCCTTCTTTGGTTTAATATTACTATTTAGAGGGAGAAAAATACCAACTGGCCCACAGTACCTAAACTCTCCTCAGCTTTGTTTGTTTGAGATAGGGTCTCATTATGTAGACTTGGCTGGCCTAGAACTCATTACAGTAAACCAAGCCACAAACTCAGAGATCCATCTGTCTCTGCTTCTGGAGTGCTGGCATTAGGAGGGACACACTGTGTCATCCCTCTTTTGGCAAGCTGGTGTCATAGACTCTCCACTCACTGTCCCCTCCAGTGCGGCACTCCCCAGTAACTGGGGGAGTACTGGGGCAGGAATAATTAGTGAAGACTGACATCCTGAATGTCTCCCACCCAGACTACCAAGTGTTAAGTACCTCGTCACATATGACCAGTCCAACATTTCCTTTTTTAAGAACTCCAACATGCAGGCGGAAAGTCTCATAGGAAATGATGAGGATGGGGGAAGGCACTCTAGCTCCACGCTGGTTCATGAATCCTTCTACAACAGAAAGGTTGTAGAGAACATATCAGAAGATCTTAAAGAAAAACAGACTGATGGCTGTTTAACACAGCCTAGAAAGAACTGTCTGTCGGTATTTCAGCTGTTTTCCAATGGCAATTTCCCCACTTGTCCCCACACCACCATCAATGCTGCCCACAAGTGGACACACAAGTAAAAAGCCTGGGCGGAAGAGTACAGCAATGTTTGTTAAGGCTCCATACCCAATTTTTGATCTATCTCGTCCTTCGAGCCTCCGTCAATGGCCAGAGGTTGAATCCTCCCTCCAAGCCATTTCTCAACCTCATTGTACCAGTTCTTCACCAGGCTAGAAGGTGACACCACCACTGCCTTCTCGATTTCTGGCTTGCATTCTGGGCTCTGGCGTAAAAGTGTCCACATCAATGTGATGCACTGCAGTGTCTTCCCCAGGCCCATCTCATCGGCCATGATGCAGCCATGGCTTCCAGGAATTCGACGACTGGTGACACACTCCCATAGGAACTTCACTCCCTGATGAGTAACACCATTTAGTCCATGTTGGCGCCTACTTAGCCCCCAGCCCCCACACCCTCCCTGACTCTCATTTACCTCTCTCTGATGAGGCCGCAATACCTTACTGAGAATAGGGTCAACAACCACGTGAACAGGGAGTTTTTCCCTGAGAAATACAGCAGAAAAAAAACAAAACAAAACCATGTTGATCAGACTCAGGCAAGGTCAAGCCTCAGTAAGTGGTACCCTCTACTGACCCAGAGGCCCCAGATAGCACCTCTCCATCAGGTGATAAACCACAGTGAGGTCCTGCTCTAGGAGTCAGAAAGTTCAGAACCGGTGAGACTGCTGTCCTTACCTCATCACCTGCCCCTCCCAACGAGCACAGCAGAAGGTAGTGAGGAAACCCATAACCGGAACACGACCACACACTCTCCCACAGACAATCCCCTTCCCAACCACTTGCTCTCGGTATACTGCAGTTATCAGGACAGCTCAGATAATCTATGCCAATCCCAAAGAGGGAAAAAAATCACGCCATCCTCCTAGGCATATCCACTTACAGCAGGCCAGAACTACTCAAAAAATACCAATGTGCATACTTGTCAAGCTTCAGTTGGTCATGGACGCTGAGTGGGGGAGGCTCATAGAGAACCAAGGCACCTTCTTCCAGAGGGTCATGAAGGGCACGACGAACTCCAGCCCTTTTCAGGCCCAATGCACGAGAGCCCAGGGGACCTAGAAATCAGCAACCAATCTGTAAGCCAACCTTCAATATTTATTTATTCAGCCACTCTAGCGGGCCCAATGGGACCCATCCCTCATGTAACTTTTAAGGGTCCCCCAACCTCTTTCGCAGAACTTCTTCAAACCACTTACACATCATCTTTATCTAACCACTATCTCTTCAACCCTCAAGCTTTTCCTATTTTATTTCTCCCATTCAACTACAAACTTGTGGAAGGCTTTTTATATATGAGAACTTGAAAGCTGGCCACTACCCTCCCCAGTCCCAGTTCAGGAACAAGGCAAAGTCCTAAACAAGACAAAGGAAAATTGTGGGAATGAGACCTCCCACAGTCACTATTATAAAGGAACTAACAATGAACATGCTGGACTGAATGAAGGCGCTGACCATTAGCCACCAGGCCCACCAAAAGCTTTCTGAGCAATGAAATGCCCCACTAAGAAAATGAAGTGCAATTAGTCTTGGCAGTCCTTGCCAAATGCAGTATAGCCTTCATAGCCTCAGGAGGACCACATCAAACATAGTCACCAATAGACTGACACCTTTAATTCCTAGACTAGCATATATATATGCGTGTGTGTGTGTGTGTGTGTGTGTGTTTATGTGTGTATATGTGTGTGTGTGTATATGTATATATAAAATCTTCAATCTATTCAGGCACAAATTACTCAAACAAACAAATAAACCCTGAAATGATGTGCCAGGCACAGTGGCGCATGCTTGTAATTAATTACTTAGAATCTTTTTTTTTTAAAGATTTATTTATTTATTTATTTATTTATTTATTTATTTATTTATTTATTATATGTAAGTACACCGTAGCTGTCTTCAGACACTCCAGAAGAGGGAGCCAGATCTCATTACAGATGGTTGTGAGCCACCATGTGGTTGCTGGGATTTGAACTCCAGACCTTCGGAAGAGCAGTCGAGTTCTCTTACCCACTGAGCCATCTCACCAGCCCAATTACTTAGAATCTTGAGGCAGGAGAATTGCTGTGACTGAGGCCACTCTGGGTTACATAACAAAAGCCTGCATTAAATAAATGGATGCACCCAGATATAGCTGTCTCTTGTGAGACTATGCTGGGGCCTAGCAAACACATAAGTGGATGCTCACAGTCAGCTATTGGATGGATCACAGGGCTCCCAATGGAGAAGCTAGAGAAAGTACCCAAGGAGTTAAAGGGATCTGCAACCCTATAGGTGGAATAACATGATGAACTAACCAGAACCCTGGAGCTCTTGTCTCTAGCTGCATATGTATTGAAAGATGGCCTAGTCAGCCATCAGTGGAAAGAGAGGCCCATTGGACTTGCAAACTTTATATGCCCCAATACAGGGGAATGCCAGGGCCAAAAGAATGGGAATGGGTGGGTAGGGAAGTGGGGGGGGGGTATGGGGGACTTTTGGGATAGCATTGGAAATGTAACTGAGGAAAATACGTAATAAAAAATATTAAAAATTAATAAATAAATAAATGGATGCTGGGGATGTCTCAGCAATTAAGAGCATGCACTGCTCTCCCCGAGAACCTCTGTGATTCCCAGCACCCAGGCCAGGCAGTCACCATTTCATTTAACTCCAGCTTCAGGGTACAATGCCTCGGACCATGGGTGGAGACACACACACACACACACACACACACACACACACACAGATACTCACAAGGCCACATGACATATACTCACACTGAAGGGGCAGAGGCAGGCAGATTGGATATGTTCAAAGCCAGTCAGCCTAGTCTACAGAACAAGTTCCAGGCCATCCAGGGTTACACATAGAGACCCTTTCTCAACCAAAATATACAATAAACTTGAAAAACAAAACAAATAACTAACCAAATAAGAAAGCCCATAAAGTCTCCATTTTACCTTGATAATTTGGGATGGGGACCTTGAAAGGCTTTGACAAAATACTTCGAATAAATGCTTCCTAAAAAGGAAAAACAGGGATTCAAAACTGTTGAAAATGTTATTAACCAACGATCTTACATGTCCCACTTCAAGTTTTTTTTTTATTTTATTAATTTATAAATGTTATGTGTATTGATGTTTGTCACTACAATACCAGGCTAGCCTTCCAGTCCCAAATTCATCTGTTGCTGTATTATTTCTGCTCATTTCTTTTTGTTTGTTTGGTTTTTTTGAGACAGGGTTTCTCTGTGTAGCCCTGGCTGTCCTGGAACTCACTTTGTAGACCAGGCTGGCCTCGAACTCAGAAATCCACCTGCCTCTGCCTCCCAAGTGCTGGGATTAAAGGCGTGTGCCAACAAGCCCAGCTTCTGCTCTTTTCTTTTCATAAATCCATATCACCTTCCTTGAAAATTAAACAGCCCAAAGATTAGAAGTAATATAAGCAGTAACATCAGTAAAATATTAACAGAGAAACATGACAATGATGGCTGAGAGCTAAGTCTCTATCATATCACAATTTGGGAGGCAGGGCCAGGACAGTCTTCCCTGTGCTCCCCAGCCAAGCTGATCTCAAACTTTCAATCCTCCTGCCTCAGCTTCCTGAGTAATGAGATTAAGCATGTACTACATCTAGTTTCCTATCATAATTTAATCCTCACTAAGACCCCTATGAGGTTCACAGGCTCCTGTTATTCCAGGCAAGCAGTGATGCAAACCTATAGTCCTAGTCCTTAGGAGACTAGTAAAGGACCTCACAGAGACTGAAGCCAGCCTGGGTAAAACCTTGTCCAAGAAAGAAAGTTAAGCCAGGTGGGGTAGCTCACACCTATTTCCAGAATTTGAGAGGAAGAGGCAAGAGGACTAGGAGCTCAAGATTACCCTTAGCTACAAATGGGTTTTGAGGCCAGCATGGGCTACATGATACATGAGATCCTGTTTCAAAAAGGGAGTTAGGTGGTAAGATGCCTGGAGAAACAGCACAACAGTTAAGAGCAGTTAAGAGTGCTTCCTGCTTTTCTGGGACTCAAGTTCAGTTTGGGAAGGTTTACAACTATTAGTAATTCCAGCTCCAGACCCAACGCCCTCAATCTGGCCTCTGATGGCACCCATACACACACTGCATACATTTACACACACACACACACACACACACACACACAAATATGTATAACCAGACAAATAAATGAAGGTACTTGCTACCACACTCAACAAACGAAGTTGGCCCCCAGGATTCACAGAGAGAGAACAAATCCCCACAAACTGTCCTCTGACTTCCACAAGCGCCACAGCACACACACCTGCAGTCACACATATACATGCACACACACAATACACAGCCATGATAAATGGCGAATCTTCCTGATTCTACAGCCTCTACTCGTGATCTCTTACTTAACCTTTTACTTAAGGCCATGTATATCAGCCCAAAGCCAGTGAGTGCTTCCTGCCAGGGAAGCACCGTTCCAGACAGGGAACAACATGCTAAAAGGTCATGAACAGAGGTAAGCTCATCATAACAACAAAAGCCAGTTAGGAAAAAGGTGCAGAAAGTTCACGCACACGAAAATCCACACTGGAAAGGAAGATTCAGTGTGGGCTGGCCTGAAATCAAATCAACAGAATATGAGGCAGAGCTGAGGGAAGAAGCGGGATGGGGTTCTCGGACAAGAGAATTAATGAAGAATTAATGTCAACTCCCAGTAAAGTTTGATCTTTATCTGTACACATCTGGATTATTCAGAAGAATTAAAATAGCTTGTCAACCTTGGCGATACCAGAGGAGAAATCAGAGCAAGCTCACTAAAGGTATGGTTCTCTGTGTGTGCTATGGAGGACGAGGCACTCTGTACAGACTCTTCTCCAACCATGCGGGTCCAATCAGGCTTGCTGCCAGGTACTATACACACTAAAACATCTTGGCAGCCCTGGTTTTATTGCATTTTTGGAGAAAGGGTCTCACTCTGTAGCCCAAGCTGCCCTGAAACTCACAACACTCCTCCTGCTTCCACCTCTGGAGCATTAGCCTTCCAGACATGAACCACCATATTTGGACTGCTAACGGGGCCAAATTACAGGGCAAAGAGAAATGAAAAAAACTCCTTTCTGCCCAAATGTAATTGAACAGAGACAAAGGCAAGCCTGCCTTGCTGTGAAATTTTACCTTTACATTCTAACTTAGCTCTTTACAAATATACATTATAAACTTCTAGAGGCTCAATGTTTTCTCACACACCCTCCCCAAAATGTATTTTTTGTGGTCTAATGAAAGAATGGGTAAGTGACCATCACTAAATAATGTGACAAAAGAGAAATCTCACTTAATGCATCTGAAGAAAATTTTTGGTTTTTGTAACAGTGACACTAACTACTTTGAGGTTAGCCTAGAGATCTATTGTCCAGTTTGGCCTTAAACTCACAATCCTCCTGCATCAGCTTCTAGACTGCTGGGATTTTCGGTGTATGCAAACATGCCTGGCTCTGACTAAATGTGGGGTTTTCCTTTTTTGGTTTTTCAAGACAGGGTTTCTCCGTGCATCCCTGGCTTTCCCTGGAACTCAGTCCGTAGACCAGGCTGGCCTTGAATTTACAAAGATCCGCCTGCCTCTGCCTCCCGAGTGCTGGGATTAAAGGCGTGCATCACAACCACCTGGACATGATTTCTTAATTAGCATGAATACTGTAGTTATGAACAGCAATAATAATCATTAATAAAAACAATAGCAAAAAAACGTCTGCATCCCACACCTTTAATTCCAGCACTTGAGAGGCAGAGGCTGGTGGGTTTCTCTGAATTTGAGGCCCCACCTGGTCTACAGAGCAAGTTCTAGGACAGCCAGGGCCACTCAAAGAAACCCTGTCTTGAAAAAGAAAAAAAGGAAGGAAGGAACAACCAAACAAAGAAGGAAAGAAAAGGAGATGAAAGAAGAAAAGTGCTAGCAAGCTAGGCCTTAAGTGAATGCCATAATATCAGCACTTACAAGGCAGAGTTCAAGGTTATCCAAGGCAGTAATTCAAGGCTTGCCTGGCTACATGAGACAGTACTTTTAGAAAAAATATGTTAATGTTACAGAAACAGTGGGGGGTCTTGAGTGCCGTTTCAAAGCCTTTCTCAGCTCTTAGTGAGCTTTGCTTAGGGACAAGTATGCCAGAGAACCTGGCGACCACCAAGCCACCCTGAGACAGTAGTTGTCAGCATGTCTTGAAAGTTCAAACAACTACATTCTCAGACAGAGAGGGTGAGGATTTTTTTAAAGATTTATTTATTTTTATATGTATGAGTGTTTTGCCTGAATATATTTAAGTGCACTGTGTGGATGCCTGGTGCCCACGGTGGCCAGAAAAGGATGCTAGATCCCCTTGAGTTGGAGTGATAGATGGGTGAGCTGCCTCATGGGTCTGGGAACCAAACTCAGGTCCTTTTCACTTCTCTTAACTGTTGAGCCATCTCTTCAGCCCCAGGGGTGAGTTTTAGAGGGAAAGTTAGAGGGAGCCCAAGAAGGATGAGAGAGAGAGGGAGGAGAGAAAAGGAGAGGGAGTGGCAGAGCTCCTATACAGCAGGAGGTTCTCAGGATATAAGGTACCACTGAAGCCCCTAGGCTGGGAGTATCTTTTTTTTTTTTTTTTTTTTTAAAGATTTATTTATTTAAGTACACTCTTCAGACACTCCAGAAGAGGGCGCCAGATCTCGTTACGGATGGTTGTGAGCCACCATGTGGTTGCTGGGATTTGAACTCTGGACCTTCGGAAGAGCAGTCGGGTGCTCTTACCCACTGAGCCATCTCACCAGCCCGGCTGGGAGTATCTTAAAGAATTTGTTAGAAATGAAGGCGAGGCATGAGACAGGGGATGAATATGTCAATCTAGATGCCTCTTCCAGTTCAGTCACAGAAATCTACAGCCTGTAGGCAGATGTGCAGGGAGGTAACAGCAAACAGAAACAATTTCTTTGCCATTTCTGGCCTCCAGAAGGGAATGGAACTACTGCTTTGGGGTCCCTTCTGTACCTGACAAGTTTCTATTCCCTGCCATCATTATCGTCCAGAGCAGTACCTCACATCTTGTAACTATGGTCCAGGCTCCTACAGAGACATCAAAATGATGCCAACAAGAAACTCCCTTTAGGCAGAAGCAGACAGATCTCTGAGGCCAGTCTGGTCTAGGGATACAAGGACCTAAAAAAAAAGTGTGTGTGTGCGCTGCAGATGCTGAAGCAATGGCTCGGAAATTGAGAACACAGGCTGCACAAGTCTTTAGAACCCCAGCACTCAGGAGGCAGAGGTAGGAGAATCTCTGAATTTGAGACCATCCTGGTCCAAGACAGCCAGGACTACACAGAGAAATCCTGTCTCAAAACAAACAAACAGTGCTGGGCATGGTGGCGCACGCCTTTAATCCCAGCACTTGGGAGGCAGAGGCAGGTGGACTTCTGAGTTCGAGGTCAGCCTGGTCTATAAAGTGAGTTCCAGGACAGCCAGGGCGACACAGAGAAACCCTGTCTCAAAAAACAAAACAAAAACAAAAACAAACAAAAAAAAAAAAAACAAAAGAAAGAAAAGAAAAAAAACAAACAAACAAACAACAAAAAGAATACTTGTTGCTCTTGCATAGCACCAGGTTCAAGACCCAGCCCTGCATCGTGGCTCACAACCATCCTTAACTCCATCTCTAGGGGATCTCTTGCCATCTTCTGACCTCTGCAGGCACTAGGCAGACACGTGGTGCATAGACATACATGAAGTAAAACATCCACACACATAAAATAAAATAGTAAATATATATATACATATGCACACACATATATGTTCTAAATCAAATCACAAAAAAGCAGGAAATGAATTCTATTAGATTTTGACATCAATTCTAAAACTGAAAAATTATTTTCAGTTGGCATGAGGCATGGTAGCACATTCGTGTATTCCTAGTACTTAAGAGACAGGCAGCTCTGAGTTCAAGTCTGTCTACTCTACACAGTTCCAGGCCAGTCCCCTCGAGACTCATTAAGTACATAAATCAGGGTGAGAGGGTTTGATTTAGGGTTTGAGTAGCCAAGAATTCATATTCCAAATTTAAAAAATATATATTCCAATAGAATTCAGAAGCCATAGGATCTATAAGACAAAGAACAGGCTGTATTACTGTCTGGGGTATTCATATTTATGAAGCCAAAACATCTGCTAGCTAGTGGCAGCAGGACCTGGCAAGACTAGGCCCTTGGGGATCTGGTCTACAACACCAAACGTGGCACAGGAATGCCCTTATTCTCTTGTTCTACTAGTTGCAGATAATTCATACCATATATTTTGCAAATTCCTTCCCTGAGGAGCAATGTCTACTGCCTCCTTCTTACAACCAACCAAACCCCACTAAAGTTCACCCTAGGAAACCAATGAGTTTATCTGGCTTACCTACAGGGCATAGAGATGGGCTGCTGGCAGGAGCATGGGTGCTGCCGAAGCAACAGCACTGGGAAACCCTCACCCACAGAGATGATGGAGCCCTTCTCCATTCACTATTCACCAGCCTAGATACTCTAGAGCTTCCCACAACACAGACAATTAGAGCAGAGCTGCATACTAATGGTGTAGCTGGAACCCAATCCCTGTCACCCAACCCATCTCCCTCCTCTCTACAGAGCATCTCACCAGTGCCCAAGCCCTATCTAAGGCTTATCTAATGAAGATGGTGGGTGGCTATTTCACTTGGAGGATGGCGCTCTACGATGTCCTTTCCTTCTGATTGGAGGGGGACAGCACATCCTCCTCAGCCCCCAGTTTTCCATGTCAGCAGATTCAAGGGACCGTTACATCCATCTCTCCATCTCCACTGCTCCACCCCTGCTCGTTCTTTCTTACCAGCCTGCTTAGCACTCTGCTACTTGGATGACAAAAACGCCTCTGATCATTTACCTTTCCCTTCCACAGGTAAACTTCTAGAAAGAATTTAATGTCTCCCTCTCTTATCTCCCACTCCAATCTGCTTTCCACTCTCCATACGTGGCTCTGCACAAGGCCATGTCAGCATGCTTCTAATTCCACTGAGCAAGTTTCCATTCTTATCTTAACAAAGCTAACCATTCTTTCCTCTCAGATATGCCTTCCTGACCACTCTCCCACTAGTGCACTTCTCTGGAATCTCGTGCTCAGCCCAATGCATGTTTCCATCTCTGCCTAAACCACCTAAATGCCCTTAAAGCTTAGAGTTCCTCAGGGCCTAGGACTGAAGCCTAAATCTCTTCCAACTGTAGATTCACCCTGACAATATACACACTTTGAGATATCAAATATCTCTGTACCAACGATCACCTAATATATTTTTATTATGTTTTTTATTGTTGTTGTTTTTGGTTTTGGTTTTTCTAAGACAGGATTTCTCTGTGCAGTGTTAGCTGGCCTGGAACTCATTCTGTAGACCAGGCTGGCCTCTGCCTCCTAAGTGCTAGGACTAAAGGCATGTGCTACCACTCACCAGTTTATCTGTAACTCTAGTGTACACACACAAGTATTCACACACTACAAACATATACATAAATTTAAACATCCTCAGCAGCTCACCATTCCAGGCTTCTACACAGCTCTCCACCTACCTTCTCCCTCCACCTGCCAAAAGACCTAACTCAGCAAACACTTTTCAGGAGCTGCCTCAGTCTGCTGCCAGGCTCTCTTACAGCCCGCTAAACTGAAATCTCTTACTCCTTCCACCGGAATAACCTTTCAGAACCATCAGAAGTTAACTTCAAATCTAGGCCATTCTCAGCCTCCATCTAAACTGTGAAGCCAAGGCTGGAGAGATGGCTCAGTGGTTAAGAGCACTGACTGTTCTTCCAGAGGTCCTGAGTTCAATTCCCAGCAACCACGTGGTGGCTCACATCCATCTAAAATGGGATCTGATCCCATCTTCTGGTGTGTCTGAAGACAGCTACATGTACTCATATACGTAAAATAAATAAATCTTTAAAAAAAAATTAATAAATAAACTGTGAAGCCACTCAAGGCACCCATGAGACAACTTGAACAAAGCCTAATGACAACTGTTCCAGAGGACTAAAGACCACCTAACAACTGCCCAGAGGACACCAGGGGACTGAAGACCACCTAACAGGACAACTGTCCCAGGGGACTAAAGGTCACCTAGCAGGAGATTTTTTTAAAGAAAAAACCAAACAAGCAAACAGCCAACATAAAAGCAAAGAGTCAGTACTGGAGAGATAGCTCAGCAGTTAGGAGCACTGGCTGCTCTTACAGAGGACCCAGGTTCTGTTTCCAGCGCTCACTATCATACAAAATTACTTTTCAATCCCTGAAATCCATGTGGTAAAATGAGAGATAGCAACTCTCAGACGTTATCCTCTAATCTCCACACGTAGATGATGTGCACACACACACACAAATAAGAACATATGTTCAACAGTGAAGAAAAAAAAAGCCAGGTGTGGTAGAGCACACTTTTAATTCCACCATTCAGGAGGCAGAGGCAGATAAATCTTTCAGTAACAGCCAGGGCTACTGTGAGACCTTACCCTTAACAAAAAAAGGAAGGAGGAGGAGGAGGAGGAAAAAGAAGAAGGAAGAGGAGGAGGAAGAAGAGGAAGAGGAAGAGGAGGAGGGGGAAGAAGTTATGCAAGACTCTGATATGGTGATAAATTGACTACTAGAGGAAATAACAAAAGGTTTAGGATTCTAGTACTAAACTGGTGAGTGGTAGCACATGCCTTTAGTCCTAGCACTTGGGAGGCAGAGGCCACCCTGGGCCTACATGAAACTATCTCAGAAAGAAAAAAGAAAAAGAAACAAACAAAACAGAAAGCTATATGCAGTACCTGCTCAATGTCATGACTTCCTCCTTGACTCTCACTTCTTTAGGAAAATGAGCCATATTAGATCTGGTACCCACACAATTATAAATAAGGTAAAACTCAATTCAAGCAGGCTTCCCAGATCACTCAGAAGCTGTGGAAAAGCTGATCAGATTGCAGCAAAGGAATCTACTGAGGCAAAGAACTGGGCACATACAGAGAACAGGCCAGGTGTACTTGTGACTTACATGTTGACTGCTATCCAGACAAGGTGGCCGGTTGAGTAGCTGAGTCAAGGGCTTCCGAAAAGGAGACAGGAAACACTCCTGGACCTGGGTCTCACTGCTGGACTTGCGTTTCTTAGGAGTCTAGGAGAAAAATGAAAAGCTATATTGCAATACCTAGACAACCCCAGAGACCCTGAGCCATCTATCCAGCCCCAGGATAGAATTTTTTATTCCAAGCTGGCCTCAAGTTCACTGAGTGCTGGGATTAAAGGCGTGTACCACCATGCCCAGCAAATTCCAGTTTTCTGACTTGGTAGATGAGGCTAGTAAACATAATATCTTAGAGTTGCTGTAACAGTCATATACGATAATAGATGTTAAGAGTTCAGTGTGGCCAGGCGTGGTGGCGTACACCTACTTGGGAGACAGAGGCAGGCGAATTTCTGAGTTCAAGGCCAGCCTGGTCTACGACAGCCAGGGCTACGCAGAGAAACCCTGCCTCAAAAACAAACAAACAAACAAACAAAAGAAGTTCAGTGTGTTGCCTGACAATACTTTTGTTTCGTTGAGACAGGGTCTTATGTAGCACAAGCTGACCTCACACTTGCTTTGTGGCCAAGGATGGATTCTCCAGCCCCCACCACCAATGCTGCGATTACAGGCGTGTGCCACCATATCTTATTGGCACAGTTTTTAAAAGCTTTTTATTGATTCTTTGTGAGTTTCACATCATGCACTCCATTCCCACTCATCTTCCTGTCCCCTTCCAAAATAAAATACACAAACATCATAAAGAAGAAAGGAAGGCTGGGCAATGGTGGCGCATGCCTTTAATCCCATCACTTGGGAGGCAGAGGCAGGATGATTTCTGCGTTTGAGGCCAGCCTGTTCTACAGAGTGAGTTCCAGGACAGCCAGGACTGCACAGAGAAACCCTGTCTTGGAAAAGAAAGAAAGAGAGAGAGAGAGAGAGAGAGAGAGAGAGAGAGAGAAAGGAAGAGAAAGAGAGAGAGAAAAAAAGAAAGAAAGAGAGAGAGAGATGTAGTATGTCAGTGTGTCCCACAGTATATCCTTCTGTCCACACATCTTTACTTGTAAATAAGTCATTGGTCTGGTTTGAGATCTTTGGCTTCTGTGACACCATTAATATTAGATCCTCACGGGGATTCCTCCCAGTTATCCTGCTGCCTCGTGTCAGATCATGTAGTTGGGGACAGCAGGACCATTTGCATCCCATCCATTTGCAGATGATATAGATTTTAGGATGAGCCAATTCAGAGCCTTAGATCAGGGCCTGGGTGATAGCTGAGCTGGTCAGCCTGACACTTCTCACTTATCTGTACCACCAGGATGAACTCTCCAACAGTGGAGAGGCCAGGCCACCTAGTGCATCCAGCAGCTGGAGGCAGGGTCAGCGCTCCAGTTCTCATGCCTCAGGGCTGGCTCACCCATCCCCACATCTCTTGAGCCAGCTCCACTGTGCTGCCCAGGCAAGGTTTGGGGTCTGCTCCCAAATGCTGCAGCCTGTGAGGGGCTGGGCCAGCTCTTCCCCTCTCACATTTTCAGGGTTGGTCCACCTGTGCCTTCACAATCAGGGCCAGCTCCCCTGTGTTGCCCAGGTAAAGTGCATGGCCCACTCTTCCAAGTGCTGCAGCCAATGACAGGCAGGGATATCTCTCCAGCTTTTCTCATGACCCCAGGGTCAGTTCTCAGTACTGCATCAACCCTTCACCCATGTCACCTCATGCCAGAGGAGTGATGGGGCCAGCTCTCCCACTCATCCTAGGAGCTGGCTTACCTGAGCCTCCTCAACCAGAGCCAGCTGTACTGTGCCGTCCGTGGGAGGTAGAGTCTGCTCTCCTGAGTACTACAGCCATTGAGGGGCAGGGACAGCTCTCAGGTGGCCAGGGAGCAGAGGGCCGCTCCCAGGGCTGGCACTTGTTTTTGGTCATGCCCCCTAGTACTGATTCTTCTAGGGGTCCTGAGTTCAAATCCCAGCAACCACTTGGTGGCTCACAAGCATCTGTAATGGGATCTGATGCCCTCTTCTGGTGTGTCTGAAGACAACTACAGTGTACTCATATACGAAAAATATTCTTTAAAAAAAAAAAAAAAAAACTGGTCCTGTCTCAAAACAACAACAAAGAAAAACCAACCAACTAAACAAACAAACCCATACTTTTAGGAGCAACCATCCAAACAAAGCTACAATCATGACTCACCTGCAGAAAAGCTGCCCCACGTTCAACTCTGAGATGTTTGTAAATGGTGACAGGGAGCCATTGTTCCTGCCTCACAGGTAAAAACTCCCTGCAAAGCAGCAATGCTAAAGAGCCCCACCCCAGGCCAAGCATGCTGGATTGCTCTGAAGGTGGAAGATGGTGGAAGCTCACAGTTTAAAACTAGTTAGCTATAGCATGAGTTTGAGGCCAGCCTAAGCTACATGAGAGAAGCTGTCTCAAAAGGCGGGGGAGAGGAGGATGCTGTGAACCAGCTAAGCAGTATGGATGCTTGCCTCAGAGCCGGACAGCCTGAGCTAGGTCCCCAAACCCAGTGCCATGGCATATGCATACTCCCTACAAAATAAGTTTTAAAAAAGTGAACACCAAGCCATCAGAGCACACTTGTAACAACTTGTCAAGCTATCTGAATCTCCTGAAACAGTTACCAGGCCCTTCTCTTCACAGGCCGATACTCATATACAGACACCAACAAGAAGTACCTTCTAAGGACAGATAAAGTGGCACATGCCATTAATCCTTCCACTCATCAGGCAGAGGCAAGTGGCTCTCTGTCTGGTCTACACAGTGAGTTCCAAGTCAGTCAGAGAGCTACATAACAGAATTCATGTCTCAAAATAGACCCAAAAAAACCACCCGGCCAGGCATGGTGGCAAATGAATCGCTGATCTTGGAAACCAGAGGCAGGTCTCTAAATTCTGAGGCTAGCCTGATCTATATAGAGCAAGTTTCAGGGGCAGCCAGGGCTATCAGAGAAACTCTAAAGCTCTCATATGCCAAAATCCTACTTTTTTTTTTTTTTAACGCAGGGTTTCATGTATTCCAGGCTGGCCTGAATATACTATGTAGTTAGGGAAGCACACAGAATATATTAGTACACCACCACCCCCACTTTTGGCAGGCCTGGAACCCAACATTACCATCCCTTGGTTTTGATATTCTCCTCCCACCAAGAAAACGGAAACTGTATTAATTTCTAGTGAACCTATCTGGAGGATAACAATTTTATTAATCTTCTCCAGTGCTTAGTATACTGTAAATTTTCATTAAAATTTACTTAAGTGGGGCAGTAGTGGCAAAGGCCTTCAATTTCAACACAGGGTAGCAGAGGCAAGGGAACCTCTGTGTGAGTTCAAGGCCAGCCTGGTCTACAAATAAAGTTCCAGAACAGCCAGGGCTACACAGAGAAACACTGTTTCAAAAAAACCTTAAGTGCCAGGTGTGCCTGACACATGCCTATGACCACACACTGCATTTGGGAGACAGACCATAGTCTACAGACCTGGTGAGAACCTCATCTCAAAAAAAAAAAAAAAAAAAAAAGCTTCAAAATGTATGGAAGGTACTTTCTCAAGATGACTATGAACCTCATTTTCCCTATTTCCCTAAACACTCACTACTGTCCCAGGCTGCCAGTCGTCATCATCTGATGATCTGTCTTCTGGTTTCCTCCTGGCCAACTGGCTGGGAGCTAAGCTCCTCCTCTGTAAGGGAGAACAGAAAATGAGTTCCCACAGTGATCCTGCAGCCAGGCCCCTTAAGTCAGCTTAAAGTCACACTTACCATCCTGGCCCCAGAAGCATCAGATGTCAAGTGCCCATCAGCTAAGTTAAAAGCACTCCGCAACAGAGAATGCAGGACCAGGGGATGCTATAAAAGGAAGTTGCTATATCATTGAAAATACTGTCTTAAGAGTCGGTACGAGTGGAGGGGATGCAATCAGGGGATGAGGCTTGGGTCCAAACCAGGAATGTCGGTCCCCAAGTTCCTCGAGGTCAAAATATCCAAAGTCAAGTCCAGGCGGAGCTGGGTCTAAATCTAGGATGGGAAAGAAGACAGATTGAAATTGCAGATGAGCAAAGTGGAGTTGGAATTACGTCCCTAGCTGGGCTGCTTCCCTGAGAGTAACACTTTACGAAAAAAGTACAGTCTTAAGTACGAAGGCGAGATGCCTGAATTCTTAGGAGGGGGATAGAATTTACCAGAGCTGGACCGACATCAAACCTCAGTGTGAGGAAGGCAAGCAGAGACCTAGGAACGCCTTGTGGGAAGTTAAACAGGAACCCAGGAAGAACCAGTTAAAAATCCAGGTTGGGAGGAAGAGACTCTTAGAAGCTGAAGAGAGGCAAAGAGCGACTCGGGTACCTTTCCCCTTATTCTTCCTCTTTCCAAAGCGCGCGTTAACAGCCTCCAGGCAGTGTCAATCGAACCTCCCGCCACTCTGCCGCCACAGTCCCCTATTGGCTGCGTTCAGTGAACTTGACGCTCGACGATCCGGCCTAAAGGAAGGGGCGGGCTTAGGGCCGAGGCTGCTAAGGGGCTTGGATTTCCGCCTAGAGGCTCAACAGACCACTAGGAGCTGTGGCTGGTCCTGGTGGCAGCATCAGGCAGGTGCCAGAATTCTTACTTGCCAATGGTCCCTCTTCCTGGCTCCTGCCTTTGGCCGAAGCAGGTGAACCAAATAGATGTTTTGCACCGAAGTGCTGTGCGGAGGAGTTGCTACTGGAATAGATCTTAAAAGGCAGCACATTTCTGAGAATTTGATTCGGGCTCTTTATTGTGCCAGACCTGGAGCAGAAATCTGAGCTGGAGGCAGGCAAGGCCAGTGGCCAGTCAAAAGGTGAGCGGAGGCATTGGTGCTACACTGCCAATTGGTCTGAGATGTCTTGAAATAAGCTATCTGTCTTTTCCTTGGGCATAATCACCCATTCTCTAAAAATCCGTTTTTCCTTTATCTAAGTGATATTATTATAGTACCTCTCCTAAGGGATTATTCACAGGGGCTAATTAAAGTGAACAAAGTAGCTGCGCCTGGTAGCACAGGCCTTTAATTATAGTACTCACTACGCATAGGCAAGCAGATAGATCTCTGTGAGACTAGCCTGGTCTTCATAATGAGTTCCAGGACAACGACAGCTCTGTAGAAAGACCCTCTCTCCAAGAACGGGAAAAAAAAAATGTGTTCAAAGTATTTAACGTAGCCCCATGTATTACCTAAGTGCTCACTAATCAAAACAGCATGCCCATTACACTTAATCTCTATCTACTTAAAAGGACCTCCTTGGCTATTATAAATCATTTACTATCCTCAGCTATAAGGTTTATTGTCCCCATTTTGTCTTGTGTGTGTGGTGTCTTGGGGGCACTAGGAATATAGCATAGTGGTAGAGCTTCGTGAGGTGGTCACTGCTGAGGTTTGTTGTTATTTGAGTCAAGGTCTTGCTGTGTAACCCAGTTATCCTTAAACTTATGACCCTCTGTCACCCCCAGCCCGCCTAGCAGAAATGAGGATATACTAAAGAGATACTTATGTCCTTTCCTTGGCTTTTGGGAACAATGAACCGAAGAAATTTTAATTTCCCTAGGAATATCTTGCTGGGAGACAAGAAGGCTGTGAGCAACTTAATGAAAAACAAAAACACATACACAAAAAGAACAGTTAATCCCAATGGAGGAGCTAGAGAAAGTACCCAAGGAGCTTAAGGGATCTGCAACCCTATAGGTGGAACAACATTATGAACTAACCAGTACCCCGGAGCTCGTGTCTCTAGCTGCATATGTATCAAAAGATGGCCTAGTTGGCTGTCACTGGAAAGAGAGGCCCATTGGACACACAAACTTTATATGCCCCAGTACAGGGGAACGCCAGGGCCAAAAAAATGGGAATGGGTGGGTAGGGAAGAGGGGGGGAGGGTATGGGGGACTTTTGGGATAGCATTGGAAATGTAACTGAGGAAAATACGTAATAAAAAAATTAAAAATTAAAAAAAAAAAAAAAGAACAGTTAACTTCTTTGCCATGACTATGAGGTCAGCCTGGGCTGTATAGTCAGAATCCGTCTCAAAATAAGGGGTTTAGGGGATGTGTGGATGTGGATAAAAGCATGTATCACCTAAGCCTGATGACATGAGTTCAGTGCCCACAGCCCACACAAAGGTGAAAGGAGAGAACTGATCCACAAACTTGACCTCTGACCTCCACATGTACAACATGGCACATGCGCACCCTCATACAAACATCATGTACACACACGCTCTAATAACAGAGAAATATTCTTTAAAGGAAAGAAACTCTACCTAGTCCTAGAAAATATGTAAGTATCTCCGTTTTGAAGGTTTGTTTTGCTTCTTTTGAGACTGGGTCTGATGGATCCAGTGCTAACCTCCTGTTTCTACTTCCTAGTGCTAAAATTATAGCCCTATGCCACCAGGCTCAACCTCCCTAATTTTTAACCCATTATCTGCGTCCCCCCCATCAACCATTGAACACCGGTGGCCATCAGGATGCAGAGGATCAGGGGAGCAGGGTCTTGGTGCTGAAAGGCAGGAGTGAATCAACCCAGGAGGCTGTCCCAGGACAGCTCATTCATTGAGTATTGGGACTAGCTTATGTAGTCAGAGGGGAGGGGAGGAAAAAGGACCAGGGAGGATAGGATGTGTTGCAGTCGGGGCTGGGGCCTTTCAAGTATATCAGCTAAATTAGCAGATTGATAGTCACATGATCTCTGAAAAACCAGTTCTCTAGCAGGGAAACAGAAGTCTAACTGGCTTTATCACGACGTGGCATATGTAGCCGAGCCTGATTTGGGTAGGGAGTGGCCCCACTCCTGCTGTGCTTTCTGAGAGAAGGGGGTGAGGTAGGTATGAACAGTGCTCTACTGTCCCTTAATCTGGCTTGGAAACACACATATATCTGTGACTTTTTCACCCCTAAAGACTAAAGAAGTTGATAAGAGTCTGGTTTTTTTCATTCTTTGGCCATTGAATTAACTTGTGCTGTTTGTTCAACCTGTTAAGTCTTTTACTTCAAAAAAAAAAAAAGATAACCCTTTGGAGTGGGGTCTCTCTCAGAGGAGGAGAGGGCCCCCCAACAGCAACATCTTTTTCACAGGGACTTTGGGAGGTTTGGGTTTGTTGGTTTGGGTTTTGTTGCTCTGGTTTAGGTTGGGTTTTGTTTTTGTTCTTTGTTGAGTCATATGCAGACATCTCACTATGTAGCCTAATCTGGTCTAGAACTCATTTGAGATCCTCCCGCCTCAGCCTCCTGAAAGCTAGGATTACAGGGCTTCAACATCATGCCTAGCTATGGAAGAGGCAGACTAGAAAGACAGGAAAATCATGGAAGCATGAGAGAAAGGAAAGGAGCCCCATCCCCTGGAATCTGTGAAGTCTCTAACCAGCCAAGAATCAAATAGTACAGCTAGAAGTGGGTGTGGTGGTGCATGCCTCTAATCCCAGCACTCCGAAGGCAGAGGCAAGCAAATATCTCTGAGTTTAAGGCCAGCCTGGTCCACAGAGCTAGTTCCAGGAGAGCCAGGCTACATAGAGAAACCCTTTCACTGAAAATTTTTAAAAAAATTAAAAATCCAGCTAGGAGGCTGGAGAGATGGCTCAGAGATAAGAGGGCTGGCTGCTTTTCCAGAGGACCAAGTTCAATTCCAAGCACCCACATGGTGGCTCACAACTGTCTGTAACATTAGTTTCAGGGGACCCAATACCTTCTTTTGGCCTCTGTAGGCACTAGGCACAAATGTGGTATACAGATGTCTATATATGCATATAATTTGAAATGAAAATTTTAAGATTTTTAAAAAGAATTCCAGCTAGCTTGGTCAATAGGGTGAGGGCCTGAGGCTGGAAAGATAGCTCAGTGGTTCAGTGCACGTCCTGCTATTCTAGAAGACCAGGGTTTTGGTTCTCACTGTGCACCTCTGAAGGGCCTGGAACTCACAGAGGCTTCTGTGCCTCTGCCTCCAGAGTGACTGGGATTAAAGGCAGGAATTACTATGCCTTGATAAACTACATTTTTTGTTTTTTGGTTGTTTTAGGGGGTTTTTGTTGTTGGATTTTTGTTTGTTTGTTTGTTCTTTGTTTTTTTGAGACAGGGTTTCTCTGTGTAGCCCTGGCTGTCCTGGAACTCACTCTGTAGACCAGGCTGGACTGAAACTCAGAAATCCACCTGCCTCTGCCTCCTAAGTGCTGGGATTAAAGGCGTGTGCCACCACTGCCCGGCGATAACTACATTTTTTAAAGTGTAATATATTGCTTGGTTTACTTCTGACAGTATGAATACTTTTTTAATAGTAAAAACCACTCAAGGTTCTCAATTTGTATATTTATTCTTTTAGTAACAATTTTATATATTGATAACTTGAGTTTCAAATATTTCTGGAAACATTCCCTATGTTCAAATATTTGTCATCTTTTCTTTCTTTTTCCTTTCTTATTTTTTCTTTTTTTATACCCAGGGGCCATAGAGATCTGCTTGCCTCTGTCCTCTGTGCTGGGATTAAAGGGGTGCACCACTAGGTACAAAAGGCTGTTATTAGGTGTGGGAGAATAACACAAACAAACAAAAGGCGCCCACGGAAGACCCATAGCTAGCAAAGCAGAGGGGAGGACTGTATGAAGGAGCAGAGGGGAGGACTGTATGATGGATGTTTGTCTCTCCTTGAGGGCTCGAAGATTTTAATGTTTTAACAATGATTGGAAGCCTGATAGGTCCAGAACTCTGAGGTAAACACACCCTGGTCTTGAATAGGACAGATCCATCCACAAGCAAGGGGCCTTACAGTCAGAGAAAAAGCCTGCCAAGCCTTTGTTCTAAGATGCTACACTTTTGTCTTAGATCAGGAGGATGAAGAAGCAGCCAGTCATCTTGAAAATTCATTCTTTCTTCATCTAGTCATGGGCCTTAAAAGCCGTGTCCCACTAGGGGGCTTGTCAGTATCTATGAAGAGAGTTCAGACGCTAACATACTTTTTTAGAAGGTATATATATTTTTAGAATTATATGTATATTGAGTATTTTACCTGGGTGTATTCCAGTAAGGCACTAGGAGTTAAATGGATTCTATGACAGGCAGACAGGGAGAGATACAGAGCACCCACATAGTGGTACTCACAGCAGGCATGCATACATAAACACAGATCTTAAAATTTACAAAAAGAAAAAGAGGCTCCCTCCTCTGCCTTACGCTCTGATTGTGTTCAGAGACCCCACCATGCCCCTGCTGCTGAGGCCTGCACTCTCACCACACTATTGTCCCTCTGTCTGTCTTTGGTGTTAATTCCAAAGATTCGAGGAGAAAGACAAACCCAAATCATGACCAAATTAGTTAAAGCAAACAATTAATTTAAAGCAAGATTTCTTTTTATTTGTGTACAACTGTAGCCATGTTTTTGTGCCTGTGTAAAGGTTATCCTTGTTGATTCAAATGCTGGTTTCTCTGCCCCCAAGTCTTGTTCCAATCTGGACATGGCATTGTTGTGTTTATTCTTAGAATCTCCTGTCTCAATTTTGTATAAACATTGCTCCTCATTCATTTTCTGCCTTGCCAATAAAAACCACCAAGCCAATATAGAGCTTTAGAGAGAATAAGATGGGACTTCAGATTCTAAGAGGGAAGAAAAAGAGACAGCAGGTGAAGGAGGGAACCATGAGGAGAGTTGAAAAGGCTTTAGAAGAGAGCTGGATCAAGAAAGGACAGAAAGCCAGGCAGTGGTGTCACGCGCCTTTAATCCCAGCACTCTGGAGACAGAGGCAGGCGGATTTCTGAGTTCGAGGCCAGCCTGGTCTACACAGTGAGTTCCAGGACAGCCAGGGCTATACAGAGAAACCCTGTCTCAAAAACAAAAAAAGAAATCAGTCTTAGACGTGGGAAAAACAAAGCTTTTATAGCTCAGGGGTAGAGAATCCAAATGGGGGATTTGGCAGGCAGAATAGGTGGAGCTACAGGAAAAGTATAACAAGTTACTCATAACAGTATCCTGAAATAAAGGCATGGTTGCAAAGTGGTCATAAAAGGTCGTCATAACAACCTCTTTTGAAACAAAGATAGGGCCGCAAGATAGTTATAATAACTTTTTGAAACAAAGACATGTTTGCTATTTCCTGGAACAGGCGGTACAGACCATTTGTAGTTAAGGTTACGGGTTGGGCATAGCCCAATTCTTGAGAAATAGAGATTTAATCATAAACAGGAATGAACCTAGTTTGTCTTTACTATAAGATGGCTGTAAAGCTAAGATGGAGGCAGGCTGGTTCATCATTGTTAAGAACCCTTCGAAGCCGGGCGTGGTGGCGCACGCCTTTAATCCCAGCACTCGGGAGGCAGAGGCAGGCGGATTTCTGAGTTCGAGGCCAGCCTGGTCTACAAAGTGAGTTCCAGGACAGCCAGGGCTATACAGAGAAACCCTGTCTCGAAAAAAAAAAAACAAAAACAAAAAACAAAAAAAAAGAACCCTTCGAATAAATCCTCATCGGCTGCTTAAGAACACTGGCTGCTCTTGCAGAGGACCTAGGTTTGATTCTCAGCAACCACATGGCAGTTAAGTTCCAAGGTATCGAACTTTCCTGGTTTCTGCAGGGACCAGGCATGTACATAGTATATAGACAGAAATACATACAGGCAAAACGCACATAAAATTTAAAAAATAAAAATAACTCCTTAGTTTCTGGTAATCTGTGTGGTGTCTCCCTTTCCCCCAATCCCCACCACATTCCTTGCACTGTGTGGGTCCTGGAGATCAGACTTGGGTTAGCAACGTCTCTCTTTACCTGCCTGATATCTTGTTTTACTTGTTTTGTTTTGTTATTGATGTTTTTCTTTCTTTGGCGGGGGTTTAGGGTTTTTTTGTTTGTTTGTTTGTTTGTTTTGGGGTTTTTGGAGACATGGTTTCTCTGTGTAGCCCTGGCTGTCCTGGAACTCACTTTGTAGACCAGGTTGGCCTCGAACTCAGAAATCCACCTGCCTCTGCCTCCCCAGTGCTGGGATTAAAGGCGTGCACCACCATACCTGGCTTCTTTCTTTTTTTTTAAGATTTTATTTATTATATGTAAGTACACTATAGCTGTTTTTTTCAGACACACCAGAAGAGGGCATTTGATCTGATGGTTGTGAGCCATCATGTGGTTGCTGGGATTTGAACTCAGGACCTCTGGAAGAGCAGTCAGTGCTCTTAACCACTGAGCCAACTCTCCAGCTCTCACTCCGGCCCCGCTTGCTCCAGGGCTGTCTTCAGAGACCATAGAAGAGAGCATCAGATCTCATTATGGATTGTTGTGAGTGACCATGTAGTTGCTGGGATTTGAACTCAGGGACCTTCGGAAGTACAGTCAGCTCTCTTAACCACTGAGTCATCTCTCCAGCCCCATTGTTACCGTTTTTCAAGACAGGGTTTCTCCTTGTAGACTAGGCTGATCTTGAACTCAAAGATCACCCTGTCTCTGTGCCTCCTATGTACTAGGATTAAAGCAGGCTCCACCATCACCCAGCCTTGTTTCCTTTTCAGTGCTGGGTTTTGAACGTTCTTGTGTGTGTAGGTGCACATATGTGTGTAGCTGTGTAGGCATGTGTGTGTGCAGGTGTCTGGGAGGCAGAGGACAATGCTGGGTATTGTTCATTATGCACTGCCTCCCTTGTGTTTTGAAATAGGGTCTCACTGGCCTGGAACTCACCAAGTACGCTAGTTAGACTGGCCCATGAGCCTCATAGGCTTGCCTGTTTGACCTTCCCTTAGTGTAAGCCACCGGACCTCACTCTTTTATGTGGATTCTAAGGATTAAACCCAGGTCCACTCAATATGTGAGATAGTGCAGTGGGTGAAGGTACTTGCTTTTAACCGTGGCTGAGTTCCAATCCCAAGACCCTCACAGTGAGAGGAGAAAACCAATTCCTAGGCATTGTCACTTGGAGCTCCTAGGCATGATGGCAGGTGCACCCCCACCCCTGAGAAATGCAATAAACTAAGTTCTTCATAAAAGGAAAAGGAAAGTTGCTTGGTAAGTGTATAAGTATTCAGTACTCTATTTTCTCTACTTTTTCTTGATTATTTCATTTCTCCAGACAGTGGCGCCCAGGCTGGCCTCAAACTCACTATATAGCTAAGGATGACTTTGAACTTCTCATCTTTCTGCCTCTGTCTCCCAAATGCCATGATTTCAGAGTATACCACCATACCACACTTTATTCACTTCACTGTTCTGTAGATTTACCCTAGGACTCATGCATGCCAGAAATGCACTCCACCTTACACTGGAGCTATATTCCCAGTCCCATGTTTAATTTTTTTGTTTTGTTTTGTTTTTTGGTTTTTTTGTTTTTTTGAGACAGGGTTTCTCTGTATAACCCTGACTGTCCTGGAACTCACTTTGTATACCAGGCTGGCCTCGAACTCAGAAATCCACCTGCCTCTGCCTTCCAAGTGCTGGGATTAAAGGCGTGCGCCACCACGCCCAGCGATTTATTTTTTTAAGGCTGGAAAGATAGTTCAGTGGTTAAGAGCACTTGCTTTTTTTTAGAGGACCAGAGATCAGTTCCCAGCACCCACATGGCACAGCTTACAACCTGTAGCTACAGTTCCAGGAGATCTAATACCGTTTTTAGCCACCGTGCCCACCTAGGTACACATGTTGCACTTACATACAGTCACATATGTGCACACACATAAAATAATGTTTAAATTTGTTATTATTGTTAGTTATGTATAGGTGTGTGAGCGTGTAAGTGCAGATGAGTGCAGGTGGAGCTGGAGTTACAAGTGATCATAAGCTGCTGGGTGTGCAAAGAACCGAGGATCAAGCGTTCTTAATCACTGAGCAGTCTCCTCAGCTCCCCCATGTTTTATATTTTATATATTTAAAGCAAACCAAAAAAAAAAAAAAAAACCCTGCATAATTGAAAGACATCACATTTACAATGACTACAGACTCCTACCAGTAAGTTTAAAGAGAATAAACCAGAACAAAAGCATGGAATGGAATTCCTGCTTCAAAGGTGATATGGAAAACCAGGCATGGCAGCAAACACGTGGAATCTGAGTCTCAGGAACTGAGGCTGGAGGATCCCTGGGTGCCAGGCTAACCTGAACTACAAAGGGAGACCTGTTTGGGTTTAGTTTATTTCTGTAAAGCTAGGTACAGTGATGTAGACCTATAATCTCAGTACTTAGAAGATGGAGGCAGGAAGATCAGGAGTTCAAGGTCAGCCTCAGCTACATAGTGAGTTGAAGGCCAGTGTGAACAATAATAAGACTGTCCAGAGAAAAGGGGGAAGGGGATGGAAGACACTTAAGCATTTGTCATTTATCACTGGTATGAACTTTATTTTCAGATTATCTAAGTGGTCCTCTGAGGTGTGAAGTTTTTCTGTACAGAATTAGACTTGTAAATGAAAGGGTACTAATAGTATCAGGAAATCATATTTTTGTAATCCCGGTGAAATAAAAGGATCATCGGTGGACAGTACAGCAACTTGGTGAAAAGTTGGTAGGAAAGTTTATGGCTATCACATCTGAAATGAGGAGGAGGCTGGGGCCTGCCATGTGCAAGAGAGGATCGTGCCTGGGAATATTGTACTCTGTGGAATAAGTGAAAAACACGCCCTCACTGTTGTCACTGAAGTGGGAGCAGCTCATCAAATAGCCGTTTATACACTTTAAAACACATAAAAGCACAGAATCACATATCCATACACACATGCACAAACACATACACAAATTAAAGAGAGGTTTCTAAACATATATTGACATGTTTGAGTGAATATCTCTGTCCAAGAGAAGACTGAGACCAGGGATCAGGAACTAAAAGGGAAAAAAAAAAAAAAACGAGTCAAGTATCAATGATAATTAACCACTAGGGAATTAAAAAAAAAAAAAAAACATTTAAAGAGGAGCCGTGTCTGCTTCCCAGGGGACCCCGGGTTAGTCTGCTGGGGGTGTAATTACCTCTGCCTGGAGGAACAGGCACACACAGTGGACAGGAAAGGAGAAACTGCCAAGTACCCATCCTGCAGAAACCCTTGGTCACAAGGGCTACAGGTTTTAAAAACCCTAAGGATTTAAGTCTGAATCCTTTTTTGAGGCCAGCCTAAAACTTGCAACCTGCCTGCCCCAGCCTCCTGAAAGCTGGGATTGCCAGCATGTGCTAGCATGCCCAGCCTAACTGGTTTTGTTTTGGTTTTTTTTGGTTTTTCGAGACAGGGTTTCTCTGTGTAGCCCTGGCTGTCCTGGCACTCACTTTGTAGACCAGGCTGGCCTCGAACTCAGAAATCCACCTGCCTCTGCCTTCCAAGTGCTGGGATTAAAGGCGTGCGCCACCACGCCCGGCTCTAACTGGTTTTTAAGCCACTAAATTTATATTAATTCATTACATCAGCAGCAACAAATCGATACACTGCTGTTCTCCTAGGAGAATAAGGAAGTGTGACTGAGCAGGGATGAAGTGAGGAGCATAGGTTTCTAAGCAACAATATGTTGGTAACAATGCACTGTTTATAGGATTAAGAATTAATGTTTTTAAATGCTTAATGTATAAACCAGGTTAATTTTCTTCTTATATTTTACATTTCCTTGTGGGTGTATATACAGTATTCTTTAAGCGTGCGTAATTGAATACTCAGCCTGTACCTAGCACCATACCCACAATGAGCTTGTGTTCACTGTAACCCCGAATATGTCTAACTGGAACTGCCACTAAGCTTCCACTCAACCACCACCACTCCCCACTTCCACCAAATACTCACCCTAACACCTGACCTCCCCCACAGTCTCATGTTGCCTGGACAGATGAAATCAGGGTGGCCAGACCCATCTTACCCCTCCCAGGTCCTGTTTCCAAAGCTACCATCTTGGAATTACGAGTTCTGAGGAAGACCCCGGCATACTTGGAGAGCAGTGTGCTCCCTCTGCTCAAGACTTCATCCTGCTTTCATCTCTCTTGTCTCTCTGCATCTCTAACCTCTCCATACTTTGCTGAGCTCGCAAACAGCTCCTACCTATAACTCCTAAAGATTCATGCTAACAGGACACCCAGGTCTCAACCAGGCAGTTTAGAGGCAGCTAGAATAGACTAGGGATACATCTGCTCATGGACTCCTCCTGATGAAGTCTAAAATTAAGACAGGATACTCAAAGCCAAGTGTGGTGGTTCACACTTGTGATTCCAGCACTCAGGAAGCTGAGGCAGGAGGATTGCCATGTGTTCCAGACAAGATTGAACTACGTAGTGAGTGCCATGCCAACACTGACTACAATATAGATGCTTTCTGATAAAACCAACTTTAAAGACAATTACAACTCTGGGTACTGTGGCGCACACCTTTAATCCCAGCACTTGGCAGGCAGAGGCAGGCAGATCTTTGTGAGTTTGAAGCCAGCTTGGCCTACAGTGTTGAGTTCTAGGACAGCCGGTGCTATGTATTGAGATCCTATCTCAAAACACTGGAATCTCAAAATGACTCCCGCATGTCCCCTGTCCAACACTTTGAAACCATTTTAAAACTGTGGAGCACCTTTACCTTTACAAGATCAACTTGGTTTCCTAATTTCACCCAACCCAGCTTCTAAGCCCCAGCTCCAAAGTGCTAACTTCTCCCCCCTGCCCGAACCATCTCACCTTCCCCCCCCAAAAAAAAAACAATTACTGGTCTGGGCTTGCCTGATGTCCAGACCAGCATGCCCCTCACCTAGTCAGGTTGGAATCCCTGTCCTCTCCTCTAAAGACTCAATTGACTCTTTAGGGGTAGCGTGTGTGTGTGAGAGAGACAGACAGACAGACAGACAGACAGACAGACAGAGGGTCTCATATAGTCAGTACAGTCAGGCTGGCTTGAACTTGCTATGTAGTTGAAGATGACTCTGAACTCCTGATCTGTATCCAGTGCTGGGATTACAGGCCAGGTGTGTGCCACTATACCCAGATTAAGTCTCAAATCTTACAATGAGGAAAATAGTTTTCAAATCCTTTGGGGCTTTGGGGTGTTGACTGGGTAGTGAGTCTAAGGATGGAACTGTGGGTTTGCAGACAGACAGTAAGGTCTGTAACATAACTATTGCTACAGCTTCACAACAGGTGGAACTGGACAAATCTAGGCCATCTCTAGGCCGAATCCTCTCTACATTTAAACTTGGAGATTTCACTCAGCAACTCAAGCAATGTTGCATAATGGCCACAAGGAGGCAGGCAATCTCCTCAGCTCAGTTTAAAGCTGAAGAAATGAGCCTCAAAAAAAATGGAATGCAATAGCTTCACAGAGGAAGGGGAGCACTATAGATCCACTCAGAGTATGGACTGGGCTACAGCACTCAAAATTCCAGCCTGAGGGCAAGAAAGCAGGAGGCCCAGAGTTATGGGCACAGTAAGGGGTGTTGAACTCCACAGATAATGGGTGCCCATAGGAAGGAAGAGTCTGAACCCCAGAGCTATGGGCACAGTAAGGAGATCCAGCAACAGCAGAGAAGAGGCTGAAGTCACTTTGAAATGTGACCACTTTGAGGTAGGGGTGGAGAGGGTCTTTAAAGAGCCAAAGGCTGTACTGCTGTTGGATTTGGTGGTTGCAAAACAACTATTGAGGCATTGGAGCTTGGAGACAGGAGAGTAGTCAACTTGGCTACCTCCCCCAACATGAGATGGGGAAGACAGGGCAGTTACCTGGGACTCAAAGGGTTAATCGCCAAGAAGTCATTCTGGTATTGAAGAAGTATTAAAAAAGTATAGCAAAGTAAAAACAAAATTTGAGGCTTTTGGGCCCAGGCTTGGGAGTGTAGCCTTTGTGGCTTAGTGCTCCAGGTACTGGTCATAAAACAGATAGCGACATTCCTTCCTCCACCCACCTGCTTCCTGGGTTCAATTCAAAGAATGGCACCCTGACCATTACTGGAACCTGCAATGCAAATGTGCTACCTTTAGGGGCTCTTAGATTGTTAGGGGCTCTTAGAAACTGCCTTGAGAGATAACCTGACACTTGTGACTTTATACTTCCTTGTGACTCTTAACTGGTATTTTTGGTATTTTCCAACAACGCCCTCCCCACCTCCATGAATTGTGGTTTCTTCCTTTAAATATCCCCTTACTCAGCTACTCAGGGCGCCATGGTCCTCTACCCCTGCGTGGTGTATGGCCATGGGCCCGAGAACGCTCTCGAATAAAAATCCTCTTGCAGTTGCAGCAAGATCGTTTCTTGTGGGTGATTTTGGGGTGTCGCCTCTCCTGAGTCAGAACGTGGGGGAGTCCTCACGTTGTGGGTCTTTCATTTGGTGCGTTGGCCGGGAAACGCGACCACCCCTCACACCCGAGAACCGACTTGGAGGTATGGGGATCCCCTCTTGTGTGTGTGCCGGCCGGTGTCTCTGTTTTGAGTGTCTGTTTTCTGAAACGAACATTGGAACATGTGCTTGTTGTGTTGGGTTGTTTGTGTCTTGTCCTATGTTTCTGAAGCATGGCGAAGTCTGAGTTCGGATCCATCTGAGCTTATTAAATTTGTGTCTTGGTTTTCGGGTTGCGAGATCGTGGGTTCGAGTCCCACCTCGTGCCTTGGTTTTACACCTGGCAGAGTGAAATTTGTGTCTTGGTTTTCGGGTTGCGAGATCGTGGGTTCGAGTCCCACCTCGTGCCTTGGTTTTACACCTGGCAGAGTGAAATTTGTGTCTTGGTTTTCGGGTTGCGAGATCGTGGGTTCGAGTCCCACCTCGTGCCTTGGTTTTACACCTGGCAGAGTGAAATTTGTGTCTTGGTTTTCGGGTTGCGAGATCGTGGGTTCGAGTCCCACCTCGTGCCTTGGTTTTACACCTGGCAGAGTGAGGAACAAGTGTGCTTCTCTGGATTTGGTCGTCTAGGTAGAAATGGATGCTGGTGTTTGTAGACGATGGGGTGATGGGGTCTGAAATGCGCGCGCGGTCGGTATTTGCAGCTGTCCTTTTGGGCCGTAAGGACCGGAGGACTGTGGTCGGCAGACGTGCTAGGAGGACCACAGGCTGTGGCCCTGGGGGACGCCCTGGGAGGTAAGGAGAGCCAGGGACGCCTGGCCGTCTCCGGATCGGTCAGAGGGACCGAGTTCTGTTGAAGCGGAAGCTTCCCCCTCCAAAATAGTCTAATTCTTTTGCCTGCTTGTAGAGGACAAGAAAGGGTCAAATGTGTCTGGATCTGTTGGTTTCTGTTTTATGTGTTTTTGTGTATGTGTTTAGAGCTATGTGAAAATCTAGAAAAGCAAAGGTAATTCTCATAGGTGCTTTATACCCTGACTAGAGATAGTTTAAACCTGAGATGTGAGAGAATGGGTTTTGAGAAAAGCAGTACTCTCCGACTATCTGGGGATAATTTGGTAAAAAATAAAATAAAATAAACAGTATTAATTGGTCTTTGGGGCCCTGCACCTGTAGTTAGGAATCTAGTGTGGCTGGAGAAGCCCTGCTAGGAGCTGATTATAAACGCTGCTCTTATAGGGACCAGCAGCTTCTAAAGTTCTATGGTAAGGAAACAAATGGCTGTTTTTCCTACAAAAATCTCTGTGCTTGTGATAATTAGATTCATCAGGTGACAAGGTGCTCCTCTCTTGAAGTTACAGCTAGAAAAATTAAGAATTTTGTTTGGTTTAAATGAACAAATGTATGCGGCCATTTCATTTTTGTTTCTAAATAGTTTCAAAAGTATAAATATGTTTTTATATGTCTTGGTTATAGATTAGTGGCTCATAAGTTATTAGTTATGATTAAAAATTTGTAACATTGGCAACAAAAAGTTGACTTAAAACTGGTAACTCTGGGTTAGAGTAATTTAGAACTACAACATGCAGCATGAGACAATCCATGGGAACAGGTCTCTAAAGATACGCCTAAATTGAGTAATATTCTATGTAATTCTTATCCTAGAAATCCGATTTATAAAAGATAAGATTTAGGGTAGTGTCTTTTTGAAATATTGGCGGCTACACCTTCTTGTGTTTGTGTGCAGGAACAGGCAGCCAAAATTTGTAGCAAGTAATGTTTTTGGAGTTCATTTTTAAAGAAAAAATAGATTGTTTTCACTGTTAAAATTGGGTTTTGCTTCTCAAAATTGTGGTTGTACTCTTATGTTACAAGAGAAATTAAAGGTTTCTCCCAAATCGCAGCCACCAGCCAATTCGGCTCCTCCAAAATCTATGAAGCCTCCTGAGTGGCCTAGTCCACAACCTTCCCCTTATCCACAGCCTCAACCCCAGCTGCCGAGGGAACCCTAAACCCCTCGGAGTGTCGAGAGGCGGACCGCTGCGGGTACATGGAACTGCAGAGCACAGAGTCCGGGCGGACTCTGGTGGACCCGCCCAAACTTTAAACCCTTCAGTACTGGTCATTTTCCTCTGTTGGTATTTATAACTGAAAAACTAACCACCCCCTTTCTCAGGATCCCCAACGCCTCACAAGGTTGGTAGAGTTCCTTATGTTTTCTCATCAGCCTACTTGAAATGATTATCAACAGCTGTTGCAGATGCTCTTAACAACCGAAGAGCGAGAGAGAATTCTGTTAGAAGCTAGAAAAATGGCCCGGAAGCCAACAGGCGGTCTACACAGCTACAAAATGAGATTGACATGGGATTCCTTTTGACTCGCCCCAGTTGCGACTGCGACATGGCTGAAGGTAAGGAGAGCTTGAAAATCTAATGCCAGGCTCTGGTCTCCAAGGTGCCTTGAGACAGGCTCACTAATTTGGCTAAGGTAAGAGGTAATGCAGGGGCCGATTGAACCTCCCTCAATGTTCCTTGAAAGGCTTATGGAAGCCTTCAGGCAGTTCACTCCCTTTGATCTTACCTAGGAAGAAACTTCAGAGATTAGAAGGTATATTACAAGAGAGAGACAGTTATGTGATCTAGTGAAAGAGGCAGAGAAAGTGTGTGTGAGAGAGAGAGAGGCGGGAGGCAGAAGAAAGAGAAAACAGGAGGGATCTTAGACAAGAGAGAAATTTGATAGGAGAGAAAGAAAAAGACAGGATCTAGACAGGAAACCTGGGCAACTGAAGACCGAGCCTCAGCTAAAAAGGCTCAGCTGTGTCAAACTGAAGTTACTTACTTGAGATACACCCTTCGAGACGGGAAGTAGTGGCTAACTACGCCAAGGCAAGTAAGAAAATTCTTGGGTACTTGCTGGCTTCTACAGACTCTAGACACCTGGGTTGGCGACCTTAGCTTCCCATTGTACCTCCTAACCAAGGAAGGGGAAGTGTTTGTGTGGATCCCAGATCACCTGAAAGCCTTTAGAGAAATAAAACAGGCCCTACTGATGGCCAGCCTTTGTCTGACCTAACCAAGCCTTTCACTCTTTATGTGGAAGAGAGATCAGGGGTCACCAGAGGAGTCCTTTCTCAGACTTTGGGACTTTGAAAAAGGCCAGTGGCTTACCTAACCAAGAAGTTACACCCTGTTGCCAGCGGGTGGTTTTCTTGCCTGTAAGCTATTATTGCCATAATCTGCTTGTCAAGGATGCTGATAAGCTCACTCTGGGACAGTAACTAGCTGTAATGGCATCCCACGCTCTTGAAAGCATTATCCAAAAGCCCCCTGACTGATGGATGACTACCAACGCTCCTGTGACACATCAGAACTTTTTGTTGACTGAACGAGTGACCTTCGCTTCGTTCCACCTGCTGTCCCACTGCGTGAGACTGCACCTACTCATCACTGCGCTGAGAAACTGGTACTTGAAATGATCTGAAGGATCAGATCAGCCTTGGCCTGAGGGTTTGAGCTGGTACACTGATGACAGTAGCCTCGAGGTTAAAGGTAAGCAGAAGGTGGGGACAGCAGTATGGTGGTGGACAGAAAGCAAGTGATCTAGGCCAGCAGCCTCCCTGAAGGGACTTCGGCCCAGAAAGCTGAACTTGTGACTTTGAGACAAGGTCCATAAATGGCAAAAGAAAAGTCTACACTGACAGCAGGTATGCTTTTGCCACTGTACGGAGCAATATACAGACAAAGAGGGCTGTTGACATCTGCAGAGAAAGACCTCAGATGCTGTGGCTAAAGAAAATCAGATGGCAGATCTAACCGCCAAACAGGTGACTCAAGGAACAATGATCCTGGCAGTCAAAGAGCCTACCAGCTTTAGATACACCCCTGAGCACTATCATCTGACCCACCTGGGGGCCAAGAAATTCAAAGGTGTGGTTAGGTCCTTTGACTGCTATGTTACAGGACTCTCTGACTTGACAGAAGAAATAGCCAAAAGCTGCAAGGCCTGTGCTATGACGAGGTAGAATTTACAGAAATTAAGCCAGCTAGATATTGCAACAAGTACTTGTTAGTGTTTATAGACACCGTTTCAAGATGGATAGAAGCTTTTCCTACCTGCCTTTGTTGCCCAGGTAAATCAGGGACTGGCCAAGATATTAGAGATCGGTTAGAAGTTACATTGTACATGCAGGCCCAAAGCTCAGGACAGGTAGAGAGAATAAATAGAACCAAATTGACAGCGGAGACTGGCACTAATGATTGGATAGCTCTCCTACCCTTTGCTCTTCAGGGTTAAAAACACCCCTGGACAGTTTAGACTGACCCCCTTATGAATTACTCTACAGGGGGCCCCCTCCACTGGTAAAAATAGCCTCTGTACATAGTGCTGACATGCTGCTTTCCCAGCCTTTGTTCTCTAGGCTCAAGGTGCTCCAGTGAGTGAGACAGCGAGCAAAAAGCAGCTCCAGAAGGCCTGCTCCAGAAGACCTGCTAGACATCTCCACGCAGAAAACCTTGAGCCTCGGATGGAAAGGCCCTTATCTTGTACTCTTGACCACCCTACTTTCTACCTTTATGGGACCCCTTTTGATTTTGCTTCTGCTTTTAATTATAGGTCCATGTGTGTTAAATAGGCAAGTCACCTTTATTAAAACAAGAATTAATGCAGTGTGGCTTTTAGTTTTGAGATAACAGTACCATGCCCTAAAGGATCAACTATGTCAGGGAGAAGATAGTGTCTAGTTCTAAGATTAGAACTATTAACTAGAAGAAGTGGGGAATGAAGAAGTATTAAAAAAGTATAGCAAAGTAAAAACAAAATTTGAGGCTTTTGGGCCCAGGCTTGGGAGTGTAGCCTTTGTGGCTTAGTGCTCCAGGTACTGGTCATAAAACAGATAGCGACATTCCTTCCTCCACCCACCTGCTTCCTGGGTTCAATTCAAAGAATGGCACCCTGACCATTACTGGAACCTGCAATGCAAATGTGCTACCTTTAGGGGCTCTTAGATTGTTAGGGGCTCTTAGAAACTGCCTTGAGAGATAACCTGACACTTGTGACTTTATACTTCCTTGTGACTCTTAACTGGTATTTTTGGTATTTTCCAACAACGCCCTCCCCACCTCCATGAATTGTGGTTTCTTCCTTTAAATATCCCCTTACTCAGCTACTCAGGGCGCCATGGTCCTCTACCCCTGCGTGGTGTATGGCCATGGGCCCGAGAACGCTCTCGAATAAAAATCCTCTTGCAGTTGCAGCAAGATCGTTTCTTGTGGGTGATTTTGGGGTGTCGCCTCTCCTGAGTCAGAACGTGGGGGAGTCCTCACGTTGTGGGTCTTTCAGTATCTTTGATTGTTTTTTGAGACTGGGTCTCACTATGTATTATCTTGGCTGGCCTGGAACTCATGGAGATCCACCCAGCTCTGCCTCCTAAGTGTTTAGGTGAAATGCAAACACCTACATACCTTGCTTATTTGTCCAGGTATTAACCACATCCTTTGTCTCCTACTCTGCCCATACCCCTACCCCCTTTCTCTGGGCCTGAACCCCAAAATAGCAATTTCTCTGAATTTCTTTTTTTTTTTTTTTCGAGACAGGGTTTCTCTGTGTAGCCCTGAAACTCACTTTGTAGGCCAAGCTGGCCTCGAACTCAGAAATCCGCCTGCCTCTGCCTCCCGAGTGCTGGGATTAAAGGCGTGCGCCAACCACGCCCGGCTCTCTGAATTTCTTCTCTGGTATAATTAGCCAGGACCTTGGGACCCAACCCTAGAGCCAGTCCTGATTATCCATCAAGTCCAGGAGTGATGGGTTTGCCCTAAACAAGGACTTTGCATAGTCTCTTCTCCTTAATGAGGCCCATGGACCAAAGGGCCTCTGTGTTTTCCTGCTACACTCCCACATTGTAGCTCAGACAAAGGGATTCCTTGTGTCTCAACTTCAGGCAAGCATCCTTGTGACCAAATTGTGGAAGGCTGGCCAGAATGAGAGAATAGTAAGCAAGCACAGGGGCAGAGATGACAAGATCATCCCACTATCCAAGAATGTCTCCAGAACCCAGAGACCTTCACTCTCCTTATTCCCAAGCAACAGTGGCATAAGAGACATAAAAATGCAGAGGTCTAGCTGGGCGGCAGTGGCACACACTTAACCCCAGCACTCAGGAGGCTGAGGTAGCCAGATCTGTAATTTCGAGGCTACAAGACTGAGTTTCAGGACAGCCTGGGATACACAGAAAAACCCTGTCTCCAAAAACAAACAAACAAAAAACCCAAGAGGCCTAAAAAGGAAAATGAGAATGTGTGAAGAAACTCAGACTAGGGGCTGGTGAGATGGCTCAGTGGGTAAGAGCACTGACTGCTCTTCCAAAGGTCCTGAGTTCAAATCCCAGCAACCACATGGTGGCTCAAAAACCATCCGTAACGAGATCTGACGCCCTCTTCTGGAGTGTCTGAAGACAGCTACAGTGTACTTAGATACTATAATAATAAATAAATCTTTAAAAAAAGAAAAGAAAAGAAACTCAGACTAAACTCCTAGATGACAGATCTGGAGGCAGGAATGAGGAATGGGGGCAGCCCAGGGCCAGACAAGAGTCTGCAGTAAAGTAAGCCAAACAGATTGGGGAGCCTAGGTGGAGGCCTCTGAGCTTCTTACTAAGAGTACATCCTTACAGCCCTGGACAGGGATGTAGCCATAGTAGTGAAATCCTTGGGTACAACGTGAAAACACCATGTTTGAAAAGTAAGAACTTGAAAAAAGCAGCACACACACTTCCCAGGAAAAGCGATCTGTTCCCTATCACAGGGGGCAGTGGCAGGGACATTAAGTGCCACACCCACCAGGACTGGTATAGAGGAAGCACTTCATGTATCATGACAGGCAATGACGTCACTCAGCAGGCATGAAAGGATTGGTCTCCCAACCCCAAAGGTATCTAAGGAGGGCCAGTCCATGGAGGCTTGCGCATCTGCAGGGTCAATCTCCACTGTTCTGTAAGAGGCATCCTGGCTCCTAGGCTTTGGATGAGGTGATTATTCCCCATCTCTTCTTCAGTGATCTCCTAGAGGCCTTACGTTCCATAAAATTCACCTCACTGGGGAGGGGCATGGAGATACCCTTACAACAGGAGCCACAGGCTAGGCCTCTAGAGTCAATATCTCTATGGAAATAGCTCTAGGGACCCAATAATTGAGGGATAAATGCAGAGGCTCCCCAGGAACCAGAGAGATAAGCCAGGCTTCCATGGTAACCGATTGTAGTACAGCCTCTGTCTAGTTGGAGGTGGAGGAAAAATTGAGGGAGACTTGGGCCAAAAGTTGAAAGAGCCACAGAGTACAAATGGGTAGGAAAGTTTTTACAAGAAGGTCACATCATCCTGGCACTGTCCCCAGTACCAATGAGCTTCAAAGCCCTGGTTAGCATTGCCATCCTCTGATGGCTCAGGTGGTCCACACTGGAGCCCATCCCCTGGGAGCTTCCATGTGGCTGTTAAGCTCCCTAGCTTGGTGGATGTCATGTCCACCTCAGTCCTGGCCCTGTCCTCAGTGGGGATAACCTTTGCCCAATCAATCTCAGGACAGGAAGGCCCAGGGAGTCCTTGTTCATCCAGCTCTCTGGGGGTCACGGTGTCCAAGAAGCTGCCAATAGAGACACTGTCCAGCCGGTCAGTTGAACTGGTGTCTGGCAGGCTGTCCCAACTGCCCCGCCTTGAGCGTCCTGGGCTTCCCCCTGTCAGACTGTACTGACTGCTGGTGAGACTGCTGCAATGGCTTGTCAGTGTACCCCGCTCCTCCAGCAGCCAGCGCACCGCCTCAATACCCTCGTTCAAGGTCACCAGCTGCTGCAGGATCTTCACATCAATAGCTCGCAGGTAAGCCTGAGGAAGTGAGAAAAGAGATTAGTTCCGTTTTGGGCTGAGTTCCCCAGGTGTTTCTCTAATCTTGCAGTTCAGCCAGCTACACTTCACTTTTAAAAGTACGGAAAGAGATGGAGGGGGTGCGGGGGTAGAGCACAGAGACTCCTGTTTAAATTTTCAGATCAAGCTAGGCTGGAGATCAACTTGCCACCTTAGCATGTATGAAATCCTGGGTTCCATCATGCCTTGCACCAGACAAAAAAGCAACTTCCCAACCAGGCAGTGGTGCATGCCTTAATCCCAGCACTTGGGAGCAAAGGCAGTCGGATCTGAGTCTGGGGCAAGCCTGGCCTACAGAGCTTACACAGAGAAACCCTAGCTCAAAAAACAAAACAAAAACAAAAAAAACCCCACCACCAACAAAACAACTTTCCTATGATTAGGTTCACGAATCTAAGTAGCTATCTTATTTTCTTTGAGCCTCAGTTTCCTTGATTGAAAAATAAGGCTAGCCGGGCAGTGATGGTGTATGCCTTTAATCCCAGCGCTTGGGAGGCAGAGGCAGGAGGGTTTCTGAGTTTGAGGCCAGCCTGGTCTACAAAGTGAACTCCAGGACAGCCAGGGCTACACAAAGAAACCCTGTCTCAAAAATAAAAACAACAAACAAACAAACAAATAAATAAATGAATAAATAAAAACTAAAAAAGAAAGAAAAAGAAAAACAAAGCTAAACCATTCACTTTACAGCATGAAAGCAAGGATTTTGAAATGCTATCAGGCGTGCACTTTCTTTTTTTTTTTTTTTTTTTTTTTTTTTTTTTTTTTTAGATTTATTTATTTATTTATTTATATGTAAGTACACTGTAGTTGTCTTCAGACACTCCAGAAGAGGGCGCGTTACGGATGGTTGTTAGCCACCATGTGGTTGCTGGGACCTGAACTCTGGACCTTTGGAAGAGCAGTCGGGTGCTCTTACCCACTGAGCCATCTCACCAGCCCCAGGCGTGCACTTTCTACAGGGGAGGCTTTTTAGGTGTTAAATATTAAAATATGAGGCTAGGGGGGTTGGATGTAGCTCAGTGGGAGGAACACTTGCCTAGCATGCACTAGGCCCTGGGTTCTGTCCCTAGCACTGGATAAACTAAGGTGATGATGTGCACTTGTAATCCAGGCACTCTGGAGGTGGAAGGAAGAGGATCAGAAATTCAAGGCCATTCTCAGCTATGTTGGCAGGTCAAGACCAGCCGGAGCTTCATGAGACCCTGTTTTAAAATTAATGAAATAAAATAATAAAATAAAACAAGATTTAAAAAAAATATATGGCTCATGAATATAGCTTTAGCACTTAAGAAGCTGAGGAAACACTTGGGAGGCAGAGGCAGGAAGATCTCTGTGAGTTCAAGGCCAGCCTAGTCTACAAAGTGAGTTACAGGTTAGCTAAGACTACATAGTAACACACTGTCTCAAAAATCAAACAAGCAAACAGAAAGGCTGAGGTGGGAGTGGAGAGTTTGAGGCTAGGGGCTTAAGAGATGGCTCAACAGTTAAGTGCTGGTGCTTCTCATGAAGACTGGAGTTTGATTCCTGCCGTGAGAATTTTGGTTGCTTTTTAAAAACTGAACTGGGGGCTGGAGAGGTGGCTCAGTGGTTAAGAGCACCAACTACTCTTCCTGAAGTACTGAGTTCAGTTCCCAGCAACCACATGGTGACTAACAACCATCTGTAATGAGTTCTGATGTCTTCTTCTAGTGTGTAGGTGTACATGCAGATAGAGCACACACACACAAATCCAAAATCCATTCTGACTGGGTGTGGTGGTTTGAAGAGGAATGCCCCCCATAGACTCATATGTTTAAATGCTTGGCCCGTAGAGAGTGGCACTATAAGCAAGGTGGCCTTGTTTGAGTAGGTGTGGCTCTGTTGGAGGAAGTGTGTTAGTAGTGGGTGAGTTTTGAGGTCTCCTCAAGTTATACTCAGTGTTTCTCAGTCTCCTTCCTTCTCCAGCCTGAGGATCAAGATGTGGAGTTCTCCAGCCCCATGCCTGCCTGCATGCCACCATGTTTTAAACCTCTCAACTCTAAGCTGAGCCAAATAAATGTTTTCCCTTGGAAGAATTGCTGTGGCCATGCTGTCTCTTCACAACAATGGGACACTAAGACACTGGGCTTCACACCTTCTATTTGAGGTAAACTATTAGACCAATCCAGACTCACCCGTAGGACTTAGAAACCAAAGGATAGCTCCTAAGGTGTTAGCTGGGAAGCAGTCTGGGCCAAAAGGAGGTGGGAGCTGAGGAGTCAAGTGAGGGCTAGCTTGATTCCCTCTGATTCCCTGTTCCCCGAAGAGTGGGTAATGAGGCCAAGCTCAGGGTCAGAATCCCAGTACTTGGGATCTGGGGCCAGTGGTCTCCATTTAGTATCCTGGAAGTAGGTAATGCTCACAGTGTAATCTCCAGGATCCCTCCAGCTCGCACGTGCACCAAGCTAACCTTTCTCAGGCACGAGTCTGAAGCTGCTCCTGTGCTTTGCCGTGCTCTGAGAATGAAGTCTACCCACTTCCGCAGCTGCCTTCCCAAGCCTGTCACACTGTGGCCCTTGTCCATCTCTCTAGTTTGAGTCACCTTGCTGTGAATCAAGATCCTGCTACGTTTGTTGTTTTTGAGATGGGTCTCACTGTGTCCCCCTGGCTGGTCTGGAACTCACTATGTATGCCAGGGTGGCCTCAAACTCACAGAGATCTGTTTGCCCTTGTCTTCTCTGAGTCCTGGGATTAAAGGAGCAAACCAGTATACCTGGTACATTATTGCTTTTAAATTTAGATTTAGTTTCAATTTCAACCAAATCAACCAATTCATGTAGAAATGGGCCTGGTGACACAGTTTGTAATCCCAGCTACTGAAGAGGTAGAGGCAAGATTGCAAATTCAAGGTCATTCTAGACAACTATTTCAAAATAATAGATATTTTTTAAAAGGACTTAGAGGGCCAGCAAGGTGACTTAGCAGGTAAGGGCACCTGCCTTTGCCTCCCATATGATTAAAAGTGTATGCCACAATGCAATGCCTGACTTCACTTGCTGTTTTTGAAAACGTGAGTTCTGCCGGGCGTGGTGGCGCACGCCTTTAATCCCAGCACTCGGGAGGCAGAGGCAGGCGGATTTCTGAGTTCGAGGCCAGCCTGGTCTACAAAGTGAGTGCCAGGACAGCCAGGGCTACACAGAGAAACCCTGTCTCGAAAAACCAAAAAAAAAAAAAAAAAAAAAAAAGAAAACCTGAGTTCAGTTCCCAGCGCCCCCGCATAGTGTCTCATGACAATCCTTAACTCCAGTTCCAGGAGAAATGAAGCCCAATTATGACCTCTGTAGGCCCCAGTCATATACATAGTCCATACATACATAAACAGGCAAAACAAACAAAATATCTATAACTTTTAAATTCCATGTGACAAATGGTAGAGAAAACAACTGCTCCAGAGAATTGTACCCACCTGGAGGGCCATAACCCAAACCTAGATGGAAGACGTGAGCTAAGACTAGTTAGGCTGGCCTTGACCAACAGTGGAGAGAAACATCCCAACCTAAGGATGTACCCTCCCCCAGTTCCAAATGGCAAACACCTGACACCACATCACTCGGGGTCAGCTCTTCTGGGAGGCAGGCCCTCATTCCAGCATTTTTTTCTTGAACTTCTGATTCTGTTGCCTAACCTCCAGAGTACTGGGATGACAGGCATGCCCTGCCACACCCAGTTTTATGTAGTGCTGAGGATTCAACTCAGGGCTTTCAGTATGAAAGGCAAACACTCAACATCCGAGCACATCCCCAGCCCCCAACAGCATTTCTCTTCCTGTACAAGCCTCCTTCTGTCTCTTCCCTAACCCTGAGAGCAGTCCCTGCCCAACTCATTTGAGGTTCTCTGCCTAAGGTTGCATAGAATAGCTTTAGTTCAATTTTGTGATTCACTCCCCTTCATTATCTGATCTCTCTGTTGGTCCCCAAGACTCAAGAGGCTGAGTTGTACTGTGTTGCTTAGGAAACCAATCTGAGCACCAGATTCTTTAATCCTGCAGCAGTGGGATTCCCTGACTGTGACAGCATCACCTCCCAGAATAGAAGTAGGAGGCTTTCTCGATAGAAAAAGAAACACTCATTTCATGGCATCTCTTTGGAAACAGAGCGGAAGATAAATAGAGGCCACCCAGTGCTTTTCCCTGGAGGCTCCTTCTCTTCCTCAAAAGTAGATGAGGCTCTGCCCAGCACAGGTGTTCACAGCAGGACTCCCTCTGTGCTCAACCCAAATCAGGCCTCAGGTTAAAAGCCGGAAGGCCAATTTCTAGAGCCATGGTAACTGAGTGCTGGCATTAAACATAGTCACTAAAATAAAAGCTCTTAACAGGTCTCTAGTTCCACAGTTATCCCCTTATTTCCTCCACCGAAGGGCAAAAAGCTCTATAGACAAGGAGGAGACAGGGCCCTCCTTAAGACAACAAACACATCAGAAGCAGAGAGAAGATTTGAACCCATGCCTTTCCTCCATTCCTTGCCTAATGCATTCTCACAAACTGCTCTGTGGAGGTGGCTTCTCATAGCAACAGCTCTTTGGGTGGACTGAGAGATTGCCATTGTTTGCCATTCCCACACATCTCAGAATCTGGCTCTTTACAGACTAGGGAAACAAAGCAAGAGTAGGAAGCCAACAGCAGGGCTGACCTTAGCCTGAAGGGCAAGCGTCTGCTCCTACACAAGGAGAGCAAGGCGAGGGGTATCCGAAGGATATCAGAAGGCTTGGGTCAGCTCTGCCTTCCTGTCCTCAAACCTTCTGCCCTACCCTTGTGCTTCAGTAGGGTAGAGCAGAGTACAAGAAGAAATCAATGCTATCCTGGCCTGAGGGAGAAAGGAGCCTGACTGGAGATCTCCCCCCTCTGCTGGTACACTGTTCATGGGAAACCTAGACCCCAGGCCCGATGGGCTAAAAGTTAAGAGATGAAATTAGAAGTTAAATGTACTCCCTCAAAGTTTATAAAGAATGAGAGTCAGAGGTCAGGCTGGCCTCCGGATTCCCTGTATGAGAAGCAAGCCCATGGGCGATTGAAACTTTTCTCATTTCAATGATACAAAGTGTGCCTAAAGTATCTGGCACAAAGCATGTCTTCATGATGAATGTGGTCAGATGATCTGGGCTCCAATCTTGACTTTACTTTCCTGTGTGACCTTGGGCAACTGCTTAACCTCTTCTTACCTCATTCTTTCATCTGTGAAATACCATGTATCAAGCCAAGCATGGAGGGGACATCACATAGCAGCGGTGGTACAGCTGGATTGTAGAGCCCTCTCCTAGCGTGTGAGAGGGTTCAATCTCAGCACCTCCGAGAAGAATGGCGGGGGAGAGGTGGTTCAGCCGTCAAGAGCACTTGTTCTCACAGAGCACCCAGGTTAGGTTCCCAGCACCCACATAGTAAGTACCTCACAACCATCCATAACTCCAGTTCCAGTTGATTGGATGCTCTTTCTGACATCCATGGGCAGCAGGCATGCACGTGGTATACACATATACACACCAGCAAAATACTCCTACACATAAAGTTTCTTAAAATTCTTTAAAAAGAAAAACACCTTGCACCATTCTGCATGTTAACACATGGCTTATATTCTAAGTATAATTTAATTTCCAGCAGGGAATGGTAGCACATGCCCATAATTCCAGCACTCAAGAGACTGAGATAAGAGGAATATGATTTTGGAGCCAGCCTGAGCTACACAGTAAGCCCACACCTCAAAAACAAAACAAAACACCTTAGTTTTCAAAGGACTAACTAGGTAAACTCTATGCCTTGAGCAATTTGTACAAAGAGACAAACCAGACCTTTAAGAGGAGAATACAGCCACAGCCCTGCTCAGCAGAATCTGGCACTCAAATACAACCCTCAAAGCCAAACACACACTTGGCATTCAGATCCTGCCCTCAGCGATCCTCGCTGACCACTCAGCTCAGGAGATTCTCTTAGCCTCTCTTACCATAGAATGCAAGCCCTGGACCTGCCTTCAAGGTCCTATGTCCTTCCTTCCACCCTTCCAGATCTGCTTGCCACAGGTTGTGCACACAGTGGGGCCCCAGGAAGACTTGTTAAGCCAGTGTGGGCTTCTGGTTCAGAGCCAGTGAGTAGCTGGCAATTCCTCAGTTCTCCAGAACTGGCTGCAAGGTGGTGGCAGGTGTAATTCATCTCTTTCACCGGAACCAGGGCCCCAGGAGAGATCGCTGGGACCCGGCTGCCCAATTGGCTCAGAAACCAGACCAACAGCTACCAGGGAAGGGGGTGGGGAGGTGTGGCTGTTTCCTCCCCCTTTCTGCAAGAAGGTACAGAGGCCCTGAGACTCTGTCTGAGACTGAGCCCCAGGTGAAGGTCCAACTCAGACTTTGATGCTACTATGCCTCTATTAAGGTCTTCAAACGTCTAATACCGTGATGGTGGGATGCTTAGGAAAAGGACAGGCTTTTAGTGTGCCCCACCAGTGCAGGCAGTTTCCAGCAGGTATTACCTCACCAAAGCTCTTTTTTTTTTTTCCCTGAATCCTGACATGAACACCCTAGGGCCTTAAGAACAAAACCTCTTCCCCTGTTTGCCAGAGAAGGGGGCAGAAAACAGTTGCCTTATAGTGGAGTCTGAAGAAATTGGTGGCCCCGGATGCCGATGGGAAGAATTTGCTCTGTACTAAGTTTTTCTGTGCTACTTAGCCCTCGCCTCTCTCCTTCGGATTATTGGGCAGGGAAAACTTCCAAGAGATGTGCCTCCTACTCTCAGTTCTCAGGACCTATCAACCCTTCATTCACCCTTGGGAGACAAATAATGAGACGTCACTTCACTCTGCTTTGAACCCAGGATGTATGGATTGATCTTGGAAGGACCCTCTTCTCCAGCCCAACTCCGGGAACCTGACCCTGCCCCTACAAATATCCCGGTCCCCGTGGCCTGTAGCACCCACACTCACCAGCTCCATCCTCAGCGCCATGATCTTGTCCCCTAGGCCGTGGCCGGTGCTGGGCGCCCCCGGGAGCAGCACGTCCCCAGAGGTTCCCAGCTCGCACTCGCCTCGAAGCCCGCGGAGCAGTCCTTCAGGGGTCTTCCTGCCCACCTTGCCCTCCACGTCTCGCAAGTCCGGCGTCTGGGACTCCGCGGTCCCCTCCATGTGGGCCCAAGCCAGAACAGGACTGGGCGACCAGGGTCCGGTTCCCAAGGGTCCTCCCTTCTCTGCTACGAACGCGGAGCAAAACCCGTGAATCCCCGCCCGTCCCCGCGGTGGGGGAACAGGAGGAGGGCGCCGTAACGTTCAGAAAAGCCGCGCAGTTGGGGGAGCGAGGTACCGAGTGGTGCGCACACAACTTCCAACCCCGGAGGCGTTCGACTAGGTGATCCTGGATTTGGAACTGAAGACCTCAAAGAAAGCTCAGTGCCTTCTCCCTGTGTTGGCACCAACTAGACATGCAGCAGGAAGCTAATAAATATTTGCTGGATGAAAAGTAGCCCCAATCAGAGGTAACACGGCTGCAGAGGTTTCGGAAGGCTTTCTGCTCAGGAGTTGTACCTGTTACAGGGGCTAGAATACAGCCACTCAGTTCACAGACACCTCCCAGCATCTAGAAATCAGCTGAAAGAGTAATAGGAGGGTAATCCCCCTGGCCAGTGAGAAGCAACCATTATTAAAATTGAAGGAATCCACAAATCTTCATGTTCATCTTACATGGGCTTACAAAAGAGGTGCTTCCTAAGACAGACTGTAAAGCTGGGTAATCTGAAAACCCTGGCAAGTTAGAGCCTGAGATCCTGCATTGGTTTTTGTTTTGTTTTACCAAGATAGAGTTTTTCTGTGTAGCCCTAGAACCCACTGTAGACCAGGCTGTCCTGGAACTAAGAGATCCTCCTGCCTCTACTGGGATTAAAGGCATATGCCACCACAGTCTGGCTTTTCTTTTTTTACAGAGAGGGTCTCACTGTGTGGTCCATAGCCTAGAACTTGCTATGTAGAGTGGACCGGCTTTGAACTCACAGAACTCCACCTGCCACTGCCTTACCAGAAATTAAAATCTTTTTTAAAGATTAATTTTAAAGATAATTTTCTATCTTAATTACAAGTATTTTTAAAGTATGTTCATGTAGAGATATGTACACATGAGTACAGGTGTCTAGAGGCCACAGAAGGACAACAGATCCCTAGAAGCTGGACTTAGAGTTGTGAGCTATGTAACATGGGTGCTAGGACTGAACTAGGGTCCTCTCTAAGAGTCTTATGTACTGAGCCATCTTTAGCCCCAGCCCCAGCCCCAGCCCCAGCCCCAGCCCCAGCCCCAGCCCCAGCCCCAGCCCCAGCCCCAGCCCCAGCCCCAGGCCTGAGAGTCTGCATTTCTAAGAAGCTATAGGAGGGGTGGCCATGCTACAGTTCTGAGAACCACACTAAGTAACACGGGTATGTTTCTAAGCTGTTTGGATTTAATTCTACAGGTAAAGAAGGGCCAAGAAAGAGCCGGGCGTGGTGGCACATGCCTTTAATCCTAGCACTTGGGAGGCAGAGGCGGGCAGATTTCTGAGTTCAAGGCCAGCCTGGTCTACAGAGTGAGTTCCAGGACAGCCAGGGCTATACAGAGAAACCCTGTCTTGAAAACAAACAAACAAACAAACAAACAAACAAACAAACAAAAAAGGGCCAAGAAAAAAGATTGTTTTGTTCTGTTTGGGATTTTAATCCAAGTATTTCCAACCCACTGTTACAAAAAGATGTACAATGAAAAAAATATCTCTTCCCTCTATTGTTTCAAAGCTCTGGGCCTACCTCCCAAAGGCAACCACTTTCAGTTTGTTTTGTGGGTTTTATGTTTGTTAGTTTGTGTGTGTGTGTGTGTGTGTGTGTGTGTTTAGCTACTCATAATTCTAGATTTTTATTTATTAATTTACTACATGTATATCTATGTATCTGTGTCTCTATGGGAATATATATGTAAGTACAAGTCGTCCCCCCCTGCCCCCCCCCAGAGGTTGGAAGTGGGTTTCAGATCCCCTAGAACTGGAATTACTAGCAATTGTGAACCATCTGATATAGCTCTTGGGAACTGACCTCAGCTCCTATTTGAGCAATGTGAGCTCTTATCTGCTAAACCATCTTTCCAATCCAACCATTCATAATTTTACACAATCTTCTACCATTCCTTCTAAATTTAAATATTGCATACTGACTTCCTAGAGCTGTATGGGTGATTTTCCTTTTGAGGCAGGGTCTGTTGATGGCCTTGACCTAAGACCCCTTCTGCCTCCCTAGTGCTGGGATTACCTGTTTGTGCCACAGACTCAGGCTTAAATACATGCACTTTGTTTTCCTCTGAGACACAGTTTCATATAGCCCAGGTTGACCTCAGTTGTATAGCTGAGTATGGCCTAGAGCTTTTTTTTTTTAAGATTTATTTATTATTAGAGCTAAGTACACTGTTGCTGTCTTCAGACACATCAGAAGAGAGCATCAGATCTCATTACAGGTGGTTGTGAGCCACCAGGTGGTTGCTGGGATTTGAACTCAAGACCTTCAAAAGGGCAGTAAGTGCTCTTAACTTCTGAGCCATCTCGCCAGCCCAGCCTAGCACTTCTGATCCTGCCTATTCCAAGTGTTGAGGTCACAAGTGCGCTCCATCATACCTTAGCTCTCCTTTGCATTACTTGACCCATGGTGTGTGGTGTTTTAAATGAGAATGGTCTCCATAGGCTCACATATTTGAATGCTTGGGTCTCAGTTAATGGAACTGTTTGGGATAGCCGGGCGTGGTGGCGCACGCCTTTAATCCCAGCACTCGGGAGGCAGAGGCAGGCGGATTTCTGAGTTCGAGGCCAGCCTGCTCTACAAAGTGAGTGCCAGGACAGCCAGGGCTATACAGAGAAACCCTGTCTCGAAAAACCTAAAAAAAAAAAAAAAAAAAAAAATGGAACTGTTTGGGAAAAACTAAGAGGTGCGGCCTTGTTGGAGGAAATGTGTCATTGGGGGTAGGCCTTGAGGTTTCAAAATGCCCAAGCCATTCGGGGTTAGTTCTCTCTGCTTTGTGCTTGTGGATGGAGATGAGATTTGAGCTCTCAGCTAGCAGTCCAGCACAATGCCTGCCTGCCCACCTAATGCCATCCCCAACACCTGTGGTGGTCATGCATTCTAACCCTCTGAAACCCATGAACCTCAATTTTAAATACTTTTCCTTATAAGTTGCCTTGGTCGTGCGTGGTGTTTTGTCAGAGCAGCTGAAAAGTAACTATGTTTTTTTTTCCCCATTAATTAATTTATTTAATCACTTTACATTCCAATCAAAGCCCTCCCTGAAAAAGTTAGTAACTAAGTTTTTTTTTTTTTAAAGACTTATTTATTTATTACATGTAAGTACACTGTAGCTGTCTTCAGATACTCCAGAAGAGGGAGTCAGATCTTGTTACAGATGGTTGTGAGCCACCATGTGGTTGCTGGGATTTGAACTCCAGACCTTTGGAAGAGCAGTCGGGTGCTCTTACCCACTGAGCCATCTCTCCAGCCCAGTAACTAAGTTTTTAGCCAGGGATTAGCAAAATATTTGCCTTTGTGAAAAGTTGCTCTGGATTTTTGTTTTCTTTTTTTCTTTTTTTGAGAGAGGGTTTCTCTGTGTAGATCTGGTTGTCCTGGAACTCACTCTGTAGACCTGCTAACTTCCAAGTAAGAGATCTGCCTGCCTCTGCCTCCCAAGTGCTAAGATTAAAGGTATGTGCTACCACCATCTAGCCTTACTCTGGACTTTTCTTTCTTGCTTGCTTGCTTTTTTTTTTTTAAGATTTATTTATTTATTATATGTAAGTACATTGTAGCTGCCTTCAGACACTCCAGAAAGGAGCATCAGATTTCATTATGGATGGTTGTGAGCCACCATGTGGTTGCTAGGATTTGAACTCGGGACCTTCGGAAGAGCAGTTGGCGCTCTTAGCCACTGAGCCATCTCTCCAGCCCTCTTTCTTTCTTTTGTTTTTTGTTTTTTGTTTTTGTTTCAAGACAGGGTTTCTCTGTATAACCCTGGCTATCCTGGAACTCACTCTGTTGACCAGGCTGGCCTCGAACTCAGAAATCCACCTGCCTCTGCTCCCAAGTGCTGGGATACTCTGGACTTTTCAAGGAGCAAGGAAGAATGGAGAAGCAGAGAAAAACTCTGAATCAAGGAGATTAACTCAAAACCAAAAACAAAAGTGCCTGCAATAGCAGGTTGGAGAGAATTTGAGGCACAAGTGAAAGAATCGGGCAACAGATGGCGTTCATTTGTTTCAAATGGTATTCAAAATTGTTCAAAGAAACAAAGGATTTCAACTATCATGACAGTTTTCAACTGACATCCCTGGAAAAAGACAAAGGGAGCCCCAGCATTATGGCCTGATACAATTTCCCAAGCAAAGGAATCCAGAAGAGATCTGAGAGCAGGTAGAGATGATGTCAGAGGTTTGAAATTGTGGGTCCTGTGGACAGATGCAGCAGGCAGGGGAGCCTGGCGCTCAGACACAGGAGAGCCTGACGCTCAGGAGGGAATCGAGGACTGCACATGCCAGTTTGAGAATCTGGAATTTAATAAGGATCATGAGAAGACAAGATCGTCATGGACAGTAAACCTGAGGACAGAAGAGGGTCAGAGGCTAATGTGAGAACTTCTGCTGATTTGATTTTTTTTTTAAAGATTTATTTTATTTGTGAGAGTACAATGTCATTGTCACTATCTTCAGACACACCAGAAGCGGGCATCAGATCTCATTACAGATGGTTGTAAGCCACCATGTGGTTGCTGGGAATTGAACCCAGGATCTCTGGTAGAGCGGTCAGTGCTCTTAACCGCTGAGCCATCTCTCCAGCCCCTGCTTATTTGATGTTTAAATAAGAATAACTTCAGTATAAAGAACATGTAAAAAAACAAAACATTTTTTGTTTCTCAGAGCAGGTTGCACTTTAAAATCTTGACTGTTCTAGAACTCATGTTGTTGACCAAGTTGACCTTGAATCTATGGCAATCCTCCTTCCTCAGTTCCTAAGTGCTGAGAACCCAGGAGTGAGCTACTGTGGGTCTTAGCATCTTGTTATGAAAGTGGACTTGACTCACACAGATGGCCCTTCCCTCACCTATGTAGGAATGCAACGCCACTTCCAACCTGGCAAGCACTGCTATCATATTGAAAGATGCTAACACTTTGGAGTCCTCAAAAAAAGAAAAAACTCAAGTGTAAATAAATAAATAAATAAATAAAGTGTTGCTGGGCATGTTGTACACTCCTTTAATCCTAGCATTTAGGAGGCAGAGACAGGTGAATTTCTGTGAGTTCAAGTTCAGCCGGGTCTACATAAGGAGTTCCAGGATAGCCAGGGCTATAAGGAGAGAGGTAAGCTCCTGCTTCCTCAGAAAAGAACTAATCAGGGGCTGGAGATGGCTCAGTGGTTAAGCACACCTGGTCCTCTTCTAGAGGAACCGTTAGGATCACAACTTTAACTTGGGCTCCAGGGGTATCAGACTGAGGTCTAGTCTCTTCAAGGAGCGCCCGCACTACCTGCACATGCACAGAATCAAAGAGCATTTTTGGTTTTCTTTAAAGATGGGTTAGTCACGGTGCCTCTTCTTAATCATGGTTTATGAAATCGAGTTAACGTAAGCGCTCAAAATAGTAGCGGAGCAGGTTTCTAATCCTCTCTTCCCCGGCCTGGAAACAGCCTTGCAGGGCTGGGCCAGGCCTTGGAGCTGCAGCCCTCTGATCCTGGCGTGCCCAGGGAGCTGGCCCGAGGTCCCGGAATGCCGCTTGCTCCGGCTCCGCGGTGCGGGGATGTGCTCTCGCCCGAGGTCCACTCGTGCGGACCGCAACCCTGTCAGACGGGCAGAGCACACCGGCTCCCCTCGCGCTGCAGACGCCCGGCCGCGGCCGCCGCCCTAAGCGCCGCCCGCCGCCCTCTCACCCCGCGGCGGCGGCGGCGGCGGAAGCGGCGGGGCGGGCCGGCCGGGGCGGGGCGGGGCGCGAGTGGCATGGAGGAGGCGGAGGCCGCGGAGGCCGCGGCGCGCGGGGCCGAGCTGTGCGGGCCCGAGCGCGGCCCGAGTGGGGCCCGGGGCCCCTGAGCCGTAAGTGCCTCCCAGTGCGGGTCTCAGAGGGGTGATGCGGGCTGGGTGAGTCTTCTGAACCTTCCGGCGTCCCTGATCCCTGAGAGGAGGGGAGCTGAGCCAGATGGGATGAGGCGAGGGTGGAGGATTGGGGTGCAGGAGGTCGCTGTTACTGTTCTACCCCAGGGCTGGGAAGGACTGGGATTTGGACCTTTTAAGGACTGATGAATCGTTAAGAGTTGATTGAGTTACTGGCCTCCGCCGCTAAGGCCCTGATCCTGCACACAGTTCCTCTAGCCCCAGGGAATTTTCAGGTGATCCAACTCCTCCAAAGATTTTCTGGCCAGACCCACAGAAGTTAAGCCACGTTGCCTAGGGCACACAGCTCAGCAGTTTGCTGAGAGAAGTCATTCCAGAAGGCATTAAGCTTTGGGACAAACATCTTATCTATGTGACTCTATATATAGTCCCCTCAGATTCCTGAAGTCATGGACTGGCCGGGACAGGGGTGACTCCCTAATCCAGTATGGATGACTGGAAGCCCAGTCCCCTCATCAAGCCCTTTGGGGCTAGGAAGAAACGGAGCTGGTACCTTACCTGGAAGTATAAACTGACAAACCAGCGGGCCCTGAGGAGATTCTGTCAGGTAAATGAGGTCCCACGTGTCCCAAAAGCTGCTCCCAGACTAGGAACTAACTACCTTGGCTATCAAGAAGAGGCAGCAAGCCGGGCGGTGGTGGCGCACGCCTTTAGTCCCAGCACTTGGGAGGCAGAGGCAGGCGGATTTCTGAGTTCGAGGCCAGCCTGCTCTACAAAGTGAGTTCCAGGACAGCCAGGGCTATAGGGAGAAACCCTGTCTCGGAAAAAAAAAAAAAAAAAAAAAAAAAAAAAAAAGAAGAGGAGGCAGCAAATTCCTGGAGGGGAAACCTCTGTCTGTTACAGCCTTCTCAGGCAGTGGTTTAGAGCCAGGATTCTGGAATCAGAACCCAAGTCTGACCTCGGCATCCAACAGAAACCAGAAGTCTGGTCAGGCAGGGCTTTGCCCCTGACACCCAACTGTCAGGCAGTGTGGCCCACATTCTTCTGTGTCTCTGGTTCTCCACTGTGGTTCTCGGGTCCTAAATATGGAGGGGACCAAGGAAGTCAAGGACTCAAATGGGAAAATACAAGACCACGGGGTAGGAAGGGCCTGGTTGTAGGAAGGGCCTAGTTGGTGGAGGGAGACCTGCCAGGGGAAGTTTTCTGGGAGATGGCCACAAATCTGTGTCCCGATTGGGAACCAGAAAGTGGAGAGACAGGTCCCTGTGTCCTCTCCAGCCAAGGTCATACTTTCAGAAGGCCCCTGTGATCTGGAGAGAGCTGGCCACAGTCACCCTTTTCCTACTCAGACAGGGGCTGTGCTTTTCCTGCTGGTGACCATCATTGTCAACATCAAGTTGATCCTGGACACTCGGAGAGCAATCAGCGAGGCCAATGAAGACCCAGAACCAGAGCAAGACTATGGTGGGGACCGGCTGAGGAGGGGGTGGGGTGGGGGAAACCTGGGGTCTCACAGCAGGAATGGCGTGCACATCCCACAGGGTGTGACTCTGCTAGTGAGTCATCGCCCACGCCTGTTACAATTCCCTCTCCAGATGAGGCCCTAGGACGTCTGGAGTCCCCTCGGCGCAGAGGCAGCAGTCCCCGACGGGTGCTGGATGTGGAAGTATACTCCAGTAGAAGCAAAGTGTATGTGGCGGTGGATGGCACCACGGTGAGTTGAACCAGTGTCTTCAGTCCATTCAGAGCACCGTGGGAACTGTCACCCTCTGCCTATTGGCTTGGACTTGTTAGGATTAAGTAAACGGTCTATAAAACGTCTGTGTGGCGAAGGCTTGGCAGTGATCAGGGGCATTAGCAGGCAGCTAACTCCCTTATTTACTTATTATGTAACCACTTCCTAATCCCTTTGGCTTCAGCCTTGGGCCAGCCACTGGGGTCCTAGAGGTAATGGGACTTGCCCTTCCTAGAGAGACTCACTGGTAGAGGGCTAGGAGATCTGCGCAGTTAAGCAGAGACAGTCCAGGGCTCTTGGTGCCAGAGAAGTGTTAAAAGGTGGATGGTAAAGCGATGAAACCTTTGCCGATGAGGGTACCATGTGGGCTTTCTGGGAGAGTCAGCCTTCTGTCTGAGTTAGAACCGTAGACAGTGATAATACAGCAGGCTGGTGTGGTTCCTGCTTCTGAGATGGAGCCACCGTGAGCGCCAGGGTGAATAGCTGGATTCTGTTTCTGCCGCTGTGTAGGTGCTCGAGGATGAGGCCCGGGAGCAGGGCCGAGGCATCCATGTCATCGTCCTCAACCAGGCCACGGTGAGCTTAAGGATGGGAGAGCTGAAGCTGGGCTCACTTTGCTGGTGACCCCGTCTCATAAGAGGCTTTGCTCCTGCCAGGGCCACGTAATGGCAAAGCGCGTGTTTGACACCTACTCTCCTCATGAGGATGAGGCCATGGTGCTGTTCCTCAACATGGTGGCCCCCGGCCGCGTGCTGATCTGCACAGTGAAGGTCAGTGAGGCCCCCCTGGCTCTGGCTCTGCTCGGGAGCGGAAAGAACATCTAGAGAAAAGTGGCTCGAGTTCCAGACTGAGCCTAGCTTTTTGATATTGTTTTGTTTGTAATCAGTACAGCGGTTTCTGAGCTCTGTGCCAGATACTGCAGCATTGGATGCTGGAGATACAATACACGACAGATTCCCTACCTCCCCGGAGCTCACATCTCAGTGGTAGCAATGAAAACAGTCAGCTCAGCCAGTAGTGTCAGGAAATGAAATAAAGAGGGGGATGATGGGGTTGCATTTTAGGGAGGGAACACCTCTTTTTGGAGGGTGGCAGGACACAGGCACCGGGCATGTGGGTAGAGGGCTGACTTATAGTATCTAAGTGACTTGGAATGAGTCTCAGACTCTTAAGCCTTTCATACTTTTTTTGTCTGTGAAAGAGAGTAACCAAAGAGTATTGTTGGAGTTGGTGAGTCGACTTACGTAAAAGGTTTTATACGTAGTGCTTGAAACGTAGCCAGGTCTCCTGGGCCCACACAAGTCATGACTGTCTGTTTTGGTCCTCCAGGATGAGGGCTCCTTCCACCTCAAGGACACAGCAAAGGCTCTGCTGAGGAGCCTGGGAAGTCAGGCAGGCCCTGCCCTTGGCTGGAGGGACACCTGGGCCTTCGTGGGACGAAAAGGAGGTGTGGGGACCAAGGCTGTCCACCCTGTAGTATCAAGGGAGGAGAAGAACGATAGGAGAGAGGGTGGTGTGGCAAGGGAGTAGATTAGAGTCAATGAAAAGAGGCAAGGGTTGGGGGGAAGCCCCATTCTCGAGGCTGGGCCTTCATTGTCCCTCATTCCTGCCTTTGGCCAGGTCCTGTACTTGGCGAGAAACATTCTAAATCTCCTGCCCTCTCCTCCTGGGGTGACCCAGTCCTGCTGAAGACAGATGTGCCACTGAGCTCAGCTGAAGGTGGGCCTAGTGGGGGTGGGGCTCGGGCAGTGTTTGAGCAGAGAATGGACATTTGGATCCTCAATGAGGCTGGTTTTTCCTTGCCTGTGTGCTTGGGGCTTCCCCAACATAGATGGTAAGATTCCTGCATCCTGTTGACTTCCTCCCTTAGAGGCTGAGTGTCACTGGGCAGATACGGAGTTGAACCGCCGCCGCAAGCGCTTCTGCAGCAAAGTGGAGGGCTACGGGAGCGTGTGCAGCTGCAAGGACCCGACGCCTATCGAGTTCAGCCCTGACCCAGTAAGTGGGGTCTGAGCAGTGAGGTTCTGACTCCTTCCCAGCTTAGCAGAAGACCTTAGGACCAATCCACAACGTAGGTTTTCTCTACCTTGATCTGGTGGGGGCTGAGGATGTGTGTATACTAAACCCTGAAGACAGGCTGGTGTTGGGACAGACTGTGTTTCCAGGGCTGGGTAGACTGTGTGTGGAAAGACAAGAACAAGGAAGACCCTTGGCCCTTCACTGTCTGCTCTGAGCCCTTTACTGCACTGAGAATTCGTCCCTAAATGGAGATCCTAGTTGGAAGGGGGAATAAGAGAAGCTAAAAGCTGTTTCTCACACAGCTTCCAGACAATAAGGTCCTCAATGTGCCTGTGGCTGTCATTGCAGGGAACCGGCCCAATTACCTGTACAGGTGAGCCTGGAAGTGGGCAGGACTCAGCACTGAACAGGGGGTGCTCAGGGAGTGGGTGGGGCTTTAGATCAACTTCTTGTACGAGGAACTATTAAAGGAGGCAAAAAGGCAGCAGATGCTAAGCCTGTTCTACACAGAACATATGGGCCTGTTTATAAACATGGGAGTTGTGAGTTGAGAGGAGAAAGAGCCCTAATCTACTTTCCTGGACTCCTCAGGATGCTGCGCTCTTTGCTCTCAGCCCAAGGGGTATCTCCACAAATGATAACGGTCTTCATTGATGGCTACTATGAGGTGAGTGCGGCTGGGGCCTCAGGCGGACCAGCACAGCAGCCTATGGGTGCTAAAAAGCAGGGATCAGTGAGGGCTGTGAAATATGAGAGGCTTGACATGTTGGGGCCTGCAGAGGTGGGGACAGTAACACACAGTGACTGGTGACCGTGCCCTCAGGAGCCAATGGATGTGGTGGCACTGTTTGGTCTGAGAGGCATCCAGCATACTCCTATCAGCATCAAGAACGCCCGTGTGTCTCAGGTATTCCTTGGCAAGGGTGGAAGGGGCAGATACCTGGCCCCACCTCCTGCCTCAGATCTTATGTGCCCAATTCCCCACCTAGCACTACAAGGCCAGCCTCACTGCCACTTTCAACCTGTTTCCGGTGAGTACCACTGATACAATCCTTGGGTCTCTAGAGAGAAATGATGTCATGAAAACTCTTCCCTCACTCGACCTTGCCCTTGTGATCTGAAGGCTAGGGTGGGTAGTACCTGAACACTAGGTCTGAAGACAGATCCGTGGGATAAGAGCAACCTCCTTGGAACCATGATGTTCCCTCCCGTCCCTGTAGGAGGCCAAGTTTGCTGTGGTTCTGGAAGAGGACCTGGACATTGCCGTGGATTTTTTCAGGTGACCGGGGTAGCCCACAATTGAAGGATGTGCCTTGGAGAGCTTTGAATGAGCTGAGAAGTTGGGGGAGAGCTTGTCTAGCTAGGAGGGCAGGCTTGTATAGAAGGTGGGAAGGATGAAAGGAGACAGTGGGACTACCAGCCCTGCACTTCCAACACCATCATGTATCTCGGGCTGCCTCTCTGAACTCTTTTTTTTTTTTTTTTTTTAAAGATTTATTTATTTATTATATGTAAGTACACTGTAGCTGTCTTCAGACACACCGGAAGAGGGAGTCAGATCTTGTTACAGATGGTTGTGAGCCACCATGTGGTTGCTGGGATTTGAACTAAGGACCTTTGGAAGAGCAGTCAGGTGCTCTTACCTGCCGAGCCATCTCACCAGCCCCCCTCTCTGAACTCTTAAACTCTTGTCTTTCTCAGTTTCCTGAGCCAGTCCATCCACCTGCTGGAGGAAGATGACAGCCTGTACTGCATCTCTGCCTGGAATGACCAGGTAGCCTAGGTGGCCAGGGCTTAATCAGCATGGAAATCTGTCAAGGCCTAGGGCTAATGCCTCATATGTTGCCCCTGTCCTTAGGGGTATGAACACACAGCTGAGGATCCAGCACTATTGTACCGTGTGGAGACCATGCCTGGGCTAGGATGGGTGCTCAGGAAATCTTTATACAAGGAGGAGCTTGAGCCCAAGTGGCCCACACCAGAAAAGGTACCCAGCAGGGTAGGGTGAATGGGCTGGAATCCCTGTTAATTCCAGACTTGTAGCCTTCATAATGTCCTGTGACCACAGCTGTGGGATTGGGACATGTGGATGCGGATGCCGGAACAGCGCCGGGGCCGAGAGTGTATCATCCCAGATGTTTCCCGATCCTACCACTTTGGCATCGTCGGCCTCAACATGAACGGCTACTTTCATGTGAGCGGGGAATTAGGATGTAGGATGCTATATGGCTTAGTTGTCAAGGACATGGATGCTGGAGCCTAGCTTTGATACATACTAGTCACGTCAGTTTAGGGAGGTTATTGTTCTGTTTCTGCCAGTTTCTCTATCTGTAAAATGAGGATTAAAAATGCTGCCTGCCAAGGACCCAGCAAATCACCTCCTTGTGATTCCAGCAGGAGGAGGAGCTGAGACAGGAAGAGCATTAGTCTGAGGCCCCATCTCAGAAAACAAAACCAGCAACAGCAAAGCCAGCTGGGCCTAATCCCAGTCCTTAGGAGGCAGAACCAGGAGGGTGACTGAGTTTAAGGATACAGACAAACAAACAAAAAAGTAACAGCAAAAACTCAGAACTCTTGAACTACTTCTCTCATTATAAGGTTTAATCTGAAATTAAAACAAACCAAAAGATTTAGGGGTGGTGGTAATAAAAATTAAAACACCTTTCTTCCCAGCACTTGGAAGGCAAAGGTAGGCAGATCTCTGTTCAACGCTATCCTGGACTTCCAGTCTTGAAAAACAAACAAACAAACAAATTAGATTTATTTTTCATTTTTTGTCTCTGACTGTGCACTGTGTGTGTGCCTGGGCCTGAGGAAGTCAGAAGAGGGCATCCAATGTCCCTGGAACTGGAGTTACATGCTTGTGAGCCACCATGTAGGCGCTGGGTACTAGAACTCTGATCTTCTGCAAAAATATCAAGTGATCTTAACCACTGAGTCATCTCTCCATCCCCTGAATATGTTCTTTTTTTTTTTTTTTTTTTTTTTTTTTTGGTTTTTCGAGACAGGGTTTCTCTGTGTAGCCCTGGCTGTCCTGGAACTTACTTTGTAGACCAGGCTGGCCTTGAACTCAGAAATCCACCTGCCTCTGCCTCCCAAGTGCTGGGATTAAAGGCGTTCGCCACCACGCCCGGCCTGAATATGTTCTTAAATGATTTATTGTATACATATGAGTGTTTTGCTTGCATTTGTGTCTGATGGCTAAGGAATCTAGAAGGGGACACTGAGTCTCCTGTAACTGGAGTTACATGCTGAGAACCGAACTTGGGGCCTCTATAACAGAACAGCATCAAGCTAGACGGTAGTGGTACAAGCCTGTAATCCAATATTTGGGAGGTAGAGGCAGGTGGGTCTCTGAGTTTGAAACCAGCCTGGTCTACAGAGTGAGTGCCAGGACAATTGGGGCTACACAGAGAAACCCTGTCTCAAAAAAACAAAAAGGAGACGATGCCGGGGCCTAGCAAACACAGGAGTGGATGTTCACAGTCAGCTATTGGATGTATCACAGGGCTCCCAATGGAGAAGCTAGAGAAAGTACCCAAGGAGCTAAAGGGATCTGCAACCCTATTGTTGGAACAACATGATGTACTAACCAGAACCCTGGAGCTCTTGTCTCTAGCTGCATATGTATCGAAAGATGGCCTAGTCGGCCATCAATGGAAAGAGAGGCCCATTGGACTTGCAAACTTTATATGCCCCAATATAGGGGAATGCCAGGGCCAAAAGAATGGGAATGGGTGGGTAGGGAAGTGGGGGGCGCTATGGGGGACTTTTGGGATAGTATTGGAAATGTAATTGAGGAAAATATGTAATAAAAATATTAAAAAAAAAAAAAAACAAAAAGAAAAAAAAGTGCATTTGAAACAGTACAGCTGAAAGGGATATATTTAATTTAGAACCTCCTAGAAGCAAGAGAAGCTAATAAAATCCTTATTTACCAATATTTACCATATTTCATATCTACCAAGGAAGGACAAGTGCTTCCTCAGGCCATTCATAAAACCTGAATCAGCAGTTTCCTTCCTTCTAACCCATCTTTGCAATTGGCTACATCCAACGGACCGGTGTCTCTTTCTCAGTCTTCCCTTCCTCCCCCCTCTTCTACACACACACCCCTACCCCTTGTTTTTTCTTGTAGCTCAGCCTAAGACTGGTCTTGAAATTCTGATCCTCCTGTCTCCATATCTCTTTACTTCTAAGTCTCTGTAGCAAATCTGGGGAAAGCCAGTGGGAACAGGACTAGTTTATGGGTCAGTAGCTTGAACCAAGGGACCAGACCAAATTAAAGGTAGTAAGAGCTTGCCAAAGACAGCAACTCAGAGGGCCCTGGGTCTTGTAGATCTTTAGTAGGTCAGTGAGCAAGTGTGGGCCACACCAAGAAATCCTTGCCTTCTGTCCTCATTCCTGTTTCAGGAGGCCTACTTCAAGAAGCACAAGTTCAACACAGTTCCAGGTGTCCAGCTCAGGAATGTAGACAGGTAGAGACTGGCAGCAGGCTAAGGGGGTGGGTATCTAAGGCTCGATGGCCAGTGCTTGCTAGTCCTTTCCTGTCTGGGGCCTTGGGTATTTACCTCAGCCCTGCTGTACCTTTTCCCCGTGTGACCCTTTGCCCTGCTCATTCCTTTCCATGGACCTGAGGGACTCTCCTCCTGATTTGTTTCTCCCTCCCCTTCAGTCTGAAGAAAGAAGCTTATGAAGTGGAAATTCACAGACTGCTCAGGTATGCCCTAGGGGAATTGGGATGCCTGGCAGGGAGTAAGGAATCTAGCTTTCTTGGTGACACCGTTAATGGGCACTATAGAAAATGAAAACCAGTATGCTCTGGTGCAGACATTAAGAACTGAAAGGAGGTAGCAGCGGAGCATTAACTCAAGTTCAGGGCCCTGTGTGTCCCATCTAGGAAGCAGGCCCTGTTCGGCCTTAACTTTTCTACCCCAATGCAGTGAGGCTGAGGTTTTGGACCACAGCAAGGACCCTTGTGAAGACTCCTTCCTGCCAGACACGGAGGGCCATACCTATGTGGCGTTTATCCGAATGGAGAAAGATGATGACTTCACCACCTGGACTCAGCTTGCCAAGGTGCCTCAGGTTGCACCTGCCTCAGTAGTGCCCTCATCAACATGCCCTACCCCCCCACCACCCCCACCCCCACCCCCGCTAGCAAGAGTCTTTGTTAGAGAGTTTTCAACCTCAGAACCTTCTCATACACTCGAGAAGCTTACTTCCTGGCCAGGTGTGGTGCGGGCCTTTAATGCAGCACTAGGGAGGCAGAGGCAGGCAGATCTCTGATTCAAGGGCCAGCCTTGGTCTACAGAGTGAGTTCCAGAATAACCTATGACTACACAGAGAAACCCTGTCTCAAAAAAACAAAGAAGAGAACCTCTCTTTTAAGTCCTTGCTCAAATCCGTACTCCAGATAATGCTTCCTCTTGAAGGGTGAGGCTCCGCAAGACCTTCAGAGAATCATCTCCACGGCTTCTTGACCATCTCTTTCTCCTATTCTATCCCTGCTAGTGCCTCCATATTTGGGACCTGGATGTTCGTGGCAACCACCGGGGCCTGTGGAGATTATTTCGGAAGAAGAACCACTTTTTGGTGGTGGGGGTCCCAGCCTCCCCTTACTCGTGAGTCACCCTGTTCTGCTCTAGGAAATGGCCTTCTGGGACTGAAGCATGTCCTCTCCTCTGTATCGTTCATCTGTTATGTTTCAGAGTGAAGAAGCCACCATCAGTCACCCCTATTTTCCTGGAGCCACCCCCAAAGGAAGAAGGAGCCCCAGGGGCTGCTGAACAAACGTGAAGCCTCCTCCAGGACTCTGCAGGGCTGGGTACTGTGTACCCCCAGACAGGCTAGCCCGTTGCCCTATCCTGTAGGATTTAGTAGATGCTGGTAGGGGTAGGGCTGGTTTGTTTTTAACATGGAATTTAATTACTAACTCCAAGGGGAAGGATCCCCTGCCCCAACACCCCTATTCCTGAGTTTAAGGTCTATTTATTTACTTCCTTGTCAAAGAAGAGCAGGAGAGTTCCCAGGACCTCTTTGGGATCCCTGGGTACCTGATCCACTCTTTTTATACCCTGTCCTCCCAGGCCTGGCTCAGAACCTATTTATTGACTGTCCTGGGGGCCTTGGGAATAGGCCCAACCTGGGCCTTTATTCCTCTCTGGACCAGGATGCTGCCCTGAGGGTGGGACTGGCTCATACTCAGGAAAACTGCTGTGCCCAACTGATGGACAGGCCCATGTGGGGTCCATGTGCTGACAGACTCACACAGAGACCTTTAGACACTGGACCAGGTCTCCTCTTAGCCTTCTCTTTGTCCAGATTTCCAAAGCTGGATAAAGATGGTCATTGATTAAAAAAGAAGAAAACCTCTGGGGGTGTATTTTGTAATAGTTTTGTGGGGAGTATGGCGTGGTGGTGAGGGAGAGAGAATCACTGGATAAATGGTGAGGTGTTTGGGGCTTTTGGTTTTTTGTTTTATCTGCCTAATTTATCTTCTGTGTGAAGCCATTTGGCCACCAGGGGATGCCCAAGTCTCAAGCTTCAAGTCTTTTGTTTTAGAAGGGTTCCACCCTGGTACCAGCTGACTTTAAATGCCTTGCCTACTTGGTCCTCAGCTCCAAGCAGTCATCTCACACCCCTTCCTCCCTGTTCTACCACCCTGCTAGTTCCATCCTTTATGTCTGAGCCCAGCACCTATCCCCAGAAACGGAGTAGGTAAGAGAAACCAAAAAGGACAAATGGGGGTGGATGAGGGAATGCTCTGGAGGTAACCATAGTGGAGACAGGAAGTGACTGGATCAGAAACAGTGGCAGCCACAGGAGTGTGGGAGATGATTTTGAGAGAAGATACTGGGCAGGCAGATACAGGAGCAAGGGTTTCTGTGGCCTGAATTGGTTGTGTGCAGAATTCCATAAGGATGTTTGTTTCTGCATAAAAGGTTCATGGTTTTCATCAGAGGCTAGTAACTCAAAGGAGCCTAGGAAAGTCTGAGTGAATCACCAAAAACCAGACAATATAGTCCTTTGGGAGTCAGATAGCCCAAGGCAGGGGAACATGACCTTTAAGGCTCTGAAGATTAAGATCAGGACCTGAGTAGATCAGACTGTAAGAAAGGGTATAACTCTTGCCAAGGACGGGAACTTACTGGAAACCCTGCCCTTTACCTTTGCTGTCCTGGTGCCCTTTACTGGTGCTTAGAGCTCTGCAGTAGTATCGTGCAATATGGCTTTGACATTGGTCACCACCCTGACCCCCTTCAGTGTTCACTAGAGCTAGTGTTTCAGGTGGCAAAGTAGGCACAGGAGAAGCAATTAGACCGTGATGAAGTGGCAGCCCTCCCTGGACAAACAAATCCCCTTCCTCCTCCTGCTTCCACACAGGCACCTGTGGGAGGAATAGAGTCTGTGTGGGAGATGCAGTTTGCTGGCAAAGGGTGAAGGCCAACTAGTTCTCTATCTAGAATCCTAGTAGATTCTTGGTCAGGCTTCACTGAAGCTGTGTGGCTCTGGCCAAGTCTGTTCTTTTTTGGGCCCAACAAGTGGGTGGGTGATAGCTGTGGGCTGCTCTGGAAAAGCCCACAGAGACAGATGGGGGGTGGGGCTGTCAAAGGGAAGGGAGGAGGAAAGATAATCAAATCGGCTTTGCCTGGTGGCAGCCACTGTCCTGCAACAACAGCATTTCCCTTGATGCTGCCACTTGAAGTTCAGAGGCATTCAATTTTTGTTTTTTTTTTTTTGGGGGGGGGGGGGGTTCTGAGACAGGGTTTCCCTGAGTGGACTTGGCTATCTTGGAACTCACTATGTAGACCAGGCTAGCCTCAGACTCAGAGATCAGCCTGCTCCTGCCTCCCAGGTGCTGCGGTTAAAGGCATGCGCCACCAAAGTCTTGCATTTTTTAAAAAAGACATTTTAGATTTTTTTTTCAGAGACATTCAGTTCAGTTTCTTCAGGTTGGACTGTTACTGTGTCAAGCAAGGTCCACCCAGTTACAGGAGCCCGTCTGGCAGCTCAGGACTGGGTAAAGACTAGGGATGTATAGTGGTGTGTTTGCCTAGCACACATGAAGTCGGATGTGATCCCTAATACCTCCTAAAATCAGGCATGGGGATGGATACATATCTGTAAACCCAGCACTTAGGAGACCGAGGCAGGAATTCAGTGTCATTCTCAGCTATATAGAAAGTTCAAAGCCAGTCTGGGCTGTATGAGACCCCTCCATCTCTAAGCAAAAACAACAAAGAAGTGAGATCTTGGCCAGGTGTAATGATGCACAGCTTTAATCCCAGCATTCAGGAGGTAGAGGCCTCTGAGGCAGATCTCGAGAGTTTGAGGCCCTCCTGGCCTACAAAACAGGATCTAGAATGGCTAGGACCACATTGAATGACCTCTTTTTCAGAAACAAAGAAAAAAGAATGCTTGGGTGAAAGAGCCAGTGCCAACGGTGGCCATAGTGCCATAACTATGCTCTCAGCCCCTGCATTAACTGTGCCACCATGATCAAGCAGGCCACACACGTCAGCTGCCCAGTTCCTGATGAAGATGATGGGAACATACCCAATGTGTCCACCTACCCTTAGGGCACAAGTCTGGAATTGCTGAAGAACTTGTGAATACTCCCATTAATGGGAGAGGCCCCCCTTTATTGCCCCCCAATAAAATGTATACCCCCCAAAGTATACAGATCTTTAGAGCAATGGATAGGCCAAGAATAAATGATTTTGAGATTCCCCAAAGTAGAGCATATAGCTTAGACCTACTTATCTAAGTTCCTGGAGGGCTCCAACAAGTGACTCCACCCACACAGCCCTGACTTGGCACAAGCTTGTTATTTTCATAGCTTTCCAGTCCAGTGCCCTTCACCAGGAGGGAGAACTTTAACTGCAAAGCCCTCCTGGTACATAAACGCAGACCAATGCAGCTCTCACTTCCTCAGTGTACTCTTGGACACTTTTACTCTCTCTCCCAGGCTGGAACCAGATACCTACGTCCCTTCCCTCCCACCCTGCTGAGTCTCCAGCTTCACAGAAGTCAGTGCAACTTAGGCAACCAGGACCCATCTCTCCAAGCATACACAGGCCAATTAGAAATATTTTCATTGGTTTATAGGTTCCAAAATGCCTTCTATACATTCCTTCAATGACTTTACAGTGTTAGAAAATGCCCAGGCTATAAGTGCCTTCATCCACTAATGGAGTGCTAGGATCATCAAGAGTCTCAGGAAATGGGCAGACTTGGCTGCCTCTGAGACTGGGACCGATGCCCCCCTCACCCCACCAGTGGAAGAACAAGGCAGACAAAGCCCGCGAGGTGGTCCCTATTTAGCCCAAAGTCCCTGAGCAGCAAAGGCAAATCCATTCCGGCCCAAATGACATTTCATCTCCACCCATTGCTGCTGCTTAGCTGTGCCAAGTGCCTCTTCCTGGTTTCCATGTGACGGCAGCAAATCAGGAGGAAGAAGTAGTCTTATTTCAGATTGCAGTATAGATACATGGACACAACCATGGCAGCCAGCTGAGGGGGAGGAACAGGGAGACATGGAAGGACATGATTGAGATCCTCAAGGACTGATTTCTTGTCTGCTCTGAGCAGCCTACACAAAGCACTGTTTTCTCAATGGTAGGAGACATGCTTGGTACCCATAGGCCCCTGAGTTCAGTCCTCGGCTCCAGAAATGAAAACACTATAGAGTTCTTTTTCCTCTAGAGAAGCCTCAGAGATGAGCTAATCTGTACAGGTCTGGTGGAAACTGATAGACACCCCAGTTCCAGTCTTCATACTGACTTACCTCTAGGGCCGCAACTCCAACTGCCACACCACCTACAGTGACTGCATTGGCTCTGATTCTATGCAGAATCTCTTTGAAACAACCCTTGGAGAAAGGAGAAAATATTTATATAGCTGGCAATGCCCTACCTCCAGCACACTGACTACTTACTGTAAAGCCATTAAAGCAATCAAACTGGTGCTGGGTAGTGGTAGCACACAGGAGGCAGAGGCAGGCAGATCTCTGTTAGTTCAAGCCCAGCTTGGTCTACATAACAAGTTCCAAGACAGCCAGAGCTACACAGAGAAACCCTGTCTCAAACAAACAAGACAATTCCATGCCAGTACATACCTGTACCTTCATACTCTTGGCCTTATCCTCGGTGCATGGTTCAACTGTATGGTTGCCAGGGTTGGCACAACAGGGTGGGGGGAAGACTTTATTCTCTTTGACGAAACGTGAGGCATTAAAATCTGTGTAGTTGTTGAAGCCACAGCAATGCAACTGCAGACAAAATGGGACTGGTGATTGATTGGTCTCGTTTTTCTCCCTCTCTGTCCCCAGATCCTCCCAGCCCACCTTACCTCTTCCATTGTAGAGTTCCACACTTGGGTGAAGTCAGTCTGATAACCATAGTCTTTTTCGATAGCAGGCACCACCAGAAGTGTCAGGAATTGTTCAGCCTGGATGGGTCAGGCCGACATTAAGAGACAGATAGGGAAAGTAGCCATTCACTGCCCACCACCAACTCTCAGGACTTTGCTCCGTTTTTCTCCCTTTGCCCCGTCCCAGTGCCTCACCAGTGTGGTGTACACCAAGGCAACCACAGCACCTGCAATCTCAGCGATGAAGATGATGAGGAGGATGGAAAAGAACTGAAACAATAAAACATGTTTTAGGGCAACACACCTTCCTTGCCCTACACACAGGGGTTCCCCACAGTGAGGCTCCCACAACCCAGAGGAGAGTTTTGGGATCCCAGAGGCTGGTGTCAGGGATGAAGGGGAAACCCTTGGTTGTGGGCCTGGGGAGCTGAATCCAACACACCATCATGAGCACACACTTGTTCTCAGAGTGAGCACCATAGCAGCCCAGGAAACCAAGGATAAAGAGCACAGCACCGGCGGCGATGAGGAAGTAGCCCACGTTGACAAACTGCATGGCACTGGATGATAGTGATCCGAAGACCTTCAGGAAAGATGTCCCATCGACGGACACCCAGATTCCCACAGCCAACAGGGCTGCACCACAGAGCTGAGGACAGAAGTCAAGCTTTGAAACATTGCTAGTCAATGGTTCCCTTTACACCATCAAATCAGGAAACTTGACCTCTCCTTGACCTTGGAATCTAACAACCTGCTGTGCACGGAGGGAAACATTAACAGGTGCCAGAAAGATGAAGCTGGGACACTTATGACGAATTCACCAGTTTGCTCACCTGGGGCCATAAGCATGAGGTCAGGGCTTCTAGAAACATCCACAGACTGGGAGGAGACACAAGACTTGCCTTTTAGTGTTCTCAGGGCCCTGCCACATAGGTAGGAATGAAAATGGGTCCAATCTCTCTCATTCTTGGCTGTGGGTGCCTAGAATGGTTGTTTCTCCTTTACATGGAAACAGTCAGTGGTAGTGTTGAGCAGGCTCAAGGCTCAATAGTCACCATAGCAACAGCAGGGTGAGGCTTACACCTGCTTGCGACCTTGAAACAGGCCTGAGGTTGAGAGGTTCATTCACCCAGAGGCCCTATTTGGTCCCCCTTCAGGGTGGAATCAACTGTCAGACTCCTTTTTCACCCAGGCCGCTGTCTGACACATAGAAACAGAGCACAACTACAGCTTCTCTTCAAGACATGGGCTCAACCTAAGGTTTCAGAGGTAGTCTGGAAGCTTTGAGGGGGTTCTGATGAAGGCCTGGGTACCACAGCTCCTAGCAAACCTTTGCTGACCCAAGGACTTTGGGAGATGAATCAGCCTAACACTGGCTTGGGCCCAGCTCCCACTGAACTAAAGAAACCAGTCTGGCATGGGCATATAAAGATATATATATATATATATTGTGGCTCTATCCCAGGATGTTTGCTTAATGACAAAAGAGCTGGGCTGCTAGCCTTCAGGGTCAAATTTCAAGGAGCCTGGCTTTCCTACCTTGTTCTGCCCAGTCTGGCAAGGCCTAGGCAACAGAGGACAGAAACCAAACTGGATTTGCCTTTAACCCTATCAGGCCAGAGCCCTGGCTCTCCCAATTACTGAAATCCTAGCATTTCCTTCAGTTATCTGAATGAAACCGAGTTCTTGGCAGCCACAGGAAGCCCAAGTACAGACCACATTGGAGTCAAAGAGACTACTTACCCCTTGCCCAGTTTCTCTAAACTGGTACACACGTCATGTCTTTATTCTCTCCCCTCCCACTCATTATTCTCTGGTGACATCGGCCCCTGACCACTGTTTTTAAACACCCCTTTTCCTCTTTTCCTTCCTACTGTACTTTGCCTCCATCACCGTGGCTATTTTTCTGTTCATCTCTAATACTTCCAGTTTCCAAGAACTGATTTTCTTTAAGACCAGGGGTTCTATAATATTCCCAAGGCTACAGCAGGTGGAAGGCAGACTTTCCCTTACTGTTGCCAGAGTCCTAACCCACCCCTATGACCTCACTGGCGGCTCATAGGCACCAGACTTTTATATGCCCATGCACCTCCATTGGGTGCACACGAGTGTAGCGGATGACCCCTTCTTTACCCCTACATTGCTCAAACCATTTCTAAGACGTCTTTGTTTTACCGCTCCTCTGCCACCTTTGTTTACTGTGTCCCTTTCTTCTTATCTCTGTCACTATCTCTAGGGTTTGGGCCTCATGGCTCAGCTTCTTAAACAAGCCCTATATAATCTGTTCCTGGTTTTCTAAACAATATCGAATTTCATTACCTCTGGGCCTTCCTACGCCCTTTAGGGCTCCCCCACCCAATGCAAATGTCCAACCTCAACTACTTCCTCCAGGAAGCACTTTCCAACTAGGCTGTATTCAAACCCCTTCAGGGCCTCCCTTACTTAGCCTTGACGGTAAATCTAAAAGTACCACTTTGCAATTATCAGTATATATAGCAATTATCAGCCTCTTTGACAATGATCAGCCTATCTGATTTACTGAACCTGAGATTCTCAAGGGCAGTGAATGGCCTGGCTCTACCCTAGCACATAGCACTGAGTCTTAGTCAATGAATATGTTTTCCTTTTTGTTTGTGGACTCGTGCATGCTAAGCAAATGCTCTACCACTGAACAACAATCTCAGCCCCTTAAATGCCAGCCCAGTCAATGCGTACTTATTGAGTCAACTAAGAGGTATGGACTCTCAGCTTTTTCAACGCACAGTGGTCACTGAATTGCCTTTTACACTATAAACTTAAGCAGATCCCCTTTCCTCTCTGAACGTAAATGCCTATTTAAAAAAAGGGGTGGGGCAATCATTCCTGCTAGCCGACCCTGCCCCGGAATGATCCTTCCTGGAAGGGAGGTGAGAAACTTAAGCTTCTCCATCCCTAACCTTCCCCATCTTCACCCAAACTTCTGTGTGGCAGCCAGGTTGTTAGTGGAATCAGGAATCAGCATTTGGGAAGACCCTCTGCTTCCTTCTCATAGAGGAAAATTTACAGGACAGAGTCTGGGTACGTAGTTTCCCATTCTCCAGCCTGGCCTCTGTTCAGACTGTGACCTGCTTTTGTAAGGAACCCCAGGAAACCCACAACCAGCATACTTACAAAGATGAGTAGATTGAAGAGGAACATCATGACCTTAATGAATTTGAAGCACTGCATGGTGGGTGGGTCCTGGGAAACAGACGTGCACAAATTAGGACCTTACCTCCCACTTGCCCTGGGCTGGCTTTGTTTTTTGGAGTCCAACATCTTGTTATTTCTCACCAAACTTCCCCTGCATCTAGACTCTAATATCTCAGAACTTTTTCCAGTTCTTTTGTTGACACGTATGCTCACCTGTACTAGTTCTCAGATCTTAATATCCCCAGATCCCCACGCAGGTATTACAAGCCTGATCCCACACTCCAGACCACTCAACACCCTTGCCTGACACCTGTCTTTCCTAATCCTCTTTCTAAACCAATCTCAGATTCTTCAGTACCCACCAATGGCCTTTTCTAGCACCCCAAACCTGTTTTTAGACTGGTACCCATTCATAGATTAATCCCTGGTCTATGCCATCACCTGCTCAGGGCTCTTGGCAATAGGTTCTGAACGGGATCTGTTGCACTCCCGAAGGAACAGAACAGCTCCAGGAAACTGCCACTCAGTGTGCTGGCAGAAAGCTGAAGGAGCGGCTAGTCCTCGCACAACACTACTCACCTACAGGTGGGGCAGGTGCTTTAAAACCTCCTGCCCGCAGGCCCGCCCGCTGGCCCCACCCAAGGCTGATTAACCTTCTTTGCCCCTGCTGCCCCCTACTGCCTGGAGATAAGTTCCCAACACTGAAAGCAATAATTAAATCTCTACCTGGAAATGTCACCATAGGCTCTGCCTCTCCTGAAAAGGGGTGTATGGAGCAGCAGTGTCAGGAGCTGGACAAGTAGCTTTCTAGAACTTTTGGGTGCCTCGCTCACAATAGTGTGATATGATTCTTACCTCGAATCTGTGTGTTCACTGGCACCCACATCTGCTCGAGCTGCCATCCATATGTTTACACACAAAACTCACAGTCACGTATATAACATAGAGTGATACTCTTTTTTTTTTTCCTTTTTTCTTTTGGTTTTTCAAGACAGGGCAGGGTTTCTCTGTGTAGACCTGGTTGTCCTGGAACTCACTCTGTAGACCAGGCTGGCCTCAAACTCAAAAATCTGCCTGCCTCTGCCTCCCAAGTGCTGGGACTAAAGAGATGCACCACCACTGCCCAGCAGAGTGGTACTCTTGAATGTTCACACACACATAAGCATATGCACACACTCGTGAGGCGTGCACGCGCACACACACACATGCACACACAAACAAATGTACATTCATGTGCACACACTTATGAGAACACACACACATGCTCATACATATGCACGCTCATACATATGCACACACATACACACACATACACTTGCACATAAGTGCATACACACACACACAGACACATGCACACACACTTTCAAGGATATGATCATGGTCCTCTGTTCTCACCTCAGAACAGGAAATGGTTATTTTTCCTCTTCCTTTCACAAAACCCACAAGACTTCAAGGACCCCATCATCATCATCATCATCCTCTTCCTCCTCCTCCTTCTTTATGTCCTTTTGCCTGCATATCTCTGATGTGTGAGCCTGGTTCTTAGGGAGTTCAGAGCAGCACATCAGATCCCCTGGAGTCCTGGAACTGAAATTTAAGGAGGCAGTGAGCCACCATGTGGATGCTGGAAATCAAACCAAGGTCCTTTGCAGCCTCAACCACTATGTCATTTCTCCAGCCCCCCCACTTCTTTTCCCCCTCTCCATACTCTGGAATCCAGTGTATGGCCCTGGTCATTCTGCCAGCAGGTGGCACTATGGGCCTACAAAGGAGACACTATCACCCCAAGGTTCTGTAACCCTTCTTTTCTGGGGCTCCCTCTTTGTTTTCCCACTCCAAGCTTCCTGGTTGAGAGGTTCTTCACAAGTCCTCGCTCCCAGTTATTCAGACCAGAGGCTCAAATTCTGGTTCTGTCATTTCTTAGCTGTGTGGGCCCTGGGGATTTTTATTTATTTATTTGTTTTTATTTTTGTTCTTTCAAGACAGGGTCTCACTATGTACCTCTGGCTGTCCTGGTGCTATGTTCGACAGGCTGGCTCAAACCTACAGAGATTGCCTGCCTCTGACTCCCAAATGCTGGGATTAAAGATGTGTGTCACTGTGCCTGGCCATTTTTTTTTTTTTATTTAAAAGATTTATTTTAAAGATTTATTTATTTATTGTATGCTTTAAATACACTGTAGCTGTCTTCAGACACTCCGGAAGAGGGCGCCAGATCTCATTACGGATGGTTGTGAGCCACCATGTGGTTGCTGGGATTTGAACTCAGGAGTCAGTGCTCTTAACCGCTGAGCCATCTCTCCAACCCCACTTTATTTATTTTTAAATTTAAATTGTATTTAATATGTATGAATGTTTTGTGTGCATGTGTGTCTGTTCTGTGCACCCTGTCCAGAGGCTAGAAGAAAAGAGATCTCCTAGAAATGGACAGAAATGGACAGTAACAGACAGAAATCCCGTGAGTGTTGGAAATCAAACTGGGTCCTCTGGAAAAGCAGCAAGTGCTCTTAATGGTTGAGCCAACTTTCCAGCCCCTATTTATTTATTTTTCCTTTTGTGTGTGTGTGTGTGTGTGTGTGTGTGTGTGAGAGAGAGAGAGAGAGAGAGAGAGACAGAGACAGAGACAGAGACAGAGACAGAGACAGAGACAGAGACAGAGAGAAAGAGAGAAAGAAAGAAGAGAAGGGGGGTCTATATTGACCTGCTTCCTGGAGCTCCTAGCTTGCCTTGAACTCAGAAACCTGCCTCATCCTGCCTCCAGAGTGCTGGGATCATAGGTGTGAGCCACCAATCTGGCTTTATTTCTTTCGAGAAGAGGTCTCACTCTGTAGTTACAGACTTGCCTCAAACTTGGACAGCTGAAGCAGGACTGTGTCAAGCGCTAGGACTGCAGTTGTGAAAGGCCACACCCAACTAACTGGAATTCTTGGTCATCCTGCCTCAGCCTCCCTAATGCTATGCTAGAGTTCCAGGTATGCGTCATCCCACCCCGCTACTCGGCCAAGATTTGTTTTTCTGTCTCCGTTTCCTGGTCTGTGTAAGAGAATAGTTGACTCAGAGCAAGGAGCACTAAGAGGTCAGAGCAGAGAGCACTACTAGCGTGATTATGGGATGGATTTAGGGGAGGGATGATGATGGGAGAGAGATGGTATTGTGTGTCCTGCTAGGGACGGCACCCAGGGCTTTGCACACCAGAGACAAATGCCCTGTCGCTTGAGCTACGTTCCCTGACTTGAGGAAGTGGATTGATTTTTATGACTACTTTTGTTTTCTTGAGAAACAGCCTCATTATGGAGCCCTGGCTTGTGTAGGACTCACTATGTAGCCTCAGTTGACCTTGAACTTGCAATGATCTTTCTTTTACCTCCACCTCACAAAGAGGGGGGATTTCTGGCTTGTGCCACTACACCCAAAGAAGTGGGTTTTTATTTGTGTTCATGAGTGCATGTGTGTTCGTGTGTGTTCATGTGTGTGTGTGTGTTCATGTGTATGTGTGTGTGTGTGTGTGTTTATTCACATGTATGCAGGTGCCTACAGAGGTCAAAAGAAAGTATCACCTGGAGGTGCTGGGTGTCTCCTGCAATGCAATAAGCATTCCTAACTGCTGAACCATCTCTCCAGCCCGGAAGTGGATTTTTTAGTTTGTTGTTTTTGATTGGAAGGAGGCAACTGTAGAGACAGAGAAAGCAGATAATATCACAGGTAATAAGCCAGTGGGACACGCCTGTATTTGCAGCTACTCTGGAGGCTGAGGCAAGAAGATCTTTTGATCCTACAAGCTTAAAACCCTTCTGGCCAAGAGGTGGTGAGATCCCATCTCAAAACTGAAACAAATGGGCAGAGCCTGGTGGTCAGTGCCCATTATCCCAGCACTCAGGAGGCAAGGGCATGTGGATCTCTGAGGTCCAGCCAGTCAGAGCCATTCCAAACTATACTATAAAGCTTGCCTTAAATGTGCAACATGCTTTGGATTTTTTTGTTTTGTTTTTCTGTACAACAAAACTATAAAATAGACTTTTTTTTTTTTTTTTTTGTCTGTCTGCTCTAAGTTGTTTTTGTCTGCTTATTTGGTTGGGTTGGGTTTTTTGTGATTGTAGGTCCCACATAGGCCATCCACTGACTCTTTGAAGCTAACGATGATGACCTCAAACTCTTGAAGCTGCTGGCTCCCGCCTCCACATGGGTTTTAGGTGGGATTATAGGTGTATATTGCCACCATTTTAGACTTTCTTTTTAATCCATATTTTTTTCTTTTCTTTTCTTTTCTCTTTCTTTCTTTCTTTCTTTCTTTCTTTCTTTCTTTCTTTCTTTCTTTCTTTCTTTCTTTCTTTCTTTCTTTCTTTTTTTCTAAACAGGGTTTCTCTGTGTAGCCCTGGCTGGCCTGGAACTCACTCTGTAGACCAGGCTGACCTGGAACTCAGAAATCCGCCTGCCTCTGCCTCCCGAGTAGGCGTGTGCCACCACGTCCGGCTAATCCATATTTTAAATACAGGGAAAAAACAGAAGCCCAGAAAGCCGAAAGACCTGTTAGGGTCACATAACTTGTGACTGGTAGAGCTAGAACTCAACCTTGTCAGCCTACCCTAGACACTAATGGAGTCTCTAAGGAGGCAGGCAAGTGATGTCCATGAAGAGCTGGGGAGGAGACTTTGGCCCAGAGCCTGAATAAGGACAGAGGCTCATAGGAATAGTGGCTAAAAGTTAAGGAAGTCAAAGTAGGGCATGGTGAGGCCCCAAGGTGCAGGAAGGATAACAGAAGAGAGACAGAGGACTAAGGTATGGAGAAACTGGCAAATCCAAAGGTCCTTGGCTTCTTGGAGGGCAGGGTGACACTGCCATTCCTGTAGGCCTCCCACAAGACCGTGGAAGCCAGGGCTAGAGCCTCTTCCCCTTTATCCACAGGGCTTTCTCTTTCATCTCAGGAAGAACCCTGGGAGTTCACATTCTTCCATGTCCTGGTCGTTAAAGAATATCCTGAATAAACAAATAATGAGCCTTGAGCAGCAAAAGATGGACTTGACCACTCTGGGCTTCAGACCCTCACTGCCTCTGATTCTGTGGCTACACCACACCAAAGCGGTTTCCTTACACTGTTAAGCTTCGTTATTTAGAGCCGGTATCCCTGGATTCACCTACTCGCTACATTCATCCGTAACCACAAGACCAAGTCTGAGTCACTTTTGCAATTACTCACAGAGAATGTACACAGAAGTAAAGGTTCTGAGTACCTAACCTACACTTCCAGTTGAGGTCTGTGCAGTAGGACTTTCTGTCCTCACAAATGTTTTAGCTCTCTCTTTTTTTTTTTTTTTTTTTTTTGATCTTTGGTTTTTTTTTTTCATTTTTTTAATTAGTTATTTTCCTCATTTACATTTCCAATACTATCCAAAAAGTCCCCAATACACTCCCCCACCCACCCACCCACTCCCACTTTTTGGTCCTGGTGTTCCCCTGTACTGGGGCATATAAAGTTTGCAAGTCCAATGGGCCTCTCTTTCCAGTGATGGCCGACTAGGCCATCTTTTGATACATATGCAGCTAGAGTCAAGAGCTCCGGGGTACTGGTTAGTTCATAATGTTGTTCCACCTATAGGGTTGCAGATCCCTTTAGCTCCTTGAGTACTTTTTCCAGCTCCTCCATTGGGGGCCCTATGATAGCTGACTGTGAGCATCCACTTCTGTGTTTGCTAGGCCCCGGACGTTTTAGCTCTTATAAACCAATGCTTTCCCAGGAGTCTAATTATGATCAATATTTTGCATTCGAATTTTAAAGGGTTTTTTTTTTTGTTTGTTTGTTTTGGGTGTTGTTGGTGGTGGTGATGGTGGTGATGATGGTGATGAAGGTGCTGGTCCAAATAGCCCCAGCTGTGCTGAATATTATCTAATTCACACAAGAAAGCTGTGATATACTTTATTTTTTATTTTTATTTATTTATTTATTTTTTTGGTTTTTTTCGAGACAGGGTTTCTCTATGTAGCCCTGGCTGTCCTGGCACTCACTCTGTAGACCAGGCTGGCCTCGAACTCAGAAATCCACCTGCCTCTGCCTCCCGAGTGCTGGGATTAAAGGCGTGCGCCACCAACGCCCGGCAGAAAAGCTGTGATATACTTTAGAGGAAATGTTTGTGTTAAATACCCCACTTTCCCTTGGTGCTTCTGACCCCCTTTTTTTTGTTTTATTTTGTTGAGACAGGGTTTCCCTGTGTAGCCTTGACTGTCTTGGACCTCACTCCATAGGCCAGGCTGGCCTCGAACTCAGAGATTCACCTGCCTCTGCCTCCCAAGCGCTGGGATTAAAGGCCTGTGCTACTACACCTTGCTTTAGTGTTTGTTAACTCAGTGTTTAGGGTGACTTAGTAAACTTCCCACTACTGGGAAGACTGAGTGTTGACGTCTATAAATAAGATTAACATTAGAATCTCTGCATAGGTCTGTTGTAGGATTCAATGAAATCATATTTGTGAAGTACTAAGCTTAGTATCTGGCATACAGTAGGTACTCAGTAAACATTCTTAGTATTGTTAATGTGGGTGAGTTTAAACAAAAGTAATTTGTTTCCATCTGCCAACGTTCCTTTCACCAAGGGATCATGCTGTGGTTGCTGGACTCTTGGGCTAGGCTTCTTGAAGTGATTGTGAGGAAGTCTGAGCTATGGCTGGGTGGGGGGTGGGACAAACCTGTAACAAAGAGCACCACCCTTAGGCAGGCTTCATATGTCATAGAGATTCAGTGCTTGGCCAGCAGAACCCCTCAGGAGCTCCCTGTAGTCATGGGGCCTTCTCAGCTTGTTCGAGCCCCTCGGCCTCCGGGCTTGACTTCTCCCTACCGAAGGCCAGGGATGGGTGGGCCCAGGCGCCGGTGTCCCAGTATGTTCAAGTGTAGCCGCAGGACATACCGGCAGAAACCCCGAGGCCCAACTGCCACCAATCCTGCCTCTGTGGCCACAAACATCAGTGACACGGACACTACCACCAGTGTGTTGTTTCTGTCACCTCGAGGTTAGTGGGGAAGTATGGAGATGGAGAATCTGTGACTTAGTGTCCTGCTTTTGCACTCTAAGGACAACCTCTGAAAGTCTACCCTGAGAGCACACATCCTCAGATGACAAGAGAGCTTCAGTGGACAATGTCAGCACTGGGACTGAGATGGAACGCCTGGGGGGAGGTTGGGAGGGGTGAGTCCAAGGGCCAGTGGGGTTTTCACAAATGCCTATTTTTCTTTGTGTGCGTGTACATATGTGCATGTGTGCATGTATGTGTAGGCCAAAGGACATCTGCCTTTCCTGGCGACACTAGCCTAGACTTTGTTAAGTAGGTCAGGCTGACTGACTAACAGGAGGGGTCCATGTGTCTCTGCCTCCACATTGCTGGCATTGATCAGCGTGTACCACCATGCCCAGCTTTTTCATCCGGGTTCTGGATTGACTTGGATCCTTAAAAGACTAACACTTTACTGTGTTACCTGTCAGCCTCCACATATGGTTTTGGTTTTGTTTGTTTGTTTTTTTAATACCCTTCTTTTTTCTTTCTCCAGTTCTCAGATTCCTCTGTCAACCTGGGGGCTTTCTGGTCCTCTAGAAATACCCAGAAGCTCGGCCTGCACTTGACCTGCTGCTCCAGAGGCTGTTGATGGTAGACAGCAAATACAACCATTCTGCTTAAGCTGTCTTACCCCATTCTGAAGTGCTCCAACTATGCGGGACACGAGGGCAGGGTTGGAGGTGGATCCACTTAGGGACAAACTTAAGAGACAGCAGCAAGGATCACTGTGGACCACAGTGAAGTAGAGGAATGGGACAAGGTCAGCCAGACAAACCCATCTTTGTCCTCAGCATTTTGATCTGCCCTGTGATAAGGGGCTCTCCTGCCTGACACTCCCATGGGCACAAGGCGTCTTGGAAAGAATAAGAAGGCACAGATAAGAGACCGGATGAAAGACAGAACCCCACGAGTGCTCTAGAATGAGGTCCGCGGGTGCTAGTCAGTGTGTAGGTGTGGCTGCTAGCTGTGACAGAATGGGAACATTATGGCACATGTGGCTAGTGTGCCTTTAGGACCAAGTGTGCTTCAGCTGTCAGCTGTGAGAGTCCAGGAGTGCTCATGAGGGCAGAGGCAAACCTTAATAGCATTGGCTCAGCTGAGAATGAAGGTCAGGAGGGGGAGGGGGCAGCCTGCAGGAAAAGGGGTGTTCAGAATGGTTAGTGTATGAGGAGGACATGTCTCCTTCAGCATCCCCACCATCACCCCCCCCCCTAAAGCCATCCTCTGAGGTCAGAGTTTTCCAGGACTGCCAGCTGAGCTGGGGCACTTGGGGGTGGGGCAAGACTGAGTTTGAGCCCAGGAAAAGGGGAGGGTGTTGCACTCTGTCTGGCCTGGGGATTTTCCATTTGGATTTCTGAATGCATGCCCATGTGTCATCGGGTTTAAATAGGTTTCCATGAGGTTGTGTCTAGTGGCAGGAACATTGTGAGGGTCTTTGTCTCTAAAGTGTTGATTTGTTCATGGGCTAGTATGAGAGTTGGGGGTGGGGGTAATCCCTAAGACCTTTGGTGGCCTCTCCTCCAAGATTTACGAAGCCTGGCTAACATCGTTTGTTTCTTGTGAGAGGAAAACTGAGTTAAGTATATCTACTGTAAGCTTGCCAGAGTGTGGGATCCTGAGGGGAGGCCTGGGGCAGACAATTCAGTTACATTGGTTCTTGAGTGTGCTGGGCTCCTTGAGATGGAAACAAGCTACTGGACATTAATATCAGCTAGAAGGTGGTTGGACTGGTGTCTAAGGTACACAAGGGGGTTCTGTACATACAAACACATGACATAGTCCACAAACAAATATGGACATGTAAATATAAGTAACTCACAGGTATATAACATAAGAAGCAAATATATGTATGTATCCAGACAAATGGATCTATAAACAGAGATCAGCACTAACAAGAGTCCGATAGATAGAATCCAGCCACCCCTTTGCAGGAAACATGCCCCTACACAGACATAAACATACATACACCCACACACAAGTTCACAAGTATACAGACACAGACACATGCAATCATACTCATGCAAACTCAGATACGCATAGATACACTCACCAGACTTCCCTGCCTTTCAGCTCTGAGGCCCAGATAACTCCCTCCCCAGTATCATTGTATGCAATGTGTGCACACACACCTTTGCTTATGTCTCTGTGTATCTGTGTCTTTGAGAGAGAGAGTGTGTGTGTTTCTGTGTATGTGTATGAGGGGGTTGATAAGCAGAGGGAACTCGATGACATCATCTCTTCTAGCTATTTTTAGCTCCATCTGCAATGACTTCTCCTCCATTACCCCTCCTCCTCCAGGTTTCCAATTCTCCTCTCCCTCCAGGCTCTCAGAGATAGTAACAGCCAGAGAGTACCCACTCTTTAGTTTAGGTGGCCTGCCTGCCGCATGATTGGGTGCAATTCACCGGCTCTCACCCAACCAGAGTTCTTTGGAGTCTGAGGACAGGGCTGATCCCCAGACTGGAGGAGGGGGCTTGAGCTGTGGGGTAACCAGAGCAGGTACGTGGGTTAGACCTGACTGGTCTGCCACTCCTCGGGTGACAACTGTGCTTCCTCTCAGTCTGTAGCATCAGTGCTTGCTGTGTTTAAGGGAGGTGTTCGTGTTGGAGATGAGACAGGTGAAGACAAAATGAGACATCTTCCTCAATGGGAGACAGAACACGGGGAACCTGGCAGCTTCAAGGATGACGTCTGTCTCTCTCTTCTCTTCCATCTCCCAAAGGTTAGATAACAGAAGGAATCCAGAGGGAGCACACCCACCCACCCCCTTCACTCCAGCTTTTCTACCTAGAGGTGTCCAGAAGCAGCACTTCCTTCTCATTCCCTAGTTGTGCTCCCAACCCTGCACCGACCCACCCAGCAAACCCTGGGCCCTCTGCTAGTCACTTCCACTTTTAGACCCCTTCCCTGAGACGGCTCTGTGGGAAGGCCACTGTTCTCCATCTGGAGATAGAGAAGACTGAATCCTAGAGGGGCTAGCACTGGCCCACACCTTATGGTGCCGGGGGAAGCGGCCCAGGGGAGACGGTAAGCAGGAGGAGGAAGTGGGCTCACTGGGACAGCTGGCACAGGTGCAGAAGGCACAGCCCAGGCAGGGAATCAGGTGAGGGGGAGGAGAACGGTAGCCTGAGGGGTCCATGCCAGGAGGAGGGCTTCCTGCTCTAGCCAGCCTTGGGCAGCCACCGGAAAATCGGGTTTGGCAGCTTCAGCCCTGTACTGTGCAGAACTGTGCTGCCGGAAGGGCTGGAGGAGGGGGTCCAGATTGCTCCTGGGAGGTGGCCTGGAGCACGTCATCCTCTTCAGGGACGATGAAGTTCGGGGAACATTCTGAGATCAGGACTCGGGGCACCCCTGTTTTATCCTAAACCCTAGGGTGATGCTTTAACAGTCCTGGTTCCTTTTTTTTTTTTTTTTCTTGGCCAGAGATTCCCCACAGGAAGGGGCTTTTTGAAATCAGTTTTTCTGGGAGTCTGACTCAGGCTGGAGGACAAACATTCAAAGGATAGGGTCTGGCTGAACCAGACAGTCCCTGGGGCAGGAGGCTGGAGTTCCCTTGTCACTAATGGTCAATCACCGGAAAACCAGCTCCAGGCCCACAATGCAATACTGGTCACCCCACCCTCACCAGTGCTCTTACCCACACCCCCACTTCCGGCCTCTGTTCCTTCCTCATCTCTGGGGAAGGCTACAGAACTCCCTAGGGAATCGCTGTGTTCCCTCCCCTGGCTCCTTGCCCTGCGCCCTTAACCCTCCCTCTCCGGTTACCCATTCAGCAACACCAGTCTCCCACTAAACTCTCTCCCACTGGACAATGAGGCAAGGAGGAAGAAAGCACTGGAAAGGACAAGATGACTTTGCTGCTGCCCTCAGATTCTGGAGCTTAAACGGAGCTAGGGTAGACCTAGTGCTGGCTGGGGTTTAGCACTGGGTTGCCCTGTAGTCCCAGGACGAATGGAAAATCTCTCTGTTCCCCTAGCTGTCTCCTCCTTCTGCTTTTAGTGGAACCCACAGAAGATAGCCCAGAATTGAGACTTGCAACTTGTAGAAAATAAACACAAAAGCCAAGGCCAAATGGGTGCTGATTGTTGTTACTACATCAAGAACATTCATTAAACACAAAAGTAGTGAAATTCTGGATTCATAAAGTCCACGGAGTTGTTTTACAATAAAATGTTAGAAGCTAGATAATCTGTTGAACCTCAGACCACACACACACAAGTTAGAGTATGCTTAAAGGTGTCAATGAAGTCCCACAGTCAGGTGGATGCCTAAGCCACATTTTCTGCGGCAGATTCGAGAAGCAGCTCCCTGGTGTGCTCAGTGGGAAAGGCAGGCAGCCCTGGGTACATGGGGTTAGACTGGAATAATAACCCTGCAATAAACTGGACTGAGACAGACTTTGTCCATGAAGACAGGGGAAGAGAGTTGCAGGTGGAGACAGAGTGGAACTGTAAAAACAATGGGAGAGCCTAAAGAAAGAATCACGCTTGGGTGTGGTGCCATACCACTGGAGTCTCAGGACTCTGGGAGGCTTGACCAGAAAATCGCTTGAGTTCATGAGTCTAACACCAGCCTGAGCTACAGAGCAAGACACCCATCTCAAAAACGGAAAAAAGAAAAAAAAAGAAAAAAGAAAAAAAAAAAGGTGTGGGGATATCAAGGAGTTTAACACACCAGACCATCCCTGGTATTTTCAACTTCCCCATGATTGGTGTCAACCTCAGCCAACGACATTTCTGAATTAGTTGCTCAGGGCCAGACTCAGTTAATAGTGAATTTGAGACAAGCTTGGGCTATATAAGACCCTGTCTCAAAACAAAACAAGCCTGGTGTGGTGGCACACTACTCCAGTCTATGAAGCAAGTTCCAAGCCTGCCAGGGCTACATAGTGAGACCCTTGTCTCAAAACAAAATAAATCCATCAAAATCAAAACAGAACTTAAAAAAAAAACAACAAAAAAAAAAAACATTTTTGGGCTGGCGAGATGGCTCAGCAGGTAAAAGCACCAACTGTTCTACCAAAGGTCCTGAGTTCAAATCCCAACAACCACCTGTAATGAGATCTGACGCCCTCTTCTGGTGTGTCTGAAGTAAGCTACAGTTTTCTTATGTATATTAATAAACCTTTGGGACAGAGCAAGCAGGGACTGAGTGAGCAGAGTTAACTGGAGCGAGCAGGGTTGACTGGAGCGAGTAGCAGTCCTAAAAATTCAATTCCCAAGAACTACATGAAGGCTCACAATTATCTGTACAGCTTTAGTACACTCACATACATAAAATAAATCTTAAAAAAAAAACAAAATATTTCCTAAGGTAAGGAGACCCCTGACAACAATGCAGGTCAACAACCTGTGTCAGACTATTTTCTTTGAAAAGATGCTAAACAAAACATACTTCAGGCTTTTCTTAGGGTCTCTCTTAGCTGCAGACTGTACCCTAGGAGTACAATAGGGTTCAGAGTCTCACTACAAGGTCCTGAGAGAGAATCTTGTTGAGGGCATCTATCTGAGGTGGCTCTTGGAGGAGCTGGGCATGAAAAAGAGCCAGCCATCCTGAGGCTTGGAATATATACAGCTCACGTGGTTCAACAGTTGACCCTCAGGACCACAAAAATAATAAAATAAATTGATGTAAAACAGAGATTTTTATGCGTTTGTTTGGTTTCTGAGACAAATTCTCACCATGTAGCCCAATCAGCTTGGAACTCACGGTGTAGACCAGGCTGGCCTTAGAGTCATTATTATGAAACAAAATGAGGTGAGGGGGTACCTAGGTACCTGGAGGGCCCATGCCAAGATGCCCCCTAAGAAATCACACTATGCAACAGAACTGGTATAAAGGGGGTTTATTTGGGGGAAGGGATAGGAGTGAGGGGCTGGAGATGGGGTAGAGGCAGACAGACAGGAGCAGAGCCATGAGGGCAGAGAAGGGCAAAAAAGGGAGAGTCCAGCCAAGTACACATGGGAACAGAGAAAGAACTGGGGTAACGAGCAGCCTTATTATATGCTGCCCACATCTGGAGGTGGCTGGTAATGGCGGCAGATGATGACAAGCCTTTGCTAGGTCACTGGGAGGAGCCTAGCAGAATCACCTGTAAGCTAACACTCAGACATCCACTTTGCCTCTGCCTCTCTGCCTCTCTCTGCCTCTCTTTGCCTCTCGTTGCCTCTCTGCCTCTGCCTTCAAATGCTGGGTTAAAGGCATGGGTCGCCACTTTGTTAATCTTGAGGGAGAAGTTGTATGGGAACCCTTGCAGAGCTCTGGGGCTGGTTACTAATTAACAATAGACATATTTACTGGTGTTTCTGGTGTTTACTGGTGTTGCTACAAACTCAAGAACCCAGGAAGAGCAGTTTCAAAGACAGGAAGATGCTAAGTCCTAATGGGCATAGAAACTGGGCAATGTCAGCTGAAGTGTCTCATATTCAGTTGCCTGTCTGTGGATTCAGCTCAATGTGTCTACTCTGACCTCTACTCACACTCGTATTTCATACTCTGCCATTGCTTATCTGCCATTCTACATATTTAGACCTGCTGTGTGACCTTTGGCAAAGCATGCCACCTCTCTGAGCCTCAAACCACCTTAATTGAAGTCTATAATTGAGTCCTTAGGGCAACATTTTTTGTTGTTTTTGTTTTTTGTTTTTCCAGACAGGGTTTCTCTGTGTAGCTCGGGCAACATTTATAAAATGATTTCACTATGTAGCTTTGGCTGTCCTGGAACTCACAATGCAGACCAGGCTGACCTTGAACTCAGAGATCTGTCTGCCTCTGCCTCCTGAGTGTTGGGATCAGAGGTGTGAGCCACTACACCTGGCTGCGTTTCAAGTTATTTAGTCATGGTTATATTTGGAGAAATTCTGCCTCAAATATCTCTGTACCTGGCTTCCAAAGAACCCATTAAATAGTTTCCTGAAAGAATGAAGAAAAAGAAAAAGAAAATAAATGTCCACAACTGTCACAGTGGTGTTTAGTTTTGTTCTACAGACTGAACCCAGGACCTCTTGACTATGCTAAGTGTGCACTTTACAGGAAGATGCCCCTCCCCGCTCACGTCTTCATTGCTCTGTTAATAGATTAATGGGCTGAAGCCCAAGGAGGGTAAATAGCATGTCTAAGATTACCTGCCTAGGGTGTCACAGAACTGGAATGGCGAGTCAGATTCCTCTGAATCTGATGCTTCAGATTAGCATCAATTCTGTGTGGCTTCGGGAGGTAATGCGAGCCCATGGATAGGAGTCTTAGGGAAAGGTGGTCCAAGTGGCCAGCTGGAAAGGTTGGAGAGCTTCCGTCAGGGTATGTGATGGTTACTGAGGTTGGGGAGGGGAATGAACTGTTTATTGGAGAGGGTTGGAGACTGGAGTAGTAACCAGGTGACCCTGAGTTGGTCCTTTGGTGTTCATAAGACAGTGTGTACGTGTTGAAAAGAGGCTGTAAACAAGGCTTCCAGGCTTTCTGAGTGAGTCTGGTTCTCAGTGGCCTGGGGCAGTAGGGACTTTACCATTGGGATAGCATCCTGTTGTAGAGGCTGAGAGATGCAAGAAATCACTAGTTTTATAGGACTGGGGCTGGAGGCAGCCCTAAGAGGGTCATTTCGCCCAGATCTGTCTAAGAGTGAGAGAGGAATCCAAGGTCTACAGAGGGAATATGATGTGACAACAGCCACTATCTCTTCCTATCACCTGCCAGGTACCCCACAGGAGTGGATTCTGGCCTTGATTCTGGTCTTTTCTGTCTCCCTTGGAGACAATGTCTCACTATGTAGTCTCAGCTGGCCTGGAACTTGCTAGGTTGGTCTTGAATGCAAGTCTTCCTACCTCACTCTCCCAAATGTTAGGGTTACAGGTGTGTATGTGCCACCAAGCCCAGAGCAGAGGCGCCTTTTAAGATGAGCTTAAAGGACTGGCAAGAGTTTAGCTGATGCAGCATGGGAAAGACTTCTAAGAAACAGCATGAGTCGAGTGGAATTCTCAGACAGGCCTGAAGAGAGACAAGGCTGATGCCTTCTGTGCTCTGTGAGCACAGCAGGAGCCACTAAGATGCGACCCCCACCCCCACCCCCAGGGCTCTAGAGGGGTTGCCAGGAGGACCTGAGAAGACCCCACCCGTTAGTGCTCAGTTTTCTTTCCTTCCTTCCTTCCTTTCTTTTCTTTTTTCTTTTTTTTTTTGGTTTTTGGGAAACAGGGTTTCTCTGTGTAGCCCTAGAGGTCTTAAACTCACTCTGTAGACCAGGCTGGCTTGAAATTCAGAATTTTGCCTGCCTCTACCTTCCAAGTGCTGGGATTAAAGCTGTGTTCCACTACTCACTAGAAGGAAGATTTTTTTTGTTTGTTTGTTTTTGGTTTTTGGTTTTTTGAGGCTCTCCGTGTAGCCCTGGCTGTCCTGGAACTCACTCTGTAGACCAGGCTGGCCTGGAACTCAGAAGTCCGCCTGCCTCTAGAAGGAAGATTCTTAATTGTGGGTGTGGGGTGTGCTGGACTAGTTCTCTCTCTCTCTCTCTCTCTCTCTCTCTCTCTCTCATCTCATCTCTCACCTCTCTCCTCCCCCAATCCCAGGGTGCATATCTCACTGCCTTTCGGCAGCCTAGGCAGTTCTGGGGTTAGGGTGGGATGAAAGCCCGCACCCTCAACTCAGCTTTGGAGCTTTGTGAGATCCTTGAGCCCTTCCCTTGCTGCAGTGATGCAAATCCGTTCCGGATTTAGTAAAGGCATTCTTTCCGTGAAGGAGGCGCACAGGCGCCAGCGCCTGGCTGGAAGTGCGTCTCCCTGCCGGCCCTGACCTAAGGGCGTTGGGACCTGAGATAGGAATTCCCTCCTGGTTAGGAATCCCTTGGCTCGAGCCAGGCTTTTGAGAGTAGAAGATGGAAATTCCTTGGCGGGATAATTAATGTAGGGCACTGGGCTGAGAGAAGAAAACTGATGTCTAGCAAACCCTTTGGACTCAGAGTCCAATAGGAGTGACAATGAGCAGGCGGGACACTGGTCTAGAGGTCTGTAGCAGGTTTGTGGTAGGGAAAACTTGAAGGTTAGTGAGCAAAGTTGGTGGAATCTTCAGGTCACAAGTTTGGTTCATTTGACCCATCCCTGTCCTGGGGACTTCCTCACCTCTCACAGGGGACCTGCTAGGAGCAGGAAGGACTGGATGGAGCTCCAGTTTCAGGAACCAGAGCGGCCAGAACTGTGTGGCAGCCTGTGGTGAAAAGTGCTTATATGTACAAGCATGGAAGCATGCGCTGACTACAGCATGCCAGAGCAAGCTTTGTACCAACGACACATCAAGCGAGCAGTGGTGGTCACCCTACTCACAGCTACGCTGGAGTCAGAGGCTGAATGGATTATTTGAACCCAGGAGTTTAAGGGCCAGCCTGGGTAACCTAGTGAAACTCCTTTGCAAGCAAACAAGACACAAGAAAAGAAAGACATGGCTGGAGAGACGGCTAAGCAGTTAAGCGCACTGGCTGTTCTTACAGAAGAGTCAGGTTCAGTTTCCAGCACCCACACAGCAGCTCACAAACGTCTGGAATTCCAGTTCCAGAGGATCCAATGCCCTCTTCTGTCCTTCAATGTCTGGTGGACAGACATACACAGAAAAGAAAACGTTTAAAACAATACAGTTTTTTTCATTAGCAAACATATAAACCAACTTGGCTTTGGACATTCCTTCAACTTTGACAAATCTTGTTTTTTTTTTTTTTTTTTTTTTTTGGTTTTTCGAGACAGGGTTTCTCTCTCTGTGTAGCCCTGGCTGTCCTGGAACTCACTCTGTAGACCAGGCTGGCCTCAAACTCAGAAATCCGCCTGCCTCTGCCTCCCGAGTGCTGGGATTAAAGGCGTGCGCCACCACGCCCGGCTAAATCTTGTTTTTCTTATCATAAAACTGTAACAGGAATAGGTAGAGACAAGGTTTGTTGTGAGGGAGAAGGGAGTTTAAGAACAGTATTTAGGCCGGGCGTGGTGGCGCATGCCTTTAATCCCAGCACTTGGAAGGCAGGCGGATTTCTGAGTTTAAGGCCAGCCTGGTCTACAAAGTGAGTTCCAGGACAGCCAGGGCTACAGAGAAACCCTGTCTCGAAAAAACAAAACAAAACAACAAAACAAAACAACAAAACAAAACAAAACAAGTATTTAGAACCATTCTTCTAAAGTGGTATGAGAACCCTTAGCCTTTTGGGGGATTGGTAGAGTCAAAACCCTGGCAGGGTAGGAATCCCAGCTAAGTCTGAACATATGATTAGATGCTAGTCTGGGAAATTGGGGAGGAAAAGAAGAATGTTAGTGACAGGGAACAGCATGGTCGAGAAAGAGGACACAGCGACACATGAGGTATGACGCAGACAGTAAGATGGCGTCTTGACATTACCAAGGCTAGTTTCATTCTGACAACCTCGGAGGGCTTTTCAGTAAAAGTAGGAGTTGGGTTCCCAGAGACTGTGTAAAGGCAGGGAGAGCTATAATGGAGGATCACCGGTGTGGGAGGATCACCAGTGTGGCAGTGTCACAGGGAAGGGGACTGGCAGAAAGAATGACAGTGGTGGCCTCTGGATGAAAAGAAGTGGATAGCTCTGAGAGAGATCGGAGTGGCAGCTCTTAGTGATGGGTTGAATGGAAGACATGAGTTAGGAGACATGTTAGTCAGCTTTATGTTGCTATGACAAAATACCCAGGGCTTTAAAGTTTTCAGTGCATGGGGCTTGGTCCTGCCGCTTTGTATTTATGGTCACTCAATGTATCCTGGAAGACCTAAAGGCAGCCGGAAGTAAGTGTGAGAATGGAACTGGGGACTGAGGTCCTAATACCTCCTTTAAGAGCATGCCTTCAGTGACTTTCCTTCATTCCCAGTAGTGCCAGAGGCTGGGGACCAAGCCTTCCACACATGGACCTTTGGGGGACCTTGAAGACCCCAAACTCTAGTGGGAAGCATGAGAACGTCGTGCTTATTTCCAGCTTGGGTCTTCAGTGATGCTATTTTCAGAGGTAAGAAGAAAAAAGAGTAACATATTGGCTGAGAAGCTGAATTGAGTTTTGAACAGGTCAGTGGCCGTACCAGTAGACAAGTCCTTAATAATCAGGGTCTTTCAATCTTGCCTGGCAATTAATATATCCATAGGTAGGATGGAGTATGATTACCTATGGCTGATTGGCTGTTCCCTGGCTTGGGCTGTTTGGAGTCTGAAAAGGGGATGCTGTCTGTGGTGAGGATGATGTCACCATGGGGCAGTACCAGATAGGTGTGTCTCCCCATATGGTGTTTTAGTGCCAGGCTGTTTCTTTGGCTGTGGTCATATTATGTTAGCTCAGGGATTGGGTTGTCGACAGAGGGTGATGATACTCTATGCCACCTCATAGCTGAGAAAAACTGAGGCTCAGACTTAAGTACAGAGCTGAGATGTGGATAAAGTGTGTGTAACATACTCTCACAGTAGTAACTGACGACAGGGAAAGCACTAAGACAAGTGGAGCGATGTAGACTGGAAGGTTAGTGAGGACCAGAGAAGGAAATAGAGAAAACTTCCTGGAGGTGATGTCATTTGTCTAACCCTAGAAACACAGCCTCATTCTGAACTCCTGGCCAGCAATAATTGGCGAACAGCCCCTGCCTGCAAAGAAAATCAAGTAATCTAAGGGGCATGTAGGCAGAATGTGCCCACAGACCTCCACAAAGGCAGGCTGGGCTTCCTTCAGACAAGCTGCAGGCCACAGGTTTTTTTTTTTTAGCATCAGTCACCTCAGGATTTGGTTGCACGGCTGCAGCACTGGAGGCAGAGGCAGTTGGATCTCTGTTCAAGGCCAGCCTGAGCTGGTTCCAAGCCAAACAAAGTGAGACTGTAAAAACAAAGGAAGGGGCGTGTGTACCTATGTGCATCAGAAGCCAGAGGAGGACACTGGCTCATCTACCATTCTGCACCTGTCACCTCGATACAAGGTTCTCAGTGAGCCTGGAGCTAGACTGAGACCCAGTGACAGCTGCCTCTGCTCCCCTCTTCCCCGCGGGGCTGAGGTTATAGGGAACACACAACCAGACCTGGCTGTTTATGTAGGGTCTCAGGTGTTTGAACTGAGGTCACCATGCTTGTGTACCCATTTTTTCAGCTCTGGGAAGAAGTGTTTTATTAGGGGATAACTTAGTAGGAGTGCTGACTGCTCAAGCGTGAGTATCTGAGGTTCAATCCCCAGCACCCACTGTAAAGCTGAGTGTGAGGTTGGATTTGTAATCCAAGCAATGGGGAGGCAGAGGCAGAAGGCTCTCTGGGGTCCACTGGTAAATCAGTGTAGCCAAATCAGGAATCTCAAGGTCTGCTAAAAAATAATTTATCAGCCGGGCAAGGTGGCACATGGCTTTAATCCCAGCACTTGGGAGGGAGAGGTATCAGATCTCTGTGAGTTTGATGCCAGCCTGGTCCACAAAGTGAGTCCAAGACAGCCAGGATTGTTATGCAGAGAAACCCTGTCTTGAAAAACCAAAAAGTAGGGACTGGAGAGTTGGCTTAGTGGTTAAGAGCACTGACTGGTCCTGAGTTCAAATTCCCAGCAACCACATCTGTAATGGGATCCGATGCCCTCTTCTGGTGTGTCTGAAGACCACGACAGAGTACTCATACAATCAATCAATCAATCAATAAATAAATATTAAAAAGGGAAAAACAAAAAGTAAAAACAAAACAAATATATAATCAGGCTTAGCAATATGGAACATACCTTTAATCACAATACTCAGCAAGGAGAGGGAGGTAGATCCCTGTAAGTTCAAATCCAGTCTGGTTTACATAGTGAGATCAGGGCTATCTAGGACTACATAATAGATTGTCTCAAAAAAATTAAAATTAAAAAGATGAAATGATTTCTTTTATGAGCATGTAGAACTGCTCATAGGTCTGTGCACGTCTTTCAGAGGCTAGATGAGATGACTGGATCCCTGGACTAGGAGCTGTAGATGGTGGTGAGCTGCCGTGTGGGTGTTGGGAATTGAATCCTGGTCCTCTGGATAAGCAGCCAGTATTCCTAAGTCTGGAACCATCTCCTCAGCCTCTAAGCCACAAGTCCTAATGAGAGATACTCCTGCCTCAAGAAAGTGGGTGGATTCCAGCACTCATGAGGCAGAGGAAGGCAGGTCTTTATGAGTTTGAGGCTAGTCTGGTCTACACAGTGAGTTCCAGAACAGCCAGAGTTACATAGTGAGACCCTGTCTCTATTTTTTTTTTTTTTTTTTTGGCCTATGTCAGAAGTTGGATTCAAAAAGACCATGCCTCATAAATAAATAAATAAATAAATAAATAAATAAATGGAGTGGATGGTTGATCTGTCCTTTGGCTTTCATATGCATGGACACACACACACACAGAGTTAATCTATGTCTAGTACATTGGAATATGTCTGTAGTTCTATTTATTCAGAAGGCTGAGGCAGGAGACTATCAAGGTCAAAGCCAGTCTGGGTCACATAGACCTATTTCAGCAAAAGGAAAGACAAAAAAGAAAGGAAGGAGAGGAAGGAGGGAGACAAAAGGAAGGAAGGAGGGAGGGAGGGAAGGAAGGAAGGAAGGAAGGAAGGGAAGAAGGGAGGAAAGAAGAAAGGAAGGAAGGAAGGAAGGAAGGAAGGAAGGAAGGAAGGAAGGAAGGAAGGAAGGTTGCAAACTTTTCCTTTGTCACCCTTTAACCATTTTCTCGGGGTCCACATGGCTCCTGACAGACTGCTATAGTAAAAGAACTTCCATAGTCTTACTAGCTAGGAAGGATGACTAAAATTTTGCAGGTTTGGTCTGAAAAGATGACTCACAGGGTAATCACACTGGCTGCTTTTCTAGGGGGCTTGGGTTTGAATCCCAGCAGCCACATGACAGCTCACAGCCATATTTAACTCTAGCTCCATCCCCTCCTCTGTCCTCTGAGGACACCAGACATGTAAGGCATGCATAAAGGCAAAACAGCCTAAAAATAAATAAATAAAACTAAACACCTAAAAGTAAATAAATAAAACTCTGCTCTGGGAAAGATGGCTCAGTTGGCTCAGTGTTGTTCTACAAATGTAAACCTGGGTTTGGAATCCCAGGACCCACATAAAGATGGGCATGGAAACATGCTGGAGAAGAGAAGAACAAAACATTCCTGTGAGTTTTCAGGCAAGCCGGTCTGAAAATTAGTGAGCTCCGGGTTCAGTGAGAGACTTGGCTTCAAAAAATTAAGATGGAGTTATCAAAGAAGAAACCCAAAGGCAACCTCCAGAAACACACACACAACTGGATATAGACATATATACATCAAGATTCTAATCAATGCTAGTTAAGTGTTGAAAACTAGAAAATAAAAGCAAGCCAAAAAAAAAAATATACAAAGAGAACCCTTTAAATAATAATGTTGGCTGGGTGTGGTGGTGAACTCCATTAATCTCAGCACTTGAGAGGCAGAGACAGGTGGATCTCTGAGTTTGAGTCCAGTCTAAATTGGAAATTTCAGAACAGCTAGAACTACATAATAGATATACCCTGTCTCAAAAATAATAAATAATAAGAACAACAATAATAAACAATCTCCTTTTCATTTCTGAATTATATACTATATAATACACATATATACACACAGATACATAGAACATAATTTTGTGTCTTTTTTGGTTTTTGTTTTGTTTTGTTTTGTTTGAGACAGGGTTTCTCTGTGTAGTCCTGGCTGTCCTGGAACTCACTCTGTAGACCACGCTGGCCTCACACTCAGAGATCTGCCTGCCTCTGCCTCCCAAGTGCTGGGATTAAAGGCGTGTGCCACCACTGCACGCTGTCTTTTTGTCTTATTGAACAAGATCATAAAAGCTGTCTAATACAATTTAAAATTATTTTTTAAAGTCCTAATAACTTCTACTCTATTAATGATTTTTTTCATCAAATTCTCACCCTTAAGCATATGATATTTGTTTTGCTATATGCAGATGCTGTAGTGAAGATCCAGGCATAGTGCCGCAAGTTTATAATCCCCACAACTGGAAGGATGAGGCAGAAGACTCTGAATTCCAAGATAGCCTAGGACACTTAAGATAGTAAGCTCTTAGCACCTAAGTGGTGATAGGTTGCCACTGTCTTTAATTGCAGTTCTAGGTGATCTAGTACCCTCCTTTGGTCTTTGTGATACCAAGTACACATACAGTGCACATTCATACATGCAGGCAAAACATGCACACACATAAAATAAAGAATAAATCTTGGAGGCTGGGAGATGGGTCAGCGGTTAAGAGCACTGGCTACTCTTGCAGAGTACTTGAGTTCAATGCCCAGCATCCACACTGTAGCTAACAACCATCTGTAACTCCAGTCTTGGGGGACCGAACCTCTTCTTCTGGCCTCTACAGGCACTATATACAGGCGGTACACACATACATACATGTAGGCAGAACATCTATATACATATAATACAAATAGAGGTTAGAAAAAGTAAAGTACTTTCTAAGAAAGTTTGTGGGGTTTGATGACACTGGCTTTGAATCCTGGCCTCCTGAGTGCTGAGGAGGCAGAGGCAGGCAGGTCTCTGTGAACTTGAAGCCAGCCTGGTCTACAGAGCTAGATCCAGGCCAGACTGGGATACTCAGTGAGACTGTTTAAATCAACAACAACAACAACAACAATAAAAACAAATAGGAAAGACAGACAGACAGTGTATAATGAAAGGCCAACTGTGGTGATACATGGTTGTAGTTCCAATTTTTAGGTAGCTGAAGCAAGAGGTTCCTATAAGTGAAGGAATTCAAGGCCAGCTTAGAAAACAAAGTGACATCTCACCTCAGAAAAGCAGAAAGTTCGGGCTAGTAAGATTGCAAATTTGATCCCTGGAACCTAAACAAAACAAAAACAAAGCAGAACAGAACAAAAGCATATGCAGTATCCAGAAGATCTGACTCTCCCTTTCTTCTGGTCTCTATAGGCACTCATGCATGTAGTGTCTGCATGTAGGCAAAACTCTCAAACACAGATGGTCATGGTAGTACATTTTGGGGGCGGGGTTGGTTTTTGGTTTTTCGAGACAGGGTTTCTCTGTATAGCCCTGGCTGTCCTGGAACTCACTCTGTAGACCAGGCTGACCTCGAACTCAGAAATTCGCCTGCCTCTGCCTCCCAAGTGCTGGGATTAAATGCGTGTGCCACCACGCCCGGCTATTTTTTTTATTAGATATTTTCTTCATTTACATTTCAAATGCTATCCCCTTTCCTAGTTTCCTCTCCAAAAATCCCCTATACCTTCCTCCTGCTCCCCAACCCACTCACTCTTGCTTCCTGGCTCTGGCATTCCCCTATACTGGGGTATAGAATCTTCGCAAGCCCAAGGGCCTCTCCTCCCATTGATGGCCAGCTAGGCCATCCTGTGCTACATATGCAGCTAGAGTCACAAGTCCCACCATGTGTTTTCTTTGATTGGTGGTTTAGTCCCAAGGAGCTCTGTGGGTACTGGTTAGTTCATATTGTTGTTCCTCCTATAGGGTTGCAGACCCCTTCAGCTCCTTGGGTACTCTCTCTAGCTCCTTCATTGGGGGTCCTGTGTTCCATCCAATAGATGACTGTGAGCATCCACTTCTGTATTTGCCAGGCACTAGCATAGCCTCACAGAAGACAGCTATATCAGGGTCCTGTCAGCAAAATCTTGTTGGCATATGCAATAGTGTCTGGGTTTGGTGGTTGTTTATGGGATGGATCCCCAGGTGGGGTAGTCTCTGGATGGTCCTTCTTTCAGTCTTAGCTCTGAACTTTTCTTTGTAACTTCTTCCATGGGTATTTTGTTCCACCTTCTAAGAAGTAACGAAGTATCCACAGGTTGGTCTTCCTTCTTCTTGAGTTTCATGAGTTTTGCAAATTGTATCTTGGATATTCTAAGTTTCTGGGCTAATGTCCACTTATCAGTGAGTGCATATCATGTGAATTCTTTTGTGATTGGGTTACCTCACTCAGGATGATATCCTCCAGATGCATCCATTTACCTAAGAATTTCATAAATTCATTCTTTTTAATAGCTGAGTAGTACTCCATTGTGTAAATGTACCACATTTTCTGTATCCATTCCTCTGTTGAGGGACATCTGGGTTCTTTCCAACTTCTGGTTATTATAAATAAGGCTGCTATGAACATAGTGGAACATATGTCCTTACTACAAGTTGGAATATCTTCTGGATATATGCCCAGGAGTGGTATTGCTGGATCTTCTGGTTACTATGTCCAATTTTCTGAGGAACCACCAAACTGATTTCCAGAGTGGTTATACCAGCTTGCAATCTCACCAGCAATGGAGGAGTGTTCCTCTTTCTCCACATCCTTGCCAGCATCTGCTGCCACCTGAATTTTTGATCTTAGCCATTCTGACTGGTGTGAGGTGGAATCTTAGAGTTGTTTTGATTTGCATTTCCCTGATGATTAAGGATGTTGAACATTTTTTCAGGTGCTTCTCAGCCATTTGGTATTCCTCAGTTGAGATTCTTTGTTTAGCTCTGTGCCCTATTTTTTTTTTTCTCTTTTTTCAAGACAGGGTTTCTCTGTGTAGTCCTGGCTGTCCTGAAACTCACTCTGTAGACCAGGCTGGCCTCGAACTCAGAAATCTGCCTGCCTCTGCCTCCGTTTGCTGGGATTAAAGGTGTGTGCCACCACGCCTGGCTGAAAGAAACATTTTTATAAAGCTGTCCTCTTACTCCCACACATGGATCATGGCACACACACATACACACAAATACATGCAAAAAAATTAATGCAATGATGAAAGTCTGTGTGCACATATTTTTAATTATTTTCTACTTTTTTTGTGGAAGTGGACGTACAGAAAAGGCTAGTATAAAGCCTGTTCCTGGAGACAGGTTCTGAGCTGGCCTGGAACTTACTGTGTAAATCTGGTTGGCTTTGGACCCACAGAGATCTGCCTGCTTCTGCTTCCTTGAATACTGTGATACCATGTTTGAGACAGGGTTTCTCTGTGTAACATCCCCAGCTGTCCTGGAACTCTCTCTGTAAGCCATTCTGGCCTCAAACTCACAAAGATCCACCTGCCTCTGCCTCCTGAGTGCTGGGATTAAAGTCGTGCGCCATCACAGTCGGTAACTACAGTGTTCTTGGGATATCTATAGTCTTTGGAAGAAAACAAAATCTATATATAATAGTTACCGTAAAAGCCGAGTAGGCCCAAGGGAATAATAACCAAGATGTCCTGGAGCTCAGGGATGAGCTTGGTAGAAGAGGCCCCATCTAAGCAGAAACTTGCAGAAAAGACTTACTTTAAAAAAAAAAAAGTGAACTTAGGTCCTCAGGAAGAGCAGCCACTGCTCTTAAGCACTGAGTCCCAAGGAAAGGCTTTACATGAATTCAGGAGGAAGGAAATGGTGTGAGCCAGGTACCGTAAGCCAGACACTCACAAGCCCAAGTCACAGTGGAGGAAAGGGGAACAGCCTGAGATAGTCAGCATGGGCTGGACTGTGAAGTGAGGCAGTTTGGATTTACTCTGTGCCATCAAACACTTTTAGGCAGGAAGCAACGGAGTCATAATTATGTCTTCAAGTGATCCCTCGGGCTGCAGCTGGGTTGGGGGAGGGGGAGGACTGGCGTGGGACAATCCAGGAACCTGTAAGAGCTGACTGAGTGACTGCTGATGAAGCTTTAGGAATACAGATGGAGAGGATAACAGGATGCAAGGGGGGAAGGATGCTGCAGCTCCTCCTGAAAGACCCTCAGGGCGCATAGAGGACTCTCTCAGGGTGGCCCAATGGAATTGGGTTTTAAGATAGAGGTCAGCTGTCAACTGTGTCCCACAGATATACCTTATAAGAGAGGGGAGGTGGATGGCAGGGCTACATACTTGTCTTGGGCACCTTCCTGTTTTGACATTGGACAAACTACTGGGAATTGTTGTAGGTCTGGGCAGTTTAGGGACATTCTAGCCATTATGACTCCCTGTGGGAATCAGCTTTCTTAGCAGAGATTTCTTCCAGCCTTCAGACCTTGGATGGAGAGATGGTGGACTGAGTGTTCATGCTGGGGATGTCTGTAAACATGCAGCAGAAAGGGGAAATCCCACATAATCGTTAAAAAAAAAACGTTGTTTGATATTGTAAATGGCCTGTTTACCTCCAAGAAGAAGTCAAAGATCATCAACAATTTGATAATTTGGGGGAATGCTGAGTCTTCGAAGCTATTAAGTTGCTTTTCATTTTTGTTTTGTTTTGTTTTGTTTTGTTTTTCAAGACAGGGTTTCATTGTATAGCCCTGGCTGTCCTGGAACTCACTCTGTAGATCAGGCTGGCCTTGAACTCAGAAATTGCCTGCCTCTGCCTCCCAAGTGTTGGGATTAAGGGCATGTGCCACCACTGCCCGGCCATTTTTTTTTTTTTAAGATTTACTTTTACTTATTATATGTAAGTACACTTAGCTGTCTTCTGACACCCAGAAGAGGGCGTCAGATCTCATTACTGATGGTTGTGAGCCACCATGTGGTTGCTGGGATTTGAACTGAGGACCTTCAGAAGAGCAGTCAGTGCTCTTAACTGCTGAGCCATCTCTCCAGTCCCTTCATTTCTTCTTTACTATATTATTTATTGTCTGTGTTTGTGTATTAGCACACATGCGTCACAGCACCATGTGAAGGACAGAGGACAACTGCAGGTGTTGGCTTTCTCTATCCACCATGTGGGCCCTGGGTATCTAACCGGGGTGGTCAAGCTTGGTTTACTTGCTGAGCCATCTCACTGCTCCCTTGTGTAGCTTTCTGATTGAGAGACTGAAGGGGGAGTCTCGTGGGCAGACTTAGGGATGGAAAGAGTTTCAGGGAGGGGGCCCAGTATAATAGCCTGGCTGAGGTGGTTTTTTTGTTTTTTTTGTTTTTGTTTTTGTTTTTTTTTTTTTTCATCAGCTTCAATCAGTTTTACTCACATTAGCTAACTAACTGACCCTTTATCCAAGGGGAGATGAGGGATGGCAGAGGATGGCGAGCTCATGCCTTATCACTCTTCCAGAGGCTGGAGGAGACTGATAATGTGACCGCAGTACCAGAGCCAGAGTGTTTGTGTGTTTGGACAAGGGCTAACAAACGAACAGGAGCTAATTGATAGGCTCATGGGGCCTGTGCATGATGGTCAGCTGATCTCTCTATAACAGTGTGATAAATGCCCCATTCAGTTCAGGGGCAGTGACAGCTCAGAGACACCCAGGCAGACCCTGTTGCTGATCTGATGACAAACACATGGGGTGATTGCTGCCGCCACACAGATGTCTTTTCTGGAGAGTACTCTTGATTCCAGGAGGCAGAATGTGATTCTTCATGGTCAGAAATGTCACATACAATTCTGTTTTCCACAGAGGAAGTCTTCACACTGAAACAGAGCAAGCAATGAATTCTTACTATTGCTTTAAGAGACAGCAAGCATGATGGCTTATGATATCAGCACTTTGGAGACTGGGGCAGAAGGATCGCCAGAAGTTTGAAGTCAGTGAGTTTCAAGCCATCCTGGGCTACAGAATAGGACCTTGTCTCACAACAAAACAAAAAACAGGGACCGGAGAGACTGCTGAGTGGTTGGCCAAGAACATTAGTTTTTGCAGAAGACCAGAGTTTGACTCCCAACACCTACATGGTGGTTCAGAACCACCTAAAACTACAGGGGATCTATCAACAGGGCCCTACACACACACACACACACACACACACACACACACACACACACACACAAACACGGATAAAGAAATAACTTTGCTTAAATGAAAGCAAAATGTTTACTGAGAATAAAAATAAGTAAAAGTTAAAAATATCTTAGCTGGGCTTGGTGGTACACATCTTTAATCCTAGAATTCTAGGGACAAAAGCAGGCAGATTTCTGAGTTCAAGGCCAGCCTGGTCTACTGAGTTAGTTCTAGGACAGCCCTGTCTCAAAAAACATAACACAACACAACAAAACAAAAATCTTGGCTTCCTTTCTTTAGAGTCCAACCATTAAAATAGTTTCTTTTCTTTATAATTGTTTGTGTGTTTCCTTAATTGTTTAAGGAAAACCAAAAGGACTGTAGGGCTGGTGAGATAGCTTAGTAGAGGCACTAGCTGCTGAGCCCGGTAGACCTGAGTTAGATCCTATGACTTAGATCCACATGATGGGAGGACATGGTGGAAGGGGAGAACAAACTCAAGGCTTCTCTTTTAAAAAAAAAAAAAAAAAAAGATTTATTTATTTATTTTATGTATATGAGTACACTTGGTTGTGAGCCATTATGTGGTTGCTGGGAATTGAATTTAGGACCTCTCTTCACTCACGGTCAGGCCCTGCTCACTCCAATCAACCAGCCCCGCTCCTGCTCAAAGATTTAGTTATTATTATAAATAACTACACTGTAGCTAGCTGTCTTCAGACACACCAGAAGAGGGCGTCAGATCTCATTACAGATGGTTGTGAGCCACCATGTGGTGACTGAGATTTGAACTTGGGACCTTCAGAAGAGTGGTCAGTGCTCTTAACTACCAAGCCATCTCTCCAGCCCTCAAGGATTCTCTTAACCTGAACATGTGCACCATAGCATCATGAGTGCCCTGCAAAAGAAAGGAGTAAAATAAAAGCAAAATAAAACAATGGGAAGTATTTAAAACCCTAAACTCAAGTTTTGATAAATATTGTGTATCAGGGGGCTGGAGCGATGGCTCAGTGGTTAAGAGCATTGACTCCTCTTCCAGAGGTCCTGAGTTCAAATCCCAGCAACCACATGGCCACCTTCTGGTGTGTCTGAAGACAGCTACAGTGTACTCATATATATTAAATAAATACATTTTTAAAAATTGTGTATCAAAGTTGAAGGGCAAAACGGATGGCTCAAGAGTGAGGTGCGGAACAGATACTGACCACAGATGTCAGGCTGTGCTCCTTGGCTGATGCTGACCACAGACATCAGGCTGTACTCCTCAGCTGTATGCAGCTCTGCCTTTGCTTTGTTGTTTTTGAGGCAGGATCTTGATATATTGCTCAGGCTCCCCTCAAGCTTGTTCTGCAGCCAAGCTAGCCTTGAAATCATGATATGCCTCCCTCAGCTTCCTAAGTGCTAGGAAGTAGGTAACATGCCTTTCTTCTTTTTCTTTTTGAGACAGGGTTTCTCTCTGTAGCCCTGGCTGTCCTGGAACTCACTCTGTAGACCAGGCTGGCTTCAAACTCAGAAATTCACCTGCCTCTGCCTCCCTAGTGCTGGGATTAAAGGCGTGTGCCACCACGCCCGGCTGTTTTTTTTTTTTCTTTCTTTCTTTCTTTTTTTTTTTTAATTAGGTAATTTCCTCAATTACATTTCCAATGCTATCCAAAAAGTCCCCAATACACGCCCCCCCCAGTCCCCCACCCACCCTCCCCCACCCCTTGGCCCTGGCATTCCCCTGTACTGGGGCATATAAAGTTGGCAAGTCCAATGGGCCTCTCTTTCCACTGATGGCCTACTAGGCCATCTTTTGATACAAATGCAGCTATAGTCAAGAGTTCTGGGGTACTGGTTAGTTCAGAATGTTGTTCCACCTATGGGGTTGCAGTTCCCTTTAGATCCTTGGGCACTTTCTCTAGCTCCTCCATTGGGGGCCCTGTGATCCATCCAATAGCTGACTGTGAGCATCCACTTCTGTGTTTGCTAGGCCCCGGCTGTTTTTGTTTTTTAAAGATTTATTTATTATTATATCTAAGTACACTGTAGCTGTCTTCAGATGCACCAAAAGAGGACGTCAGATCTCATTACGGATGGTTGTGAGCCACCATGTGGTTGCTAGGATTTGAACTCAGGACCTTTGGAAAAGCAGTCGGTGCTCTTAACCACTGAGCCATCTCTCCAGCCCAAAACCTGAGTTTTATGTTTTGAAAATATCCTATTCTAGCCAGGCAGTGATGGCACACACCTTTAATCCCAGTACTCAGGAGGCAGAGACAGGTGGATCTCCAAGATTGAGGCCAGCCAGGGAAACACTGAGATACCCTGTCTCAAAATCAACAACAACAAATCATATTATTTTTTTAAATATTAAATTAAGGGTTTATTATAAAACACAAAATGGCCGGGCGTGGTGGCGCGAGCCTTTAATCCCAGCACTCGGGAGGCAGAGGCAGGCGGATTTCTGAGTTCAAGGCCAGCCTGGTCTACAGCGTGAGTTCCAGGACAGCCAGGGCTATACAGAGAAACCCTGTCTCGAAAAAACTAAAAAACAAAAAAAAAAAAAAAAAAAAAAACAACCCCACAAAATGTTAGTTTCTCATTGTCAGTGATTCAAGAAAACAAAGCTATGAACTCTTGGGGGGTCTGGGAGTCAGGACACCTGTGTGAAGGCCTGGTAATCAAAAGCTACACTTAGGAACACACTGACAGATGCTAACAAGCAACCTTTAGCCAGAGGTAAAACAACACTTTAAAAAAGGTTTAAATCTTTATTTTATGTGTATTGGTATTTTGCCTGAATGCATGTTTGTGCAGTGCCTAGAGAGGCCAGAAGAGGGTGTTGGACTCCCTGGGACTGCAGTTACAGACTGTCAGCTGTCATGTGGGTGCTAGACATGGAATTTAGGTCATCTGGAATGGCAACCACAGGCTGTCTCATCAGTCCCTGATGGGACTAGTATAAGATAAGACATCTTCGTTATCTCTTCCTCCTCCTCCCCCTCCTACACACACACACACACACACACACACACACACACTATATTTAAGGATAGTTGTTAGTTACTATATGGGTTTTGAACCTGGGTCCTCTGTATTAGCAGCAAGTGCTCTCTAAAGTGCCAAGCCATCTCCCAGGCTCTTACAGTTCCTTAAAAAAAAAAAAAAAAAAAAAAAAAAAATTACTATATACTTCTTCGTTTTTCAAGACAGGTTTCTTTGTGTAGCCCTGGCAGTCCTGGATCTCATTCCATAAACCATGTTGACCTCAAACTCAGAGATCTACCTGCCTCTGCCTTTCTAATGCTTGGATTAAAGATGTGCATCACCGCTGCCTGGCTCATAAGATATATTTTTTGAATGTGTTCAGGATGCCAAAAACACACAGAAACCTCAGACAGAAGTCATTGGTGTAATTGCTGAGGACAGGTGAGAGAAAGGGCCATTCAGTTAACCTAATGACTTGGGAGGACCTGAAAGTTGATGGTATTTGGGGGAAAAGTCACTCAGAGTATGAGGAAAGAGATTCCTTGCTCAGAGCATTCCACTGAGCCGCTGAGAGTGTTGAGTAGCAGACACAAAGCATGATGGAGGAGCTTCTTAGAGTGGTGAGGGGAGGTTTCAAGGTCTCAGGGCTAGTTGACTAAGTGTTGAATGCTCTAACAGGCAACTACAGGGCTATTCAGATAATCTGCTCTGTCAGAGAGTGGGGATAAATACAGCTTCATATGAATTGGGCCTGGATAAATTCCCATGGAAGGCAGAAGGTCTAGTAATCAGAGGTCCAATCTCCAATCGACAGATCCTGTGGATAACCACAGAATATTAGATCTGTTCCGGGATAAAGTTTTGGGAGAAATTCCAGCTGCCAAGATTGTTAGCAATAATATAAGGAAAGAGCCGGGCGTGGTGGCGCACGCCTTTAATCCCAGCACTCGGGAGGCAGAGGCAGGCGGATTTCTGAGTTCGAGGCCAGCCTGGTCTACAGAGTGAGTTCCAGGACAGCCAGGGCTATACAGAGAAACCCTGTCTCGAAAAACCAAAAAAAAAAAAAATATATATAAGGAAAGAAAGGAGGACTGATCAGATCACCAAATAAAGAAAATGCAGTCCTTGCTAAGTTGTCCCCAAGTCCAGCTTCTTAGGAGGCTGTGGCCATTGAGTTCTCTTGAACTCAGGAGTTCAGGACTAGGCTGGTGAACACAGTGAGACACCAGTTCTTAAAAAGAAAAAGATAGGTAAAATCATTCAACAGAAGCGATTGTAGATGCCCATCAAGGATTCTGGTGATTTGCAACTTTATGTGTGAGGATGAGACAGGAGAAATATCTAACAGAGGGCCTTTTCAAATATTTAATTTTATTGTTTTATTTATGTGTGTGTGTGTGCATTCATATGTGTGCAGCTGCCTGCAGAGTCCAGCAGAAGACATCAGATCTCTTGAATCTGGAGTTATAGGCATTTGTGAAATGTTAGAATCTGAACTCCGGTCCTCTGATGGGGCAATAAATACTTAACCAATGAGCTATCTCTCTAGCCCCTAGTGATGGATCTAATAGTAGATCTCTAGGTTCTGGGGAGAGAAGCATGAGACTAGAAACTAAAAGACAGAATACGGGGGCTGGTGCTATAGCTTAGTTGATAGACTGTTTATTACTATGCAGGATGCCATGGGTTCTATCTCCAGTACTGCATAAAACCAAGTATGCAGAATAGTGGTAGCTTAGTTGGAAAAGTGCTTGCCATACCAACATGAAGACGCCAGTACCCATGTGAAGACTGAGTGCACAGCCTATAACCCCAGTGCTGGAAGGAGGTGGCTAGAGACAGGTATGGTCTTAGAGCTCACTGGCCAGACAACCTAGCTGAACCGCTGAGCTCCGGATTCAGGTCTCAAAAATCAAGGTAGAGAGCAATGTAGGACACATTAGAAGTCCATATCTGGCCTCCACTGACATGTGTACCTACAGGCACAAGTACAGGCACAAGTACATATACAAATATGCATACATAAACACATACTAAAATCAACATTAGGTATGGGGCACATGCCTTTATCCCAGTACTTCAGAGATGGAAGCAGAATGATCAGAAACTCAATGTCATCTTTGGCTACATAGCAAGTTCCAAGGTAGCCTAGGATGCCTGAGACCTTACCTTTAAAAAAACAACAGCAAACAAACAACAACACCGAAAGAGGTTGTGAGTAAGTAATCAGGACTCCTAGCTAAAGAGGGATTCCAGCAATAGCATTCAAGCTTGAAGCACATTAGTGAAAAAGAGAAGGGATGGGCCTGGCGTTTCAGCTATACTTAACTCTCACAAGAGGAGGACACAGCCAGGAAAGGAACTTACCTTTGCCTGGTGGATGCAGAATCCTGGGAAGAGGGGTGACAGCCAGAAAATTGCCAGCTTTTAAGAGACTGTCATTATTATTTTAAAGACAAGAAGCTACATAGCTCCAGATTGCTTCAAATTCTCCTCCACTCCCTGACTGCTGAGATTATAAGCATGTTACCACCAAGTCCATTTTCCTGAGGTTTTTTTTTTTTTTTTTTTTTTTTTTTTCCAGAGCTAAGGACCGAACCCAGGGCCTTGCACTTGCTAGGCAAGCGCTCTACCACTGAGCTAAATCCCCAACCCCTTTCCTGAGGTTCTTAATGGAAAAATTCATATGTAGAAAGTACCCAAGCCATCTCCCATCACAGAGGGCCACATTTAAGCTTAGCACTCAAGTGTCCTACACAGCTTGAAAGAGAGGAGGGGTGAAAATGTCTTTGAAAATGTCTTATACCTTGGTGATATTCAGGAGAGGTAGGCAGCACATTGGTGGGGATCAAGGTCAAACCGAAAAGTGTTTAAAAAATACAGGGATAGGGTACCTGAATATTCTCTCTTCATCTGGGTATAGAAGCCATAGAAAGATAAAAGCAGAAAAGAAGCTGGGCAGTGGTGGCACACATCTTTAATTTCAGTACTTGGGAGGCAGAAGCAGGTGGATTTCTGAGTTTGAGGCCAGCCTGGTCTACAGAGTGAGTTCCAGGACAGCCAGGGCTACACAGAGAAACGCTGTCTCGAAAAACAAAACAAAACAAAACAAAATAAAATATTTTTTTCTATGCTTCCACTCAGGGCTTTCCAATTTAAAGCTTTAGTTTGGTGAAACATTCAAAGTTCAAAATGTACAAGGAGAAGCTATCACTCAAGGAAAGGCCAAGGCAGTTCTCTCTCTCTCTCTCTCTCTCTCTCTCTCTCTATCTCTATCTCTATCTCTTGTTGTTCCAAGAATGGAATGTGACTTAGGGTAGTGGACTTAGGGTAAGCACAAGATATAGTTTGAGAAATCAGACTCTAGGAAATAATCCAGGAAGTCTGTATTAACTGAGAGGAATGAATTTTGAAATCACCTTAAACCCATTGATAAACTTTATTGTTTCTGGGTTCTCTACATCATAGATTCTATTTTATTTTTTATTTTATGTGTATGAATGTTACCTCACTAGCCCCTACATCATCATCATCACCATCATTAAAATAAATGAATTTAAAGAAAAAGAAAACGTTGAATTCTAAAGAAAGGAAGCCAATGGAGGTGCATGCTTTTAAAGGGAGGCAGAGGCAGGTGGATTTCTGAATTTGAGGCCAGCCTGGTCTACAGAGTGAGTTCCAGGACAGCCAGGGCTACACAGAGAAATCCTATATCAGAAAACCAAAACCAAAACCAAACCAAAGAAAACATTCTCTTTAACTAGACTCAGCGATTACTTCCAGGGCGACCATGTAACCCGATGGGACAAGCCTGTCCCCAGAATTTCTCTGTTACCATATGACAAAACTTATATTCTATTGGATGGGATTGCTTTGGGGTAGAGTGTAAGCCTGATTTGCTGGATCCATCCGTGGGGAAGCATCTGAGGGGAAGGGAACGGAGAACGAGTCAGATTCTTTTTTTGTTGCTGTTGTTTTTGTTTGGTTTTGTTTTTTCTGAAATATAGTTTCTCTGTATAGCCCCGGCTGTCCTGGAACTCACTTTGTAGACCAGGCTGGCCTCGAACTCAGAAATCCACCTGCCTCTGCCTCCCAAGTGCTGGGATTAAAGGCGTGCGCCACCACCGCCTGGCTTACGGGTCAGATTCTTGCTAACACTGTGTTCCAGTTACTTTTCTGCGGCTGTGATGAACACCCAGACCAAACGCAACTTGGGGAGGAGAAGGTTTATTTCATTTCACAGGTTACAGACCATCAAGGAGGGAAGTCAGGGTAGAAGTTCAAGCAGGAACCAAAGCGAAAACCATGAAGGAATGTTTCTTACTGGCTGCTAAAAAACTTCAGCTACCTTTCTTACATAACCTATGTCCCCTTGCCTAGGGATGGTACTACCCATAGTGGGCTTGGTTCTCCTACATCAATTACCAATCAAGAAAATGCCCACAGATATATACACAGACTAATATAGTTGGGAAATTCTTCAACCGAAGCTCTCTCTTCCCAGGTACATTGATAGCCAAGATTAGCTCTCATACATGGTTACAGTACCTCTGCCCTTCTGTTCCTGACATGAACCTTTATTTGACTTAAGCTGGGTTTTAGTCACAACTAAAGTCATATTATGACAACAGTGGAAGTGGCCCCTATGAAAGACTCAAAATTGAAGGTGTCCCTTTATAACTTCAACAATTTTGCTTAATCTTCATAAAAGTTGATGACAGGAAATATCACATAGGACATAAACACAGGCTATGAAAACATTTATATTGTTGTTGTTAGTATTATTAGTTTTGGGGATTGAACCCACAGCCTCAGGCATGGTAAGTGTGCTGTCAAAGACTGAGTTACACCCTTAGGCCCAGAAGATCCCCAGATAACTGCTCCCATGTATGAACCCCAAGAAATCAAAACCAATCACAATGTTAACGAGGCACTCATCCAGGCTCCTACATGTCCTTAGTGTTCTAACTTTGTATGTGACATTGTCACGGCCAATCCAGGGCACTGAATCAGAAGCCTGAGATCCAGAAGAAAGCCAAATCCCTCATCGCCAGAAAGTCACTCATTTGGAGGTCCAAGCTTGGCAATACGCTATTTATTTAGGTTTCATTCAAACAATTTTGTTATTATGTTTTGTTTTGCTGGAGACAGGGTTTCTCTGTGTAGCCCTGGCTGGCCTGGGACAGCTCTGTAGACCAGGCTGGCTTTGAACTCAGAGGTCCGCTTGCCTCTTTTATCTCTCTTAAAGAGGCAGGGTGTCAGTGTGTTGACCATTAGGTTAGGGGTCTTCCTACTTCTGGTTGCAGAGCAGCTGGGAACCCAGCGTGTATTGTGATTTTCAGTTGTTTTGTGAGCACCATGATGTATCACTAGACACACTCACAGGCTCCTAAGAGTCAAGCTGTCAAGCAGGTCCAGCAGGAAGCTCCTGTCTGCCTTAGATATCATGTTCATGGGTGGCATTTGACTGCACGCTCCAGAACAGATTATTATTACTTAGTCTATGAGTGTGAAGTTGGATGGAGGAGTGATAGACAGAACTCACAGCAAGGGTATGTCCACCATCCCCAGAGAAAACAACAAAGGCTTTCCAAGGAAGGGGACCAGAATTTCTTCCGAGGGAGACAGCTCCAAGACCTGATTGATGAGATTATAGAGGACAGTTTACACTCTTTGATGCCCAGTAGCTGAACACTGTTCTCATTTTGGAGTAATGTCAAGCCAGATGAGAGGCAGATCTGATATGATATTGAATTTAGTTTCAGAAATAAGGTAATATCTTAGGATTTTGACTACTAAGCTCGAAATCTCTAACTAGAGATATAGTATACATACTAGATATTGTTGGGAGAGTAAAGTCACAATGAGTAATCTAAAATAATTTTCCAGGGATGGCAGAACTTACAGCAAAAGCTACTACCTCTTTGCTTCTGGCACATTTGGTAGGCATTGGGGCTTGTACCAGACACCACTCTAGCCCACCAAGGAACAGACAGTAAAACTGGCAGGGGCCTTTGGGATGCTTGAGCTGCAAGTAACTGAATCTAGTTGGATCATAAGTTATATAAATATTTATATAAACAGTTTCTATTAGTGCTGAAAAAGAAGCAGCTCTGGTTTGGACCCTGTGTCTAAAGGGTCTTGCTTGAGCCCTTTTCTGTGCCAACTTCTCTCCTTAGGATGAGAAATCCATGGGGGCAAAGGGAATAAATTATTTACCCCAAATCCTTGCCTCTCACTTGTGGACCATCCTCAGTACCTGCTTACAAAGCCTCTGTTTGCTTCCAAGAACTTCATGGGCTCTTCCCCGGGTCTCTCTCTCTCTCTGTCTGTCTCTGTCTTTCTCTGAGTCTCTATGTCTGTCTCTCTCTCTCTAGTTTTTTTCAGACAGGGTTTCTCTGTGTAGCCCTACCTATTCTGTAACTCATTCTGTAGACCAGGCTAGCCTTGAATTCACAAAGATCTGCTTGCTTCTGCCTCCCAAGTGCTGGGATTAAAGGACATGCACCACCACCTCCTAAGAGCAGAAAACACAGTGCCAGCACCTTTAGATAGATCCAAAGGTGGTCAAGGGACAGCTGTCAGGAAGGGAGGGTGGAAAGAGCTTGGATACTTACACAAGAGCTACTCTAACAGTACAGGATGAAGCCGGGAGTAAGAAGACAAGGGGTCATCTCTCTATCTCCTCCATGTTTTGCATGTGTCAGAACTCTGAGGATCCCTGAATATTAAATTTGAATTTAGTCTTCTGGGTTTTCATGAAGATGTAGTTGATATAAGAGGACTTTATTTTTTTTAGTTTAATGGTGTGTATTTGACCCTTAATAATTTTGACAAATGGCATGTGGGTTTCCATTAATACTCTTGCCCCAAGCCCTACCAGTGTTAATATCAGAACTCAGTCTGCTGTCAGGAAACTCTAAACTGATGTCACAATGTTATATTGTTATAACAAAATACCCAAGGGTGGGTGCTTGATAAAAAAGATTTCCCTTGCCTCGTGGATTTGAAGGCTGAAAAGTTCAAGCTCAGGCAGTCACATCTGATAAAGATCTATTTTTAAAAGTTTTTAATTAGCATATTTTAATTACACATAATAATGGGTTTCATTGTGTCATTTTCATGAATGTATATGATGCACTTGGATCATATTCACCTCTCATTATCCTCTTATCCACTCACTGGTCTTCTCAACTCGTTCCCTTTCTGCTCAAGTCTCTGTGTGTGCATTAGGGTTTTACGCAGGGCGAAGAGTTATTTATAGGAGCACGGGCAATTGACCAGTGGCTGCATCACTGAAGAAAATGTCTCTCCCACCACAGCAACACTAATTGCCTATAGATCCTCCAGGAGGGGTGAGGCCCCATGAGTCATTCCTTACAAATAGCAGTTAACTGCCTATAAATCTTTAAAGAGGGGTGGGGCCTCGAGAGCCCCTCCCACCTTCATGTCAGAATGTTGATCAGCCAAAGCTTTCGCATGTCTTATTCTTGGGTCACAACTTGCCAGGAGTTCAAGAGTGCAATGCTATCTCATGGCAGAAAACTGTATTCTGCAACACCCCACCCCTTTCCCACTCTGGTCCTTCCATCTGTTTTGTAACCACTTCTGTGATATTCCCTGAGCCTTGGTGTGATACAGATGTTCCATTTTGGACTGAACACTCACCGGTCACTTATTCTCAGAATTCTGACCAGTTTAGACTCTTTGATAACTGCCCACTGAAAAAGAAGCTCCTCTGGCCAAAGCTGCCAGCATTACTGGTCTGCTAAGACCTTCAGAGCATAGGACATAACAGCGGACATCATGCGTTGGAGGTGTGAATGAGAGCAGTAAGCCTATAAGAGAGAGAGAGCAAGAGCCGGGCATGGTGGTGCACGCCTTTAATCCCAGCACTCGGGAGGCAGAGGCAGGCGGATTTCTGAGTTTGAGGCCAGCCTCGTCTATAAAGTGAGTTCCGGGACAGCCAGGGCTACACAGAGAAATCCTGTCTTGAAAAAAAACAAAAAACAAAACAAAACAAAAAACCACCAAAAGAAAAACAAAAAAACAAACAAAAAAAAAAAAAAGGAGAGAGAGAGCAAGAGAAGAAATGGAGGAAGCTGGACTCACAATGTATCAATTCATACTCAAGGCAATTAATCCACTCTCTTGAGGTCTAATGGAGGCTCTGAGATGGGCCTTAATCTGTCTCTCAGAGTTCTGCCCCATGACCCAATTCCCTTCCACTCCACCTTACTCTTAAAGGTGACACCACCTCTCAATTACATTGTGGCTCAAGTTTCCAGCACATGAGCTTGCTTTATTGTGGATGTTTTCATACAAGTATATACTATACTCGATCATATCCATCTCTCCATTGCTCTCTTTCCTATTTCTCTCCTGTTGGTCCCCCTTTTAACTTTCATGTCTTCCTGTAAAACTCTAGATTACATATGGGGGGGGGGGAGCCTCATAGTTTTCGCTCCCACTCTGGATTATTTCACAATACAATAGCACATCCATCCATTTTTTTAAAAAAATATTTTTCTTAGGAGATTGGATATAATGGTATATGTCTTTAAAACCAATCCTACAGTGGCAGAGGCTAGCTGGGGATACATAATGAAACCCTGTCTCCAGGAGTGGATGCTCACAGTCAGCTATTGGATGTATCACAGGGCTCCCAATGGAGAAGCTAGCAAAGTACCCAAGGAGCTAAAGGGATCTGCAACCCTATAGTTGGAACAACATGAAGAACTAACCAGTACCCCGGAGCTCTTGTCTCTAGCTGCATATGTATCGAAAGATGGCCTAGTCGGCCATCATTGGAAAGAGAGGCCCATTGGACTTGCAAACTTTATATGCCCCAATATAGGGGAATGCCAGGGCCAAAAGAATGGGAATGGGTGGGTAGGGAAGTGGGGGGCGCTATGGGGGACTTTTGGGATAGCATTGGAAATGTAATTGAGGAAAATATGTAATAAAAAATATTAAAAATTAAAAAAAAAAGAAACCCTGTCTCACAAATTTAAATTTTTGGATTTATTTTTATTCTATGTGCATGAGTGTTAGCTGTAATGTATGTCTGTACTTTATATGTCTGGCCAGCACCTGCAAAAGCCAGAAGAGAGCATTAGAACTCCTGGAACAGCCGGGTGTGGTGGCGCACGCCTTTAATCCCAGCACTCGGGAGGCAGAGGCAGGCGGATTTCTGAGTTCGAGGCCAGCCTGGTCTACAAAGTGAGTTCCAGGACAGCCAGGGCTACACAGAGAAACCCTGTCTCGAAAAACCCAAAAAAAAAAAAAAAAAAAAAAAAGAACTCCTGGAACTGGAGGTATGTTGACTATTGATATGATCATAGATATCTAGGCTGATTCCATAATTTGGCTATTGAGAATAGTGTCACAATAATGATGGGTTCCAGCAGGACAACTTTGAAGAATCAGCCATATTCAAATCAAAGAAACTCAAGAAACTGGTTACTCCTTGTATTCATTCAGTCCTTTAATTCTATTCTATTCATATGATTTCCTTCCTTCCTTCCTTCCTTCCTTCCTTCCTTCCTTCCATCTTCAACATTGGGGTTGAACCTAGGGTCTTATGCATGCTAGATAAGCACTTTGTTATACAACTCTATCCTCGTAAAAGTATCTTTTACTTGCTTGCCTGATGTAATTGTCATCTCAGAGGCTTACTGCTAGCCTAGGCCTAGTTCCAGAAGCCGTCATAGAACCTAATCTTGGCCTAGCATGTTTTCAGCCTCTGAGACTTGCTGTTGAATTAGCCCACCCTTTCTTACACTTTCTGATCATTGGCTAGCTGATTTAACTCAGCTGTTCTAGCTCAAACTCATCTCTAAGATTGATTCAATCTGGCTTCTCTTAGCTCTGCCTCTAGCCATCTGCTAATCTTCTGACTCCTCATTCTCTGGCTCCTTCTGTCTTCACCTGTGTCTAGTTGTTCTCTCTTTGTAACCTGTCTCTGTACAACTGTCCTGGTAAGATTGCCCTTTCTCCTCCCTCACTCTGCACTGCTATGTAGCTTCCTTTTTTCTGTTGTTTTCCTGGGAGTTGAGTATATATTAATTCTATCAAATCTTTCTCTGATTCAACATTTTGTCTACCACTCAATTAGACATCACTTTCAAACATGGGTGCTTCCTTCTACAAACTAAATTTTACCTTCATTGTTTGGGATTAAAGGTGTGTACTAAAGGCGTGTCTGCATTCCAGCCAGACCACACAGACCTAGAAGGTCTTTGGTTGTGAAATTCTTCTACATATCCTCAGACCTCCTCCCCCTCCCCTCTTTTTGAGACAGGGTTATGCTACGTATCCTGGCTGGCCTGGAACTCTCTATGTAGTCCAGGATGATCCTGAACTCCTAAAGATCTTGCTTCCTAGCCTTCTTTTTACTTTTCTGTTTTGAGACAGGCTTTCACCGGACAAGGCTGGCCCGGAATTCACTCTGTAGCTCAGAAAGTCCTTGACCTTGTGATCTCTACGTCTGGAAAAGTAGGTAGTTCCACCAGGCCCCGCCTTCTTTGGTTTCCTGGAGAGTAGTTTCCTTTGAAATTCAGTGTTAGAGTGAACAGTACCCATAGCCAACCCCAGAGGTTGATACTTTGTACAAGTCCAATGCTTTAAAAGTCTAATTTAGGTGGGGGAATACTATTTCCAAATATTTATGAAAGGAAAACTAATTAACTTGGCCTGGGTGGGGTCACCTATGGCAAGGAGCAAAGTCCTGTGCAAGTTAAGGAAGGCGATTTCATGTTGAAGGCATCACTACAATGGGATAATAGACTCACCAGCCCAGGACATGATCTTCACTCAGTGTCAGGCCATAATCCATAAGCGATACTCTTTGGGCTACCTGATCTAGACTGGAGGGTTCTTGAAATGAACGAATCATTCAGATACATAGAAGAAAATATATGAAAACACCCTCACTTATTTTCTTATAAAAATTATAAAAGTGTACCCCTCTTACCCCCAAGGATCTCACTGTGTAGAACTTGACTAGATCTCACAGAGATCCATCTGCCTTAGTAATGGGATTAAAGGTGTGCACTAGCATTCCCAGAGCATGACACCATTTAAAAATAAAGAAATGAACTAAATTGGAAAATATTTAAAAAATGATGGAACGGAGTATGATGGTTTACCCTTCTAGTCCCAACACTTGGAAGGCTGACATATGAAGACTACAGTGAGTCGAGTCTGAGGGCCAGACAGCTTGGGCTCCGGCATAAGAGTTTGTCTCTAAACATTAAAAAAAATAGAGGAAGAAGACAGCCTGGTATTTGTGGTATTACTTCTCTAGGATTGCGATAGTGTCTTACCACAACTGGCTGGCTTAAAACAATAGAAACTTATTCTTTCATAACACTGGAGGGCTGAAGTCCAAAGGTTCAAAGCCAAGATGTAGGCAGGATTAGTTCGCACTTTCTGGAGACTCTGAGAGAGAAAGCATGCCTTCTCCTAGATTCTGGGGGTTGCATGTAATTCTTGGTGCTTTCTGGCTTGTAGAGGTATTGCTCTGATCCCTGCCATTGTCTTCAAACAGCTTTCTGTGTATGGCTGTGTCTCAGATCTACTTCTTCGTATCTTAATAAGGACATTTGTCACTGGATTGATAATTCACCTTGAACCTATGATAATCTCATTGCAAGATTTTTACTTACACCTTTGAAGACTTCTTTTTCAAATAAGGCCATATTTAGAGCTTCTGGGCTTAAGGCGTCTACACAGATTGTTAGATAGAACTGGCTGAAGTGGTACTAGGGTATAATCATTTTCCTCAATATATGACTTGGTCAGAAAAAGAGAAAAAAAAAAAAAACCCAAACAAAACAGAGAAGTCTTAGTGGTCTGTTATTGAGTTAAGCGTTTCAGAACTGAAGCAATTCACGGGTGAGATGGGTACTGCCTGGTTCTTATTTGCAGGGTCCTAGGCAAACACTGCAGAAACAGCAACCACAAAGCCCCATATCAAGCTAGGATTCTGGGCTCAATTCCTCTATTGTCTTGGAAAAGAAGACTTAATCCAAGGGATGCGTTTCAGTTGTGGTTGGGGAATAAAGCCTGCAGTGAATTCCACAAGAACAGAATCATGAGGTTAAGACTCAGCAGTCAGAAGCCAGGGAGAGGCCAAGAGAGCTAGGCTGTTGGAGAGGGGGAAAAAAACCAAACAAACAAAAAACAAAACCTGAGAGGGCCAAGAAAGGGTGCTGTCTCGTCCTGGTTTTAGGGCCCTAGAATGAGTTAGTTTGAAAGCACAGTGGTCATGGAAATTGTTGCTTGTTCTTGTAACACTCCCTTAGGATGTAGTGGGCTTATTTAGGACAAGTAGTGTCTTCCAGAGTGCTCAGCACAAGATGGGTCAGAGGAGAGGCTTAGTTGAAGTTGAAAATGAAAGCTTGTGATTTTGGACTATTTTTTTCTTTTTAAATCTGTGTGTGAGCCGGGCGTGGTGGCGCACGCCTTTAATCCCAGCACTCGGGAGGCAGAGGCAGGCGGATTTCTGAGTTCGAGGCCAGCCTGGTCTACAAAGTGAGTTCCAGGACAGCCAGGGCTACACAGAGAAACCCTGTCTCGAAAAAAAAAAAAGAAAAAATCTGTGTGTGTGTGTGTGTGTGTCTGTGTGTGTGAGTGTGTGTTCTGAGACAAATTTTCACTGTATATTCTCACTTGTACTGTGTAGCCATGCTGATACAGAAATCTCTATGTAGCCTGGGCTGCCCCAGTGCCACCGTGCCTAGTTTTTACTGTGGGGGGGATTTGAACTCAGGTCCGCATGCTTGCACAAGTGTTAGGTTTTCTTCTTTTTTTCTTTTCTTTCTCTCTCCTCTTCCTTCCTTCCTTCCTTCCTTCCTTCCTTCCTTCCTTCCTTCCTTCCTTCCTTTCTTTCCTCCTTTCTTGTTAATTTGTTTTTCGAGATAAAGAGTTTCTCTATGTAGCCTTGTCAGTCCTGGAACTCACTCTGTAGACCAGGCTGCCCTGAGAACTCAGAGATTAGCCTGCCTCTGCGAATGCTGGGATTAAATGTTTGTGCCACCACCACACATCCATATGCATTGCTTTTCAATACACATTTCTCAATACCTTAGAAGCCTAAGTTCTGAAAATGATGTATTTCAGAATTTTATACACTGGCACTCAAAAGAGAGAAATAAGATATTAAATGAAGTTTAGTGTATAATAGTGATTTTTACTAAGTGTTGTCTCTTGTGCAAAATGATTGTAATGTCCTCCTACCCCTCCTCCTCCACTTCTTTGAGATAAGAAAACTCTGCCATGGTGGTTCATATTAGTAGTCCTATATCTTAGGAGATGGAGGTAGGAGAGCCAGAAGTTAGCCTGAGCTAGCTACAGACTTGCAGCACTATCTCTGTCTCTGTCCTCCATGTGCTGGGATTACAGACCTGAGCTATCACGTCCAGCTTCTTCCTTTTTTTTTTTTTTTTTTTGGTTTTTCGAGACAGGGTTTCTCTGTGTAGCCCTGGCTGTCCTGGAACTCACTTTGTATACCAGGCTGGCCTCGAACTCAGAAATCCGCCTGCCTCTGCCTCCCGAGTGCTGGGATTAAAGGCGTGCGACACCACGCCCGGCTCTTCCTTTTAATTAAAGAAATCTTTTTGAGTGTATGATTTTTTTTTTAATCAAATGATCAAAACTTTTGTTTTGGAGACAGGTTTCCTCTGTGTAGCCCTGGCTTTCCTGGGACTCACTTTGTAGACCAGACTGGCCTCAAAATCAGAGATCCTCCTGCCTCTGTCTCTCCAGGGTTGGACTAGAGGTGTGCAGACCAGATCTTTTGTATTTCATGCTTGTACTTTTCTTACTCAGAGTTTAAAAAAAAAGAATTTACTTATTTTTGTAGATTTATTTATTTTATGTGTTTGAATGTTCTGACTGCATGTATGTAGGTTCACTATGTTCAACCCTGGTCAGAAGAGGGCACTAGATCCCCTGGAACTAGATGCCCTGGATGATTGTAGGTGCTAGGAATCTTTAAGAGCAACAAATGCTAGAAACCACTGAGCCATCTCTCCACCCCCTCAAATGATGATCTTTTAGCCCTGGAAGCTACCTCATTTCACCAGGTCTCTGGGATGATGCCCCTGTAGAGACTGATGTGGAGGTTTCAGAAGACCTTTTTTTTTTTTTAATACAGGTATTACACAAACCACTTGAGTGTTTCCTGCTGCTTGAAAAGAAAACTGTTATCTCCACTCTCAAACTGGGATTAGTAAATAAGAAAACTGGGCTGGCTTTATCCTCAAACAATGACACATGTTAAATGTGTTATGCATTTGAGAACTGTGGCATTATATGACGATTAGATATACTCTAGAAAGGCAGCACAAGCGGCAACCAGCTCAGAACTACTGAAGGATGACGGCCTCAGGAAGGAGCGTGCTTCAAAGCCCTATATGGAGTTACAGTTCAGAAATGAGCTGGGCTGAAAAACAAAACCCATTCCTTCCCTAGCTGCTGAGCTTTCCTGAATTTCCTACAAACTGCTTGGAATTTTTCAAACAATTCACAGCTGATAAAATAGAAGGGTGGCGGAACTTAATGTCTGTGGTGAAGACCCTGGAGGCAGCCAGCGGGAGAAGGTCACTGTCTGTCTCTCAGGGTTCCTGTAACCAAAGAACTGCTTTTTTTTTTTTTTTTTTTTGGGTTTTCTTTTTGTCCTTTCAAATAAACCAGGAATCAGGAATCAGCTGAAGAGCTACAGAAAGAATTACTAGGGTAATCTGAATTTAGAATGCTGTAGAACCTCCTTGGAAAATGTATCATTTGGTGACCACTCAGTGTGCCACACCCTTAGCTAGGCTTGGGTGACTCAAGGACCTGACCTCCACCCACAAGAAATTTTTTTTTTTTTAAAGATGGAGTTTCTCTGTGTAGCCTTGGCTGCCCTTGAACAAGCTCTGTAGACCAGGCTGCCCTCAAATTCAGAGGTCTGCCTGCCTCTGCTTCCTGAGTGCTGGGATTAAAGGTGTGTGCCACTAAGGCCCAACTTTTTTTTTTAAAGAAAACTTAAAATATTATTTTATGTGTATGGATGCTTTTCCTGCATGTATGTCTATATACCTCAGGCGTGCCTGGTACTCACAAAAGCCAGAAAAGGGCACTGGGTCCCCTGGAACTAATGTTTCAGTCAGTTGTGAGCCTCTAAGTGGGTGCTAAGAATCATATCTGGGGACTCTGGAAGAGTGACCAATGATCTCAACTGCAGAGCCATCTCTCTAGCCTCAGAGAATTTTAAGGAACAGTTGGAGAGCTATATCTAACAGCACAGACGTTAACATATAGCCCAAGGCAGTTCAGAGGGGCTGATGTGAGCAGTCTTTAAGAATGGCAGAGAAGCCGGGCGTGGTGGCGCATGCCTTTAGTCCCAGCACTCGGGAGGCAGAGGCAGGCGGATTTCTGAGTTCGAGGCCAGCCTGGTCTACAAAGTGAGTGCCAGGACAGCCAGGGCTACACAGAGAAACCCTGTCTTGAAAAAACCGAAAAAAAAAAAAAAACCAAAAAAAAAAATGGCAGAGAAAGGAATTTGCCATTTTATACTGTAGTGTGTCACATGAAGGATAAATTTTTACTGTTCTGATACTTATAAATACTTTGCTATAGTGTGGTATTTGGACTAAAGAAGGCAAAGAGATTAGGAAGCTGTTCAAATGTGATTCAAGCCAGGTGTGGTGGCACACACCTTTAATCCCAGCACTCCAGAGGCAGAGGCAGGCGGATTTCTGAGTCAGCCTGGTCCACAAAGTGAGTTCCAGGACAGCCAAGGCTACACTGAGAAACCCCGTCTCGAAAAACAAACAAACAAACAATCAAATGTGATTCAAGAAATTGGAGGATTCTGGGGACTGCGGACAGAGCTTGACCTGTAGGACATTTGCCTCATCTGTACGAGGCCCTGGGTTTAGTCTCCAGCACTACACACAACCAGCTACAGTGGCACACACCTGTCATACCAGAACTGAGGGTGTGAGGCTGGAAGATCAAAAGTTCAAGCTCATACTTGACTGTATTGTGAATTGGAAGCTGTTGCGGTAAATCTCCAACCATAATAAGCCCGTGCAATGAAAACACAACTCAATTAACATGAATACAAGCTGCGAGCCTAGACTGGGCAGATCCACCACTACCCTACTCTATCCCCCAGCTAGGAGATCTCTTATAACTTGCGGTTTCTCCATTTTCTTTTCACCTCCTCCTCTTCTATCTTCCTCTCTCTCTCCTCCTTCTTCCCCTTCTCCCTAAAAATTTTCAGCTCCACCTTCCTTTCCACTGCCCAATCATGGGCTCTAGCCTTTATTTTACAAGTTAAAATGGGGAGAACATTCACATGAAGTCACCTGAGTAAGTGTTAAGTCTCAGGCAGTCCCTCTTGGGGGAAGTAGAATTAGCATCAAAATACAAATAGCACCAGGCCAATTTCCACAACATTTCCCCCTTTTTGTCCAATTAAAAGGCTCTTTCCCCTGATGTAAAATTGAGTACAACTATTACCATACTACAATTTATAAAGTATAAGATACACTTAACACCCAGTCTATCAATTTTGTCAATTAAATAAAGCACTCTGCCATCTATCCTAACTTAAAAGACTTATAATTCTATACCTGACTTATGTCCTGGTTTTAGATTGTATGTCATCTGAAAGTCAACTGGGCTACAAGAGAACCTACCCTGTGTAAATAAAATAGACAAAACAAACAAACACAATTGGCAAGCTGCAATTTGGGCTAGCTTTTTCAGTGAAAACTTTTAAAATATGCATATATAATAAATAAATATATATATAATAAACATATATGTGTATATATGTACATGTATGTAGATTTATTTGGCTGCCCTGGAACTTGCTATGCAGACCAGACTCAGCTAAAACTCAGAGATCTGCCTGCTCCTGCTCAGCCTTCTGAATGCTGTGACTAAAGGCTCGCACCACCACTCCGGCTTAAGATATATGTTTTAACTATTTTATTTTATGTGTATGAATACTTTGCCTGTATGTATGCCTGTGCACTATATGCACACCTGGTGTCAATCGAAGCCAGAAAAGGGCATCAGATCCCCTACAACTGGAGGTACAGACAATAGCGAGCCACCACAAGGATGGTGGGAATCTCTGGGAGAGTAGCCCATGCTCTTGACTGCTGAGCCATTTTCTAGCCCCTCGGTGAAACTTTTTCAGGCTTGAAGGCAACTGTATGTATTGGAGAATTAGAAATAAAGAGACCACAGGTATGTAAAAAGTTCAAGGAATCCCAGCTATTGAGAAGCTGGGACTTACCTGCACATGCATCTAGACCATCCTTCTTCCGGGCTCCCACAGCTTCCTGTCAGCTTCCCTTCCCATGCCTGCCATTATTTGTTCCTTTGCCAGCCCTCCTCTATGAGTCTAGAGAACTCACTGTTAAAGATTCTTTCTTACCTAGGTAAAAACATTTGCCGAAACATAAAGAGGCAAGGGGCTGGAGAGACTGGCTCACCAGTTAAGAGGTCCTGAGTTCAATTCCTAGCAACCACATGGTGGCTCACAACCATCTATACTGGGATCTGATGCCCTCTTCTGACATGAAGGTGTACATGCAGATAGAGCACTCGTACATTAAAAAAAAAAAAAAAAGAGGTGAAACTATAATGTCACAGTGTCACAGAAAGGGAATGGACCTGTGGTGGAGACCCTGGCCTCTAGTGTCAGCTCTGTTACTAAGTGACTGCATGACTTTGAACAAGTTCCTTCACTGCTTTGGGTCTCAATTTCTCATCTGTAAAATGAGACTAAAAATACAATCCTCTTCCCCAGGGTTATGGAGACTACATGAGGTAACAGAGCTCACCAGCTGCTTGCCCTGTTTGTGCCCTGCCCTAGCAAAACAGCCTGGACTATTGTTCCTGTCATTTGGATCTCATTTGCTGTGTCTCCTGGTGAGAGCCAAGCTGAAATCTGTTGCCTTGTTGGAGGGGACATTTGTAGAAATGGCATACATATCATCCAGGTGGCCTTTGTGCTGCTGGAAGGGCAGATATTAAAAGAGAGGAACATGTCAGGCTACAGAGAGATGTACATTCATATCCCTGAAAGCTGAAGGAGAATCCAAGGTGGGAGACTGTGGCAGAGCAGATTCCATCATGTGTGATGGGCCTAAGCCCCCTAAGCCCAGAACTTCATCAACGTTTGGACAAATGCCACTTCTTTAAAGCCCACTCATTCATCTACTGTCATAATTTTCAGGGCCTTAGGCTGATATGATTAACTCTATTATGAATAGTCAAATGTTAAAAAAAAAAAGATGAGGGGATGTTAAAAAAAAAAAAAAAGGCAAATGCCATGTAAGAGCGATGCTATTCGATAGATGATAGATGTTAGGCACAGCTCTCTCAAGAGATGACTATCAATCCCCAGGTGAAATGACTTTCTAGAAGATCTACTAACACTGCTCTTTTTTACAATCTAAGGGAAACTTTTCCACCCAAAAGCACGTGGATTAGGGAGGCCCTAGGAGCTGCAACTGAGAATTTTTAGTGCTTTGTTTAGTTTCCATTTATTAAGTGAATTTCTTTAGCTGCATGGGCTAGGTCTCAGGAGATAAGTGGTCAAGGAAGGTGATGGGGGTTGGGGGAGAGAAGAGATTGAGGCCAGTGGAATTCTTCCTGAAAGGCTAAAGTTAGTCCTGATGTCAAAGCTAATGACCTCAAGGGAAAAGGTACGTTTCCATTTTGCCAAGCTTTAAAAAAAAAAAAAAAAAATTGTGTTCAGATGGTACCTTTAATCATGAAGAACTTTTGGCTGAGTTCCAGGCAGAGTCTGCTGGCACAGAGAACTCTGAGATCATCCACTATATTCAGAACACAGAAGAAAATTCTCATCCATTTCTGAAATATAGGGAAGGGGAGAATGGAGCATATTTGAACAGCTTTGTAATAAAGCAATACCAGGGTTTTAAGGAGGAAGTGCATCCTATCTATTTGGAATTCAGAAAGGTGCTGTTCTAACTATTAAGTGGCATTTTTTTTTTATTCTTAGAGCTTCAAAATAAATTAAGTAGCTTGCATAAATCCAAAAGCAATCTCCAATCTCAAATATATAAATGAAGGCAGATTGAGTTTGTGATTTACCTAAGGTTAATTTAGAGTAAAGAAAGGAAAGAGGCAAAAGAAGGAGGGGGAGGAAGAAGAGGAGGAGGAAAAGGAGGAGGAGGAAGAAGAAGGGGGAGGAGGAAGAAGAAGAAGAAGAAGAAGAAGAAGAAGAAGAAGAAGAAGAAGAAGAAGAAGAAGAAGAAGAAGAAGAAAAAGAAAGCACCTCCCAAAGCAGCAGGTTGTGACCCAGAAGTTTGAGCTCTGAAAGCTGAATTTAATCCACACTCAGGCCAAATATAATCCTGCAGTATGGAAGTGGTCCAGAACACCAGAGCTAACATTTTTTTTTAGCCTTTGCCAAAGAGCCAGAGGCAGTTAAATGCCATGAATCAGAACCTTGATTCTGTTTCTTTTCTTTTCTTTATCTTTTTTTTTTTTTTTTTGGTTTTTCGAGACAGGGTTTCTCTGTATAGCCCTGGCTGTCCTGGAACTCACTCTGTAAACCAGGCTGGCCTCGAACTCAGAAATCTGCCTGCCTCTGCCTCCCGAGTGCTGGGATTGATTCTGTTTCTTAACTGAAAGAAAAGCCAACATCCTGTGATAGGCACTTCCCACCATGGTAGGACGCTGACTGAAGCCCATCTTAAAGGGAATGTTTTCTTTCTGGACATCATCATAGCTTTTTGTGCCATTCATCCCTTGGAAATCTCCTGTTTAAAGGTCTATTTAAATTGGAGATTTGGATCCTACACTTTTTGGTGGTAAGATTGAATTATTGCAGTCTTAGGGTTACTACTGCTGTGATGAACCATCAGTATCAAAAGCAACTTGTGGAGGAAAGAGTTTCTTTTCCTCACAGTTCCTTAGAACGCTTCATCATCAAAAGCAGCGAGGGGAAGAATTCAAGCAGGACAGGAACCTGTAGGCAAGGACTGAAGCAGAAGCCATGGAGATGTGCTGATTACTGGCTTGCTCCCCCTGGCTTGCTTAGTCGTCTCTCTTATAGAACCAGGATCACCAATCTAGTGATGGCATCACCAACAATGGGCCAGGCCCTTTTACATCCATCACAAATGAATAGGATTCCCTACAGGCTTGCCTACAGGCCTTTCTGATGAAAACATTTGTGGTTGTTATTGTTTTGTTTTGTTTTTCTGAGCTAGTGTTTCTCCGTGTGGTCCTAGCTGTCCTGGAACTCACTTTGTACACCAGGCTGCCCTCCAACTCAGAGATCTGCCTGCCTTTGCCTCTTTTTTTTTTTTTTTAATTTTTTTTTTATTTCGTATTTTCCTTAATTACATTTCCAATGCTATCCCAAAAGTCCCCCATACACTACCCCCCTGCCTTTGCCTCTTGAGTACTGGGATTAAAGGTATGACCACCACTGGGGTGGCTTAAAGACATTTTTTTAAATTGAAGTTCCTTTCTCTATCCAGCACAATTGCTTGAATGCCATGGATCAACCTTGATGATTAGACTTCTGCTGTGTTACCTTTTCACCCTGTCCCGATAAACCCTAGATACTGGTAAGGCCTGGGTGATTACTCTGTGTATCAGAAAGGGAAAGCCATCACTAACTGGTCAAGCTCGGTCCAGGCAAAAGTTGCTGTGGAAACATGAAAAGCCATTATTATCTTTTCCACACTTCTGTCTCTTCAGTTTCATTTTCTTTGGGAACGCACAGGGAGAGACACCTGTGTCTACCAACTTGCCCTTGACTGACTGCTCAGCCTTTTGAGTTATCTAATGTGAATACTTTTGGCACTCAGATATGGTGAAGTACAGACTGCTGGGAAGCCAGCCACAAATTAGAGTTGTTCTTCCAACATCTTCTACCTGAAGGAGCAGTTCAGGAGATTAAAATTAATGAGCCCTGCCCCGGAGCTGCTTAGCTTTTGAAATACATTTCAACTGAAGAGACAAAAGAAAGCATCTCCAGGATTCTAAAAGAATTCTGGTGTGCTTCTCCAATTTGTTTCCTTCGTGCTTTACCCTCTCTGTATTTTCTGAATTCTTGTCCTTTTACTTTGTATCCAGTTTGTACACATTTTGAATTTGACTGTTTCCTGGGCCTGTCTCAACTCAGTATACACACACACACACCTTCCCCCTTTTTTGTTTTTTTCCAGATAGGATTTCCCTGTGTAGACCTGGCCATCTTGGAACTAGCTCTGTAGACTAGGCTGGCCTCAGACTTAGTCCTTGAACTCAAGAGATCTGCTTGCCTCTATCTCTAGAGTGCTGGGTCTAAAGGAATGATCCACTGTGACTGGCTTAACTCAGAGCACTTTTTTTTTGTTTTGTTTTGTTTTTCGAGACAGGGTTTCTCTGTGTAGCCCTGGCTGTCCTGGCACTCACTTTGTAGACCAGGCTGGCCTCGAACTCAGAAATCCGCCTGCCTCTGCCTCCCGAGTGCTGGGATTAAAGGCGTGCGCCACCACGCCCGGCCACTCAGAGCACTTTTAAGAAAAAGCAGAACCCAGCTGGGCAGTGGTGGCCCACGCCTTTAATCCCAGCACTTGGGAAACAGAGGCAGGCTGATTTCTGAGTTTGAGGCCAGCCTACAGGGTGAGTTCCAGGATAGCCAGGGCTACACAGAGAAACCCTGTTTCAACAAAACAAAGCAAAACAAACAAACAAACAAACAAACAAAACAAGAAAGGCAGAATTCTTTAGGAGGTAGAGGATTAAAAGTGGCGACCCTTCTAGAGGCCAGTCAATACACAGAGCTACTCAGGATAGGTTTTGCTCAAGCTTAAATCAGGTTGTCAACTCAAACACAATGGGCTTTGTTACTCCAGTGTAAAGAGGAAACAGCCGTTTTGGCCTCCTCAGACTGTATTGTATGGCAGGATGGCAATTCTAGGCACAGGTTAGCTATTCAGGGTTCCCCAGCAAGTTAATTAGCTGTTTCTGAAATGCATGAAAGTGTTCAGCATTTTTCCGATGTCTCAGAACTTTAAGCTTGGAAGGAGGGACCTGTGTGTTAGGAAGTGGGAAACAGAAAAGCGCCTTTTTGGTAGGGGAATCCAACACCTGTGACTTACCTCAGAAAGCACACAGACACTGTAATTAAAAAAAAAAAACATTTAATTCTTATTTCTTTATTTTCTGATTTGAGTACTAGAACTGGAGGGCTCGATGAGATGCCTCACTCTTTGCTTGAGCGTAACTATGGGTTCTAAAGTCCTTCAGTGTGAAGCGGGGTAGCGGGGTAAAAATGACTCCCCAAGGAACATTCAAGGTTCAGGTACCCTCAGGGAGTGTGTGTGTGTGTGTGGGGGGGGCGATGGGGACCTTGTCTGGACAGAGAGTCCTGCAAGTGGGCTTGGCGACCTTTGCTGTATCTGATGATTTAACACCGGGGTAGGGGAGGGCGAACGCAGCAAGGTGAAGAGGTTTGTGAGGAGGAACTCTGCCCAGAGACTTCCAATGGAGCAGAAGAGTGTGCGCCCCGCCAAGTGACAGCACGCCCCGCTGCCGCCGCTCCCCTCCCCCCGCAGCTAGTCTCCAGGCAGAAGAGTCTCGCGCCAGCCCGTCCTCCCCCCCGTCACTCGTCCGGGAGGACCGAGCCACAGCGGGAAGCCCCGCCAGTCTCCGGGCAGCTTGAGCCCCCGAGCGCTCGCCCAGCCTGTCAGTAACCGCCGTTTGCGCCTTCTTTCTTTCTCCACACCCCCCTTCTCTTCCTCCTCTTTTCTTTTCCCCTCTGCCTTTGTCCCGCTTAGTAACTGAGGCGGACCAATCGCCGCCTTACCGGCCGGCGCCGGCTATCTCCTGATTGGCTCGCTTGGGGCGCGCAGCCGTCTCCGCTCCTCAGCTGGAGCAGGGCAGACAAAAGACGCAGGCTCGGGCTCCGGCAACCGGGCTCAGCCAATCACCATCCGCCCCCACTCTTGGAGGAGCTCGCGTGCGCCCGGCTCCGACTCCTGGCGAGCGGCCAGCGCCCGGACTGTACCATTCTGAGCGAGGCTAGGGGGTAATGGCAAAGTCTGATTAAAGTGTCGCGTCTCGCAGGCTGACGGGGAGAGTTAAAAGTCGAAGCGGAGGATGGTGGCAGTCTTCGTTTCTTAGGCACTTGACAATCTTTGCAGTTAAGGTGCAAAGGAGTGGAAAGGACAGTCGAGCTACCGGCTGTTCCTCCTGTCCCGCCCGGTTGGGTGGCGCCTCAGCGGGGGTGGCAAGGGGGGGCGGGGGAGGAGGTCCCCTCAGCGCAGTTAAAATGAAACTCTAGTGGTTGGAGCCAGGGCAGAGCGTGAGGGGAGCCGGCGCCGTGGTGGTTACCTTTACTACTCCGGCACAGTCGAGCTGACTGGACTCTCCAAGGGGTCGCCATCCCGAAGCTGCGGAAGCTTGGGTTCCCAGCCTGACGCGAATAGAGCCCGAGTCCCAATCCCAGAGGGAATCGCTCTCCGCAGACCAGTGGGACCCCGAAACTTGAACGCAAACCCCCTTTTCAAGCCTTTGTCACTTCCCCAGCTTTCTCCCAACGCGTTCTTTTTTTTTTCCCCTTCCTCTCCATTCTCTCTTCTCCGAAGGACACAAAAGTGGCTTCCGCTGAAAGATTAGGAGGCGTTGGGAGCTTTTCTCTTTGGAGAGCGATTGTGTAGGAAGGATTTTCGGGAAGCTGCTTTTTAACACCACTGCTCTTTGCTTTCCGAGCTTCCCTGTAACCCTCTGAGGTAAAAACCCCGTAGCTTGAAAGTTCGGGGTATTTTGTTGGGTGCTTTAGGAGGAGAGAAGAGGAGGACCTTGTCCTTATCCCAGTAGTTTGGCTGGACTTGTACTGGCCGTTGGAAACCCCCAAGTACATTTCCGTGTGGAACTTTTGCAAATATATATTTAGATTTTTAAATATCAGATAAAAGATATATATGCTTTTTATATATTTCCTGACGACCTGCCGCTGACAGCGCGATGTACAATACGGTGTGGAGTATGGACCGCGATGACGCAGACTGGAGGGAGGTGATGATGCCCTATTCGACAGAACTGATATTTTATATTGAAATGGATCCTCCAGGTATTTGAGAGCAAACTTGTTATTTTTATTATTTTTTTAAATTTTTGGATGGGTCTGATTTGTGCTTAACAAAACCCCGGTGACGTTTTCAGGCCAGAAGTATTCTTGGGTGCGCCAGGTTCGGGATGAGGGGTAGATTGCAGTTATAGCTGCAGTAAAACTGCTCTGGCTTACACCTTTAAAGTTTGCAGTTAGGACCCTGATTCCATTGTCCTGAGGGGGTGGGGGCGGGGGGACTGGAGTGGGAGGAAAGACCCGTTTTGGTTTGGCCTTTGCATGTCATTCAGGGTTTTGACGGCCCTCCACTTTTTTTTTTTTTTAAATAATTCAAGATTTGCTGGCAAGGGATGTATTATAATCCATGCTTGAAGACTTTCCCTTTGTGGCGATTCCTTAAAGCTTATACTTTAGTGCAGTTGTCTGCTATGGTTCGTTGTTATTTTACCTTGGTTAACTTTAGAAACTGAGTTGCCTTTGTGATTATTCATTTTGAGACTCTGTGCTTCTCTCATAGAAACCAAATGCCGGTTAGTGATTTTCAGGGATTGTGCGTTCTTATTCATTCATGGCCTTAGTTAACTGAGGCTTTTTTTCTCCTATGCATATAGTTTCTTAGGTCTGCATGTAGTATTTTACTACTCGTTAATTAATTTATGGTGATTTAACTTAATTTGGAGGGTAGAATTGATATAATTTCGACTCTTAAAAATAATCTTTCTCTTTCCCGTGAATGGGATATATACATATATGTGATAGGTTTCTATATATGTACATGTGAATTGTATATATAAATATATTTTTATTTGAGGACTTTGAGGCCACTAGAGTTATTTTGTGTTTCTCACAGTGAAGGAGAAAGAAAAAAAAAAAAACCAAAGTTTTTTTGTCCTTTAAAGTGTGTCTCATTTTATGGTTATTATAGCTGTCAGATATTCAAACCCTCTTTGCATTTATAGATGGTGCTTTATGTAATGATTTTAAATAAGCAGAGGGCCGTTGTGATTCTTTGTTTTTAATTGAGGATAAATTGGTTGCCTTTTAAACTGTGTTATAGTTAACCTACAGAATAAAGTGTTTCTCATTAGAGAACCTTGCTTTTTATAAGACTATATATATTTTTGGAAACATTTGAAAGGAATGGAGTCCATGCAAGTATAATGGAGTATAAATGTTTTGTAGAAGGTAGTAGCAATTATTTTTGCATCCTTGAAAGTGGCGAATTATCTTCTTTAAAAATTAGTGATAGTGTTAAATGATGCCTTAGAAAGTAATAACAGTATTGAATGACCGACCCTTTTCTGAAAACTCCTAGTGACCACTAAGAGTTTTTCTCTTTTCCTTTGTCTTAGTACTGTCTCCGTTTACTTTTGTGATTGTGGTTGTGATCCAGACGAAGCTCTCCAGTGTTTATAAAGTTTGTGAGATTTGCCACTGTCTATTGTGTGTTTTCCCTTTGTTTCCCCCAATGGTAAAGCAGAACCTCTGTGACATACATTTGTCATTCATGTGTTCAGAAATCCAGGACATCACTGGTCTCTCTCCTGTAAAGAGTGAATATGTCTGTATTTGTAAGAATTATATATTCACATTGCCTTAGAATCATGCTGGATCATAGAGTATCTTGCCTTCCAGACATACAAAGGGAATTTATTGGGCGGGGAGTTGAGTAGGGAGGAGGGTAGGAAGTAAGGAAGGTACTAATGATTGGAAAATTTTAATTTTGTAGAAAAATACTGGCCAAGTTGAGCTGAATATATATATATTATTTGTTTATTTTTGAGGCTGAATCAAACAATATAGCTCAGGCTAGCCTGTAGCTCTATATGGTCTAGACTGGCCTCTCAAACTTGCATTCCTCCTGTCTCATCCTCTGAAGTGCTACGATTACAGGCATGTGCTACTATTTTTGGCTCCAAAATAATTTTTCTTTCTTTTTTTTTTTTTTTTTTTTCGAGACAGGGTTTCTCTGTGTAGCCCTGGCTGTCCTGGCACTCACTTTGTAGACCAGGCTGGCCTCGAACTCAGAAATTCGCCTGCCTCTGCCTCCCGAGTGCTGGGATTAAAGGCGTGCGCCACCATGCCCGGCAATAATTTTTCAGAAAGCTATTGTAATTATACAAAATGTGGGTTTTAATATGCATGTTTAGAAAATTCTGATCCAAACTTTCTTTTTCACTGAAATAAACTTTTGAATTTAAGATGTTTATCCTTAAATGAAATTCTGTATACTAAATATTCAGAACACTGAAAATACAGTTATACTGTGTTTTATATCCTTACTATAGGATATGAAAGAAGCTGCTTTTAAATATGCTGAAACACTGACTATAAATTGAATTTATTTTCTTTCCTTCTTCTTCTTCTTCTTCTTCTTCTTCTTTTTTTTTTTGTCTGTTTGATTTTGAGATACTAGATTGTCCCTGTCTGGTGTAGAACTCAATATATGTAGACTAGGTTGGCCTTGAACTCACAGAGATCCACTTGCCTCTGCTTTCCAAGTGCTAAGATTAAAGGAGTAAGCCACCATATCTGGTCTAAAATGAATGTGTGTGTGTATACATTTTAACATGTGCTAATGTGAATTTTCTCATTATTTTAATTGTTTAATGCCAAATTTTATTTATCAGAAACCATAATAATTACTTCAGAGCAGTTCTTTGATTATCATGAAGAAACAAAAACAGCTAAATAAGACATTTTTTTCAAAACCAAGATACAATGATATTAACATTTTTTTCTTTGATAGTTTTTTTTTTTTTTTAAGATTTTATTTTATTTATTATATGTAAGTACACTGTAGCTGTCTTCAGACACTCCAGAAGAGGGCGCCAGATCTCGTTACGGATGGTTGTGAGCCACCATGTGGTTGCTGGGATTTGAACTCTGGACCTTTAGAAGAGCAGTCGGGTGCTCTTACCCACTGAGCCATCTCTCCAGCCCCTTTGATAGTTTTATACAATACTTTTTTGATCATATTCAGTCCCCCTTACCAACTCTTCCCAGTTCCAACCCCCTTTGATTGGCAGCATGTTTGTGTCCATCTTTTTCCTAGCCTTCTATCCTAACAAAAAGTTCTTTCTCTAATCTTCTAAATTTTCAAAAAAATCTTCCAATGGTGCTGGGTGGTAGTGATCATGCCTTTAATTCCAGCACCCTGGAGGCAGAGGCAGGCAGATAATCTTGAGTTTTAGGCCAGTCTGATCTACAGAGTGAGTTATAGGGCAGCTAAACCTACATAGAAAAACCCTGCCTCAGAAGATGGTTTCTTTGCCTATTAAAAAAAAAAAAAGCCCCACATTGGTTACCCTTGCATATAAAGCCATCTTGCTTTTTCTTCTTAATTTTCTTTTTTTTTTTTTTTTTGTTTTTTTTTGAGACAGGGTTTCTCTGTATAGCCCTGGCTGTCCTGGAACTCACTTTGTAGACCAGGCTGGCCTCGAACTCAGAAATCCACCTGCCTCTGCCTCCCAAGTGCTGGGATTAAAGGCGTGCGCCACCACGCCCGGCCCTTAATTTTCTCATCATAACTTCTATGGAAGCTTTTTTCTTCTTCTTGTTACTTTACGCTTTTTTTTTTTTTAAATCACTTGTAATGGTCACTTGTCAAAATGTTATATATGTTTTGAACTCATTATCAGATGCATTTTCCCCCCAGAATATATATTCCCTGATACCCTTTGTTAGAAGATATTCCTCCCTTTTCTTTTTCTTTCTTTCTTTTTTTTAGAGTACTTCTTAGATGGAATTTCTTTATCATGTTTAGAGTGGCTGCTGCATTTATTTATGAATATTTTGTCTGATGGAATCATGTTCCTGCATGGTTGGAAGTTTCTCAGCTTGTTTAGGGTTTTGGAAGTAGTAGGCAATTTAATCAATATATGTTATAGGTAACTAAGTGTCCCCGTTTCTTTCTAAGTTTAGGTGTGTTTTGCTTAAAGTCCTTGGTCACCTCACTCCTTGGCTGTTGTAATAGCCTAGCTTTGGAGTTAGTTTATTTATTTGGGCCCTTAATTGGAATATTATTAATATTTTTGTGTATTATTTATAGGTTGACTTTAGTCTGACTATAAATATCATACGTTTTAAAACCTGTTATTGCCTTAAAAACTATCTTCCAAAGATCTTTCCCTCTAACTTATCTTTCTTTTCAATAACTATTGTTCATTTCATCATTTTCTTTTTTTCTTTTTTCTTTTGGGTTCATTTTTTTTTTTTTTTTTTTTGGTTTTTTCGAGACAGGGTTTCTCTGTGCAGTCCTGGCTGTCCTGGAACTCACTCTGTAGACCAGGCTGGCCTTGAACTCAGAAATCCGCCTGCCTCTGCCTCCCAAGTGCTGGGATTAAAGGCTTGCGCCACCACGCCCGGCTGGTTTGTTTTTTTCAAGTCATGGTTTCTCTGTGTAGCCCTGGCTGTCCTGGAATTCACTCTGTAGACCAGGCTGGTGTCTTAACTCAGAGAACCCCTGGGATGAAAGTCATGTACCACCATTGTCTGGCTAGATTTTTAGTCTAAAATTGTGTCTAAAGGGGCTAGAAAATAGAAAGATGGCTCACTAGTCAAGAGCTATATAATAGAGAGTCGTTGTCTAAAAGAAAAAAAGAAAAAGAATTGAATTGAATCCAAATAGGAGCTTAATATCTTTTTGGAAAATTAATTTTATCTATCTATCTATCTATCTATCTATCTATCTATCTATCTATCTATCTATCAATCGTCTATTTGTGTGTGGAGTAGGAGTGTTATGGTGTGCCTGTGGCAATCAGATGACAAGTTACAGGAGTTGGTTCTTTTTCTCACCAAGTGAGTCCTGGAGATGAAACTCAGGTTGTCAGGGTTGGCAGCAAGCACCTTTATTCACTGAGCTGTCTTTGTGGCCTAGGTTTCATATTTTAATGTTCCTGTATTTTCTGGCAGCTGTAGAGATACTGTTTATATGAAATGTAAAACTACCTTCGAAATGTTACGATTGGGGTAGAAATATAATTCAATTGTTAGAGTGCTTGTCTAGTATATAAGATACTCTGGGTTTGATCCCCAACACAAGGTAAATTGGGTGTGGAGATACAAGTCTGTAATTCTTCATAGAGGCCGAAGAATCAAGAAGACCACAGCCACACAGTGAGTTGAGACTAGCCTGGGATATGAGATCTGTCTACAAAAAAAAAAAAAAAGAGAGAGAGAGAGAGAAAAAGTACTATCAAGAGTTAGGGTTGTGGGCTAGGCTGGCAAGATGGCTCATTAGGTAAAAGTTCTTGCTAACAGTATCCAGCTTCATAACCTGCATGCGATTCTCCAGAATCCACATGGGAGGAGGAGAAAACTTCCATAAGTTGTCTCTGTCTTCTATCTGGGCACTCTGACACATGTGCACCCACATATACATGTGGGGAACACACACATTAAATAAGTAAGTAAGTAAATAAATAAATGTGGGGAAAAAGCATTAAGCTGGGTGTGCTGCTGCTTGCATCACTCCCAGCATTTGGTAGACAGAAGGGGGAATGTCTGTGTTCCAAGATCAGCATGATTTACATAAGGAATTCCAGGGCAGTCAGGGCTACAAAGTAAGACCCTGTCTCAAAAACAGAAACAAACAAATAAAAGAGAAAGGATTAAGACTGTAGCATACACAGAATAAACAAACAAAATATGGCACTGAGATTGCCAGTAACTCTTACTTCTGAGGTGGGTTTGGATATTGGGGTTACTAGACAAGTAGGCTCTCAGAGACCCTCATCTTTGATATAAGAACTACTGTAGCCAGGCAGTGGCGGCGCACGCCTTTAATCCCAGCACTTGGGAGGCAGAGGCAGGCGAATTTCTGAGTTCGAGGCCAGCCAGGACAGCCAGGGCTACACAGAGAAACCTTGTCTCGAACCCCCCCCCCCCAAACAAAACAAAACAAAACAAAACAAAACAAAACAAAAAAAGAACCACTGTAGAATTTAACTGTACATGATTGATCCTAGAATCATTCACGTTTAAAGAGCTTAGATAAAGTTCAAGATTAGTGGAACATACATTGTAATCTCAGCATCCAGAATTCAAGGCCATCTTGGGTTACTTATCTAGACCTCTTAGGAAGAAAAAGAATAAAAGTCTGTACTGGCTAGTTTTGTGTCAACTTGACACAGCTGAGTTATCACAGAGAAAGGAGCTTCAGTTGAGGAAATGCCTCCATGAGATCCAACTGTAAGGCATTTTCTCAATTAGTGATCAAGGGGGAAAAGCCCCTTGTGGGTGGGACCATCTCTGGCCTGGTAGTCTTGGTTCTATAAGAGAGCAGGCTGAGTAAGCCAGAGGAGGCAAGCCAGTAAGGAACATCTCTCCATGACCTCTGCATCAGCTCCTGCTTCCTGACCTGCTTGAGTTCCAGTCCTGACTTCCTTGGTGAAGTATGTATGGAACAGCAGTATGGAGGTGTAAGCTGAATAAACCCTTTCCTCCCCAACTTGCTTCTTGGTCATGATGTTTGTGTAGGAATAGAAACCCTGACTAAGACAAAGTCTATGTGATAATGGTCCATTAACTCAACACTTGAATTTTGACATTAAATTTTAAAAAGTTTATGTTTTACCTGTATGATTTTGGCCTGCATGTATGTCTGTGCCACATGCATGCCAGATGCCTAAAGAGACCAGGAAAGTGCATTAGATCTTGACTCTCAGGAGTCAGATGGTTTCAAGCCATCCTGTGGGTGCTAGGAATTGAACCCAGGTCTTCCACAAGAGCACTGCTGAGGCATCTTGCCAGCCCCACACATTGTTGTTCTGACAATGTATAAAAGAAAAATGTAATAAAAGATTCTTTTTTAAAATTAAAGGACAGAACTCCTAAGATTCTAGACCATTTTGGGTCTCACCAAGATAAAATTTTGAAATTTAGGCAGCAACATTTCCTCAGTAGATAATTAATTGATTTTTTTACATATATTTATTGATGTGTGTATGTGTGTGTGTTTGTGTGTGCACACGTGCACATGCTCACATCAGGGTCAGAGGAATCAATTGTAGGAGTTGTTTGACCCCCTTTACCTGTTTGTGTTCCAGAGGTTAAACTCAAGTTGTGAGATGCAGGCATGTGCTGTAACCACCAAGCCATTTCACTGACCTGAAAATTAATATTTTAAATTATTTGGCAAGATACAAATATAGTACCGTTTAGAAAAGTGGTTCGTGCTGGAGCTGTGGCTCAGAGGCAGAGCACTTGCCTGCATGTGTGAAGCTTTGTGTTCGATTTCCTACCTCCCAAAGTTCTCAGTGTCTTTTTTTTTTTTTCCAAAGATTTATTTATTATTATATGTAGGTACACTGTAGCTGTCTTCAAACACACCAGAAGAGGGCATTGGATCTCATTTCGGAAGGTTGTGAGCCACCATGTGGTTGCTGGGATTAGAACTCAGGACCTTTGGAAGAGCAGTCAGTGCTCTTACCTGCTGAGCCATCTCTCCAGCCCATCTCAGTGTCTTTTGTCTTAGGATTCTGACTCTTAAAAATTATTGAGGACCTCAAAGAGTTTCTGTTTCAGTGGATCATATTTTTCTTGTTAAAGAGTCTATGTATTAGAGGCTAGACCTGACTCATTATGTACCCCAGTCTGTCTTTAAATTTGTGGTGATCTTACTGTATTATCTCCTCAGTGATGGGATTGAAGGAATATACCATCATTTCTTTAAATCAGCAGTTTTCAACCTGTGGGTCGTGGCCCTTTTTGGGGTACACATGAGATATTCTGCATATTAGATATTTACATTATGATTCATAACAGTAGCAAAATTAGTTATGAAGTAGCAATGATCTTGTAATCTTGTAATCTTATTGTGGTTGAGGGGTTACCACAGCATGAGGAACTGTATTAAAGCGGTGCAGCATTAGGAAGGTTGAGAACACTGCTTTAAATGAATTATATTTACTGTTTTGGAAAAAAACTAAGAAGTGCAAAAAATGCTTAATTCAAGTCAAGTGTGGTGGCACATATCTGTAGTTTCAATACTTTGGTGGTGGAAGCAGCAGGATCAGGAATTTGAGTATATCCTCAGCTACAAAGGGAGTTTGAGGGAAGCCTGAGCTACATGAGACCCTATCAAAAACAGAAAAAGAAAAACATTAATTCATTTAAAAAATAACAGAGCATGGCATATTAAGATTTTAAAATGAAAAAAAATCTTTTCTAAGAAACAAAATAAAGATTAGTGAGAAAAATATTTGTACTGTTTTTGTGTGCTTTTAATATGTGGCTTTATAGCCAGATATTTGAATAATTGCTCTTGCCCTTGAGTCATTGAAATACCATATTTAATAGCCTATGGAGAATTCTACAGATAAGAGAGAATTCTAATGAAGAAGACAGGTTAAGTGGTGGTTTTAGAGGTTCATGCCTCTAATCCTAGCATTCAGAAGGCAGAGGCAAGCAGACCTCTGTGTTCTAGGCTAGCCTGATCTACAGAGGGAGTCCCAGGCCAGTCTGGTCTACAGAGGGATTCCCAGGGCAGCCAGGACTATGGAGAAACCCTGTCTCAACAAAACAAAACAAAAATATTTTTTAATTTTTAATTTATTATTATTTTGTTTTCTTGAGACATGATTCCTAGTTAGGGGTTCAGTTGCTTCAATGAAACTTCATGACCAAAAAACAAGTTGGGGAGGAAAGGATTTATTTAGCTTACACTTCCACATTGCTGTTCATCACTGAAGGGAGTCAGGATAGGAACTCAAACACGGCATGACCCTGGAAGCAGGCGGTGATATAGAGGCCATGGAGGGGTATTGCTTCCTGACTTGTTCCACATCTGTGCTCATCTTTCTTATAGAACCCAGGACCACCAGCCCAGAGATGGTATCACTTACAGTGGGCTGGGCCCTGCTCCACTGATCACTAATTGAGAGAATGCCTTACAGCTGGACCTCATGGGGCATTTCCTCAAGGGAGGTTCCTTCCTCTCTCGTGACTCTAGCTTGTGTCAACTTGACACACAAAACCAGCTAATACACAGGAGTTTCACTCTGTAGCCTTGACTAGCTTTGAACTCCCTGTATATAGATAAGGCTGGCCTTGAATTTATAGAAATCTGCCTGCATCTGCCTCCACAGTGCTGGGACTAGAGGCTTTTGCCACCATGCCTGGGTCCAAGCTGGCTTTGAAACAGGTGATATCTCTTGCCTCCACCTTCCAAATTCTGGAATTACAAGTATAATCTACCTCACTTAATTGTGTTATTATAAAAATGATATTGTAGCCGGGCGTGGTGGCGCACGCCTTTAATCCCAGCACTCGGGAGGCAGAGGCAGGTGGATTTCCGAGTTCGAGGCCAGCCTGGTCTACAAAGTGAGTTCCAGGACAGCCAGGGCTCAGAGAAACCCTGTCTTGAAAAACCAAAAAAAAAAAAAAAAAAAAAAAAAGATATTGTAGTGTGGAATAAATGGTGTAAAAGGTGGGCCAATTTTTAATATTTTATTGAAAATGATTAGTGTTTTCATATCATATATTATAATTTATTCAACTATGTTTCATTAGAAGTGTGATGATTCTTCCATTTGATGATGCTTTTTAAAATTCTCACTGTTTTGATACTAAATACTTGAATTTTTTTCTTAGAATGTAAAGATGCTGGGCTATATTTATAGTGTCTGTATTTTAACATGATAGGTAGAAAAAGAATTACAGGGATGGGGATATGACTTAGTTGGTAAAGTGCTTGACTAGCATCCTTAAGTCCTAGGTTTTATATCTAGCACTGCATACGTTGGGAATACCTATAGCACTTAGGAGGAAGAGACTGGAGGGTTGATCAGAAATTCAAGGGCATCCTCAGTTACAAAATCAATTGAAGGCCAGCCTGGGATGCATGTGACTTTGTTACAAAATTTTAATAAATTAATGAAAAAAATTTAACAAAGGAATTAGAAACATGTCTGTGATCCACATAATTTTTTGATTTAAGAAGTAGAGCCTGAGTAGAAAGAACACAGGAACTAGAAATAGATGATATAGATTCTAGCTCTGCTTCTTTTGAATGTATGTACATTTGTGCATGTATGTAGGTGCATGCATATATGTGTGCATGTGGAGGCCAGAAGTAGACCTTGAGTGTTTTCCTTGATTACTCACCGCCGTATCTTTTGGAAACAGGCTCTCTCACTGAACCTGGAACTCACTAATTGGTTATATTGGCTGGCCAGTGAGCTCTGAGATATACCTGTCCCTGTATACTGAATGAGAGTCATACATGTACAAGATAACACACCTGGCTTTTTTTTTTTTTTTTTTTTTTTTTCGAGACAGGGTTTCTCTGTGTAGCCCTGGCTGTCCTGGAACTCACTTTGTAGACCAGGCTGGCCTCGAACTCAGAAATTCGCCTGTCTCTGCCTCCCAAGTGCTGTCTTTTACTTTTTTCATTCCTTTATTTATTCACTTCATATATCTTAGTTGCAGCCCTCCTTCTTATGGTCCCCCTCAGGATTATTCTTGTGTTTGTACATTAAAAAGTATTAGGAAGTTAATTGTTTTCCCCTTTTAGAATTGAAATTTAGGGATGGGAAACCCATTTTCATTTTCTAACTTGGAGTTCACAAGGCCAGATAGTATATATTAAAAGTTACATAAAAAGACAGCGAGGTGGATCAGTAAGAGCATTTGCTACCAAGCCTGATGACCTGAGTTTGATTTCTGGGATCCACATGGCAGAGAGAGTTGCCTCCAACTTCCACACTTGTGCTGTTTCCTGAGAATACAAATGGATTAATGAACAGAAAGGAGGGGCCGTGTGAGATTGCTCGGTGCATAAAGTGCTCCCTCTGCTGTGCCTGCTGACCTGAGTTTGTCCCCAGGATCCATGGAAAGGTGAAGAAGAGAACTGACTTCATGAAGTTGTCCTCTGGCCTCTACACAAGTGCTGTGGTTTGAATGATTTTACTTCCACACACAGCATAGACAGTTAGTAAGCCAATAAACTCACTGTATCACCAAGTTAAAAAAAAAAAAAGCAAAAAGCATAAATGAGAGCAGGCGTGTCTGTACATGCCTTTAATTCCAGCTCTGTACTTACTTTGGAGACTGAAGCAGGAGTTTGAGGCCAGCCTGAATTGTAAGACCCTGTGTCTTGAAAAAGGAGAAGAAAGCAAACTGTAAGATAGACCTTTTCCTGTTTTGTCCGTTACTTATTGCAAGAAGAGGTAACTTCTCTGGTTGATACTTTTTCTCAGTTGAGGAATATTAGGTCTGAAATAAATTTGCATAGCAACTAAAAATGTGAGAGAACATTGAATAACTATAAACATTTACATTTTAATTTAGTCTGTGTCTATCTCAGTGTGTATGTGTGTATATGCACACATGTACAGATGGAGTTTAGAGGACCACTTGTAGGAGTTGGTTCTCTTACCATCATAGGGTCAGCAGTCAGCAAGTACCTTTACCCATTGACCCAACTCACTGGCCCATAAACTTTAAAGTCAATGAAGTAAACTTGGAATGGGTTATGATTTGAGTACTAACCTTAGAAATTAGGACACTGGGCTGGTGAGATGGCTCAGTGGGTAAGAGCACCCGACTGCTCTTCTGAAGGTCTGGAGTTCAAATCCCAGCAACCACATGGTGGCTCACAACCATCTGTAACAAGATCTGACGCCCTCTTCTGGAGTGTCTGAAGACAGCTACAGTGTACTTACATATAATAAATAAATAAATCTTAAAAAAAAAAAAGAATTAGGACACCACTATAAAGTAATCTATAGATTATATCTTTTAACTAACGTGTATGCTACACTTAAAAATTGGTTGTGTTCCCCCAACCCCAGTATGTTGGAAACTAAGGTCTATATCATAGGATATTTAAGAGAAGTGGCTTTGGAATAAATTGCTTGACTTGCTATTGTGTCTCTTCTACTTGTTAGCATACATCTTTGGGTCATTTACATGTGTTATATTTTCCTCATTTAAAAAAATGGAGATGAGTCTAGGGTGACAGCTCCATTGGTGAAGTACATTGACAGACATAAAGGCCTGACCTCTGTCTCCTAGAAAACTGGGCATGGTGGTGCATGCTTATAATCCCAGCCTGCTTTCTTGTACCACTACATACATGGACATAGACACAGAAAAAAAATTCAAGTGGTCTGATCCTTTGGTAGGGTTACTGTGAAAGTTAATTGCGTGTGTGTGTGTGTGTGTGTGTGTGTGTATTCATATGAATGCCAGAAGGCAGCACTTACTGTCTTTCTGGATTGCTTTCCACATTATCTTTGGTTGGACCCAGCACCAGTTAGTTAGACTGGCTAGCCAGTGAGCTCTAGAATTTCTCCTGTCTCTTCCTCCCAGTACTGGGAATACAGGTATGCACTACCATGCCAGGAGTGCTGGTGACCCAGAGTCAAGGTCCCACTGGGCCATCTTCCTACATTTTTTTTTTTTTTTTTTTTTTGGTTTTTCGAGACAAGGTTTCTCTGTGTAGCCCTGGCTGTCCTGGAACTCACTTTGTAGACCAGGCTGGCCTCGAACTCAGAAATCCACCTGCCTCTGCCTCCCGAGTGCTGGGATTAAAGGCGTGCGCCACCACGCCCGGCTCCTAGTTCCTACTTTTGTGTATTTATTCACTGATACTTTTAACAACTTCTTGACTGTCAGACACTGTACTAGGTGCAGCACTGAGCAAAACAAGTCTTCACAAGTGGGGGAAGAGAATCAACAAATTCATAATTATAATACACAGTAATGGTGATAAGATTATAAATAAAACCAAAGTACAAAAATGGACTCTGAGTTGGGGAACTGATAATGTTAACTGGTTGTGAAAGCAAGTGTGTACATATATGGCAGACATGAGAGCAGGGGAGTTTTCCAGGTAGATACAATATCTGATGACTTAGCTTGAGTCAGGACTGTCTATATCAGTGACATATTCGGGGTTCACATAGGAGACTAGTGGGGTTGGAGTAGAATGAAGGGAAAGTATAAGAAGTAAAAACAAGCTGAAGAGATGGCTCAATGTTGAAAGCGTTTTCAATGCAAGCGTGAGGACTTGAGTTCAGATTCCCTCACACCCTTGTAAATCTGGACAGGATGGCATGAGTCTTTAATTTCAGGCCCCTATGGCAAGATATGACGCAGAGATAGAATCCCTTGAAGCTTGCCTGGTATATGCAGTGCAATGGCAGACAACACAGACCCTGTCCCAAACAAGATAGTACTTGATCGACATCTGATATTGTTCTCTTCCATATCCACACCTGCCTACACAGACAGAGGTGTGCACACATATCATTTTTAAAGGAATTGGAGAGATGGCTTAGCATTTAAGGGTTCAAAGGTCTGGAGTTCTTTTCCCAGTACCCATACAGGTGTCTCAGACCACCTGTAACTCCTGGTTCTAGGGGGAACTGATCCATCTGGCTTCACAGGCACCATATACCAACACATGCACACACACACACTTATGGTAATTTTTTTTTTGAGATAGAGTCTCTCTGTGTAGCCTTTGCAGTCCTAGAACTCTGCATAGACCAGGATGGCCTTCAGCTCACAAAGATCCACCTGCCTCCGTCTCACGAGTATTGGGATCAAAGGTATGAGCCCTGTGCCCAGCAATAAAAATAAGAAAAAAAGAGCGGTGATGGCTAGGCAGTGATGACTCACACCTTTGATCCCAGAACTCTGGAAACAGTGGCAGGTGGATCTCTGTGGATTCAAGGCCAGCCTGATCTACAGAGTGCATTCCAGGACCGCTGGGGCTACATAGTAAAACCCATCTTGAAAAACCAAAAAAGAGAAAGAATGGAGAGAGGGGAAAGAGGAGAGGGAGAGATTGAATATGAATGATACATGTGGTGGAGAGAGAGAGAATATGATATAGGTGGTGGTAGAACATTTTATTGTGTAGGACATTGTGAGCCATTATAAGAACTTAGGTTTTCAAACTCGAGTGAAGGCCCTAGTAAAATGGCTCAGCAAGTAAAGGTACTTACTGCCAAGCCTGTCTGTTCAATTTGATCTACATGGTGGAAGGAGAGAACCAACTCCTTCAGGTCATTGTTGACCTCTACAATGTGTTACATCTGTACATGTGATCGCATACATGCATTCACACAAAATGTAATATAACTTGAGTAGATGAGAAGCCCTCAAACTGTGCTGAGCAGGGATGTACAGTAGCTGCCGGCAGAGAATACAGATTGGTGGAAGTGGAGGAATCAGTCGGAGCTGTGGCAGTAATAAGTAGTGGGTGCATTCTGAATATTATTATTGCTAATTATATGGACTGTCATTTCAAACTGTTTTCTAGTTTCTTAGCTATTTATTCCTGAATGTGAGTTGATTAAAAAATTAAGCAAAAGTTATGTATTTTTACTTTCTTAAAGTGTTATGATTCTGATCTCTGAAATTTGGTTGGTTAGTAGAAGTATATTTGGCCTTGGTTATTGTAGGAAGAGCTGCCATAATATATTTATAAACATTTAGTATAAATCTAGTTTGTACTATAATTTACTTTAAAAGGTAAGTTTTAGAGGCTGGAGAGATGGTTCAGTGGTTAATTAGTTGGCCCATACCTATTGGTAACTCTAGTTCCAGGAGATCTGACACCATCTTCTACCTCCAACAACACCATCCACACACATGGTTCCTGGGCATACATGCAGGCAAAATATTTATATATATTAAAGTAAAACAGACCTTTAAAACCTACTTTTTAAAAGTGGCTTTGAAAGAAGATTTCCCTGAAGGTTCCTAGCTTATCCTATGGGCTTTGACAAGAAGAAGAAATTTGAAGAAATCATGCCATTCACATTTAGTTTTATGTGTTAAAGTTGTTAGTATCTTAGAGTAATTAATATAGATGTATATATTTTCTCTTATTGATGTAGGTTTTTCCTTTATTCAGGTCTAAATTAGGTAGAGTAGACTGATTGCAGTATAATATTGAAGTGCCTAAACATATAGTAGGATACTAGAAGAACTTTTTATTCAGTTTTTGTACGTTTTTTTTTTTTATCATTGTGTGTGTCCTCAGAGGCTAGGTAAGTTTGTGGCCAGCCTAGGCTACATTGTGAGACCCAGTCTCAAAAACAAAAACAAAAACAAGCAAAAACAAACAAACCAACCCCAAAATATGGAAGACAGGGACTAAAAGAAGGAAGAAGAAAAGGAGAGGATGGGAGAGAAACCCTTTTTGAAAAAGAAAACAAGAGCCTTTCACTCTGTCACTTTCTTTAGCAGGCCACATGACTCAAACCATCCTCCTTTCCCTCAGGATAGTCTGTTCGCTCAACTATTTTTGTTTTTGGTTTTTCAAGACAGGGTTTCTCTGTGTAGCCCTGGCTGTCCTGGAACTCACTTTGTAGACCAGGCTGGCCTCGAACTCAGACATCCACCTGCCTCTGCCTCCCAAGTGCTGGGATTAAAGGTGTGAGCCACCACGACCGGCCATGAACTCTTTGTACAAAGCTGCTGTCTGTTCTGACTGCTGCTAACCTTTAAGCTTTCATAACCTCTTCATCTACACTAAGAGAACTTCCTTACTGATTTTTCTTTTTTCTTTCTTTCTTTCTTTTTTTGGAGGCAGGGTCTCACTTTGTAGCCCTGGCTGTCCTGGAATCAGGCTAGCCTCAAACTCATGAGATCCACTTGCATCTGCCTTCCAAGTGCTAGCGTTAAAAGCGTTCACTATTATGCCAGGCCCAGTTTCTCATTAATCCGTCTATTTTTCAGATTGGCAACCAGTTACCTGGTGCTACACAGCTGCTGGTAAAATCAGCAGTCTCACCCCAAGTGCATTCAGGACCCCATTTGCAAATCAGACACGTCGAACACAGTTCCCACCTTACAAATGTTTCAACAAAACTTAAGGTACATTAATTCACACATGCACTAAGCTGTTAATTCTCTGTGATTGTAATATATAAGTCCCTCCTCTGCTTAAATACTTTTCTTAATATGATTCAAACGTTTAGTCAACCACTAGTTCCTAACAGAGCTAGGTCTTGGAGACTGAGCAATTATTGATTCAGTTCCTATCATAATGGAATTAATAGCCTAATAAGGAATAAAGAAGCTAAACTACTACTAATAAACGTAAATAATTTTTAAAAATGGGCCAGAAAAATGACAAACAGTTGAAGGTACTTGCTACACAGCCTAATGACCTGAGCTCAATCCCAGAGACCCACATGCATACATCTGTGAAGACATTATACAGCAACACCTTCATTTTTGTTCCATTTATCAGTCATGCTTTGGCTTTTAGAGGGCTTTCTGCTTAATTTAAAAAGTATCACTGGGTGATTTAGACTTGTGGGATATTAGTTCAGAACTTGGGAGGTTAAGTCTTTCTCCAAATAATCATTAACTATAAGAATAGCTGTCACATATTGGACTGGGACTGATCTGAGGTGCTCTTTGGTTTCTAGGGTTCAGTAATGAAACTTTAGGGTTCTCAGATAGAATGTATACTTTGTGTCTTATACACTATTTGGGACATATTATACTAAAAAGTATTGTTTATTTGAAATTCAAATTTAGTTGGGTGTTATATATTTTTTATTCGTTAAATCTGGCAACCCTAATTTAGGGAAAGGCTGCTAACTGGACAACATCTTCTAGTACATTTTCTGTACAGTGATGTGTAACTTGATGAAGTCGATATCTGAGTGAAAATTCAACAGAAATTCACTAAAACAATGGATCTATAACTGGAACTGGAACTGAAAAGACCAAAGAGTAAGGGCATCTGGCTTGGTCTGACCAAATGCTATTAAGCTTTGATATTGCCTCCAGTTCTTTTGGAATTACAAATCTCTGTTGTTTTTTTTCTCAAGTTGGCTTTCCCAGTGATAAAGGTGGCTGCTGCCTTTGGGTCCTGGAATGACAAGTATCCTTATTTTTTTCTTTTTTTTTTTTAATTAGGTATTTTCCTCATTTACATTTCTAATGCTATCCCAAAAGTCCCCCATACTCTCCCCCCTACTCCCCTATCCACCCACTCCCACTTTTTGGCCCTGGCGTTCCCCTGTACTGGGGCATATAAAGTTTGCGTGTCCAATGGGCCTCTCTTTCCAGTGATGGCTGACTAGGCCATCTTTTGATACATATGCAGCTAGAGACAAGAGATCCGGGGTACTGGTTAGTTCATATTGTTGTTCTACCTATAGGGTTAACCTATAGCTGCTATACCTATATCTGCTTGTTGGGTCTTTCAGAGGGCAGTCATGCTAGGTCACTTTTTAATGAGCTCTTCATAGCCTCAGTAATAGTTTCAGGCCTTGGGGCTTTTCCTTAAGCTGGATATGAATAAGTATCCTTATTCATAGACGGTAAAGATGATGTTACATGAGCATAATACAGAAAGCTCGATGTTGAGTGTGATGTGACCACCTCTGTGCTGTGAAGGATCACTGTTTTAGAATCTGTCTAGACAGGAGCTGTTAGAACTACGTCAAGGGTTTGTCACAACACAGATTGCTTGGCCTTACCTTCATGGCTTCGATTTAGTAGGTCCCTATGAGTTTGAGTTCTAGGAATTTGTAACAAGGGTTAGACTGGCATTGCTAGTCACAAACCACACTTTTTTTTCTAATTTAATTTTATTTTTAATTTAGTTTTTACATTCCATATTCCACTTCCCGCCCCCCATCCACCCTCTGTCTCTCCATATCCCACACCTTCTCCCCACTCCACCATGTCTCCATGTGGATGCCCCCACCCCACCTGACCTCTAAACTCCCTGGGGTCTCCAGACTCTTGAGGGTTAGGTGCATCATCACTGACCCAGAAGTCCTCTACTGTATGTGTGTTGGGGGCCTCATTTCAAATGGTGTATGCTGTCTGTTTGGTGGTCCAGTGTTTGAGAGATCTTGGAGGTCCAGATGAATTGAGACTGCTGGTCCTCCTATAGGATCACCCTTCTCAGCTTCTTTCAGCCTTCCCTAATTCAACCACAGGGGTCAGCTGCTTCTGTCCATTGGTTGGGTGCAAATATCTGCATCTGACTCTTTCAGCTGCTTGTTGGGTCTTTCAGAGGGCAGTCATGCTAGGTCACTTTTTGTGAGCTCTTCATAGCCGCAGTAATAGTGTCAGGCCTTGGGGCTTCTCCTTGAGCTGGATTCTACTTTGGGCCTGTCACTGGACCTTCTTTTCCTCAGGCTCCTCTCCATTTCCATCCCTGTAATTCTTTCAGACAGGAACAATTAAGGGTCAGAGATGTGACTGTGGGATGGCAACCCTATCCCTCACTTGATGTCCTGTCTTCCTGCTGGAGGTGGGCTCTATAAGTTCCCTCTCCCTACTGTCTGGTGTTTCTTCTAAGGTCCCTCCCTTTGAGTCCTGGGAGTTTCTCACCTCCCAGGTCTCTGGTGCACTCTGGGGAGTCCTCCCAATCTCCTATTTCCTGAGGTTTCCTGTTTACATTCTTTCTGCTGGCTTCAGGGCTCCAGTCCTTTTCCCTCACCCAATAACAGATCAGGTTCCCCACTCTGCTCCACTCCCCCCCTACACCCCATTGACTTTCTCTCCCAGGTCCTTCCCTCCCTCCCCACTTGTGATTGCTTTCTTCTCTCTCCCAAGTGGGACTGAGGTATCCTCACTTGGGCACTTCAGCTTGTTGAGCTTTTTGACTTCTGTGGACTGTATCTTGGGTATTCTGTACAGCTTTTTTTCCAGCTAATATCTACTTATTAGTGAGTACATACCATGCATGTCCTTGGGTCTAAGTTACCTCACTCAGGATGATATTTTCTAGTTCCATCCATTTGCCTGCAAAAGTCGGGATGTCCTTCTCATTCCATTGTGTAAATGAACCACATTTTCTGTATCCATTCTTCTGTCACGGGACATCTAGGTTGTTTCCAGCTTCTGGCTATCACAAATAAGGCTGCTATGAACACAGTGGAACACGTGCCCCTGTGGCATGGTGGGGCATCTTTTCGGTATATTCTCAAGAGTGGTTTAGCTGGATCTTCAGGTAGATCTATTTCCAGTTTTCTGAGGAGCCTCCAGACTGATTACCAGAGTGGCTGTATCAGTTTGCAGCCCCACAGCAATGGAGGAGCGTTAGAACCACTGCTGTGACAAATCAAGGCCCGGTCCTGAGCTGAGGAACAGGTTAGTCCCATCTGAATTTCTTACCAGGGTTGGGAAGGAACAGGTATTTTAGAGAAACGATCACTGTGTCTGTGAAAAGAAAAAAGAAGATGCTGGATTCTTAGATACCCACTTTTCTTCCCACTTATTTAGGCAATAGCTTCTTGATTTTTCTTACAAAAAAAAATTCAATACCACTTGCAATCAATGTGGTAAGGTAGAGGTGGCCTGATCTCTGGTCTAAAGATAGGCTTATGGTCCACCCCTGATCAGTAAGGGCTGTTGCTGGGTGATTGGCCCACTAGTGAATAGGGCAGTGATCTTCGCAGTAAATGAACATTCTATTTACTCTTCTCACTGATAATCTGAAAATGACATAAGCCTTATCTTCAAGGAGCTCAGACCCACATTGTTAAATACATGCAGTACTTCCCTGTATAACCCCTTTATTTTCATCTGGCTGTCATAAAATGTACACTTTCATTTTATTAATATTGTATTACCCTTTAAATTACATTTTATTTACTTGTGTGTATGTCTATGTCTGTGGTATGTTCTGAGGGTTCCAACCTTGAGGGCGATGGTCTTTCCTTTCAGGGTTTTTACAGAAATCTGCATCTTGGTGGTGGTTCTAGCACAGAAGGTGAGCCAGAAAGAAAGATCCTGTTTTTATAAAACAAATAAAATACAAAGTGTATTTTACATCTTTTGTCTAGGATTATACAAACACAAAGAAAGGTATAAAAGTATTTTTCATGTACTCATTTGGTGGGATGTAGCAAGTAGACAAAACAGTCTTTGTGTTCTTCTATGAGTGGAGATAAAACAGTAGGCAAATAACAAGTAAATATAGTTGGTTAGGTAGAGATAAGTAGTGTAGAAAATGAAGTGACTGGCAAAGGGGGGTTGGAGGGCAGAGAAGGAATTGCTGTGTGAGTAGTCAAAGAAGGCCTCACTAATGTAGTGGCTTAAGCTTATTGTAAGATATATACAGAACTATCTAAACTATAAATATGTAATTTATTGAGTTACATAAAGTGAACCACCCTATAACCACCACCTACATAAAGATGAAGATAGCCAGCTTCTAAGAAGTCTCAGGCACTCCTGTTTCCAATTATAGCCTTTTTCTCAACAGGTAATTATTAAGTTGACTTTTTATAGCAATTACTTTTTTTCTTTATAGTTATATCCCTAAATGGTGCATATTGTTTCTGTCTGCTTTTGAGTTTGTTATACATGGAATTTTTTGTTTGTTTTGTTTTTTGAGACAGGGTTTCTCTGTGTAGCCTTGGCTGTCCTGAAGCTCACTCTGGAGACCAGGCTGGCCTCAAACTCAGAAATCCACCTGCTTCTGTCTCCCAAGTGCTGGGATTAAAGGCATGTGCCACCACTGCCTGGCTTATACATGGAATTTTGAAGAATGCATTTTCTTATTCTTTTGTTTATTATTTTCTATACTGTTTTCATATAATGATAGTTTCTTTTTTGTTAGTATGAGGTATTTTGTTGTGTATTCGTTCATTTTTACTTTTTTCTTAGACAAGTGCTCACTCTGTATCCTTGACTAACCTGGAACTCCCTATGTAGATCAGGCTGGCCTCAAACTCAGAGATCCACCTACCTCTGCTTTCTGAGATTAAAGGCATGCACCACCACTGTCATTCTGTATAGCCCTGGCTGTCCTGGAACTCACTTTGTAGACCAGGCTGGCCTCAAACTCAGAAATCCCCCTGCCTCTGCCTCCCAAGTGCTGGGGTTAAAGGCGTGTGCCACCATGCCTGGTTTACCACCGTCATTCTTTATTTTTCCTTTTTATAAGAGTTCTTTTTATAACCTTAGTCCACATGGATCAAAGATAATCTTCCCACTTTAAATAATTTTACTTTGGTTGTTTGAGACGGTTTCTTACTATGAAGTCAAGACTGCTCTCAAACTTGTGATCTTCTTTCTCAGCCTCCTGAGTACTGAAACTATGTGTATGTATTAATGTATTCAATCTTCAACCTAGTAATTTTAATCACCTCTGCAGAACTCTTTTAATCAAGTGATGAAATATATTCAGAGGATGGCATATGGACAATTTTTACGAGGGTAGTTATTCTGTCAGTAACTCTAAATTTGAAGAAGATAAAATTTTACCAACCAAAGTTGAATTTGGTAATACATGTGTTTAATACCAGCATTTCAGAGGCAGAGGCAGGCTGATCTCTGAGTTCGAGGCCAGCCTAGTCTACAGAGTGATTGCCAGGACAGCCAGGGCTACACAGAGAAGCCCTGTCTTGAAACAAAACAAAACAAACAAAACTGTGTTTCAAAAAGGGGAGCAAGAATGAGTTGAAAAGAGAGAAGGTAAGGATGGATGTTCTGTGAGGTATAGAGCCATGAGAGTTGTGTGTTTGGAGGAGCTATGGACGTTTTGTTTGTTCTAGGATGAAAAGTGCCTGTGGGAAAGCTCTTGAGAAAGTGAGCCTGGAAGAGCGGGCAGAGACAGAGGCGGTGTTGAGTGCAGATGTTATCCTGTATGTAGTAGCTGGCTCTTGGCTCTAACAGTTGCTAAGCTCGGGTGGTTAGTTTTGAGAACTGCTTTCAGAATAAGCAATGAAGGTAGGAAAAGAACCAGGGATGCATTTTCAAAAAGGAAATGGATTCCTACTAGGATTAAATCCAACGTGATTATGTGAAATGAAGGTAGATTCTACTCTACTTTTCTGTAGGGAGGGCCTTGATAAGACATACTTAGGGAGTGGAATAGGCATCAGAGTAATAGATTTAAGAGTAAACATGAGGTGAGGAAACAAACAGGAAATATGAATTGCCTTTAGAAAACAGCAAACCTGAAAGTTAACTAGAGAAGGAAGAACAGTTTATGTAGCTCAGGCTATCCCTGAACTTAAGTCGTTATAATGACCTTGAATTTAGGATTCTCCTGCCTCCTACTCCTGACTGGGCTTATAAGCATGTGCCGCCATGCCTGGTACATGTTAGGCTGGTGTTCACACCCAGGGATTCATACATTCTAGGCAAGCACTCTCCTACCTGAGCCACATTCCCATCCCAGGAAACATGTAAGAATATTAGAGTTGAACTTGTTTCCTATTTTCAGGCTTTATATAGGTAAACTTCAAACAATGGGTCTGTGTGATTAGATGGAGAGGAAGGTGGTGGATTTGAAGATATGAAGGGATTATTAGCTTAGCAAAGGAAGAGAGAAACTTTGCCCAACACTCAGAAGTCTGAACGTGAGTTTCAAGAAGAATGGAGGTTGGGTGATAGAATTGGGTGGCTGCAGAATTATTTTTTTCTGGTAAAGGGCACAAGAAGGGGGAAATGGGAAACACTTATCACTTGTGGGTTTGCTTTTCAGGGTTTCAGGTGCTTGTGGTCAACTGCAATCTGATAGTAATAAATGAAAAATTCTAGCAACAATTGATAAAGGTTAAATTGCATGTTGTCCTGTGTAGTGTGATGAAATCTACTGATCCTAATACATCATGCATAGGACACAAATCTTCCCTTTTGTCACACAGAGGCCCTGGCAGTCACGTAGTAGCCATTTTCATTATTAGATCTACTGTTGGAATATCTCTGGACTTTTGTTCGTTTAACCCTTCTATCATAGCCTAACCGTGTAACACAATGCCTTCCTCAGTTACCACCCTTTACCCCATCATTTAGGGATTGTGCCATCATCGCACAGCATTAGAGGAAGGGTGGATACAGCATAATAAGATATTCCAAGGGAAACCACATTCATAAAACCTTTTTATTAACAGTATATTGTAATTTTTGTATTTTCTTAATCTCTTACATTTAGTTTATAAGTTTAACTTTGTCATAGGTGTATATGTACAAGAGAAGATAGTTTCTATTAGATTCAGATGTTATCTATGGCTTTAGGTATCCATTTGAGATCTTGGAGTATATCTTCCTTGGATCAGATTAGAGTGACCATTGGCCACTCTGTGGGATGGAAAGGTCACTCACTGCTTAGAGGCATGTGGATAAATTGCTAACAAAACAGTAATAATCTCAGTTACCATTAGAAACTATAAATTGGAAGTGGCATGATTTTCTAAACTGTTGTAATTTCCTTCAGGAGAATTCAGAAGCTGTGGCATAGTAATAATAGAAACAGGGTTTTGGGGTTTTCCCCACAGTGGAATGACAAAAGAACAGGGAGCTTGCTAGTGAGTTCCAGGCCAGCCTGGTCTATAGAGCGAGTTCCAGGATAGCCAGGGCTACATAGAGAAACCCTGTCTCAAAAAAACAAGATAAATAAATAAATAAATAAATAAATAGGAAAGCCTCAGAGAAACCTCTTGTTAGCCTTCATATATATATATATATATATATGTATATTTTAATTTAAAATTATTTTAAACCTATACATGAAAACTGTATACATATGTTGGGTACCATATGATATCTATCTTAATGCTTAGATCAGGTTAAAGAGATTTATGTTTAAAAAAAAAAATCTCTCGGGGCTGGTGAGATGGCTCAGTGGGTAAGAGCACCCGACTGCTCTTCCGAAGGTCCGGAGTTCAAATCCCAGCAACCACATGGTGGCTCACAACCATCCGTGTTGAGATCTGACGCCCTCTTCTGGAGTGTCTGAAGACAGCTACAGTGTACTCACATAGAATAAATAAATCTTAAAAAAAAAAAAAAAAAGAAAAAAAATCTCTCTACCTTTTCCAACCCATGGTCTTGAGCATGAAAGGCAAGTAAGTACTCTACCATTGAGCTTCATCTCCAACCCGCCATCTCCCACTTTTTTTAAAATTAGGTATTTTCTTCATTTACAATTCAAATGCCATCCCAAAACTCCCCCATACCCTCGCCCACCCACTCCCACTTCTTGGCCCTGGCATTCCCCTGTACTGAGGCATATAAAGTTTGCAAGACCAAGGGGTCTCTCTTCCCAATGATGGCCGATTAGGCCATCTTCTGCTACATATGCAGCTAGAGACACGAGCTCCTGGGGTACTGGTTAGTTCATATTGTTGTTCCTCCTATAGGATTGCAGAACCCTTTAGCTCCCTGGGTTCTTTCCCTAGCTCCTCCATTGGGGGCCCTGGGTTCCATCCAATAGCTGACTGTAAGCATCCACTTCTGTGTTTGCCAGGTACTTTTTTTTCTTTAAAGATTTATTTATTATTATGTGTAAGTACACTGTAGTTGTCTCCAGGCACCCCAGAAGAGGGCGCCAGATCTCATTACGGATGATTGTGAGCCACCGGGTGGTTGCTGGAACTGGAACTCAGTTAAAGAGCAGCCAGTGCTCATAACTGCTGAGCCATTTCTCCAGCCCCCGCTTTTGTTTTGTTTTTGTTTTTGTTTTTGTTTTTGTTTTTTGTTTTGGTAGAAAGGATCTCTACATAGCTCAGGGTGACCTTGCATTTGAGATCCTGCTTCCTTGCCTCTCAAGTGGAAGGACTGTAGACCAACATCTTACTATTTTACATATATATGAAATCATGCTGCATTTGTCTTTCTGTGTCTTGCTTGTTTCACATTTTTCTATTTTCATGCCATGAATCATAGTGTTTCTCTGTGTAGCTTTGGCTGTCTTGGAACTTGCTCTGTAAACCGGGTTGGCTTTGAACTCACAGGGATTTGCCCGCCTCTGCCTCTTGAATGCTGGGATTAAAGGTGCACTGCACCACTGCCCAGCACCCTCTACACATTTTTAAAGATTAAGAAATTGTTTAGATTTATTTTTTGTCTTTTATGTATATGGTGTTTTGCCTTGTGTTCAGAGTAGCTGGAAGAGAGCATTGCTTTCTCTGCACCTGGAGTTACAGATGGTTATGAGCCACCATGTGCATGCTGGGGATTGAACTGGGTGCAGAGTCCTGTAAAAGAGTAAAAAATACTCTTAACTGCTAAGAAAATCGCTCCAGCTCTTAAAAACAAGGTATTAGTTTTATTTTAAATTGTGTGTGTGTGTGTGTGTTTGTGTGTATATGTCAGAATGACCTTGGAGTACCTGATGTGGTTGTTGAGAATCCAGTCCTCTGTAAGAGTACCATGCACTCCTAACTGCAGGCCTATCCCCCCCTTTCCCCCAACTTAATATTTGAGACAGGGTCTCACCGTGTCTCCTCACAGTCACTATGTAGCCTCAAACTTAGAGGGCTCTGACTACCTCTGCCTCCTTAAAGCTGAGATGAAAGGCATGTACCACCATGCCTGATGCCCACCCCTTTTTAATGGCCAAACAATATTTTATTTTGCATACATGCCATGCTTTATCTATTTGTGAATTGATTTATATTTAGATTGTATTTCTTATGAATAAATGCTATGAGAAGCCGGGCAGTGGTGGTGCACGCCTTTAATCCCAGCACTTAGGAGGCAGAGGCAGGCAGATTTCCAAGTTCGGAATTCCAAACTACAGAGTGAGTTCCAGGACAGCTAGAGCTATACAGAGAAAACCCTGTCTCGAAAAACCAAAAAAAAAAAGCTATGACAAACACAAGGGTACAGTATTCTTCTTAACACTTGATTTCACGAAAATAGAGTAGAATTGTTAGATCATATCATTCTGCTTTTGTTTTTTGTCTACTGGGTCATATGGTTTTTTTTTTTCTTTCTTCTTAACTACCATAATTTTGCAAACAGTTGTTATCTTTATTGATTTTTTTATTTTATATGGGTATTTTGCTTATATGTTTGTCTTTGCTTTGCACATGCTTTCATGAAGGCCAGAAGGGGGTGTTGGATTCTCTGAAATTGGAGTAACAGTTGTTAGCTGCCATGTGGAACACTTGTTATCCTTTGTCATGCTTGCCCACCTTTGGTGTTGGTGATTGACCCAAGGCTTCATACAAACTAGGCAAGTGCAACCAAAACTACTACAACCAAAATCCCCAGATTGTTGTTATTGCTGTTGTTTGGTTTTTTAGACAGAGTTTCTGTGTATAGCCCGGGTATCCTTGTGCTTTTTCTGTAGACAGGGCTGGCCTCAAATTCACAAAGATCTGCCAGCCTCTGCTTCCCATTAATCTGCTGGGATTAATGGTGTGCACCACTACCACCCGGCCAAAGTCCCCAGATTTTATATAGCTTAATCCAGATGCTGTCCTCACTCCCAGATTCAGAATGTAACTTGAATTACATCAGTAAGAGCTGTAGACTTCCAGAACTTTCCAGAACCTGTAAAGCCAGAATCAGGAAATATTTTGTTCACATGATATACCAGATGACATGAAAAAAAATAGCAGTATGTCAAAGGAGGCTTTATATAAGGTGTGTTTTCAAATGATGAGCAGAATCTCGGACTTTCTTTGTAGTGGATCTGGAAAGGACTGGCTTCACAGCCTCCTGGTGTTCTGAGCTGGAACAGACCTTCCCAGTGCTTGTCAAGCTCCCCTGCTTGGCTTTTGACAGTAAAACTGGTAGTTCTCCCAGCACCAATTTCTACAAACCTTAGTGCCACAAACACCTCACTTTCTGAGAAGATTCATCAAAGAATCCTCTTCTTTAAAACTATTTTAAAACTATAGATTTTGTCTATTTATAATGAGAACATGCAGGACAGATAGGACAGCTGCCCTCATGCCCATGTACACTTCCTTTTTCTATGCGTTGACTGTTTCAGTGTCAGGAGGAAGCTCTTCACACTCATACTATATATTTGCTGCTATGGCTTTTGTGTAGGGTATGGTGAAAGTATTGTGAATTGAGAAATAGCCACCTTGATCACCCACCAAACTAAAAACTTCATAAAGAAATTAAAACAGGGGCTGGTGAGATGGCTCAGTGGGTAAGAGCACCCGACTGCTCTTCCGAAGGTCCAAAGTTCAAATCCCAGCAACCACATGGTGGCTCACAACCATCCGTGTTGAGATCTGGCGCCCTCTTCTGGAGTGTCTGAAGACAGCTACAGTGTACTTATATATAATAAAAATAAATAAATCTTAAAAAAAAAAAGAATAAAAATCTGTTTAAAAAAAAAAGAAATTAAAACAGGGTGAGTTCAAGGCCAAACTAGCAACTAGCAAAACTGTCTCCAAAACAGAGGGTTGCCAGTGGAGCTCAGTTTGTGTGTGCACAGTTCCCCCGTCCTTGTTAGAGAGAAGAGAGAAGAGAGAAGAGAGAAGAGAGAAGAGAGAAGAGAGAAGAGAGAGAGAGAGAGAGAGAGAGAGAGAGAGAGAGAGAGAATAAAACTGGGCTGGGGATATAGTTCTGTGCTAGGTAACTAGCATGTACAAGACCCTGACTTCCATTCCCAGTATCATAAATAAAAGGTAGGAAAGGAGAAGGTAAAGAAGAAAGAGAAAAAAGAATGGGGAAGAAATTAGATCCTCACAGAGACTTAGTAAAATGCTCAGAAAAAGTTCTCACAGATTGCTTCTAATCTAATGAACTGATGGTGTTTAACCATTTTCTTTCTTTCTTTCTTTCTTTTTTTTTTTTTTTTTTTTTTGGTTTTTCGAGACAGGGTTTCTCTGTATAGCCCTGGCTGTCCTGGAACTCACTTTGTAGACCAGGCTGGCCTCGAACTCAGAAATCTGCCTGCCTCTGCCTCCCGAGTGCTGGGATTAAAGGTGTGCACCACCACGCCCGGCTGTTTGACCATTTTCAATTGCTAAGACCTTTAAGAAATGATGACAGTAAAACAAGTTATCGAAGCTGAGGAATGCACAGAAGCACAGTAGACAGCCAGCCAGTGCACAATGAAAGTATGCACCGTGAGGCAGCTTGGCACTAATACCCAGTTGTTTACATCATGATTTCCTAATGCATATACAAGATTTAAAAAATGAATAAATTTGAAGAGATACCAAGAAAAATATAAGAAACTAAAATAGAGTGTCAGAAAAAGATAATAGCAAATAGAACTTTTTACCTATTTATAGTGGTATATTTAGATAGTTGCTCTATTATAATAAAGGCAGATTAAATCATACAGTGATATTCTGTTTACTAAAGGATACTAAATTAGTGACAGAACACTTATGGGCCTGACAAGTAGCTCTGATGTTATCTGACTTATTCATCTTTGGTAGATGCTGGTAAAACTGAAAGACCTAATCAGTAAAAACCACAGGCCACTTGTAAAATGAAAACTTCTTTGTAGTTCCCAGTGTGGAACCCTGTGCCTAGTGCATCCTTCTTGAAGATTCTACCACTGAGTTTTAGCCCCGCCCTAAAGAGAACAAAAACAGTCTTAAAAGTAGTTTAGGCCTCTAAATAAATTCCTAATCTAGGATCAGCTGTATTATTTTTCAGTTTAAAGGGAACAATGTAAATGGTTCTTTTTCACATAAAGTAAATGATCAAGCATATCACAGTGGTTGGGTTCTCACGAACCATGCATGTTCAACTTAAAATGTTCACCTTGTATGACATTTAGCTGTCAGTTGGAACACTGGGTGGCAATGAAGCAAGATCTTTATCGATGATGTATTTCATACAGAAGTGCTGCTGCGTGTATGCAACTGTGTTGATGGTCTGAGCCATGTCACTGCTTGGCTTGGGTTTTCTTTTTTTTTTTTTTTGATTTTTAATATTTTTATTACATATTTTCCTCAATTACATTTCCAATGCTATCCCAAAAGTCCCCCATAGCGCCCCCCACTTCCCTACCCACCCATTCCCATTCTTTTGGCCCTGGCATTCCCCTATATTGGGGCATATAAAGTTTGCAAGTCCAATGGGCCTCTCTTTCCATTGATGGCCGACTAGGCCATCTTTCGATACATATGCAGCTAGAGACAAGAGCTCCAGGGTTCTGGTTAGTACATCATGTTGTTCCAACAATAGGGTTGCAGATCCCTTTAGCTCCTTGGGTACTTTCTCTAGCTTCTCCATTGGGAGCCCTGTGATACATCCAATAGCTGACTGTGAACATCCACTCCTGTGTTTGCTAGGCCCCGGCATCGTCTCACAAGAGACAGCTATATTTGGGTCCTTTCAGCAAAATCTTGCTAGTGTATGCAATGGTGTCAGCGTTTAGAAGCTGATTATGGGACAGATCCCTGGATACGGCAGTCTCTAAATGGTCCATCCTTTCATCACAGCTACGAACTTTGTCTCTGTAACTCCTTCCCTGGGTGTTTTGTTCCCAATTCTAAGAAGGTGCACAGTGTCCACACTTTGGTCTTCATTCTTCTTGAGTTTCATGCGTTTATCAAATTGTATCTTATATCTTGGGTATCCTAAGTTTTGGGCTAATATCCACTTATCAATGAATACATATTGTGTGAGTTCTTTTGTGATTGTGTTACTTCACTCAAGATGATGCCCTCCAGGTCCATCCATTTGGCTAGGAATTTCATAAATTCATTCTTTTTAATAGCTGAGTAGTACTCCATTGTGTAAATGTACCATAATTTCTGTATCCATTCCTCTGTTGAGGGACATCTGGGTTCTTTCCAGCTTCTGGCTATTATAAATAGGGCTGCTATGAACATAGTGGAGCATGTGTCCTTTTTACCGGTTGGGACATCTTCTGGATATATGCCCAGGAGAGGTGGCTTGGGTTTTCTACTGAGAACCTTATCTCCTGTTGCAGAAGTGAGCTTAAGACGGTCATCCTAGGGGATGTTTGAAGTTTCCACCCCCAAAAGAAGTAGCATCCATCAGATAGCTTTAGCAACAGCTGTCTTCTGTTGAGCCTGCTCCTCTATGGACCACCAAGAATTTCATATTATTCTTCCTGTTCATGTACTTTGCAAAGAGGCCAGCATCCATTGTGAATCCTCAAGCATACACTTCAAAGGACTTTGAGCTTTGTTCATCAGAAACAATGACTTGAGTAACTGTTCTGTCAAACTTAGCACATTTTCTAGCTTTTAGAACTATCTCAAGTTTGCCGAGCATCTTCTGTTGTTATGAAAGCCACTGCCTACAAGCCCAGTAGCCCATTCTTCTGCTGCCTGGCATTTGACTGAGCACTGGCTAGTTCTGAATGATTCATTCTTCTCTGGTAGCAGCAATCATTATCTTATGTTCTTATTGTCTGTATGATAACAGGCTACACACCAAATTTTCACAGTATTCCTCAAGGCACCATAGGACAGTACACCTTGACTATATCTATGTGCCCATTCTTGGTCACATGGTAGAGTGGTGAATCTTTTTGATAGTCAGTGGTGTTTACCAAAGCATTGTGCTGGAACAGCAATTCTATATCTTCAGGTACCCATGACCATAGGGTTCATGCAATGGTGTCCATCCAATGTGGTCTTTAACTTTTGGGTCATTTCCATTTTGTAAAAGGTATTCAACAGAAGGTATATTGCTTTTAATAGAAACAACATGAAGCACAGTCTCTCCTGTGATTTCATTTCCTGGTGCAGTACTGGGTGATGACTTCACTGTGCAGGGCTTGACATGGTTTGTCTGTGAGTTGAATTATTCAGCATAAGTAGAGGTGTGTCCAGTGAAAGTTTAAGGGAGTCATCTGATATGGTAGTTTCTCCTGAGTGTGACATCAACTTTTCACTCAGAGATGAGTGTTACCAGTAACATCTGGTTGACAAAGCAGACTGATGGTTGGGGTGTAGGAAAAGGTTAATATTACTAAGGAGCAAAAATCGTTGTGGAGGTGGGGTGGGATTTCAGTTGTCCACACATGAGCAAAATTGTTCTGCACTTCAGTCCTGCATGCCAAGTGTTCAGTGAAGTCTGGATCGAATGTGGCAGCTCAGTGATGCTGAGGAAGAGAGTGTCTACTCTCTGCTTTTGTAAAAAGTTGATTAAAACTTTTCCCCCCCTTATTTTAGAAAGTTGAATGTTTTGTTTCTTTTGTTTTACAGAAGGCTTTCAAAAAGTTGAAAATTTAATTAAAATAACACATTTTCTTTCCATATAACTTCTGTTTCTCCCAGAGTAGCTTGATTAAGCAGTTATTTTTCCAAGTATATTTGACCATAAACAGTTATAATACTCTGAGAAGTTTAAATTTATTATTGTCTTGTGCCTTTAAAATAAAATGGTTTTTGGTCTAGGGACTATATTTTAAAGGCTTATTTTGTTTTATTAGTTTTATATTTTGAGCTTTTTATAATACCTAGTTTTTACAAATATATGCACTGGGATTTTTTGTTTGTTTCTGAACAGTAATTAGTAAAACTGATATCATTTTCTAGAAATTCAGGGTATGGACCTCCTAACATGGTCAGTTATAATAGCATGACTGAAACTTTCTACTAGGATTTATCATTTGATAAAATACTTCAGGTTTGTTGTGTATCTTTTATTGACAACTCATTTGCTTTTGATAAAATTTAAATTGGATAATCCTTTAGTTTCTTTATATTTAAATACCCTTAATACCGCAGTACTATATAGCTGAGAACTGAATGAAAAAAATTTTTTTTCCTTTTAATTTTAACATTTTCTTAAGCTGAGAATTTTTCACATTAAGGACATTTGTGGGAGAAAGGATTTACTATTTAGAGGGTAAACATGTTTTGTTTTGCTTTTGAGACAGGCTTTTACCATATGGCCCAGGCCTTGAACTCTTGCTAAAGCCTGCTAAGTGCTGGGATTACAGGCCTTTATCACAAGGCCTAGCTAGGAACTTTTGCAAAACCAAATTTGAGAAATTAAGAAAGGGAAGTATTGAGGGACATTCGTTGACTTTTTTTTTTAATGATTTATTTATTTTATTTTTGTGAGTTTACAAGTGTGTGCTACCACACTATATTAAAAATCCAAGGTTTTTGAGTGTTTATATGCCGAAAGTGGAAAACTTCACACTTGATTTCATGTGATAGCTCACAGTTAAAACAGGTATAGTAAAAATGTTGTATAAAATACTTTTAGACTAAATTTATAGGATGTATGAATGAATTATATATTTGGATTTATGCTCCTTATGCAAGATATCTTTTTATGTGACTGCAAACATTCCAAAATATGAAAAGATTTGGGATGTTCATTTTGTATCACTATTAATGTATGTATATATGTGTGTGTCTGTGTGTTTGTGTGTGTGTGTGTCTGTGTGTGTGTGTATGTGTGTGTGTCTGTGTGTGTGTGTGTGTATCTCTTGAGCTTAGGCAGGAATCATGTTGGTTCTTGGAATCATACTCAGGTCCTTGAGTTTGCATTTACTTCCTGAGCCGTCTCCTCAGTGTCATTTCTGTAGATTTTTTTGCAGCAGGTTCTGGTGTGGCTCAGACTAGCCCCACTCTCGCAGTGTAGCGGAGGATAACCTGAGCTCTCCATCCCCCTTAGATGATTCCATAAGAGGCCCGTGTCCCTACACTTGGCTCCAAGTCTCACTTTAATGCAAATACTAGAAATGAGTCAATTTGGTAAGAACAGCATTTCAAGAAAGCTGAAATAGGCCAAAAGATGGTTTTCTTTTGCCAAACAGCCAAAGAGTTAATACAAAGGATTCTTGTTAAAGGAAATTAAATGTGCTGCTTCTCTGAACACCTCATAAATAATGAGAAAGCAAAATAGACTTCATATTGATATGAGAAAATTTGGATGGTCTGGATATACGATACCACTGACCATTATATTCCTATAAGCCAGGACCCAACCCAGAGCAAGTTCCTAACCCTAGAGTTCTGTGAGGGCTGAGAGAAGTGAAGAAGCTACAGAAGGAAAGGAAAGGAAAGTATGTTAGCACAACGGCATTGGAGGTTCGTGGGGTTTTAGGAAAGAACTGTCTCTAGCCAAAACAAAGTGTAGCGGCATGAGCAGCTGCATACTTCATACATGATCAAGTGAAGATGAATGACAGAGCTGGCTGCAGTAAGCCAGACATTTCCAGTGTGAGTGGAACTGCCTTTAGAGTGTAGTGTCACCTATGATATCTTATAGCTGTTGGCGCTTGGCTTGAAAGGACAGGCTCACTTTCTTGTTAGGAGTGAATGTGGTTGTTCACTTTAATCTGAAACTAATAATTTCCTATTAGTAACACAGTAAATCTGCTTATAATATGTTTTACTGAAAATATTGAGATCTTCTTAGAAAATATTCTTTTCAAAATACTGCTTGTTAACAATATACATGGATACCCAAGTGTTCTGATAGAAATGAAAGATAAATACTGTTTTTTTTTTAAATTTTATTGGATATTTTCTTTATTTACATTTCAAATGTTATCCCCTTTCCTGGTCCCTCCGAGTGGCCTCCCACCTCCATCTCCCCTCCCCCTGTTCTATGAGGGTGTTCCCCTACCCACCCACTCACTTCTGCCTCCTCTCCCTTGAATTCCCCTACACTGGGGCATCCATCGAGCCTTCACAGGACCAAGAGCCTTTCCTCCCATTGATGCTTGACAAGGCCATCTTCTGCTACATGTGCCACTGGAGTCATGAGTCTCTCCATGTGTACTCCTTGGTTGGTGGCTTAGTCCCTGGGAGCTCTAGGGGATCTGGTTAAATACTGTTTTTATATCTGCTTGCTAATGTAATATCAATTCTACAGCTGGTGGATCAAAAAGTAACTGCATTTGTGTGTGTGTGTATGACAGAGAGAGAGAGAGAGAGAGAGAGAGAGAGAGAGAGAGAGAGAGAGAGAGGAGTCTATTTGTTCCTTTCACCTTTACAGAGGTTCTGTGGATTAAACTCAGATCACCAGGCTTGTATAGTAAGCTCTTTACCCAGTGATTTAATTTCCATGGCTATAGCAACCATGAATAGTGATTTCTTTGATGGATGTGAATGATTGAGGGAAATGATGAATCTTCCAGAAAGGATTCATTGTTATAGATGCTCTGAAGGAAAAGAAAACAAAAAAGTTGTGTCTGGGCATGGTGGAACATCCCTGTAATACCAGCATCCAGGAGATTGAAGCAGGAAGACAGCAAATTTGAGGGCAGCCTGGGCTACTTACTGAGACCCTACTTAAAAAAGAAACTTAAGTGTGAGTCATGGAAGGTAATGAGAACATCAACATTTCCAAGAGCCTGGAGGGATTTGGTTCAATCATACATGGCATCGAGGGGGTCAGAACTGCAGCTGTGGTAGAGATGACAAGAGAATTTGAGTTAGACTTGGTTTACTGAGGTGGAGTCTGTTAGTAAAGATACTGGGATGTTGATGAAGTGATACAGAGGATTGAGGATGTTAAATAATCCTAGCTGATAAAGCACAGTTTGAGAGACTGTAAATTTTATTTCTATCTTTTGTACTTTGAGACGAGGTCTTTGTGTATAATCAGCCTTGTCTCACACTCGCTGTACAGCTCCTCCTCCTGGCTCTAACTTCCTCGAGTGCTGTGATTACAGAGGTGGGATGCCATGCTAGTGCCATGCTAGGCTTTTGCTCCATTTGTAAAAGTTCTACTCTAAAAAAGTTCAACATCATCACATTACAGGAATCTTTCCTGAAAGGGAGAGTCAGTCAGCATGGCAAGCACTCATGTTGCTCTTTGAAGAAATTGTTACCAGCTGCTTTGACAAGTCATTAGCTATCAACACCACACTTCTCTGGGATCAGGATTTGCTGAAGCCTTCGGTATCATTAACATCTTTAATAATAATGTGTTTTTAAAAATACATTTACATATTTTTAGGCACACCACAGTACAGTGTAAGTTTAACTTACTATATAACATTGATGAATCAAAAGCCTAATGTGACATTTATTGCAGTGCTTCTTAATGTGGTAATTTAGATATAAACTCATAGTCTCAACAAAGTATGCCTTATGATTGCCCACTTGAAACCCAGTTCATGGGTTTGACTTTAGTGTGACATCTGCCTGTTCTAGACTTTTCCTTATTTCTGCTGTCTTCAGGAGAGGATTCACTTTTCTCAGCTGTGTTTGGTGTCCCTGAGTATGACAGTCTGTTCTGGCTTCATTTCTGTGCTATGATGACAAAAAGCAACTTGGGAGAGAGAGGCTAACTTTGGTATAGTTGGTACAGTCTCATGGTCTAGGTCGTTACTGTTGGGAATTCAAGACAGGAATTTGACAGTTAGTTATGGTACATTCACAAATGGGAGCAAGAACTGAGTGCACACACTTGTGCCGCTTGCTTTTGCTCAGCTTGATTTCTCCATTCATGTTGAGTGAGTGGAGTCGCTTACACTATGTGTGTTTGTAAGTCACAATGTGTATATAGTAGTCAAAGACGGTCCCCTCCACCAGTGTGGTCCAGGGCAGCTTTAACTTAGGTCACCAGGCTAGTTCAGCAGACCTTACCTGCAGGCCACCTAGTCTACATAGTGCATTCCAGAACAGTTAAGATTACACAGTGAGACCCTATGTCAAGAATAAGAATACCTAGAGCCCAATATCCAATATAATGTTAGTTACTAGCTAGAATCTTCCTGTTGTACATTAGTCACTTAATAGTTTTTGGAATGAATCGCTCAGGTTAGGGCTTTACTGATGTTTCAAAGATGTGTTTTACTGAAGTAAAAGTATTTTATGAAGAGGAAAAACCTTTATATTTCAGGCACCTGTTGGTAACATTTCAAAAGGGTCCCCCTGGCTAACACTAACCTGCAGCTGATTTGATTGTGTCCTATTTCTCATTGATTATTTCTTACAGGAATTAGTCCTGGGTGAAGAAATTAGAAAATGAATAATTTTCATATTCAAATAACATACATTTCTCTTCTAGCTCTTCCACCAAAGCCACCTAAGCCAATGACTCCAGCAGTTACAAATGGAATGAAGGACAGTTTCGTTTCTCTTCAAGATGCAGAGTGGTACTGGGGAGATGTTTCCAGGTAACCAAAAATCTACTGTAATTGAATGCAGTGTTTTTAATTGATTTTTTTTTTTTTTTTTTGGTTTTTCAAGACAGGGTTTCTCTGTGTAGCCCTGGCTGTCCTGAAACTCACTCTGTAGACCAGGCTGGCCTAGAACTCAGAAATCCGCCTGCCTCTGCCTCCTAAGTGCTGGGATTAAAGGCGTGTGCCACCACTGTCTGGCTGAATGCAGTGTTTTTAATTGATTTTGAAGTAGTAGTTAAATAGTTTAGTGCTCTATTGGCTTTCATTTAAAGACTACATTTTAAAAAGTATGTGTGGCAACCCTTCAAGAGTGCATTTAGGGGCTGGTAAGAGGTCTCAGAGGTTTAAAGGTGATTGTGCCTTGCCTGATTAGTTCAATTCCCTGGATTCCCATAGTGGAAGAAGGGAACTGATTCCACAAGTTGTCCCATGATCCACCTCACATGCATTGTGGTATGTCAACACACACACACACACACACACACACACACACACACACACACACACACAAAATAAAGAAAAAATTTAAGAGTCTATAGGGCTGGAGTGATGACTCAGAGGTTTTATGTACAACTTCAGTTCCAGAGAGTCCAACATCTTGTGTCTCCACAGGCTCTGCACGCATTTCGTGAATAGACATACATACAAGCAAAACATCCATAGACAATAAAAAACCCTTTTTAAACAAAAGCATCATTCTTTGATTCTTAAGACAAAATGACAGGAGTGTGACTGTACTTTTCCATCCTGTATCAAGGATGAACTTTTGAATATATAATCCTTACACATTTAATACAGGTACATGTGATTAGAATAAAGGAACTTAGATTCCTTTACCTGTTTTGTTTTTTTGTTTGATAGGCTCTCATTCTGTAGTCTTGGATGGCCTGAAACTCAGTATGTAACAGAAGTCTCCCTCTGCTTCCCATCTACCACCATGCCTGCTGGCCTTCCTTTTTCTTTGCAACGCAGTCAGGTCTTGAATTTGGGATCCTCCTCACTTACCCTTCCAGGTATCTGGGGTTAGAGACCTGTACCACCTGGCTCAGCCCCTTACCTTTTTCTCCCTAAGGCAGTTGATCTAAGATGTTTGCATGCACAAGAGTCAGTTGAGGTGGTGCCCAGGAACCTCTGAGGCGGGGTCTTGCTTTGTATTCAGTGCTGATCTTGAACCGTCTCAAACTTTAGATCTCTCGCCTCAGCCGTTGTGGTGCTAGGATATAATGGTCCAGTTCCACCATGCCCATCATTAGGTGATTTTGATGCAGGCCTATTTGGTTTCTTTTTCATTTTCTGAGGCAGGATTTCTCTGTGTAGCCCTGGCTGTTCTGGAAGTAGCTCTGTAGACCAGGCTGGCCTCAAGCTCACAGAGATTGCTCGCCTCTGCCTCCCAAGTGCAGGGATTAGAGGTGTGTAGACCTGGTTTGATGCTGTTTTTTTTAAAAATCATTTCTTTTAGTTTTTGGGACTGCATCATTTCCCCTTCCCTTTCCTCCTCCAAACTTCCTTTTTCCTTCCATGCTCTTTTAAATTCATGACTTCTTTTTTGTAATTTCTTTATATAGCTTATTCTCAGAAATAGACATCAAGGAGAGATCTGCTTTTTGAATTAAATGTAGATTTAGATAATTTTGAACACAGAGAGGGAATATATGTTTACTCATACACTATTAATTGAATATTGTATCTTTTATTTATATTTTTCTCATTAAAGTAATGGGTCTCCAATTTTTTTTTTTTTTTTTGAGACAGGGTTTCTCTGTATAGCCCTGGCTGTCCTGGAACTCACTCTGTAGACCAGGTTGGCCTTGAACTCAGAAATCTGCCTGCCTCTGCCTCCGGAGTGCTGGGATTAAAGGTGTCCGCCACCACGCCCAGCTTTGTTTTTTTGAGACTGAGTTTCACTATGTAGTTCAGTCTGGCTACAAGCATGTTCTGAAGACCCTATTGACCTTGACTTTGTCCCCCTGCCTCAGCCTCCTAACTGGACAGTTTGCAGGCTTGCACCCCCATGCCCATCTATTGTGCTTTCTTTTCTTTTTTAACCCCCAGCTGTTTCTGTGGAGGCTGGCTCCAGAGGATGCTGTAGTGCCTCAGTATATCACCTTCTGTGCTTCTCTCAACCTTTGTTTGTCCTGCTACCTGCTACCAAGTGGTACCTATCCCAGTTCTCTTTTACCCATATCGTTTTACCTTTTCATTGTTATTAGGTACACTCATACTGTTATACACATAATAACCGTCTGTCTTCAGAACTTGTGCATCTTTTGAACTGAAACTCTATGGGTTAAAATGGGCCTCCTTCCTCTCCTTGAGCCCTTCCTGACCAGGCTTCTATATTCTGTCTTTATGAATTCAACTACTGTAAATAGTGGGATTATATAATATTAAAAATGTGTGACTGACTTTTCACTTCTTTCAGATATCTTCATAGTTCATTCATGTGTCAGAATTTCATTTCTTTTTAAGGCTAAATATATTCTAATATTTATAAATATCACATTTTGTTTATTCAACTAAAATAAGGATTTGGTGAACTTTTGTTTTTTTTTTTCAGCTTTTGTGCTGATATGAATGACGCTGTTATAAACATTTTTTTATAAATAAATATCTGCTAGACTTCTTGCTTTTGATGACTTTGGATATTTATCCCAAAAGTGGGATTGCTAGATGATTTGTTAATTCTGTGTTTAACTTTTGAAAAGGACTTAATACATTCTATATTAAAATTCAGTAGACCAATTATATAATAAGAATATTTTTAATATTTAAGTGCCATTTAAACTATACTTTAAAATCATGTTTTATTGGAATTCAAGGATCTTTTATGTCTTACATTCCACTGAGTAATGTTCCTGAAATTCCTAAGCTGCAGAATGAATTTGTTGTTAACACTAATTCAAATTAGAGAGCACTGTGCTGATGGTCTGTGAACTTTAGTGAACTTTCCTCTGCTCAGTAACAGTGCCACTGCCACTTAAAGCAGTGACCTTCTTCCTAAACAGCTGTGGGTTTTCTTGAAGCTCTTCATGTTCAGACCTGCCTGAGAAAGCCCTAATGGCTTATTAGAAACATGAGCTGTACAGACAATTGAAATCTGGAGGAGTTAGACATCAAATAGTCTTTCCCTAGATTATATAATACCAGAAATAAAATCAGATTTTGTTTCCATGGGGAGGACCTGCATGACTGCTGGAGACTTGGGGATGTTGTAGCTTCCAGCTGGTCTTGATAATAATATGTGAAGACAACCAGTGTTTAAGATTTTTTTTTTTCCTTTTCAAATGTTTCCTATAATTTTGCTTCTCAGGGAAGAGGTAAATGACAAATTGCGGGACATGCCAGATGGTACCTTCTTAGTTCGTGATGCCTCAACGAAAATGCAGGGGGATTATACATTGACTTTGAGGTAAGTGCTTTTCTGCTTCTGGCTGGAGTCCTCCTAGCATAAATATATAGAGAAGTTCTGTATTTTATTTAAATCTTTATGTATTTTTCATTTTTATTTAATTTAGATATATAATTTTTAGCTTTCCTAACATTTTAACTTTAAAATCCCTTTACTGTACATAAAACATTTAAACATAAAATGGTGCCTATTTTATTTTTTATTTTAAATATATGTGTAATAAGATAAAAAGGCTAAAATTCCTAAATATTGGGGAATAAAGAATATATTATCTTATTCTCTTACCTTCATTAATGAAGGAAAAGTCATGGGTGTAACTTAATTTTCCAGAAGGTCTATTTTTTCCTAGTGTCGGCTTAGGAAGTGGAACTCAGCATAGTTTTGACAGATGAGGAGAGGTAGACAATAGAACAGGTCTAGCCTGTGCTCTGTCTTTCATGTGGACATACTGGCGTTTTATAAATGGTAGAGCTAGGACATTTTATACTTACAAGAATGAGACATATATTAAAAACAGGTCAAGAGCAACTTCATTAGCTATTTCTACATTTAATTTTTTAAAAAAGATGTATGTATGTATGTATGTGACTACATTGTAGCTGTGTAGATGGTTGTGAGCCTTCATGTGCTTGCTTAGGTCAACCCCGCTCGCTCTGGTAGGCCCTGCTCGCTTTTTTCAACTCTGCTCACTCAGTCCCTACTCCAGCCCAAAGATTTATTTATTATTATGCATAAGTACACTGTAGCTGACTTCAGACGCATCAAAAGAGGGCATCAGATCTTACTATAGGTTGTTGTGAGCCACCATGTGGTTGCTGGGATTTGAACTCAGGACCTTTGGAAGAGCAGTCAGTGCTCTTACCCACTGAGCCGTCTCACCAGCCCCTCAACATTTAATTTTAATCATTAGAATCGCATAATTGCAGGCTAGAGAGACGGCCCAATATTTAAGAGCACATGTAGAGCCCTTGAGGACCTGATTTTGATGGTTCTTTGAACCCACATCAGGTGGCCCGTAACTGCCTGTAACTGCAGCTCTGGAAGATCTGATGCCCTCGTTTGACCTCCATAAACACTTGTATAATTTAAAATAATAATAAAATATTACAATCACCTAGTTGTAATAAAGTTTTGTGATTTGGTTGTATAATATTAGTGGTTTATCCACTTACTTATTCACTAACAGCTTCATGGTGCTAGGCAAGAACTCTACTACCTCATCTCCAGCTGTTATTTATTGACACAGGGTCTTACTGTTTAGCTCTTACTAACCTAGACTCATAATGTAGACCAGGCTGGCCTTAACCACAAGAGATACCCCTCCCTGCCTCTGCCTCCTTGTACTGGAATGAAAGGATTAAGGATGTGTATGAGGTATGTGTGTGGGCACACAAGCCATCACTCACATGTGGAGGTCAGCGGACAACTTTGTGGGTTCGGTTCTCTTCTACCTTTAACTGGGTACTACGAAGCAACCCATGTGGCCAGTGTTGTGCAGTAAAAGCCTTTACTCACCAAACTCTCTCACTGGACCCCTAGATTTTTTTTCCATGATAGGGTTTCTCTGTGTAGTCCTGGCTATTCTGGATCTCACTCTGTAGACCAGACTGGCTTCAAACTCAGATCCACCTGCCTCTGCTTCCTGAGTGTTTTGATTAAATGTGCGCCACCATGGTAGGCTCTAGAAAATGTTTTTTAATCTCACCAAGATGATATTTCATCCTCACATTCTTAGTTATACCTACCTAAAAATAACAGTTATTTATGTTATGTTCAAGAGTAGAAGCCTGTAAATGTTATAGAACTGGGCAGCCTCTTTTTTTTGTTGTTAAAGGATGATGGCTGGCCTAGAACTTTCTATATAGAACAGGCTGGCCTTGAACTCACAAACATCTGCATGTTTCTACCTCCCAAGTGCTGGGATTAAAGGAGTGCACCACCACTACTCACTAGCCTTTATTGTTTTTATTTTTACTTTATTTACTTTGTCTGTCTGCATGTGTGTCATAGTGTGTTTGTGGAGGTCAGAGAGCAACTTATGGGTGCTGTTTCTTTCCTCTTACCAAGTAGGTTCTGTGGATTGAGCTGAAGTCAGGATGGGTGACAAGACCCTTACCTGATGAACCAACTCTATGGTTCCTCTTTTTCTACTTTTAGCCTGAGGCAAGAAGATTGCCACGAGTTTCAGGCCAATGTTGACTATAGCATAAACCTTGTCTCAAAAAGCTGAAACCCAACCCAAAAATCAAAATGCAGCCCTCTCCCTCCCCAAACCTCAGAGCTGTGGAGTGCACATATACTGTTTTAAGTTCTGCGAGAGTGTGGGCTGTATCTAGCTTCTTCTGTCACTGTGTCCGTAGCACTTTGTGTAGTTCCCATTATTTAGTAGACATTTGTGTGTGTGGGTGGGGTGTAGCAGAGTAACACCCTGAGAAAGGCAAGACTTACTTACCTAACGTGACTTAGTTAGCCAGTGCTGCTTCAGACTTGTGGAATCTGACTTGGGTAGTTTATTTTAATCATATTTAAGTATAGCACAATTTTGGAAAAAAAGTTTCTTGATGAAAATTAACTCAGTCCTATGTGTACAACAAAGCTTAAGACATGTTTTTTGTTTGTTTGTTTGTTTGTTTTGTTTTGTTTTGTTGGTTTTTTGAGACAGGGTTTCTCCTGGCTGTCCTGGAATTCACTTTGTAGACCAGGTTGGCCTTGAACTCAGAAATCCGCCTGCCTCTGCCTCTGGGATTAAAGGCGTGTGCCACCATGCCCGGCTTATATTGAAACTCTTTAATATATATATGGCCTCTTCTATAAAGATGGGTTCTGTTTACTCAGAAACAATGCTCAAAATAAGTGTCTAGGGAGAATGCCTGCGGTAAATGTAATAGCCTGTAGGGGCCAGGATTGGCCTGGCTACAAGGTAATATAGACATTGCTCAGGCTGTTGTAAAGTACAGGTGACGTCTTCCATAAGGATGGTTTATTGACTGAGAAGCAGTGCTCAAGATCTAGGGAGCAAGAGTCCGGGATAGACAAACATTATAGTCTTGGGGACTTGGGTGAAGTCCCAACCTACAGGGGGCTAGCAAGATGGCTCAGTGGTTAAGAGCACTGGTTGCCCTTCTAGAGGTCCTGGAACCACATGATGGCTCACAACCCTCTGTAATAGGATCTGATTCTTTTATGGTGTGCAATGAACGTGCAGACAGAACACTTAAGTACATAAATAAATACATCTTAAAAAAAGACTGGCCCTACAGATAGCAGAGATCATCAGTATTGTACTGCTGCAGACAGACACCGTGACCAAGGCAAGTCTTAAAAAGGAAACATTTAATTGGCGCTGGCTTACAGATTCAGAGGTTTAGTCTACTTGTCATCAAGGCAGGGAGCATGGTAGCATGCAGGCAGAAACGATATTGAAGTACTTGACAGGTCTATGTCTAGATCTGAAGGCAGCAAGAAGAGAGGCTGGGCTTGGCATGGGTTTCTGAAACCTCAGAACTCAGCCCACAGTGACACACTTGGAGGAAGTGTTTCCTCCAACAAGGCCATATCTCTGAATCCTTTCAAATAGTGCCACTCCCTGGTGACCAAGTACTCAAATCTGTGAGCCTTTCTATGGAGACCATTCTTATTCAAGCCACCTTACCAGGTTATTAACTATGTCTTTTCCCAGCCTCCGGAGTAAAGCAGGTGTATGCACCTCCCCCCCCACCTCTTTCCTCCTTCTTTTTTCCTAGTGCTTATCTGTGAGCACAAGGACTTCGTGTCCTCTATAGATGTCCAGCGCATTAATTTGAATGAGTTTTAAGTGAGACAGACCATCTTGGATTTATTGTCTACATATATATATATATATGTCTCTCTATATATGTTATATACGTGTATACACCTATACTAATCACATACCATTAGTTGATCTTTGTAATGTGCCTTTTATATGACTAGTTCATCACCCACCTAAATACTGACTTAAGTCTTGTATAATTAGAGTTTTAACCAGTCTATAGAGTCAGGCCTGAGTTACTTAGCCTTTCACAAGTCCCAGTGGATCATCTGTCATGTATTATAAACGCACAGTATAAAGCCTATAACCCCTACCCCACATCATGGCTCTGTTAGAAAACCTGAGTGGGAACAGCGCGGGATTTTGCTGTTATAGGATAATCAACCTGGTATGGGCTTACATGATGCTTTATGGGGCTTATAAAACATTGCCATTTTAATTTTAGTTATAAATTCCTTTTTTCTTCTTCTCGATTTCCCCTTCTTTTCTTCTCTTTGATTTTCTTTTCTGGGGAAGGGCCTTGCAGCCCAGATACACAGGGCTCACACTTGCGACTCTCCTTTAGAGCCCCAGGCTTACGGGCATGTACTACCATACCTGTCTTAGAAATGATCTTTAAGGGATTATTTGGATTTAACTTAGTAAATAAAGATGGTCTGAGGTACTTAAGCACCGAATTATATCTGTAATATGAACCTTGAGTATATTGGTAATACTGAAAAAAATGTTTATAATTCCTTTTATAGAGAGATGGCTTCTGCTTCTGCTCAAAGACAGAAATTGCCTCTATTCTCTGTGACAAATAAAAAAATAATAAAAAATAATCAATTTATTTACATTTTAGGGTTTTTTGTTATTTTTAAGTAATATTTTAGGCTAAGTTTCTTTTTTTTTTTTTAAGATTTATTTATTTATTATACGTAAGTACACTGTAGCTGTCTTCAGACACTCCAGAAGAGGGCGCCAGATCTTGTTACGGATGGTTGTGAGCCACCATGTGGTTGCTGGGATTTGAACTCTGGACCTTCGGAAGAGCAGTCGGGTGCTCTTACCCACTGAGCCATCTCACCAGCCCCGCTAAGTTTCTTGATATTGACTGTTATATAGATTTGGGTATTTTGTTTTGAGACAGGGTCAGTCTCTCTATGTAGCCCTGGCTTTTCTGGAACTCCTTATGTAGACCAGGGTAGCCTTAAACACACAAAGATTCTCTTGCCTCTGCCTGAGAATAAAGATGTTACACAACCATAACCATTCCAGATGTGTTGATTTTTAATAACTAAGGTATTTTATGGACAAACAAATAGGAGAAGAAAAGACAAAAACAAAAACAAAAACAAAAAACAAAAACAAAACAAAAAAACAAAACAAAAAAAGAAGTAGTCCAGGTATGATGGCCCTATGATTGGAGGCAGAGGCAGGAGGATCTCAGCTGTTCAAGACCAGTCTGTTCCACAAAGCAAATTCTAAGAAAGCCATGGCTACACAGAGATGTTGTCATAAAAACACTAAACAAAACAGAACAAAGCAAAGCAAAATAAAAAGAAAGGTAAGAAAATAATATAAAATAATATATAGTTTTACACACATAATTATATGTGCTGTTTTACCACTTCTGCTTATTAGCAAAATAACACATTTATTTGATGTGAACTAAGTTTTTATATCTCCATATGAAATTAGTGTTTTACTAGGACTTTGGGGACAATGCTACAATTACTGTTTTATTGTTCACAGGAAGGGAGGAAATAATAAATTAATAAAGATCTATCATCGGGATGGTAAATATGGCTTCTCTGAGCCCCTGACGTTTACTTCTGTGGTGGAGCTTATTAACCACTATCACCACGAGTCTCTCGCTCAGTACAATCCCAAACTCGACGTGAAGCTGACATACCCAGTATCCAGATACCAACAGGTACGACCATAGGGGTTCTTGTGGAATTAGTTCATATAATTTTATTCTATTAGGCTTATTGGTTTATATTTATTGTCCTAATTAATCCTGAGTGTGGTGGGGCATGCCTTTAATCCTAGCAGAAACAGGTAGGTCTCTGTGAGTTTCAGGCTAGCCAGGGCTATGTGAGACCCTATCTCAAAAAGAAAAGAATAAGATATAGTCTTAAGTAATATTTTAACTACATTAATTTAGTGTTTTTGGTTTTGTTTTTTGAAATAGGGTTTCATGTATGTGTGCTGGCTTTGAGATCACTATGTAACTGACAGTGACCTTCCTGCCCCACTCTCCTGAGTTCTGGGATTCTCGGTTTTTGCTATCACACCTCACCTTTTGGGGGTGGGGTGTGTGTGAGCTCAGAGATCATCTCAGGAGTTAGTCCTCGGAACCATTCACCTTTGTGTAGTGAGTCGCTCTTATTGGAACCTGGGGTTTACTGATTAGCCTAGGCCGGATGACCCAGGAATCCACCGATTTCTGCCTCCCTAGCAGTGGGATCCAAGTGTGTGCCACCAAACCTCACATTGTACTTAGGTGCTGAGGATCAGATTCAAATTTTTTTTAAAAGATTTATTATTTATTTATAAGTACACTGTAGCTGTCTTCAGACACCTCGGAAGAGGGCATCAGATCTCATTATAGAGCCACCATGTGGTTGCTGGGATTTGAACTTGGGACCTTTGGAAGAGCAGTCAGTGTTCTTAACTGCTGAGCCATCTCTCCAGCCCCAGATTCAAATCTTCATGTTTATGCAACAAGCACTTACTGACTGAGCCATCTCTCCAGCCCCATTTCCTTTTTTCTTTTTTAATTTGAAAGTTTTATGTATGTGTGCTAGTGTGTGCGTGTGTGAGTGTCTGAAAGCCCAGAAGACATGACGTTACATTGGAGCTGGAGTTACAGACAGCTGTAGATTGCTGGATGTGCAAAAGTACTCCCCACCACGGAGCCATCCCCACAGTTCCTCCAGGCCTAGTTCTTTCTCTCTTTTTAAAAAATTTTATTATATTTTGCTTCATGTGTATGAATGTTTTGCCTGCCTGGTATTCTGCCTGGTGCCCACTGAGGCCAGAAGAGGGCATTGGATTTCCTGGAACTTGAGTTACAATGGTTGCTAGCTGTCACATGGGTGCTGGGAACCAGACCTGGGTTCTCTAGAAGAGCAGCCAGTGCCCTTAAGCACTGAGCCACCTCTCCAGCCCCATCTATCTTTCCTTCTCCCTTCCCTTCCCTTCCCTTCCCTTCCCTTCCCTTCCCTTCCCTTCCCTTCCCTTCCCTTCCCTTCCCTTCCCTTCCCTTCCCTTCCCTTCCCTTCCCTTCCCTTCCCTTCCCTTCCCTTCCCTTCCCTTCCCTTCCCTTCCCTTCCCTTCCCTTCCCTTCCCTTCCCTTCCCTTCCCTTCCCTTCCCTTCCCTTCCCTTCCCCTCCCCTCCCCTCCCCTCCCCTCCCCTCCCCTCCCCTCCCCTCCCCTCCCCTCCCCTCCCCTCCCCTCCCCTCCCCTCCCCTCCCCTCCCCTCCCCTCCCCTCCCCTCCCCTCCCCTCCCCTCCCCTCCCCTCCCCTCCCCTCCCCTCCCCTCCCCTCCCCTCCCCTCCCCTCCCCTCCCCTCCCCTCCCCTCCCCTCCCCTCCCCTCCCCTCCCCTCCCCTCCCCTCCCCTCCCCTCCCCCTCCCGTCCCCTCCCCCTCCCGTCCCCTCCCCTCCCCCCTCTGATCTTAGTGTTAATTAAAAGGTGTTTTTCTTGCTGGGTGGATGGTGCATGCCTTCAATCCCAGCACTAGTGAGGCAGAGGATCACTATGAGTTTAAGGCCAGCCTGGTCTACATACTAAGACCCTAACTCAAGAAACAAAACAAAACAAAATCTTTATAAGATCAAAGCAGTTTTTTGGGTGCTTGCTATCCAAACAGGACTTCTAAAGTTGAAATATAATTTAAATGTAAATAGACCTGTAAAAACATGTCAGAATTAATAACATTGCTTCATTTTATTTTCTTCTGTCTGTGTAGGATCAGTTGGTAAAAGAAGATAACATTGATGCAGTAGGTAAAAATCTGCAGGAGTTCCACTCTCAATATCAGGAGAAGAGCAAAGAGTATGACAGGCTGTATGAAGAGTACACAAGGACATCACAGGTGAGGGAGACCCTGCCTTTAGGAAGAAAAGGAAGCTCGAGGGAGCTTGCCCCAGATGATCTTTGCAGTATCATGGTTGGTAGATGTTGAACAGTTGGCTGGATCGCCTGCTGTCTGTCAGTGTTAACTCAGGGGGTCAGGAATGGGGCTTGACTGGTAGAGTGCAGATTGCTTCCTGTCATTCACAAAGTCCTAGGTTTGATCCTTGCATCATATTAATCTGGGTGTGGTGGTACAAGCCTTTAATCCCTGGTACTGGGGAGTTGGAAGCAGGAGCATCAGAAATTCAAGGTCACCCTCCGCTGTGTAGCTGTTGGAAGCTAACCTGAGATACATGGGAACCTGTCTCCAAAAAACTTTGTCAAAATTAGGTAATATTATAAATGATAAAATTACCAAATTTCAAATCCCTGAGATAGAAAATAATTTTTGTCCATATGGGCAGTACAAGGCAGTGTCAGCAGCTCCTCTGTCAGCATGATTCTCAGGTTTTTCTGTTTTATGCTCTCTGTATCTAACATGAGCCACCACCACCATATTTCTAGTAAGAAAGGAAGCCCTCCTCCCTGCCCAGGGTTTCTCTGTGTAGTCCTGGCAATCTTGGAACTTGCTCTGTAGACCAGGCTGGCCTTAAGTTCAGAGATCTGCCTGCCTCTGCCTCCTGAGTGCTGGGATTAAAGGTGTGTGTCACCTTGCCCAGCTGGTTTTGTGATTTTTAGGACAAAAATCATTTATGTGTTTTCTTGCATGTTTGTGCACCACTTGCATGCCTGGTGCCCATAAGGTTAGAAGAAGCCGTCAGAGCTGGAGATATGAATGGTTGTGAGCTGTCCTGTATACTGGGGATCAAATGTGCGTCCTCTGCTAGAACAATAGATGCTCGTCCCCACTGAGGCATCTCCCAGCCTGAGGTTTTCTGCTTTAAGTGGCTTCTCATTTATTTTCATAAAGCTGGTAGTATCGTCCTGTCTTTGGGATTTTTTTTTTTAAATACTTACTTTAAACTAAAGTTTTGTTGATTCTGTTGATCTTTTTAAAGAACAGTTTTGATTTTGTTGATTTCCCCTTCCTTCCTATCTCATGTTCTCACTCTTCTTCCCTTTCCTTTTGTTGTTGTTTCTTTGTGTTTTTGTTTTTGTTTCTTTGCGACTCAGTCTCATTTAGCCCAGTGTCTTCCTGGCCCTTTTACCTGTACCTGGAGTGCTGGTCTGACAGGTCTGATGATGGCATCATCATCCCTCAATGTGTTGGCTTTCTCTTCTCATCTTTATTGCTTCCTTTTTACTGCTAGCTTTGTATTTCATTTGCTTTTTTCTTTTTTCCTTAGTTACTTATGTTATCCAGTTATATAGTTGATTTGAGAGCACATATCTCTTTAGAAAATAACTTATGAGTAGTATGTATGAGGACACTTAGTGTCACTGCACACTTCTGCAGGTCAGAGGACAACGTTGTGGATTCCCGAGGTCTGAGTCCCAGGGCCTTTATACCATATGTCAGCTGTCTTCTCACTGAGAAAAAGAACGTGACCAAAAGCAACATGGGAAAGACCCTTCTTTGGGTGATTTTTCATCTTAGAGTTGTATTCTATCAGGAGGGGAACTCAGAGCAGGAACTGAAGCAGACACCATAGAAGAATGCTGCTTACTGGCATGCTCCCCGTGACTTGCTCAGCCTGCTTAATACAAGCCAGGAGCACCTGCTCTGAGGTGGTACCTCCCACAGCAGGTTAGGCTCTCCCGTACCAGTTATTAATCCAGAAAATGTCCCTTAGACCTTCCTACAGGCCAGCCTGGTACAGGCTGTTCTCAACAAGGTTTTTTTCCTCTGAGAAGGCCCTACCCTGTGTCCGCTAACAGAACTGACCAGCACACCAGTGAACCTTTGAACTCCTATCCCTCTCTACCAACCGTCTGTCTTGTTTTTGTTTTTGATTTTTGGAGATGAGGTTTCTCTGTGTAGCCTTGTTTTTCCTGGAACATCAGTAGATCACTCTACTGTTTTTAACCGTAGGTGTTTGCATCTATAAATACCGTGGATAGCTGCTTTTGTTGTGTCCTGTAAGTGTTCTTATGGAGTGCCCAGGTCTCATGTTTCGCAAGGCATTTTCTAATTTTGTCTGTCATTTATTTATTTATTTTACATTATTTTATGAGGTGAGTGTCACTAGGTAGCCCTGGCTAACCTGGAACTTCACTGTGATAACTCACAGAGATCTGTCTGCCACCAGCTCACAAGGCTTCTGGGATAAGGCATACATACACCACCATGCCTGGCCTTTGTTGTTTATTTTTGAACCATTAATTGTTTCAGATCATGACATTTAATTTTTGTACATCTCTGACTTTTCTAGCTTTTCTCCTATGATTTCCTTCTCATTGTGGATCAGAAAAAGTCCTCTGTATGATTGTAGTCTTACAATTTATTAACACCTGAGGCTAGAGAGATGGCTCAGCATTTAAGAATACTTGTTGTTTTTGTTGTTGTGTTTTGTTTTGAGACCATTTTTCTCTGTGTAGCCCTGACTGTCCTGGAAGTTGCTCTGTAGATCAGGCCAGCCTGCCTCTGCCTCCAGAGTGCTGGGATTAAAAGCATGTACCACTGCAGCCAAGTAAGGATACTGGTTCTTGCAAAGCATTTGGGTTTGGTTCCCAACACTCAATGGTGGTTCACAACGATTTTTAACTATACTGCCAGGGAATCTGATACCTTCTTCTGACCTAGAGTGTGTGGCACTGGGCACACATGTGGTGTACATGTACACATGCATGCCACTCGTACACATAAAATTAAATAAATCGCAGAGGCAGGTGGATTTCTGAGTTTGAGGCCAGCCTGGTCTACAAAGTGAGTTCCAGGACAGCCAGAGCTACCGAAAAACCAAAATAAATAAATAAATAGATCTGAAAAAATAAGTTAAAACTTACTAAAACTTGTTTTGTGGTCTAGTGTGATATATTTTGGATATAATATTTGGAATATAATATTTTTATTTAAGAATTACCTATATTCTATTCTTGCTGTATGGAGTGTTCTTTATTATGCCTATTAGGTATATAGTTGGGTTAATTTACAGCTAAAAAAATCTTAGTGATTTTACATAAACACTACTATTATACATCTCTGTCCCTGCCTGCCCCCTTCTTTTGTTGAGATGAGCTCTCATTATATAGCCCTGGATAGTCTGGAACTCACTATGTAGACCAGGCTAACCTTGAACTCATGGAGATCTATGCGTCTCCACCTCTCAAGTACAAGGGCTAATACTAAAACTTATGCCAACATGCCCTAATCCTATAGTTTGCTATATATTGTCCAAGATTACATTTATGTATGTTTTATGCCTATAATGATTTTTACAAAAGATTTATTTATTTATTTATTTTATATATGTGAGTGCACTGTAGCTGTTTTCAGACACACCAGAAGAGGGCATGGGATCCCATTACAGATAGTTGTGAGCCACCATGTAGTTGCTGGGAGTTGAACTCAGGACCTCTGGAAGAGCAGTCAGTGCTCTTAACCACTGAGCTATCTCTCTAGCCCTATAATGATTCTTTTATTCATTTTCTTTTCACATCATATAAAATAAAAGAGGCAGGTCTAGGTGTATAGCTCACTGATAGAGCAAGTGTTTCCAAGAATCAAGAACAAATTCAGCATTTGTAGCTTCCTGGTTTTGATCTCAAGCTCTGGAAGAAAATCCCCTAATTTACTAACTATAAAGCCTGATATTATGAATGGCTGTTTCACTATCCATGTACTATTGACCACTTGAATGGAGTCAGTCTATAAATCTCTCAATAATGAGGCTCATTGTGCTAAAGGAATAGAAGACAATGGAACTTGAAATAAAGGTATAGACACCAAGCACACACATGATACATGACTTATTTGGGCAAACACACACATAAAAATAAACAAGTGTCCTTGATGCTCCTTTAGTCCTTCCTCTCCTCTTCTGTGGGGTTCCCCTTGCTCCACCTAGTGTTTGGCTGTGGGTCTCTCCATCTGCTCCCTTCAGTTGCTAGGTAAAGCCTCTCTGATGACAGTTGGGCTAGGATCTGAGTTTTTTTGCCAGTGTGTGTTTGATTCTATCCTGGGTCTCTAGGCTGTCCAGCCTCTGGTTCCCGTCTGTCTGGGGAGTATCAGGTGTGAGTTCCCTCTCATGGTGTGGTCCTCAAGTTGGACCAGTGATTGGTTGGCCGTTCCCACAAGTCCTGTGCCACCATTACCCCAGCACATCTTATAGGCTGAACAATTATAGGTCGACAGTTTTGTATCTGTGTTGGTGTCCCAGTCCCACTGCTAGGAGCCTTGCCTGGTTATAGAAGACAGCCAGTTCAGTCTCTGTGTCCCCATTACTGGAGTCTTTGCTAGGATCACTCTCATAGGAGCCAGAGGGGTCGAGGACACCATGAGAACATGGCCCACAGAATCAACTAAGCAGGGCTCATAGGGGTCACAGAGTCATAGATCCTGTATGGGTCTGAGTGAGGCCCTTTGCATATATGTTATGTTTATACAGCTTGGCATTCTGTAGGACTCTTTTGCCTGCTTTTGGGACCCGTTTCCTCCTACCATATTGTCTTCTCCAGCCTTAATATGAGGGTTTAGGTATAGGGAGAATGTCTTCTATATTGTATGGGTATATTACCTGTCAATTAAAAAGCCTATAGTCTATGTCTTAGGCAGGACATAGAGGTGAGAGAAAGAATTCTGGGAGAGAGCCCAGGGGAGATATAAGGAGATGGACTCAGGATACCTGAGCACAGGTAACCAGCCACGTGGTAGAATGTAGTTTAAAATAAATGGGTTATCTTAAGTTATGATTCTAGTCAGAGTTGAGCCCAGCTATATGAGGGCAGAGGACTCAGCATTTGAACAACACAAGTATACACTTCACACAGTGTATAAGAACATCATGCCTACATGGAGGCTAGTCCTGTTGTAAGTTATGCCATGTCCAGCTGATAGTCTTAGGAGGCCTGCTCTTCTTGTGAAGGGAAACTGAGGAGAAGATCCTGGGGAAAGGGGAGATTTGAGGGGGCAGCTGGGGAGAGTGGAGGGATTGGGGTCCGAAAATCCAAAATAACCCAAGCAGTCATGAGAGTCCAGCAAAGCAAGATCTTTATTTAAATTAGGTAGCAAAAACTGAACCAGGGACAACAGCATATATTTGAGAGCTGACTATGTCTTTGAACATTCACCTTAGTGAAGCAGAAAAATAATAAAGCCCATAGGCATCTGTGGTGGTTTGAATAGCTTTGGCCTCCATAGACTCATGTCTTTGAATGCTTGGTCATAGGGAGAGGCACTATTAGAAGGTGTGGCCTTATTGGAGAAGGTGTGACCTTGTTGGAGGAAATGTGGCCCTGTGTTGTTGGTGGGCTCTAAGGTTTCCTGTGTATGCTCCGGGTTCTGTCCAGTTCAGAAGAACATCTCCTCCTGGCTGCCTTGGGGTCAAGGTTATAACTCTTGGCTCCTCCAGCACCAAGTCTGCCTGCATGCTGCCCTGTTTTCTGTCATGGCGCTAATGGACTAAACCTCTGAAACTAAACCAGCCCCAATTAAATGTTTGCCTTTATAAGAGTTGCCTTGGTCATGGTGTCTCTTCACATCAGTGAAACCCAAACTAAGACAGTATCTATGCCAAGGTACAGTTACAATTTTTTATTAGTCAGAATCATTTGTTTTTGTCCTGGTTAAGAACAATCACTGTGTTTTGGGGGGACAAAAGAAGAATGAGAAAGAAGTTGGCTAGCCACCTGGAAAGCCCTAGCTCCCTGAGAGCCTGGGAACTTGAACTTAATTTTACCTTATGATCAAAATGGAGTCTGAAAACAGAATAGCAGTGCTTGGGGGTAAGTCTCATTTGTCTCACCCATACAGAGGATAGGATGTAATGTAGGAGAAAATGAAATAAACGGTCCTAAAAATTGAAATAACATACTAATATTAAATACACATATGCATAAAGGCACACAGCAGCACAAATATCTGAGAGGCCAGATCTTTTGGGTTCATACTCCCATCTTAGAGAACCTGACTGTCTTAGTCAGGGTTTCTATTCCTGCACCAAAGGAAGTCAGGACTGGAACTCAGACAGGTCAGGAAGCAGGAGCTGATGCAGAGGCCATGGAGGAATGTTTCTTACTGGCTTGCTTCCCCTGGCTTGCTCAGCCTGCTCTCTTATAGAACCCAAGACTACCACTCCAGGGATGGCACCACCCACAAGGGGCCTTTCCCCATTGATCACTAATTGAGAAAATGCCCCGCAGCTTGATGTCATTGAAGCTCCTTTCTCTGTGATAACTCCAGCCTGTGTCAAGTTGACACACAAAACCAGCCAGTACACTGACTAAAGGTTGAGCTTGAGTTAACTAACAGATGGACACCTAGCCCCACTTTCCCGGTTATTCACCAACAAATCTGCACCTCCAGGTTACAAGCCTCCCCCTGGCACTTCACTTCCTAACAACCACCAATCAGAAGGAAAGCAGAAGTTGTTTATGGTTTGGCTCCCAGCACCAGCCAATCATGTTAAAGGCCATAACGGCACCCCAGTCAGATGTGGGCCAGGCTAGAGACCCCTTCTTGTCTCTATAAATGCTTGCCTGAAACTAGGCTCAGTGCTGGCCCCTCCCATTCCGCTTTGCCAGAGGTGGTCATGTGACCCAAGCTCAAGCTGGAATAAAGAGACCCTAATGTGATTACATTGGGATCAGCTCCTTGGTGGTCTTCCTGACACAACAATCATGTAGCAAAAAATTATCAGAATATCAAAATCATTCTTAATAATTAAAAAAGCTAGGCAGAGGCAGGCGGATTTCTGAGTTCGAGGCCAGCCTGGTCTACAGAGTAAGCTCCAGGACAGCTAGGACTACACAGAGAAACCCTGTCTCGAAAAACAAAAACAAAAACAAACAAAAAAAAATTTAAAAAGATAAAATGGAACCAGACTTTTCACACAAGAAAATGGACCAGCACAACATTTTAGCCATTAGAGTTCTATATTCTTTTCAGTCAGAAATCTGGTCTTCTATTTTAAGTTTTACCTGTAGGCTTTCCTATATTAGTTCAGAAGAGTCATATCTTTCTCCTTACCTCGGTAAAGCCTTAGTATTCTAGTAGACTCTTTGATAACTTGTGACCAGTAAAATACATCCTGCTCACTTTATCTTCAATATATATGCAGAATCTAAATATTTCTCACTACCTTTACTACTAACATCTTGGTCCAAAGCTAGCCTAATTTCTTGTCTGGTGTATCTGTTTTTTTCTGTTGCTATGACAAAATACTTGATGGCGTGGTGTGGTGGTGCACACCTTAATCCCATTGCTAGGGAGGTTGAGACAGGCCTGCCAATTCAGCCTACATAGTGAGACATGTAATATATAACATACAACAGCAAAATGCTTGAGAGAATCGGCCTCTAAGGAGGAAACATTCCCTATGGCTCACAGTTTTAGATGTTTCAGTGTAGTATCAGAGGGAGACAGGGCCAGGGCTCTGATAACTCCTCAATGGCAGTATGCTTGCTGTGACCTAAATTATTTCCAGCCGGTTCTCCTTCCTAAAGATTTCGCCTCCTCCCAGCAGTGCCTTCCAGAAAGTTGTTCATAAAGCCTTAAACACTTGGGAAGCCTCCTAACTAACTGAAATTCTTGCCCTATCCTCTACATTTCCCTCTCCTAAACCAACTTTCAACCTATCAGCCAGGGTTGTAAAACACAGGTTAAGTTACACCCTTTTTTGGCTATGTTGCAGTGAGTGTGTGGCGGACAGAGGTCAGCCTCTGGGGTTGCTTACCTGTCACTGTCCACTTTGTTCTGAAGTTGATCCTGTAGACGAGGCTGGCTGGCAGGTGGGCCTTTGGGTTCATTTGTCTCTACTTCTCCAGCAGTAGGATCACAGGCACATCACTGTGCCTTTTTTTTTTTTTTTAAAGATTTACTTATTACAGTGTTCTGCCTGCTTGTACACCTGCAGGCCAGAAGAGGGCGTCAGATTCCCATTACAGATGGTTGTGAGCCACCATGTGGGTGCTGGGAATTGAACTCAGGACGTCTGGAAGAGCAGTCAGTGCTCTTAACCACTGAGCCATCTCTCCAGCTCCCTATGCCTGCCTTTTATATGTGGGTTCTGGGAATCAAATTCAGGTCTTCATGTGTATCAGGTACTTTGCTGATTGAGCTATTGCCACAGACTTACTCCTTTTTTTTTTCTTCTTTAAGGAGCATTAAAGAACAAATAAAACAAAACCGATAACACAATCCCCAAACTCTATACTAGTCAGGGCTCTTTATATGGGGGGGTGGGTGGGAAAGGAGTATGGTTACACATATGCCCCTTCTTTTTAAAAAGTCATTTAAAGATGGTCCACTATAACATAGGCTCATCTTGAACTCATTATATACTTGAGGCCTGAATTCCTCATCCTCCTGCCTTCACCTCTTCAATATTAATATTGTGAATATGTGTCACTATGCCTGACTCTAACCTTATTTCATTAATAATTTTTTTCCAAGACAGGGTTTCTCTGTATATCCTTGGCTGTCCTGGAACTCACTCTGCAGAACAGGCTGGCCCCAAACTCAGGTCCACCTACCTCTGCCTCCCTAGCACTGGGATCAAAGTATGTGCCGCCACCACCTACCTGGCTTAGTGTTGTTGTTGTTGTTTTAAATTACGTGTTTATTTATTTATTTGTGTGTGTGTGTGTGTGTGCACGTACTGTAGCGTATGTGGAGGTCAGAGGACAGCTTTCAGGACTTGCTTCACTTCTTTTATCATGTGAATCCCGGGACCACACTCAGGTCATCGAGCTTGGTGTCAAATGCTTTTTCTCACAGAGCTATCTTCGTGGCCTGGACATTACTTCTTAGAACAGTTCATTGTACTGTGTTCTCCCTAGCTTTACGGTTCTTGACTTTACGACACCTGCTTTCAACCTTGCAGCGTTTGCATTGGCTTACTGTTTGCCTCAAAAACTTTTTAAAAACCTGGCTAACCTTACTCTTACATCCTTCTACTCTGCTCAGACATATGTCATCATCTCAGTAAGGCCTAAATGGCATCTTTTTTTTTAATAAATTGAATGTATTGGCCAGGCATAGTGACAAATGCCTGCACCTCAGCCCTTGGAAGTCAGAGGCAGGAGGCTCAGAGTCACCCATGTTCTGGGTGAGAGGCTTCAGTTTCACAAATTCTCTCTCTTATCATCTATCAGGTAGTACTTCCCGTGTAGTGTGTTCTTAATAACTATTCATTGAAATTAGTAAATATGAGTTTGTTGAAAAACTATCCTACCAGTGGAAATGTATAGAACTATTTAAGTATTCAGGATAGCCATCTGTGGCGGTTTCATTATGCTTGGCCTGTGGGAATTGGCACTATTCTTTCTGGAAGTTTTTTGTGCGATCATTACCTTTCCGAGAAGTACACTGAACCAGAGTTAATCCCGTAAGTGTGTATATTGTTCCTGTTTCCTTCTGTAGGAAATACAAATGAAGAGGACTGCCATTGAAGCCTTTAATGAAACAATTAAGATATTTGAGGAGCAGTGTCATACCCAGGAACAACACAGTAAAGACTATATCGAGCGGTTTCGCAGGGAGGGGAATGAGAAGGAGATTGAGCGGTGAGTGTACTGAATACTTCACGAAGACTCAAACAGACTGCTCTTTTTTTTTTTTTTAAGATTTATTTATTATTATATGTAAGTACACTGTAGCTGTCTTTTAGACACACCGGAGGAGGGCATCAGATCTCATTGTGAGTGGTTGTGAGCCACATGTGGTTGCTGGGATTTGAACTCAGGACCTCTGGAAGAGCAGTCAGTGCTCTTACCCGCTGAGCCATCTCTCCAGCCTCCAGACTGTTCTTTAGTGATACTTTTCTGCCTTGTTTGTTTTTATTCCCTCAAGCTGCAAACGTTATATGGAACTGCTGGCTATTCACACTAATGGTACTAAATGGCATCTCTTCTATGTTTTATCTGTGTTAATTCTTAATTCTTGTCCATTCTGTAGGACGTAGGCTAGATATAACCTTTTACAGAAAAGTCTTCCTAATACCTCATACTGTTTAGGGATGTTTTGTTAGTGTTCATACACTGTTTGGTCCTGATCCCAATATAACATATGCCCACTGAATTGCAAACTCACTAAGAATAGACATGGTGGCTTATTTTCCCCTGATATAGCCCAATGCTTACAGCTACTGTAGACCTGCTCTTACAGTACTAGCTGGGAGTAATATACATGTATCTGTATAAACTCAGCTGTTCTGGAGGATAGGCCATAGGATTGCTTGAGCCCAGGAATTCAAGACCAGTCTGTATAGCACAGTGAGACCCTGTGTCAAACAAACAGTCACAGACAAAATAACCCAACAAGACATTAGGACCCTGTTTCTGCTTCATGATCTTCCTGCTTCTGTTGTTATTTTAGACTTAATGTGTTATGTATTTTCACAGAATTATGATGAATTATGATAAATTGAAATCACGTCTTGGTGAGATTCATGATAGCAAAGTGCGTCTTGAACAGGACTTGAAGAAACAAGCTTTGGACAACCGGGAAATAGATAAAAAAATGAATAGCATCAAACCAGACCTGATCCAGCTGCGTAAGATCCGGGACCAGCACCTTGTGTGAGTAGCCTGGGGCTGAGTGCTGGGGACACAGCAGTATTAGTGCATTACTGGTGAGTGCTGGGGACACACCGGTATTAGTGCAGTACTGGAACTAGAAATACCAGTGAGAGAAGAGCTTGAGAACTAGAAGGTAATATGTAAGAATTTAGGAATGAGCCCTTTTAGTAGGAGAACCCAGAATGGCACAAATTAAGTCAGAATATAGGGCTCTACTTCATGCAAATATTTGGAGCTCTCAGATGAAATTAGCAAAGTGTTACAGAATAAAAGTTCCATACTGAGGCTGGAGAGGTGGCTCCGTAGTCCAGACCTCATGCTGTTCTTCCAGCGGACCCAGGTTTCCAGCACGCATATGGTGGCTCACAACCATCTGTAACCCCAGCTCCAAGGGATCTGATGCCCTCATCTGAACTCTGCGGGTATCAGGTATATGATGCACAGACATACATATAGGCAAAACATTTATAAGGTAAAATAAATATAAAGAAGAAAAGTATAGTGGAATCACAGAAGTAGAATTATTTCCTAAGAGTAAATTCTACAAACAAATAAATAAATAGAACAGGCAGTTCCTTAAAGGAGTTTTATGCTTAAGAAATGATACATGTTTGTAATCCCAGTACTCAAGAGGTAGAGGTAGTAGGACGAGAAATTTAAGTCCAGCCTCAACTACACAGCAAGTTAGAGGCCAGCCTGCACTACATGCGACACTCATATGTACATGAGTGTGTGCATGAGACAGACACTGTTAGAGGGCGGGGAGGAGTAGAGAGGGGGTGCCAGCAAGACTGTCAGTGGGTGAAGGCCACCAAGCTTGACAACCTGACTTCAGGCACCCCCCATGGTAGAAAGGAAGACCCAACCTCTGTAGCCATGTGTCCCTGTTCCTTGCTGTTTGCCCTGACCATGTACTTATGGTGCGTCTCCTCTCCTGGTGGCCTTCTCTGTTCTCCAGTCCTTTCTTCTTTTCCCCTTCTTTCTACCTGCAACCCTCTTACTGGATCCTCAAGTCCCACTTTCTCCCTCTACTGCTCAATCACAGGCGCTAGCTATTTAGTGACCAGTTAGATTGGGGAGCAAGGTTATTTAGCAACATCTGACCCACTCACTACACTGTCCTCTATTCAGGGTCATGCTTCTTCTCCCAAATGTAAAAAATTTATCTATAAAAAATGAAATTGGGGCTGGTGAGATGGCTCAGCGGGTAAGAGCACTGACTGCTCTTCCAGAGGTCCTGAGTTCAAATCCCAGCAACCACATGGTGGCTCACAACCACTGGTAATGAGATCTGATGTCCTCTTCTGGAGTGTCTGAAGACAGCTACAGTGTACTTATCTGTAATAATAAATAATTCTTTTTAAAAAATGAAATTTTGTGTTTAAATAAAAAAGTGTGTGTGTTTAGTAGGTACTTGAGATCCTTTGAGTAGTGAAAACCAATGATTTAACATTTTTTTATTTTTATGTGTATGAGTATTTTGCCTGCACGTTGTAGGTGCTAGGAATTGAACCTGGGCAGCCTATGCTCTGAACTGCTCTCTCCCCAGCTCCCAAATCCACTTTTTCCCCCTTGATATTAGATTTATTTATTTTAGGTGTCAGTGTGTAGTCTGTATTGTGTTGTACACCAGGCACACTGTGGTGCTCTTGGAGCTTCTCAGGCCTCTCTGCTTGGGACGGTCCTCCTGGTAACGGGGCTCTATCCTGTCACTTTTAAATAGCATTATATTGGGGTTAAGATGTCAACATGTAAACTTTAGGAGAATACAGACCATTTATGATGTAGCATGGTCCAGACATAGAACCTTGAAAATTCTGTTTATAATTTGAATAGAAGAATTTAGGTCATTGCTGACATGGTGACATGTATTTGTGATCCCAACACTTTGGAGGTAGAGACAGGAAAATCCAGAAGTCTAAGCCTGGCTTCAGTCACTAGCTTGGACCAGCTGAGAAGATTTTTGTTTTTGTTTTTAAGTGTTAAAGAGATAGCTTAATGGACAAAGGCACCCACTTCTGAGCATGGTAACCTGAGTCTGATCCCCAGGACCCACAGGGTGGAAAGAAAGGACAGCTTCTCAGTTGTATGTATACACGCATAGTACATACAGTTCACAAGATTCTACTATAATCACTATAATTCCATTGGCTTATACTGGTCAAGATAAAATTATTAATATTGATTAATTGTGGAGGGATACTTGATAAAAAAATAGCCTGAGGTAAATTTTGGGGTCCTTTTCTGTTCATATTAATAAACTCATTAAAATAGCTTGCCATAAGAATTATAGCTAAATTAATGATGAATACTAGGTAATATGTACTGGAGTGATTCACCCCCCTTCCTAACACCCCTTTCCCTTCCCCTCACTCTGTGTGGGTGTGTGTGTGTGTGTGTACATGGTCACTGGGCTAGGCTTTGAGGCTCTGTTTGCAGAACTACACTGCCATTCCTGTCTCACTTGTTTTTAACTTTATCAAAATATAATTTACATCTTAAACAATTTGCATATTTTAAGAGTATAGTTCCGTGTCTTTAGCATTTACATAGGTATTTGTAATAATCACTGCATATTTAATAACTTTTTTTTTTTTACTATAAGCAGCAATCACATAGTTTTTGCCTATCTTCCCTATTATCCTTGTTCTCTGGCCCTTAGCAACATCTGAGCTTCTTGACTCTGCCTGGACAATCTTGCTATTCAGAATATGTCATGAAATGAAGCATGCAATGTGCATTCTTTTATAAATGGCTTCTTACACATGGCATGATGGTGTTAGGTTCTTCTGTTTGTACGATGGATATAAATACTACATGTTTTTGTGAATAGCTGTGTCCTCTGTGGCCATGAGAGGAGTGGAATTGCTGAATTGTATGGTCGTTCTGTTTGTGAACCCCCCCGCCCCCCCCAACACTGTTTAAAATGTGGCTGTATTATTTACACTCACACCAGTGGTATAGGAATAACTTCTTTGTTTGTTTGTTTTGTTTTTGTTTTTGTTTTTCGAGACAGGGTTTCTCTGTGTAGCCCTGGCTGTCCTGGAACTCACTCTGTAAACCAGGCTGGCCTTGAACTCAGAAATCCGCCTGCCTCTGCCTCCCAAGTGCTGGGATTAAAGGCGTGTGCCACCACTGCCCAGCAGGAATCACTTCTTAATATATTTCTAATAGCTCTCAGTGTTTATGAGTGATTTTTCTTTCTAACATTTTTTTTTGTTATTTTATTCTTTGCATTTTTTTTTTTTTCTAGAGGGGTCTCATTGTGTAGCTCTGGCTATTCTGGAACTCACTATGTTGACTTAGACTAACTGGAATTCACAGAGATCCACCTGCCTCTGCCTCCCTGGTGCTGGGATTAAAGGTGTGAGCTACTACACCTGGCCTCTTTTTATTTTTATTTAGAGAGAATAAAGTTCTGTCCACAAATGATGGTATACTCTTCTCTTTTTTGGGAGGCAGCTATATTCATCACTGTCCACCATGTACCTCTTACATAAAAAGTATTTAATCTCATTTATTATGAATCTTTCCCATCATGTGGATACCCAAATGTGAACATGTGCTTCTGTGCTGGGTGTACACACACACACACATGCACACACACACACACACACACACACACACACACATGCGCTGAACACATGAGCATGTCTGAGCAACTGTGGCACTGCACTTAGTGCACGTATTGCTTTTTTTTTTTTTTTTTTTTATACATGGTTTCTCTGTGTAACAGAGCCCTGGATGTCCTGGAACTCACTCTGTGGACCAGACTGGCATTGAATTTACAGAGATCTGCCTGCCTCTGCCTTTGGGTTTAAAGATGTGCACCACCTGCCAGCCAGCCAGATCTACTTAGTGAGACCCTGTCTCAATGAAACAAAAAACAAACACCAAAAAAATCCATTGTCCAGGAAACCAGGGAGCACATGGTCTTCTGTCCCTGCTTCCTCCCACTGCTGTCATTAGCTGCTTTCCTGGTCCATAGTCATTGACTTTTTTTTTTTTTTAAGATTTATTTATTTTATGTATATGAGTACACTGTCGTTGTCTTCAGACACAGCAGAAGAGGGCATCAGATCTCATTACAGATGGTTGTGAGCCACCATGTGGTTGCTGGGATTTGAATTCAGGACCTCTAGAAGAGCAGTCAGTGCTCTTAACCACTAAGCTGTCTCTTGAGCCCCTATGAATACTCCACTCTCATATTCCTACTTCAGACTATGGGTCTCTGCTACATTTGAACGCAAGTAGTGTGTGCTTCCAGAAAAGAAGAGAGAAGAGAAGAGAAGAGGAAGAGAAGAGAAGAGAAGAGAAGAGAAGAGAAGAGAAGAGAAGAGATCTAAGAGAAAAGATACCTGCTTAATTTCAAGTGTTGTGTTTCTTCCCTTTTGCAGGGACATTGGTTGTGGTACTTGTTGAGGTTGAAGCAATGCAGAGACTACTGTAGGGGAAACTCTGGCCACTCTTCTAGAGACTGGAAAAATAAGTGGTTCCTGGTCTTTCAAAGCTTAGCTGGGTTTAACATACTTACTTTGTACAAGCAGTTGAATTCTGACAGTGTCTTCTCTCTTGGCAGATGGCTCAATCACAGGGGAGTGAGGCAGAGACGCCTGAATGCCTGGCTGGGGATCAAGAATGAGGACTCAGATGAGTAAGTCCCTCAGTAGGAGGCTGCTCCATCATGCATGTGGGAAGTGGGCTCTCAGGCTAACTAGCAGATTCAAGGCCATTGCGCCTGTTTTGGACGAGTTACCTGAAGAACACAGAGTACACAGTTGAGCATAGAAATGGCCCACATGGAACCTGGATGCATACAGTGCCACTCAAATGTCTTAGCGTACTGAATGAGTTCTGTAGGTTTTGTACCATAGTAAATAGGAAAGTAGTCTAAAACTCAACACTCACTTAATTTTATAAAGATTGAGAACAACACTTTATTAGCTTTTATATGTAAGAAAACTGATTGCTAGAATAATATTTCAAATATTTAATTTTTAGAAGCTATTTTATCAATGAGGAAGATGAGAACCTGCCGCATTATGATGAGAAAACCTGGTTTGTGGAGGACATCAACCGAGTACAAGCAGAGGACCTGCTTTATGGGAAACCAGATGGCGCATTCTTAATCCGTGAGAGTAGCAAGAAAGGATGTTACGCGTGTTCTGTGGTGTAAGTCTTCTCTGGGGACATGACCTTTTCAAATCTGCCTTAATTAATGAAAGTCATTATCATAAAGTTGAGATGGGATTATGGTGATAAAGTATGGTCGCCATCAAGTGTTCATCTGATGGTTTTGGGATGGACTGCATTTGAGTATGGCCTTGCTGCTTACTTGCTGTGTAACACAGATACACAACTTACCTGGCCCTTGTCTAGTCTTACCTGTAGAGCAGAGGTGATAATAATACTTGCTGGGAGGTAAGTGTGCCTACTAAAGTTATTATGATAATCATGCCACTGTAAGACAAGGTAGGAAGCAAAGAAAGATGACCAACTGAATGCTGTCAAACAGGGCAAGGTTCAGACAACTGTGGGTGCTTTCTCTCTCACACAGAATATGAGTATAAATATAAACAACATAAAAGCTGAAGATGGAAAGCCGAGGCTATACAAAGAATCCCTGTCATATTGGGGAGAGACAAGAGGAACAGATGGTACAGATGGTAGCCAGGGGGATAGAATAGGATTGAAGTACAATGTCAGATATGTCTCAAAAGTCATATTGGGGCCCCCAGGTAGCTTAGTAGGTAAGGCGCTGGCCACCATGCTTGATGACCCAAAGGCTCCCATGGTGGTAGGAGAAAGCCAGCCCTTCAAGTTGTTTACTGATCTTCACATGTACACCATGCAAACATTATATATGTGCCTCAACATAAAGAAACAAATGTAATTTAAGAACCCTTTAAAATGTCACATGAAAATCCATTATTTTGTATTGTAACTTAAAAAAAAAAAGGAGGGCCACACAAAAGGGTCTCAGAGATCAGTGAGATTACAGGTATAAGCTATTACACTTAGCTCCCAGACTTCATTCCTAAAATATATAAGATAATTAGAATCACTGTGAAGTAGCCATCAGCAGTAGGCCTCTCCTGTGTGGGAATGTTTATTGTGACTGGGGAAAAAAAGAGTTAGAGGTTTATGGAAACTATCTTAGAACTGGATCCTAGGGCCTGAGTGCTGTCTATGGAAGGAAATGAAGGCAGAGATGAAAGTGCGGTGTTATCGCAATGTATCACAGTGCATCGCTGTATGCCACCGCTGTACATTTTCATATACATTTACATATACACTCAGGCCACGCCCACACACCGATAGGCCACGCCCACCACAAGGCTACACGTGTGCATTTGCATATATTTATGTATTTACATATACATTTAAATATACACCCAGGCCACGCCCATACCATGGCTGTCTAGAGTGGGACTTACAGAGGCCCGTGTTTCTCTGACTTACTCTGCTTAAGTTGTGAGGGCAGAAATGACATCGAGGCAGTGCTCACCAGGCTTCAAGTCTTAGAACAAGGAAAGGAGGAGGCTGCATGTCTCCAATAAACACTTTGAGCAAAGTGACTGGACACAAAATTAACTCACAAATCAGTAGCTCTCCACAAATGACAAGTGGACTGAGAAATAAGGGAGACAACTTTTTTTTTTTTTTTGGTTTTTCGAGACAGGGTTTCTCTGTATAGCCCTGGCTGTCCTGGAGCTCACTTTGTAGACCAGGCTGGCCTCGAACTCAGAAATCCGCCTGCCTCTGCCTCCCAAGTGCTGGGATTAAAGGCGTGCGCCACCACGCCCGGCTAAGGGAGACAACTTTAACAACAGCCTCAACAACAGAAAATACTTAGAATAACCCTAACTAAGCAGGTGAAAGTCTTGTGTATAAAACTTCATTCAAAGCATTTAAGAAAGAAATTGATAAGGAAAAAATCCAATAAAAGAAAAAAGTATTCCTAGCACAAAATAAGAAGAAGAAGAAAAAAAAGCTCACCCAGAAAAAAAGAAAGAAATTGAAGGGAATATAAGATCTCCCATGCTTATGAATCAGTAAGATTCATAAATGGCCATTGTACCACAAACAATCTAACACAATTCTCATCAAAATTCCAACACAATTCTTTATAGATGTTGAAAGGACAATTTTCAGCTTCATATGGAAACACGAAAAACCTAGGATAGATAAAATGTTCCAGAACAATAAATATACTCCTGAAAGTATCACTATTCCTGATTTCAAGCTGTACTACATAGCTGTAGTAATAAAAACTACATGGTATTGGCATAAAAACAGACATGTCAATCAATGACTTTGAATTGAAGACACATATGTAAACTCCTGATTTGTTTTAAATAAAAAAGCTAGAAAGACAATACAAAGAAAATTGTCTTTAAGAACTATGTTGCTCAAACTGCATGGCTGCTTGTAGAAGAATCCAAATACACCCTCCACAAAACTCAACTCCATGTGGGTCAAAGGCCTGAGCATAAAGCCAGTAACACCCTGAACCTGATGAAGTGAAAGCGGGGACTATGCTGGCACTCATCAGTACAGGAAAGACTTTCTGACCAGAACACTCTTAGCGCAGACACTGAGATTAACAATTAATAAATGGAACCTTATGAAACTGCGAAGATTCTACACGGCAAAGGACACCAACATTTGGACAAATCAGCAGCCCACAAAATGGAAAAAAGATTTTTATCAACTACACATCCAATAGAGGGCTAATATCCAAAATATGTAAAGAACTCAAAAAACTAGAAATCCAGAAAACAAATAACCCATTTAAAAATGGAATACAGATCTAAATAAAGAGGAAACTCCAAGTGTCTGAGAAACAAACAGATGTTCAACAACCTTAGTCTAGTCACCAGGGAAATATAATTCCAAACTATTTTAAGATTTCATCTTACACCTGTATGAATGGCTAAGATCAGTAACACAACTGAGAACTCATGGTGATGAGGAGGTGGAGTAAGGGGAACACCATCCAGTGCTGGTGTTAGTGCAAATTTGTACAACCACTATTGAATCAGTATGGCTGTTCCTCAGGATGGTAGGAATGGATCTACCTCAAGATCCAGCTATATAACACTCTTGGGCATAGATCCAAAGGTCCATAGATGGATTTTTAGATCCATAGATTCATCCTACCACAGAGACACTTGCCCAACCACATTCTTTGCTGTTCTATTTATAATAGCCAGAAATTGGAAACAGCTTAGATATTCCTCAATAGGAAAGTAGATAAAGGAAGTGTGGTACATTTACACAATGGAATATTACTTAGCAGTTAAGAAAATGAAACAATGAAAGTTGCAGGTAAATGATTTTTAAAAATCACCCAGAATGAGCTAACCTAGACTTGGAAAGAACAATATGGTATGTTTTCACTTATATGTGGATATTATCTGTTAGGTCAATGATAACCAAACTATAATCCATAGGACCACAAAGGTTAGGTATATAGAGTAAGGGACTAGGGGTAGGGGAGACAGATAGATCTCATTAGGAAATGGAAATCGAATAGTAATGGATGGATGGTGGGGCTGGAACGAGAGAATCAAGTGGGGAGGGAGAGGGGCCCCAGGGAGGAAATATGGAAAGAGACAGCTGAAATTAAGGTCATTTGAGGGGGTCATATGGAAATCTAATACAGTAGAATCTTTCTAAAATACATACATATATGAGAAGGTGATGTAGTTGAAATTGCCAAATAATTGGGGAGACCCAATAATTGGTAGTTGGGTGCTACCATGCCCAAACTGGCCATCTCTTGTTACCAAATGAAGCTTTCAGTCATAAGATTGGGTCACACCTAATTGAGTTGTTGGCCAAAGGGATGCCATGAGGATCTCCAAACGACTCAGACTGTTGCCAAGGCTATAGGTTGTTTTCCACAAACTGATAGCAAGGTTTCATTGCTGAAGACAGCACCTACACAACTCTTTGAATATGGAGAAGTTGAATTGTTGCCATATAGAGCCTTTATCCCTATTGCTTGAATGCCTTTGATACTGAAAGTTCCTCTGTATGCTATTAAATGAAACATAAGCACCAACCCTGCCACATACCCTTGGGATTGACAGTGGTGGCCTACCTGTAAGACGTGTAACTGCAGTGGTGGCACAAAGCTTATGAAAGTAGCCAACCAATATCTGACCTGACTTACGGCCCACTCCATGAGATGGAGTGCTTACCCAGTGCGCTTGGGTGATCAAGAACCAGAGCCTGTAGCCCACGGATGCAGGGTAAAAACGAACTAGTACAATTCTCAAGAAGTAACAGAGCCGGGCGTGGTGGCACACGCCTTTGATCCCAGCACTCGGGAGGCAGAGGCAGGCGGATTTCTGAGTTTGAGGCCAACCTGGTCTACAGAGTGAGTTCCAGGACAGCCAGGGCTACACAGAGAAACCCTGTCTCGAAAAACCAGAAAAAAAAAAAGAAAAAGAAAAAGAAAAAAAAAGAGAAGTAGCAGGGAGGGCAATAAAAGGACACTCTGCTCTGCTCTACATATAAGTGCCTTGCTTAGCCATCATAATGAATCTTTCTGGACTAAGCATATAAAATGAAAAAAAAGAAGAAAAAGAATCTTTCTGGCTTTATATTTTAATAATCTGCATGGCTTTAATCTGAGCATTTGTAAGCAGAGGCAAGCAGATCTCTGAGTTTGAGGTGAGCCTGGTCTATAGAGTGAGTTCCAGGATATCCAGAAACACAGAAAACCCTGGCTGGAAAAACCAAACTAAACCAAAACAACCACAGCCATCTCTGCCTCTTGTTCTATAGTAGATGGGATCGCACACAAAGACCCACATCCAGACACTATTCAGATCCAGAGACTGAGAGGCCTGGGAACACTGAGGCCTCCACCAAGTGTAAGAGCCAGAGGGGAGAGAGGACTCTGAGGAAGCAAAGCCCCAGTAAATCAACCTGATGAAAGTTTGTGTGAAGAGACTGGGGCGGCACGCACAGGGCCTGCTTGGCTCTGCACCAGGTCCTCTTTGAGTAGACTATGGCTTCCGGCTTAGTGTTTGGGGGAATCCTAAGTGTGTGACGAAGCAGATCTCTGTTTCCTGTGCCTTCTCTTGGGCTCATTTCCTTCTGTTTGTTTTTTCCAATTCCAGTGTTAGTTTCTCTTTTATCTCACTTTATTATTATCCCTTAGAAGCCTGTTTATTTTCTAATGAGAGACAGAAAGGGAGTGGACCGACATGGAGCAGAGATGGGAAGGAACTGGGAGGAGCAGAGGGAAGGGAAACTGTAATCAGCGTATATTATGTGAGAATAAATTCCATTTCAGTAAAAGGAAAACAAAAATTTAACAAAACACCAAGAAAGCAGCCTTAGAAAAAGCATTATGCATCATGACTAAATAGGATTCATTCCAAAAGAGCAAGGGTGCTTTAATAGAAATTATACTAGGAAAGCAATCAAAAAATTACATGATATACTCAATATATTCACAAAACATATTTGCAAATCCAACTCTTTCATTTCTTTTTTTTTTTTTTCCAAGACAGGGTTTCTCTGTGTAGCCCTGGCTGTCCTGGAACTCACTCTGTAGACCAGGCTGGCCTCAAACTCAGAAATCTGCCTGCCTCTGCCTCCCAAGTGCCGGGATCAAAGGTGTGCACCACCACACCCAGCAAGACTCTGTCTTAAAAATAAAAAGACATCATAATTGGAAAGGAAGAGTCAAAATGGGTTTATAGAGGTTGTAGGTTACATCACTCTCTTTCTCTGTGTGTGTGTGTATTATACATACGCGTACATGTGTAAATATGAATACATGTATATGTGTAAATATATATATATCCATATAGATATACACAGATATACTTACTTACTTTTCATGTATTTACTTTTGGGTAGGATCTCATGTACCTGAGGCAGGCCTCACATCTGTCGTGTTTCTGATTATGACCCTGAGTTTCTGATACTCAGGCCTTTACTTCTCTAGAGTTGGGTGCTACCATGCCCAGTTTATAAAATAGTATATTTCTGTGTACTAGTAATAAAACCCAAAGTGAGGTGACATGCCACTTAAAATTATGAACTGCCTAGGAACTAAACAAATGTGAATTCTACAATGATTATCTGAGAAACGTGATTGAAAGAAGTTGAGAGTTTGGTCAGTGAAGATGACCACATGTTAATGTCTAGCGCAGTGAAGATGACCTCGTGTTAATATCTAGCGCAGTGAAGATGACCACGTGTTAATATCTAGCCCAGTGGTTTGTGCTCTCTCCTAGTGCTTCACCTTGTAGTAACCTCCAAACAGAAAATTATCTTCATTGCTACTTCATAACAGTAACTTTGCCACTGTTATGATCGTAATGTAAATCTCTGTATTTTCTGATGGTCTTAAGTGATCCCCTATGAAAAGGTCATTTGACCCTCAAAGGGGTTTCGACCCACAGGTTGAGAACTGCTGATCCCAAGGCAGTTTTCCTGTCATGGTCACACCTACTCAGTTCCTTGAAACGTAATAAACTTGATTTTCTTTCCACCAAAACATCTTCATAAAGTTGATCTACATAGTTATTATGATCCTAACAAAACCCACAGCCCTGGGCTGGGGAGTTGGCTCAGTGGTTAAGAGCGCCGACTGCTCTTCTGAAGGTCCTGAGTTCAAATCCCAGCAACCACATGGTGGCTCACAACCACCTGTAATGAGATCTGATGCCCTCTTCTGGAGTGTCTGAAGACAGCTACAGTGTACTTACATATAATAATAAATAAATCTTAAAAAAAAAAAAAAACAGCCCTAGCTGAATATTTGCAGAAATAAAAAAAAGTTTCTGAAATTCCTATGAAATGCACAGGACCCAAAACAACCCAAAGCACTGCCACCTGACATCAGCACTCATGATTGTAAGCTACAACAATCAACAAAGGAGGAGTTAACAAATGGACATGTATGTGGAGTGACAGGAATTGAGGACTGAGAGAGTAGGCCTACATGGGTGGTGGTTGTACATACCTAAAGTCAAGCCTTTAAGAGGCACAGTTGTGTTTGATTGACAGGATGCTTCTGCATGGATCCTATGTATAACAGTTGCTCTGGACTTCCTCTGTTTCCTGGACATGCCTTAAGTATTTTCCTGTGTTGTCTCTCAGTGCAGACGGGGAAGTGAAGCACTGTGTCATCTACAGCACGGCTCGAGGATATGGCTTTGCAGAACCCTACAACCTGTACAGCTCACTGAAGGAGCTGGTGCTCCATTACCAGCAGACATCCCTGGTTCAGCACAACGACTCCCTCAACGTCAGGCTCGCCTACCCTGTCCATGCACAGATGCCTGCGCTCTGCAGATAAGCAGAGTGGAAGAGACACGCTCTCTAGCAGTTTTTTTCCTATGGTTTTTATTAGGCTACGATGAGGGCATTCTTTCAACGTAGACTGCTTGTTTTGCACAAGTGATTCTGTGAATGTGAAATGGAGAGGCCAAGCAGTAGCTTGGATTTAGAGAGAAATGAGGGGCCCAGGGTCTCTGGCCTCGGCTGTGCTGCTGCACTGATGGACTAAGCTGGAAGCAGATACTGGTTTCATGGGGTTTGGGTTTGTTGTCAGGCACCTTTAAAAGAACAGCTAAGGCTTGTTGTGGGTTGGGGTGGGGGTTTTATTTGGAAGTTTCTGAAGAGTCCACATCCCTTTGTCCTCAACCCTAAGAACGCAGCAGGTCACAGTTCTGCTGGGAGTTGTTTTGATTTGATAGTCTCTTCCCCTTTCCCCCAAATAAAGAGCCGATTTTGGCTCTGCGGTAAAATGGGATTTGGTTTGGAGGGAAAAACAACCAAAGGAAAATAGGGAGGTATGCGATTACATTTTCAGAATCTAAACCAAGGAGGCAAAAGACCCCTTCAGTTGTGTTACTTTAATTTTATCAACATAATCTAGGCTTCAGCATCTTCACCAGCTCCTCCCTCTAAAGCACTGTGTTCAAAAACCAACAAAGCAGCATTGCCAGACCAAGGTCTAAGGGGAGGACAGCAGTAGCTGAATGTACACGTCTGTACCAAAACTTGAAAGAAGACTAGAAATGTGAGTTCAACAAACACTAAAATTGGTCAGTGTGTTTCCTTTTGCCCTGGCCTTGTTTCTCAGATGAGGAATAGAATTATTTTGTGGAAATAGTAAGCTTTGAGTCATAATGAAGTTGGTGCTTGTGTGGTGTTTCTTTAAAGAAATGTTTGAAACCCTTGTAAGTTGTTTTATGAGTAAAGAAACGGTGCAATCCAGTGCTTTTAGATGGCTTGATATACCAAATAACGATAGAGAACAACATTGTTGTGTGCTTCCTCAAGTTTAAAAGCCTTGCCAAAACTATACAAGGATTAATTTGCCTTCATCTCCCCTTCCTTTTTTGGATAGGGTTTAGGGAGCCATAGGTAGCTAAAGGAGGACTTGAGTTTGTGGTCAGAGACCTCAGTAAATCACAGGCACACGAGCCCTGGTATCCATGGTGAAGGGTCCATCACATGACATGTTATTCAATACTGTGCTTGAAGCATTTGCCAGAAGAGGGGATAACGTGGAGTTCAAACTATCTGGGAAATAATCCACAGGCTTTCCTGCTTGCCCTTTTTGTGAGCCCGCTGTCAAGGCAGTGTGCACAGCCTGCTCCCATGCTTCCATGGCTGTGGTTTAAGCCTTCCAGCTAAGTGAAGTTAGACAGAGGAGAGGGCAGGCATCTATTTATGGATTCACACTCATTTAAGAGTTCAGCTGCTTCAGAGTCAGTTCTGGAGCCATAACAGGCTCAGTATGACTCAGCTGCTTGAGCCCAGTAATGTGCAGTCAGGCAGTTTAGACAAGCAGCCTGTGCCTGGGTCATCAGGCTTACAATCAGGGAAGATGAAGTTTGGGGGCCAAAATAAAGATGAATATGACTTTCCCTGAGTACTTCCTTTGGTGACAGTGTCTAGAATGAACCACAGTATAGAGATAGGTCAAAAGTTTTGGATAATTGTTGTCACAGTTGATAGGGCATGCCATTGATGGCTTTTTCTTGTTCATGCTCCAGTGTGAAAGAGAGGAGATTGACCACCCTCAGCCACTGTGTAAGGCCTTTTTCCAAAATTGCCAGCTTAAAATCTTGCTCAGTTTACCAAGTAATGCCAGGCTATTTGTTGATTGGAATACCTGTGTGACTGTACTGATGTTGAACTTGCTGAAGCAGTTATATGCTCAAGATTGGGTGTGAGGAGTCCCTCTGATCCAGCACTAAAATTTTAGTATGTCCTGAATGCCTTTTTTAAAGAAATCTCTTCCAAGTAGGTCAAAATGATAAAATATACAGCTTTAGTGTTGAACACTGTCTTTACCTTGTAGGCAGACATGGAAGATATGCAGGAGAAAGCAGCATCTTAGCATCTACACCTGGGCTGGACAATGGAGAAAGGCGGGTTTTCAGTCCTATATTCTTTGCCTTTGAGTAACCACTTTGTGGGAGCTGAGACCAGGGATCATTTAATAAATTGGAAGCTATCTTTTTTTTTTTTTTCTGCCAAGTTACTACATGATTTATCTGATCCTGAGCTGTGGAAATGGCATGAGGAGCAGTCTCCTAACAGTGGCCCTGCTGTCTGAGGGAGTCTGGAAGCAGGTATTGGTCTTCTTCCCAAGGCTAGCTCAAAGTTCTGTCTCATGAGCTAGGCCCTGGGACTATCTCTTTTGGCATCTTAACTGTAGACTCATTGACTAAAGCAGAGGCTAGAGACAGATTAAGACCATAGGGGCAGATCAGCCAGTCCCCAACAGGAAAGCAGCTTTGGGTTGGCTAGATACATTTTTTAAAAATAAAACAAAACGAAGCTGTTTCCACCTGGCATAGTCAGCTTAGGTAGGTTGTTTATGTTCTTGTCACTGCTCCAGCAATAGATGAAGACATACTACAGCTCCACACTAAGACACAAGCTCTCCACATTTACTTCAGACTCAAGCCCATGTGGCATCTTCCTTGTGTCCCTTCTCTGCAAGGTACCAGCTTCACCCATTCTCCAGAACTTTAAGAAAAAATGTACTTGAACAATTTCTGATTTCTAGGATGATCTCTACTGCCAGTTAGATCTTCTTGAGGTTTCCATGACATCATACACCAGAGGTCCATTCTTGGTCCTTTGCTGCCAACTGCTCATTCTTGACTTAGCTCTAGCCATTTGTGACAACCACCCTTGTTTCCTTACAAATCCTCGCATGTAACTTTGGTACTTTGTTGTTTCTTGTGAAGAATCTATTCTGTTGTCTTTGATGTAATAAAAAAAATTCATGTAGTTTATGTAAAAATAACTGACTCAGAAGGAAGCCAACTGTGTCTTGTGTTGGAACAATTCATAATGTAATTTCTAGACCACTTTTGCAAATTGTTCTTGTCACCAAATGTGTTCAGACATTGCTGTGCAGTTGTGGGGAAGGGGTGGGGGGAAGGTAAGGTGAGAACATTGTTGGGGCTTTTTCTTTTTTTTAACCTTCTCCAAGACTTGGAATGGTTGGCAGACTTGCTCCAGATGCAATAAAGACATTGCAGTGAAGCATTTTTTGGTTTTCTTGGCATGGAGGGCAGGGGGCTAAAGCAGGTTAGGGAGTAAGGTAAGAAGTTCTGCATGCTTGAAGGCCAAACTGGGGCCAAGAGAGGCTCTCCTTCCTATGAGAGGAAATTAAAACTCAAAAAACAAAACAAAACAAAACAAAAAAAACCAAAACAACCCATTCTACCTCCCAAAGGACACAAATCCAAAATGAAATGAAAGCCATTTCCTCCCTTTAACACCCATTCAAGTAAATGCATTTTATTGGTTCTCATACTCAGCAGTGTTTTCTCTTTCTACTCTGCGACTAGGAGAAATGGACTTAGTTTTATAGTTTATGCTCTTGTCTCTCTTCAAGGTACAATACCCACATGGCATGGTCAGGGGATACCTGTTTATTTACCTTGTGTTGTGCCTTTAGTCCCAAGACAACGGAACTTAGCTTCTTGCACATCTGTGTATCTCCTATGCATTGGACTTAAGAGAAAGGCTGACAATCATCCTGTCCATCCCCAGACCCTCACACCTGCCTACAGCTATAGAGCTCCCTGTGTTAAATCACACTAGGCAGCCCCTTCCAATCCACACCCAGAATCCCATATATATTGGATTCTATTTCCTCCCTGCAATCTTTTTTTTGTTTTGTTTATTTATTTATTTTTGAGACAGGGTTTCTCTGTGTAGCCCTGGCTGTCCTGGAACTCACTTTGTAGACCAGGCTGGCCTCAAACTCAGAAATCCACCTGCCTCTGCCTCCCCAGTGCTGGGATTAAAGGTGTGCGCCACCGTGCCTGACTTTTTTTTTTTTTTTTTTTGGACTCAGTTTCATCATCCACATTTAAAATGGCTGGGTGTATAGTGCTACTGAGATAGCTGCTTTTCTAGAGGACCCAAGTTCAGTTCCTAGGACCCACATGACAGGACACAACATAATTCCAATTCCAGAGGATCTAAGCCCTCTCTGGCACTGTATGCAAGCAAGACACTCACACGGATACTTTTTTTCTTTTATAAATTTGAGTGTCCTCATTCTATTCTTAAACTCTACCCTGATCATTCCTTCCTTTCACCTCAATGTCTGTTTCCTCACCTAAAACTTCCCTACAGTTATCACTTGAAACAGTGCCCTCTCAAATGCTAAGTGGTCATTGCTTGTTTCTTCATTAAACCCACTCTACTCCACCCAATCATCTAGTTTTCTTCAGACATGTTTACTCTCTCTGACTTTTCTAGTCTTCTCACCTTGGGCCTCTTTACCTAAATTTTGCCTCCATCACCAAATTCATCTGCTATGTCTAGGACAATACATTTCTTTTGCCCAGGTCTTCATTATAAGATATCTCATATTCAGAATGCAGGGTGTGGTGTTCTAAATAAGAATGGTCCCTATAGGCTCATGCCCCAATATTTGGCCCCAGTTGTTGGAACTATTTGGTAAGTACAGTGGTGTGTGTCCATGTTGGAGGTGTGTCAACAGAGGTGGGCTTTGAGGCTCCAAGGCCCTGCCATATCCAGTACTCCTCCTCCTCCCTGACTCCTGCTGAAGAACCAACATGTGAGCTTACTGCTCTCATGCCTTTGCTTCATTATCCGGGTCTTTAACTCTCTGAAACCATAAACCCAATGAAATACTTTTTAAAGTTGCCCTGGTCAAATGTTTTCTTGGTAAGGCAGGGTTAATGTAGCCCTGGCCACCCTAGAGCTCACTATGTGAACAAATTGGCAGCAAACTCCTTCCTCTACTTAAGTGCCAGGGCTCAGTGTGTGCCAGCACACTTGGCCGGTCTAGCTTCTTTCTGCTTGAAGATGTCATTCCCTCTCTCTCTCTATTATTTTTTTAGGGCGGGGGGGGGGGGGGACACGACTGGTTGTGTCTAATGTTGTGTGGCCCTTTGGGTTTCCTTTCTCATTCTGTATGTTCCCTGGGTGATCCTTATCTTATGCAGGTTTAATTACCATCTATCTTCTGATAGTTCCTTGCTGACAGGTTTGTGCACTGTTCACTGGCTTATGGGAGCCACTATAGCCTGCCTGTACTACAGCCAGAATAGAGATATCCTAAAGCAAACCTGGTACCACCAGGTGCCCAAAGCCACCTTTGAGAAACTGCTCATACCCAGCAGTGTTGAGGACTATTGACCTTGGTGATGCCCATGTATTTTTTTGTATTTATATCACAAGATGTTTAGTAGTTGTACTTCCTCCCACTTCCAACCTCCTAGAATGGTTTCCAGTAAACTGCAAGTGCTTTCTTCCTCCCATCCCTCCCCTTCACCTACACTATGGTGCTTCTGACCAGATCCTGACAGGAGACAATCCTTACCCCCTTAGTCACCCTGTGATATTCCAGGTAATAACCTGTGACCTGATTTCAGGACCCAGTGCAACAGCCCAGGCTCTACAGCAAATAGAAGTTATAGAACTATCACAAGAATAAGGCAGGCATCCCAGATGGCGCAGATAGCCCTTGGAACCAGCAAGTCTTCTAGCTCTGACACGTCAAACCTGGTTCCATGTCCTGTGATGCTAACTCTGAGCTTAGCACCCGATGTTCCAAAAACGGAGGTAACCCATACATAACCCTAGCTGTTAGCAATAGCTTTTATGCAGCAAAGCTTCAGCTCATGTTGTATAGGAACTTGTTATTGTAAATATTGTAAATTTTTGAAAGTTACCGCCTTCCCCACACAGAATGACAAGGCTGCAGTAGCCCAGTAGTGACTTTGATTTCCAGGTCTCCCAGTATTTTTCTCAGAGGTAGGCATCTGATTATGGGGCAGACAGCCTACCTATCAGTTCAGGAATTTTAGAAGTCTGGCCTTACTTTACCACAGAGAATCTTCCAGCCTTAACACACTACCAAGCCTGGTTCCTGCCATGCTACCTAGCTCCTCTTTCCTACCCCTGGGTCCCCTGTATGTTTCCCTTATTTCCCTCTCAAACACTACCTAGGAGTATAGTTCCCATCATTAAGGGCTGATCATTGTAATATTTACCAGCAGAAATCCTGACCTACAACAGCCCAGGAACGGTTTGTCACTAAATAAATAGGCAATTCCATTCTCATCTCATCTGGCCTTTTGAAGTTCTTTCCTCTCTAGGATTTTGTGTTCTGGAGTGTGTGTATTACTGTGTGGACCCTTTTTCATGCTAGACAATTCTACCACTGTGCTATGCCAACCTTTAATGTTTTACCTAGGGGTGTCATTGTTGATAAAATGTAGCCCTCTGGGCTGGTGAGATGGCTCAGTGGGTAAGAGCACCCGACTGCTCTTCCAAAGGTCCAGAGTTCAAATCCCAGCAACCACATGGTGGCTAACAACCATCCGTAACAAGATCTGGCGCCCTCTTCTGGAGTGTCTGAAGACAGCTACAGTGTACTTACATATAATAAATCTTTAAAAAAAAATGTAGCCCTCATTTTCATTTATTTTATTACCTTCTAGATACCCCATATATATATCTTAAATACATCTGGAGTTAAACTCATCACCTCCTTGTATTTTTTTCTTAATGGCTAAGACACAAGGTTAGATAACTTAATGTTCTAGATTCAGAGGCCCAAATTCTAATCCCAGCTCTGCCCAAACTACATTGCCTTGGGCAGGAAAGCTCATTTCCTTAATTTAGCAAACAGGAATATTAATGGCCACAAGTCCTCATTGAGTGCTCCGGGCTGGCCCCTGCTTGCTTTTTGTATATTTATGGCTACACAGAAGGATGGTAAGCCATAGTCTGTCCTTAAACTGCCAGATCTAGTTCGAGTTCTTTTTGGGTCTTTGCACGTAGAAGGTATATTGTGTATCCCACATTATGGCCATTCTTTCCTGATCTACTCCCTACTCTTATACCCAGAAAACTGACTATCCAACACCCATTTATGCCTGAGTTCAGAGATCTCATTATCTAAGAAATGCAGCTAGACTAGGGTCTTCTCCCAAGAGTGGAAACTTAAGTCATTACAATCCCAGCAGCAAAAGGCCAGACCTAGAGTCTGTGGGTAATGACCAATGGAAAGAAGCAAACACAGGCCAAGATGGTTTCCAGGAGGGTGTATTACACAGGTGAATGTAGGGAAGCAAACAACTGCTATGTTTGCTTTAAGAGCTCATCTGATGTCAGTGCTAAGTCCTCATGATCTTGCTGGCCCCCAAGTTCTTGGCTTTTCCAGAGCAGGCTGGGCCGGGTTTCTGGGCTCAGGGGGTGGGCTCTGCATGGAATGTCCTGCCTCCTGTCGCCTGAGGAATCAGGCACTTCGGTGATGCTCAGGGATGGTTCTTCTTTCCCCATTGGGTCACATTCAGACTCCCATGGCCAGTTCTGGCTGGGGACCTCAAGAAGCGGATGGGTCAGGCCAGGCACACTTGGTGGCTGTGGCTTCTCCTCCTCAGGAAACAGGTTCTTCAGAAGATTTGGAACTGTGGTTTTCGTATCTTGGGAGTTAGCTGGTTCACCTTTCCTTGTTATGTTCTTGTTTGTGGATGCTCTGTCTGGACCCTCAATAAGGAATTTCCAGGACCATGTCCCTGGCTTTCCAGAGGTGGAGGTGGCAGCAGAACAACCAGTAGGGGTAAGTTCTGAAAAGCTGGGACAAAGTGCAGTTAGTGCCTGTGTGTGGAGGTGCTGGGCCTTCCAGCAGCCTTCAGAGGGGGTGGGGCTTGTGGGTCCAGACCTGCTCAGGCTAGGGACTTGTAAGGGGTTGGTAGCTTCCTCAAAGGCTTGTGGCCTGCTGAGCTTCCTTTGGGAGAGCCCAGGAACTTCTACTCGGGGGGAACCTAGTATGACCCCTGTCACTAGACCTGAGAGTACAGGGCCCTGCTTCTTTAGATCCCTGTGCAAGAAAGTGTCCTCTTCTGTACCCTCTCCTGAACCTTTAGGGAGTAGATTCTGGCTTGCTTCTGGGTGGGGGGACAATCTTGGCTCCTGTGTGGCCTGGCTGTTCTCAGGCTCCTCATCAGTGTCATCTTCTGAGGAGTCTACTTCCCGGATTGCTTCTTGTTTTTGCAGTGACTCCCGGCGTTCAGCTCGATCCTGCCGTAGGGTCCCAAGGGCCCGTGAAGGAGCAGGCTGCAGTACCCCCTTTCCTGGAAGTGGCCCTTTCCCAGATAGCACACTTCTGGTTCCAACTACCTCCAGAGGGCTGGCTTCCCTGGGTGTCAGTTCCTTCTTTAGTTCACCATGGGGCAGGTCAAGACTATGTTTGCGGGAAGGTGCTAACTTCTTCTCAGCAGCTGCCAGTGCAGCCGCCAGCTTCTCAGCAGACTGCACCCTCTTAAGTAGGGGAGAGCGGGGTGGCTCTGCACTCTTGGGCCGTGAGAGCTGCCTACCTAGCGGAGGAGACAAGTGAAGTTTGGTAGGAAAGGACTGAGACCCATGGCCAGACAAGGGTGATGGGGAACGCTGAGGTGAAGCTGCGGCTGCTGGTGGGGAAGGGGTGTGGGCCAACGGTGACAGTGGGATGCTGCCTGCTGACTTGCGCCGTGGTGAGCGGTATTGGCGTTGGAGCTTAGGTGCCAGACCATGAAGGGAGCTGGGCCGTGTATGTCCAGAGCCAGCAGGAGAACTGGGCACACTGGAGCTGGGAGAGCTGCTCTGCGAGGAATTCCCTCCTACTTTGGATAGTTGCGTGGGTAGACAGACAAACAGAAAACAAGACATCAGTGTTAGCTGTTAGAAGTGACTGAGCAGTAAGGCAGAACTTTGCTCTAGAATGCCCCAGGACTGCCGTTCACTTTATACCAACTGGTGACTACAGTCCACTTAATCTACCCTCACTGCCCCCACCCATCAATCTTCCCAACACTTATAGATCTTCAAGGTTATGCTCAAAGAGCTTTAGAGTTGGCCTATGGGAAGCAGATGGCTCAAGTTCATTCCAATTTCCCAAGGGATGGTTTCTGATCTGCAGGGGTACCCCTGTACCTGAGTGCACAGCATCTGGGGCTACCCGGTAGCCCTGAGGAGGAGATCGGGGAGAGAGGCTGTGGCTGTGTGTGGGAGAGCCTGGACCACTCTCCCCTGATGACAAGGAGCGGTTAAGGGAAGAAAGGCTGCGGCTGGTGTGGAGCAAGGAGGCCTGCTTTGTGATTTTCCGGAATAGGGAGCTTCGTTTTCGGCTGTAGAGATAAGGGGACAGCATACTGTAGGCTTGACCAAATGTGGGCATCTCAGGGTAGACCTCTGGACCAATTCTGTCTCACCTTTCTTGCCCATCCTTGCCCTTGCTCCGTTTGCTCCTTCGGGCCATCTTGGCTTTATAGCTGCCTTTCCTAGCTGGCCCCACTTTGATTGAAGTGTTCTCCAAGGGAGTTGTTGAAATTGATACCTTGTTTCCACTCTAGGAAGCCAAGCAGAAAAAGCTGGAACCTTTGGCTGGGGCTGTCTCCCCTTACTCTTACTCTTCCCTGCATCTTAACTTAACCTTTTGCTGTTCCACACCAACATGTAAACTAAGCAAATGCTGTTTTCCCTCACAGGATAGGAAGTGCTCCAAGTGGCCCTCCAGAGGAGTTTAGGAACGGGAAGACAGCAGTACCTCTCCTGTCCTGACAGCAGTCTTACTTGCAGTTTAGAACGGTCTGGGGTTTGGCCAGCAAATGAGGTTACTTACCATATGGAGAAAACCCTCCTGTACTGCACTTTCAAATCCTGCATGTCCCTACATCTATCCTTAATGCTACACGTACGTGTACCCGATCCTCTCACTCCCCTTAAGGCGAGTCCAGGGCAGTCATACAGCACACAAAAACATTCTTAGCACTAACCTTCAGAACCAGCTCCACCACTTCTGTATGGACTAGCCCATGCACAGGCTCACCGTTGACATGGGTGATGAGGTCACCCTGACGAAGCCCTGCTTCGCTGGCTGGACCGCCATCCTCCACATGCTGCCTCAGGAAGAGAAAAGCCTTTAATCAGGAGCCTGGTTCTGCTGCTGTTGTGACCCTTGACTACCACCACCCTCTGGTTTCTGTGAGTTATGTGGGCAGTGACCAAAGAAAAGGCAGATAGGCTCTAGTTAGGGGAAGGTGGGAGTACACAGCTGGAGGACAGCAACTCTGTGTGGCCAGACATACCCACACCATGTGGTGTACGGTGTAGACATCAGAGTCGCCCATGTAGACTCGAATGGCCCGCAGGGTGAAGCCATACTTCTTGCCAGCTCGGTGGATGACGATGGGAGGCCTCAAGCTGCCAAGGGCTGGCAAGAAGTCCCTGCTTGGAGAAGAGTCCCTGGATGATGGATTGGATGACTGGGAATGTGGGGACATAGGGCTGGCCAATGGTGAGCAGGCATGCTGTTCTGGAGAAGCAGAGACCAAGACTTAGTGAGCAGAGGTCTTTTTTTTTTTTTTTCTTTTTTTGGTTTTTTGAGACAGGGTTTCTCTGTGTAGCCCTGGCTGTCCTTGAACTCAGAAATCTGCCTGCCTCTTCCTCCCAAGTGCTGGGATTAAAGGCGTGCACCATCAGAGGTCTTAACACGGCCATGATCCTAGCTGGCCTAAGCTGTTGATCCCACCCACTCCTAGTCCACTACAACCCTGCTTGCTCCCTGATGCCTGTGTGCGTACAGCATAATCATCAACCCGGATCTTCAGAGACCTCTATTTTCATGGAAAGGAGGCCGTCTCTCAAATACTTACTGGCTTTACACATGTGCCTGCGCATCCCCAGCCTCCCATGTCCTTCCTATGCATTTTTACCTTAGTTCCCTGTTGGCCTTACCTGAAGGAATGAGGAGGGAAAGGGCCGTAGCTGAGGCTGACTTGATTACTTTGTTGACAGGGCGAGTGGTGCGCTTCTCTATAGAGTCCCCAGAGAGCAGCCGGTGACGGGCCCTACGCACAGCGAGGTCACTGATGGCTTTGGCTGTAGCTTCCTCAGCTAGCTGTGGGGTCCCACGGCCTCGTGTCTCCAGGGCTGTGGGCCCAAGTGAACAATGAGATCTGTGATTCAGCTAAGCCTCTCCCTGTAGTATATTCATCCTATGCCTTCCACCAGCCTAGGAACCACACCTGGGCAACACCGACTGCTTTGGCCAGGAGGCTCCTCATCCAGCTTCAGTTGCCTCTCCAGTGGTCGTTCAGGAACAGGCCTAGATGACCCCTCTCCAGATGGGGGTATGAGGACCCATATACCTTCCTGTTGTTGCTTCCGAGGGGTGCTACTAGTCTCCTCAGGGCAATGAAGCCCATCTGGGAGGCCTGAACACCGGTGTCGCACTGTCATTGGAGGACTCGAATCACTCTCTGTGTGGGATGACTCGGACACAGATAACCGCTTCCGTAATCTGTGAAACAGAGGGCCCAGGTGGGGTGAAGTGGCCCAGGTGGTCTCCCTTTCCTGCCTCTGCTGAGGCTATTAGTCATAGACCTTTGCAGACATTTTACCAGACTCTCTAGAATGTTATTTAACTAGCAACACCCTTCCTCTCCAGCATATGACAACTGAGGGATGACTGACCTTCCCACCCTGGTGAGCCCCCGGTGCTTACATCTCAGGGGACCCAATCACCCAGCTGCGATCTCGGCCCTTCAGTCCTGCCAAGCCGTCTGAGTGATCTTCCTTTTCCTCACTGAGGCTGCGCTTGGTTGGGGGTGGTGTCCGGCGTTCCTCAAGCAGGGAAAGCCGTTCCATGCTACTGTAAACCTGTGGACACAGGAGACACATGAGATGGCCAAGAACAAATGGTCTTCTTAGGGTCTGAGAGAACCTCTCTTTTTGCCCCACTCCATTCAAGCTGAGTATCTCCAGAAGCTGCTCTGCTGACCCATCCCTGGCAAGGACTGATTTAGAAGCTCCTGAGGTGTGCGAGTAGCCCTAGCCCTTTGAGCTCCTTTTCTGAAAGAGGTCCTATCAAAATTTCCTGAGCCTGCCCTAGGTCTGTCCTTGGCAGGTTCTCTCCTCTCAATTCCCATCAGCCTGGGCTTCCTTAGTCACACCTTGCTGAACCTTGGAGAGCAGGAAGAAAACTGGCGAATCTCAAGGCAGCCATCCTCACTCACTTCCTCCTCATCCTCAGAGTCCACATGGTGGTATCGTTCTGAACGGGCTGGACCAAATACAGTTCAATTAGCTTCAGCATCATCGGTGGTGCCATCCTGGTGGCACCAGCAGGACCCTGAGCAGGGATGCACAGCAGTTCTGGGCACTTACAATCCATGCCCCACCTCACCCCACTATGGCCTTACTATCAAAGTAGCTGGTGTCATCCTCTGACTCCAGCTGAGGTATAAATTCAGCCTTCTGCCGTAGAAGTCCTGTCCAGTCCAGACCCATGAAGAATGGGTGCTGCTTCACTTCATAGGCACTACCTGCAGACAGAGTGGACAGGGACACAAGATTAGCTGCATGGCATGTGGGACATCAGTCATGTGAGACTCGACATTATTAGAAGGCAGGCTTGGGAAGTTTCAGTTCAAGTACTCTGCCTTCTTTGCCTAAATGAATAGGGGAGTTTCAGGATCAAGAGGGACTTCCCATTGAACTTTAGGGTACATGGATGTAGCCTCTCTGTCACCTGAGGTGAGAGATAGGAGAAAGGACCAACTTACTTGTGCCCAGTCTTTCTAGTGGATTCTGATGAAGCAGTTTGGAAGTGAGGTCTTGGGCATCTGGGGGAAGCGCGTCATCACCCTCGGGCCACACGATCTCATCTGAAGTATCATGCATGGATGAGAAAGAAGGGAAAATGTGTGGGTAGAATGGGGAGATGCAAACTACAACAGAATAAGGAAGGAGTGAGTCTAGCTGAGAGCTAAGAGCCTTTGTCTGGGGTCCCAGTTCCTAAAGTCCTATAGGTTCCCTCACTCCTAGGGGAGTCTCATAGTCTCTCCACTGCCTGCCCCTTGAGCCAGTGTGGGACTTTGAACAGGGATTCCTGCTCCTGAACTTCCAGCTCACCTGCCATTTTACTCTTAAACACAGAACTCATTCATAGAGTAATCATCAACACAAGAGCGACATGAACACACAGAAAACCCCAGGACGATACAATATGTGCACAGATGTGTGCACAGACACACACACACAGAAAGAAACAAGCCTACCAGGAACATACACTCATTTAGAAAAAAAAGAGCCCAAGAGCCTCCCAGCTGTGTGCAGACAGCCCGACTCCACACTGACCCAGCGTGACAGTACCTACCACTGATCACTTGCCCAAAGAGCTCCTCCGGAGTGTCTCCAAAGAAAGGGACGCAACCCACCAGGAACTCGTACAGGATCACGCCCATGGCCCACCAGTCCACCGGCTTCCCATATCCCTGACGCAGGATCACCTCAGGTGCTATGTATTCAGGGGTCCCGCATACCTGAGTACAGAGAAGCCAGGCTGTCTCAGAATCTGGAGGCAGCTTGCTGGCATGGCAGTAGGGGATGTTCCTACTGCTGGAGTAGGGAAGTCTCTGAATGAAGCAGCAGCTTACCTTACTAATAAGAACAACATCAATCCCAGGGAATCAGAATTAAAGCTCTTGGTAGGAGGGGTTCTGTATTTCCTAACTAACTAACTAAAACATCTAATTCTAGCCCAAACCCAGCGCTCACTCTCTTCTGGATCTGGTCTTGAGTCGGCTCCTCCTGCAGAACAGAACTCACCAGTCACCTATGCACATCACACGCTGAAATACCAAGTAAGACAACATCCAAGGGCTGCTCGCCAGAAAGTGGCAAGCGGTCCAATGTAAATGTGGAGCTGTGTTCCAACAAGAGCAGGCCCCAGGAGAACTGTGCGTCAGGCTCAGCTCACATGAAGCTATCAGCAGTTAAATGCCTATTTCATCCAAGCCCCAGTGAAAACTTTATCTCCTTTTTCTCAGGGCTCATCCTGTGTTCTAAATGTGCTATCTATTTTAGTGCTTCCCTGGAACTAAAGGCGAAAACATGGAGTTACTGAGGCCTGGATTTCAACCCCCAAGGTCTTCCTCCAGGCTTCCTTACCTGCTTGTCTAGGAACTCCCGGGCATCCTTTTCAATATGACCCTCATATAAGTTGGTTGTCAAACTCATGAGGCCGATTTTAGAAAGTCCAAAGTCAGTGAGTTTGATGTGTCCCATGGATGTAATCAGAAGGCTGTGGGACCACATAAATAAAATCATGGAGTAATTTCTCAGTTGCCCTTAGTACTGGTTTAGTACTAGCTTCTTCGTGGTACCAAGGGACACAAGTGGGGAACACATAAGCAGCTAAGAAGTAGCAGCCCTGGCTTGATGAGCACCACTTCAGCCCCCTTGCAGCTCCGTTTTTGTTGGTCTACCTGCATTCTATACCTGCAGAGGACGAGACTTGCTCCAGGGTTGAGGTCAATCCTAGAGCAGCTGCTGGAGTCACTAACAATCCCGCCCTAAGCTGAGGGACTTAAATTATCCATCTTAGAGAGAAGGAGCATTGGTAAAATCTTTTTCCATGTCCTTGGATGTTTTCAGAGGGAGAAACCAGAAATCAGAGACTTCTTTACATACTCTCTGCTTAGGCCACTCTATTTGATGCTAAGGGTTTCACCCTATCCTAGTGATTCACAAATTACTATCTCTGGTTCAGATTCCCTTAATGGGCTCTGCCTAGCTGCCCAGGCCATGAATTCAAACTATCTCAAAGTCAGGTTTCCTACCTGGCTCGCCATCTGAGCAAGAAACAAGTGCTGGGATCTCCTGAGTGCTGTGATTGTCTCTAAACTATTCTGGAACTGAGGATGTAGTTCAGTGGTAAAGAATTTCCCTAGCATGCACAAGACCTTGATTTTGATAAACAGCACCAAAGAAGGAAGGGGGTGTATTTCTAGAACACTCTTCATTTCAGAAGAGGGGAATTTGAGGCTCAAAACTTTAATTAAAAGATGGACTCAGAGTTAAGAAGCCTGAGTGGCCATCTGACAGAGGTCTGCATTTCAAAGCTAATTTTCTATAGTCACTATTAGATGTGCTGAGTCTTTTGTTCTGCTTGGTTTCTTCTGTTTCCTAGTAGCCATTCTAAGATGATCCAAACATGCATTTGTCTCACTTATCAAGAGTAAGCCCTGAACAACAGAAATAGACAGCGGGCATACTTGTCAGGCTTGAGGTCACGGTGCACGATGCCGTAGTTGTGTAAGTATTCCAAAGCCAGCACAGTTTCCGCAAAGTACAGACGTACCATGTCCACAGGTAGGGCCCCGATGTTCTTGAGCAGAGTGGCACAGTCTCCCCCTATAAAGAGCCCAGGTTACCATGAGAAAAAGCTATCATGATCCAGGACCCTGCTCCAGCCAGTTCTTAGGCTTTGTAGAACGTAAGGAAATAGCCTCACAGAACAGCCTGATGCTGGAGCCTGGGACTCCAGCCCTTCTGCTACTAGCGTGGGTAGGAGACAGGTAATAGAAGCAGGAAATCAATTTGCAAGTGGCTTTCAAGGCTATCATTTAGGAGACGGAAGGAAGGGATCCAGGCCTTTATACATTCACCATGCCTTGCTGGGATAAGACTAAGTTTTTAGGATGGGAATACTGTATTCAAAGGTTGCATCTGCTAAAATGCTTGTTTGTTCCACTTCCTTTTTCTCCAGTAAACACCCAATGAAGTAAAAGCATGGCTTTGTTTAGGTTCAACGTTAAGCCTTAGGGAAAATATGTTTGGATTTGTACACAGAGTGAGGGGTCAGAGGGAAGGCCACTGCAGAGCTTTGCTGAATGCTGTTCTCCTAGACTATTCTGAGACCATTAGACTGGTTTAGGAGTGGCCCTTTTACAAGTCATCAGCCAGATGCAATCTTCTTGGAGCCCCACAATGGGCTTTTGTGGCTAGTAACTAAAAGCTCTGTTCCTGCCTGAGGCACGGTGCCTCAGACTTTAAGGAAGACTATAAATGTTGGGCTGCCACATCAGTCTCTGAGCACCTTCATGGAAAAGCACCATTCTCACCTTGGAGATACGAGCTCACTGAGGCCAATGGTCTCAGTTTCTAGGCAAAATGACAAAGAGGTCTTGGAGAATGGAGCCTGAAACTTCACTACAAAGAAGCTGGTCCCCATTCAGGCTTAAGTCTCAGACTGCAATTTGACTTCTACACAGCCACACTTCCCCCAGTACCTTCAACATATTCCATCACCATGCATAAGTGACGCTTGGTCTCAAAGGAGCAGAACATGCTGACCACAAAGGGGTTTTCAGCGAAGGTCAGTATGTCGCGTTCCACAAATGCTTGCTGGATCTGGTTCCGCAGGATGAGGTTTTGCTTATTAATTTTCTTCATTGCAAAGCGCTGCCGCGTGGACTTGTGCCGCACCAGAAAGACAGCCCTGGGAAAGACAGCCAGCCCAGCCCAGCCCCCAGATGCTCTCAGCACCTCAATTGTACATTCCATACCCCCAAGCTGCCTCACCATCCCATATACAGAACAACAAAGATCTTGGGGTGCGCCTGCTACTGTAGTGCCAATGAACTATTGTACTTTTCTGGAAGGCCAGGTTCTGAGGACCCATCTCAGTATTTCCAGAACTCAGAGTGCTACCAAGACAGGTAGTAATCTTGCCTGGGCAAAGAATCAGTGTTTAAATGCCAGAGGAAACTGACCTCTTGACACTCCAGGAGAAATTCAAGGAGGGAGCAGGTCTACCTTACAGTATCTTTTGCCCAGGGGATTGGGAATCATACAATTTCAGAAGAAAAAATAGAGCAAGGGCTGACTCTGCTCTATTCCTGGCTCCAATCTGACTCCATGCCTTTACCCATAGGCGCCATTGCTGATGAGCTTAATGGTTTCAAAGTCCTCTTCAGAGGGGGTCTTCTGAGATGGCTGAGATGCCCCACGACCCTGGAAGGCAAAGGAAAGGAAGCAGGTATGTTTTTCAGAGCGTGTATGCTTGGGGAAGTTGTGCAGTCATAGTACCAGGCCTGCCCATTCTTTCCCAGGAACCCTACTTCTTACTGTTGGCAGCACGAACTCCCTACCCCTTTAGATGACCCCCCAAAGACATTTACTCTTATTTTATGTATATGTATGTATGTGTGACTGGTGCCCATGGAGTTGAGAGGAGGGTGCTCGAACTGGAGCTACAGGTAGTTTCGAGTCACTAATGTGGGTGCTAGAAACTGAACCCAGGTCCTTCAGAAGAGCAGCAGTACTCTTAACTACCAAGCTCTCTCTCTAGCCCCCCAAATGTTCTTTTAAAGCAAACTTATACGGCTTCACAGAGCTCAGGCTCCAAGATTGAGGCAGGAACTCTCAGGATCTTTACCTCAACTGAATCATCTGTCTCCGGAGTATCTGGACTGTCATAGCTGCTCAACTGGGTCATTTCTAGAAACATGCAAGGATATCAGAGAAAATTGCTTAGCAGTGGCAGGCATTTTGACAATATCCTCATATCATACAACAGGTACATGTGGGGTAGGTATTAGTACTTCCTGTACCAACCTGAAATGCAGACCTAGCCCCGTGGCTCTATCCTTAGTAAGGCACAGGTTTCAGACAGGGAAATAAGCCAAGTGCTGTGACTTTATTACCTAGCAGCTCAATACCATGTATAAGGCCTGGCATAGTCTAGAAGAGCCTCTCTCCTGGGTAACAGGGCTGTGGGAAGCCTCTAGCGCTCATCCTTCAGACCACGACTGCTTCACTTACTGGGTCAGGGAGGCAAACAGACAGGAGTGGAACAACTACAGAGCAAGGCAAGTGAGCCCACTGCTCATGCAGGGGCTCATCATCAACTCCAGAAGAATAAAGCCAAACTTCACAACAGAACTGAGCAAGCCCCAAACAGGAAGGCTTGTAAGGTGGCCAATAGGAGAGGCTCTAAATCCAACCTAGCTGGCTAGGACAAAGCAGGTAAATGTAAACATTGATTCAAAAGAAAGGACTGTAATAGTAGAGAGCACAGTGTGTCTCTGTGGTCTGAGACCTCTAAGGCTATGTTAGGTCCATGTCTAGGCTAAATCTCTTCTCTATAGCCACCCAACAGAATGCTCACCCTCCAGGGGATCCCGAGTTAGGCCCAGCTGGCTAACGATGTAGCGGGGAATGTCACATTTAATTCCATGTCCCTCTTTGGCATGACCTTCAGCTGCTTCTAACAGGTGGTAAAATTCTTCAGGGTCAAACTCCTGTGCCAGAGAAAAGAGGTGGTCAGAGGGAGAGATACGAGCAGGTGCTGTGGCCCTTCTTGGCATTCAAGTACACACCAGAGGGGAAGAATTCAAACTTCATTGTGATGGTATACGCTGGTCCCTAAACATCCAGAAATAGGATTTACAGATCATGAAACAAAGCTGGTTTATAGTTCACTGTCAGATGACTTCCTAAGCATAGTATAGACTTCTGAGTAACAAGGAGAGAGTTTTTGGCTTCAAGACAATTTAGCCTATTCACCTGTTTCCAAGTCCAATTGTTTTCAGCCAGGTGGTACTGTCAAGAGTACTGTAGGTGGTATGCTCAGGTGATCAGTCTTGAGCACTGCTGGCACATACTCAATTGCAGTTCACAAGACCTAGAGTCCATTACACTTCCTCTTCCCCCTCAGTCTTCAGCTACATCCACCGCCTATCTTTGTTCCTACTCCTCTGCCTGCCCTTCTTACAAATGCTCTAAGTCCCCGTGCTGACTCTCCTGGTTCATCTACACCCATGCTCAATCAAAGGAGCTTGCTCACTTACTCTCTTCCTCTCTCTCCTCCTTCCTACCTTCCTTCCTTCCTTCCTTCCTTCCTTCCTTCCTTCCTTCCTTCCTTCCTCCCTCCCTCCCTTCCTTCTCCTCTTCTTCCTGCTTCATCCTTCTCCTCCTTTCTGCTTCCATCCTTCTCCTCTCTCCCTTCCCTCCTTCCTTTCTGCAGTGGTAGGAATTGAATTACTTTAGGGTCTCATACATTCTAGGCAAGCATAAGTTTTTTGGTGGCATGTTTACTAAGAAATAAATATATTGATGTCTAAATCTAAACCCCAAATTGCATGGAGTGAAAGGTGGCATAACAGACCGCATTAGTACGGAGGTAAAGGAGCAATAGCAGGGAAGGTGGCATAACAGACCGCATTAGTACGGAGGTAAAGGAGCAATAGCAGGGAAGGTGGCATAACAGACCGCATTAGTACGGAGGTAAAGGAGCAATAGCAGGGAAGGTGGCATAACAGACCGCATTAGTACGGAGGTAAAGGAGCAATAGCAGGGAAGAGGTGTCTGGGAGGAAGGAGGAGAGGACTGACACAAAGGGCACAGAGACCTTTTAGAGGAGAAACATTATTTTAACCATGGTAGTGATTATACAGTGTGTATATATATTTATATTTTATTTTTTGAGACAGGGTTTCTCTGTGTAGCCCTGGCTGTCCTGGAACTCACTCTGTAGACCAGGCTGGCCTTGAACACAGAAATCCGCCTGCCTCTGCCTCCCAAGTGCTGGGATTAAAGGTGTGTGCCACCATTGCCTGGCTACAGTTATGTTTTAATATCTGATAAAACTCAATGGTTTGTATACTTCAGAGGTATGTATTTATGTTAATTATTTAAGAAGCTAGGTGTGGATACATGCTTATAATCCTAGTACTTGGAAGGTAGAGATAGGAGGATCAGGAGTTCAAAGCCAGCCTCAGCTACATACTGAATCTGAGGCCAGCTGGGGTTACCTGAGATGGATCTGACTGTGTTAATGTCCTAGCCTTTTTGGCAGCTCCAAATAGCCTAGTGTTCCCCATGCAGCTTGACTCACTACTCTTTCCAATACACTACTGTGTTCATGGCCCTCCACTGGCCATTTGCACTTAATCTCCAAGTCAGTGAATAAACTCCATGTTTTCCAAGATGGAAAAGATTTCTTCACCAGGTTCCCACTACACCCTGTACTGATAGCTGTGTGACTCTTCTCCTAATATGATCCCATCCACACATGGGCATGGCCTGCATTTGCTTATGGTGCAGGAAGCTTTCCAGATTAGGACCCTGAGGGTCCAACATGAGGCAGATGGTCAGTGATGTACAACTGAAAGATTAGATGAAGGACTCATGCAAACTCAGTTGGCCCAGGCTCCTCTTATGCTCTTAAACCCTCAAGGTTCCCATGACTATGGCAAGGGCTGATTTAGCATGGGGCTAGGCCAGACTAATATTAATTATAACCAGTCCCCCAAGGGACTGCAGATCATATTTAAATAAACGACTTATCAATAGAAATGTTAATTGTTCTGCCAGTTTTGGTGAGCTACTTCCTCTACATCCCCTAGTCCCCACCTGCACAATCAACCTTCTATGCTGACTCACCAGGCATTCCAGGAGGCGAGCTGGGCGAGCAATGATGATCATCAACTTTTTTACCAGCTGTATCACAAAGGCTACATCTGAGCTTTCTGAGCGTTCGTGAGCCTACACAGAAGAGAAAAGTTGCTTGAACAATTATCCTAATGTGGTTGGGTTAAAAAGGACCAGACTGTACAGAGCTGACTACAGAAAGGAACTTGGATGTGCATGTTGAAGAGTCAACAGCCCAGGAACAGCTCTCCTGTGCCCATTCCACCAGGGCTAGCTTCAAACGTACTTTTTAGGACAGGGTCTCTCACTGCACCTGTCATTCACTGATTGGCTATAGAGGCTAGCTGGTGACCTCCAGGGTCCCCTCTCTCCCCTAAGGGTTACAGAAACATGGTGAAATGGGAATCCAATCTCAGTCCTCACGCTTACCTGGCAGCCACTCCTGGCTGACCCACCTCCTTAGCCCCTGGACACTGTGTCTTCTAAGAGTCTTACTATGTAGCTGAGGCAGGCCTCTGTCTCCCAAGTTCTGGGATTATTAGGTGTATGCCACCGTTATCCAGTCATGTTTTGTTTCTTGGTTAGAAATCTCCACCCCCTAATATCAACAGTCACTAGAGCCTTATACAAACTAGCTGACTACATTTTTATCTCTCCATTCTGTATACACGCATGCTCATGCCAGGGTGTGCATGTGAAGGCTCTCTCTCTCTATTGTGCGGGTCTGGGGGATCCCGCTCAGGCCAGCGGGCTTGGCGGCAGGCAGTACCTTTACCTGATGGTCTCATCTTGCCAACTCCAGAGCTTCATTTTTGAACAGAAAGAAACAGCTGCTTCTCATGGGAATTTGGCATTCTCAACTTGCTCTTATGTAACATTTATAACTAAGTATCCATTTTGGAATCAGAGGAAGAATTTTTATAGATGAAATTACTTTTTAAAACATATTTAAAGAATACTTTCTCACTGTAACCACCGCCTACCCAGTTATATCCTCATGGGTAGAGACTGACCTGCTAGTCTTCTAGAAGCCGTCCATTGTTTGAACATTAGCTCTGGACCTTCAGCTGAGAGGAGACAGGGGTGCTTCACTACTTTAGTGGCATGAAGCACCTTGGAGACCAGGTGCTCTTATCTCAAATATTTTAATGCTATCAACTGTCCTGAGAGGCTGAGGAAGGCAGTGCTTAAGAATTTAGTGAAAGCTTTGGTTCCCCGCTCCCCCTGGATCATTCTGTCTTTTGTTTTTCAGAGACTTAAAATTTTCTTTCTCTTTATTTATATGTATAGGTTTGTATGAATGTAGGTGTTTGCAGAGGCCAGGGAGTTATAGGCAGTTGTGGTTGCTGGGAACCAAGCAAGTCCTCTGCAAAAGCAGTACATGCTCTTAATCAGGAAATCATCTCTTCAGCCTTCTCAGAGATGTAAAATCTATTTATAGACTGTTGTGAGCCACTACATGGGTGCGAGGAATTGAATCCGGGCCCTCTGGAAAACCAACCAGTGCTTTTAACAGCCGAGTCATCATTTCAGTTCCTCGCAGAGCCTTTTTATACTGAAGAGAATCGCATTTTCACATTAGAGTCTATCACTGTGCTAATAAAGTATCAGTTAATGGCCTCGCCCATAGGCTAAGCCTGAGGCCTCTTCACCTGGGTTGAGGATAGTTAGGAAGCTGTGCTTAAACAAATGATTTTCAGTAAAACATAGTCCATATATCCACTACTGTATTTTGTATTGTTATTATGATGCTGATGATGTTTATTTTGAAATAAATAGGACCTCACTACATCGAGCCCAGACTGGCTTGGCATTTCCTATATAGACCAGTCAGGTTCAGTGGGATCTGCCTCACCTCCCAACATCTAGGATTCAAGGTGTGGGCCATCATGTCTGGTGAACCTCTCTGCAACTTTTTGCTTTTGGTAAGAGGTCAATTACCTATACATATTTTGGTAAAAAGTCAAATACATATATGTAATACCAATGCTGGAATTATACACTACCCACATTGGAGTCTCAGACAGAGGAATACAGCTTTGGCTTTAGAGAACCATTCACAAAACTGAGTTCCTCTGAAACCAAGCAGGCTTCTCTTAGTGATGGAAAGGCCGTGGGAAGAATATCAGACCAACAGTACCAAACACGGAAACTCCTATACACTGGCAAGGAGAGCTGATCGTGGCCAGCAGCTGGGAAGAGTGAGTTCACTGCCAGTTCCTGAGATGACCTTGTGGAAGTGTCATTATATCCTCATCAAGACACTTACATCTTGCAGAAGCTTTTCCAAATTCTCTTGAAGTTCATAGAAATAGTGTGACGTAATGAGGCCACTCCGAGATTTATCCAGGCAGTCTCGGGCCATCTCAATCACCTGATGATGAATAAAGCTTAGTGCTCCATCTGCCAAGGGCAACACACTATCTGGAGTGTTAGAGGAAATGAAGTCAGCTAGTCGCTCTTCCATCTGTGCAGTGGCCTGGGAGGAAAAGAAAAGTAAATAACTCCCTTTCAGTCCCAGCTTAGCTACAGCAAATTCTGAAGGATGGGGTCTCTGTGTGCCTATGTGACACCGGGAAGTCTAATGACTGAAGGCAGACAGTCCTAGGACCAGACTCAAGGCCCCATCACCTTTTTGCCTGTTTCTTGCCATATCCTATACTGTACGATTTTTGGTTCTGCAGGCATACAAGGTTTGCTGGTCTCTGCCTAGTCATATTTCATGCCTTTGTTACACCATGTTTTTTGGGTGGCCTTCCTTACAAGTTCCTGTCGCTCTTCATCTCACCTAAGCATCATGATTCCTCAGGCTTCCTAGGAAACAAAGCATCATGAATTCCTCTTGCTTCCTAGGAAACAAAGGTTCTCTTTCCTCTGGGGTAACTTGGTCTCCTGACTGGACAGTCAGTGCATAGATGATATTGGTTTCTGAACCTTTCTGTGTGTAAGACATCTGGCAAGTCAGAAGGTTTCATTATCACAGGGTTCTCAGATTTAACCTAAGTTCGCACTGAATACAGGAGGTGCTTAGAGAACATGTATCAAAGGTATGGCCCTTCCTGGTCTTGAAAGGTAAGTTGGGATGGAGGACTTTGGATTGCAACATGACCCTGGCCTAGATCCCCAGAAGAGCAGAATGGAGATCTGGCTCGGGACTCTCTTGGGCCTCTAACTATACAGCCATGTGAAAACTGACAAACAGAGTTGACAAACTAGTGAACAAGTTAGCAACTGCCTCTTTCAGACTTTGACTTCTCTTTATCACTAGGTGGTGACTTCTGTATCCTAATATGTTGATACAAAAGTTTGTTTATCTGTGTACAGAGGGATTTTTAAAGAAGGACAGCAGCAGGGAAAGAAGAAAAGAAAGAAATATATATTTTTAAAGATTTATTTATTGTACATATGAGTACAATGTAGCTGTACTGATGGTTGTGAGCCATAATGTGGTTGTTGGGAGTTTGAATTCAGGACCTCTGCTTGCTCTGGTCGGCCCCGCTTGCTCCGGTCTAAAGATTTATTTATTATTATATATAAGTATACTGTAGCTGTCTTCAGACGCACCAGAAGAGGGCGTCAGATCTCATTTTGGATGGCTGTGAGCCACCATGTGGTTGCTGGGATTTGAACTCAGGACCTTCGGAAGAGCAGTCAGTGCTCTTAATCGCTGATCCATCTCTCCAGTCCCGGGGAAAAAATCTTAATACATCTTCTCTAAAGCCTATCTTAGATGAAGGACACAGAAATACCTATAAATACCAACACACAGTGCTAGGTGTATACCAATACACATCTCTGCACATAGAGAATGAGGCATGCAAGATACATTTCTCAACACTGCACACTATGGAACTTCCTGTTTTCCTGCACTTTCTTTCTTAGCTCTTATTCTTGTGTCTACTTCAAGGCTACAATGTGGAACAGAGAAAAGACTAAACAAACTAATAGCTAATAGTTACTCATACATCTTATGTCCACCAACTGTTAGAAAACCAGTGTTCACTGATCCTCGTATGAGACAGATCTAGTAGAATTCTATTATTATGAGTTGTCATTGAGGCAAATGAAGCTCCAGGAAATCAAATAATCTGTCTAGAATCGCATAGCTGATAAATGGGACAGAGATGAATGCAGACAGCCTAGGTCCCTGTTACAAGGTGTCACTGGTATATGTCAAGAGAGAAAAGCACAGAGCACTTTTGTCATTTCCCTCAGCTATCACATGTATGAAGAAGAGTGTACAGTTTAAGGAAGGAAGTCCAAGAGCAGCAAGAAGCACATACAAGTAGGAACAGACAGACTGTTCAGGGAGGCCTGGACAGAGAGAGGATGAAGGAGGTCTGATCACCTCAGTCTCCTGGCGTCTCTCTGAGCTTGTCATGGTTATTCTCGTTGCCATCTTGACTATATCTACAATTAATTATAACCTAAAATGGCTGGGCATACCTGTGAGGAATTTTTGCTTAATTAAATCATTTGAAGCGGGAAGATCTACTTCTAAACTGGATCTCTGAGGTAGGATGACACATCTTTAATCCAGACTTTTGAGGTGGGAAGACCTATCTTTAGTCTGGACCATATCTTCTGCTGGAATACTAGGTAAAAGATAGCTCATTTTGCCTGCTTGTTCTTGTCTTTGATAGCAAATCTATTCCTTCACTGGCTCTAGAGTCTACTTCTTTAGGATTCTGGTGTATACTCTAGACTAGCTAAAACATCCAGCTTTGTAGACTGAGCAACTACTCGAATTCTGGACTTTCTGATCATAGGCAGCCATTATGGGATTAGCTGTACCTCAGCCCTGTAAGTCTTTCTAATAAATACCACTTCTAGGGGCTGGAGAGGTGGCTCAGCAATCAAGAGCACTGACTGCTCTCCCAGAGGTCCTGAGTTCAAAAGCAGCAACCACATGGTGGCTCACAACCATCTTTAATGGCAGCCAATGCCCTCTTCTGGTGTGTCTGAATACAGTAACAGTGTACTCATATAAATAAAATAAATCTTAAAAAAGAAGAAGAAAAGAAAGTACCATTTATATACAGAGAGAATTCATCCTGTAAGTTCTGTTACTCTAGAGAACCCTGATTGCTTTCTGTAGGAACGACCTACCCTCAGAAGACCCATGATGGGTACACAGCAGATTGCTCTTGGCAAGAACTGCAAATTCACACCTGGGGTTGTGGCTGTATAATCCAGCATTCGTAAGAATGGGACAGGATTGAGTTTGAGGCTAGCCATGACAGTTCCAGCTACAAAGTGAGACTGGCTCAAGACATAACAGAAAAACAAAACCCTCAACAACAAAAAACACAGACCAGCAAATTTCAAAAAATAAAGGAGGAGAGGTTAAGGGCAGGGAGACGGGCAAAATGATGTGCCGAAGTCAAAGACAAACAGGCTCATAGCAAAAATGTGTATGCTATTTCCCAGCGATCTTGGGATAGTACCAATCTTCCCTCTCAGTTTGAAAAGGAAATACAGATGTTAGCAAGCAACTCTAGGGTCCGCCTCTGGACTTGTTCTCTCGGTGGCTTCTTCTACCAGCTGAGCACCCCTCTGGCTATGCATGTTCTGGGAGCTACTTAAGAAATCTGCAACAAATGAAGATGTGACCAGAGGGCAAATCTTGTCGAAGGGAAGAGGGGGAGGCTGGCAACAACCTTGAGTCGTGAAAGCAATGTGTGCAGCAAGAATCCAGCCCTCTAGCTCCTTTCCTCTTCGTTAAGACATGAAATGATATTTTATTTCACTCACTTCTTGATCTCAAGTGGAGAAACAGAAGCTCTGCAAGTAAAGACCCTTGCTTCTTTTGTCCTGCCCCTTCTAGATCCTCTCGATGCTTCTTTTAAAGCTGGTGATCTTTCTGGTTACCTCTGCACTTGACCCCCTCACTCTGGAGTCTTTGTCCTGGCCTGGCTATATGTAGTCATCCTGGGATATCATTTTCTCCTTTAAAACAAATCCTTACCTTGGGGAATCTTTCTTTGTACACATGATTCATCATTATTATTTCACTGTCAAAGGAAACTGGGGACCGTCCAGGACTGAATAAGAAGAAAAGAATCATGTTATTTTAGTGCCAGGGAAAATCAAGGAGAAATATGGCCACCCTTGGAGTCCCTGAGCTCAATTCTCTTCAGAATCTCACATATTCCTAACATTCATGAAAGCCAAGTTTCAGGCTTTCTATATTCTTAGAGCTCCTAGAATATTTGTTTATAGTTTTTAAATGGTGCAATGTTAAAATAAGCTACCTTGCTGCAAGAAGTGTAGCTCTCACATAGCTCTCTGCCCTGGCTGAAAAGAGGGGAATCTACTTACCACAGTAAATCTACTGCTGGCTTCTCTAGGAAAACCTTCCCAGAAAATAACTTGCTGTTCTTATAGCTTTGGTTAGTGAAAGATAGGACATCTACCCCAACATGTCCTAGGAATCAAATCAATCGAGGAAACAAAGAAAAACTGTATATACCTATTTCCATTTCTAAAACAATTCACAGTCAATGGGCTACCCTGACTGTCACCTAGAGGATACAAAAGTCAAAATGAGTTCTAAGTCTAGGTTTTAACTGGATATTGGTAGTAATTTTTCAGTCTTTTTATTATCTTTTCAGAGTAAACTCTATATTTTCATGTAGAACACTGTGATCATATCTTCTTAAACATTTGTAATCTTCAGTCAAACAGATGAATACCCAGTTTAGTACTCAAACCCAAGATCTCAGCTATCATCTAGGTTAGGCTTAGAAGTGCACTTTGGTCTTGATTTATTTAGGGACTTCCTCCTTCAATCCTCTCAATCTCAACTGACTTAAAAGGAGCCCATGGCCCACGAGAACAGTGAGACCACCACGGTTTAGGGGCTCCTTTATGAAATCAAAACACTGCCTGGGATCCACTGCATTCTTCACTCTTCACTGAGAAGCTGCAGTTACATTTTCATCAATCTGTGAGTTTGAACCATGTCTTTTCGACCTGGCCAATGACTCCTTGTCACTCCCAGTGCCAACATTACCTAAGGGGTTCTTCCAGGGAGGTGCAGCTCCTTGGGGGTTCTAACCTGCATTTTACCTAATTCTTTGCTTTCCAGGAACCCAAGGAAAGCAGAGCTAGTCATTAAAGTCATGCTCTCCTTCAGAATTGATAATATCATGATTCTCCTTTACTGAGTAGAGTCTGGAGGGGAAAAAGAGCCAGCTACTTTGCACTTGAAGCCAAAATAGTTGAGCGTCATTGTACTCACTCAAGTTTTGGTTGTTTTTGACAAGGAATCAGCAAATTATGGTTTGTGGATTGTTTGTGTGAATAAAGATTCTAAGGAAGTTTCCCAATGACGTTAACTGTACTGCCATAGTAAAGTGACACAGTTGTGACAGAACATGAGTCGACTGCACAACCTAAAGTATTTAGCATCTCAGCTCTGCAGGATGTAGGTACTGAGCCCTGTGCCATGCAAATAAGCTGGGGCCCACAAGTTTTAGGGTGGAATATTCGATATTCCTTACCTGAGGCTGCGGGAACGGGGCCGCATGGCTGGGGACCGACGTCCCTCCTCATCTGGTACGTTCTCTGTGCTAAAATGCTTCGTCAGAAAGTGTAGTTCATCAGCTGTTGGCTGGAAAGGTAACTGATGAAGCTTTTCTTGTGAGGAACATGATGACTAGGAAACAAACAAACAGAACTCACCAGCATTAAAGACACAGGCAAAGGATCTTGAGAAACAGTTGGGTGGCTAAAAGTGCTGTGATACCATCATAATGTCCAGAGCTCAGATCTCAGCAACCATACAATAAGCTGGGTGAGTAAAAAGCAGATTCCTCAAAGACAAGTTCTTTGCCTTCACTCACTAAAGCTTCTAGATAGTTGGAAGAGCAATCAACCACGCTTTCTGGTTCCATAAATATTCCAGGTATGATCAAGTGCATCATCCCCTTGTTTTCAGTTTCATAACCCTGAGAGTGCTACCTCAGCAATATTTTCTTTTAGTTTTGTTATGCAGAGAAGAAACAGTTTTGCTGAGGTTAGGAAGACTATGGTGGGATTCCAGGGACATTACAAGACAAGGAAATTCAGCAGGAAAGGCACTGCTTTTACATCTAGACTTAAACATCAGACCTGGTTTGAAAAGCAATCTGACGTTCTCACCAGGGCCTACCACTTATAGCAGACTATATGAGGGAACAATATGGGGAGTATAGTGAGAATCTCAAAGATGTACTCTGGGCCAAACCACAAAATCCCAGGACTCCTGAGCTCTTCCTTTACTTGGCAAGACTGTCCCAAAGAGCAGGGACTGTCCCAAAGACACCACTGGCCCAGCTTTCACATACCAATCAATCAAGGTCTTGGGGTTTAACCATCTAAATCTATTTAGTATCAGAGCTTAAGTACCAACAAACGAAACCACTGTTGTTGGATCATCCAGTGAGAAATGAGCTCAGTCTGGCCCAACAGTAAATACTACAAGCCTGTCTTATAGAATGTTATAATGCAAGAAGCTTAAAAACATTATTTTACACGTGTGATTGAGTGTGTGTGTGTGCACGCATGAGTGTGTATTCGTATGTGTGTGTATGTATGCAACACATATGCTCATGAGTTCAGAGAGATCAGAAGAGGGTGTTGGATACCCTGGAAATCGGAATTACAGGCAGCTGTGCATTGCCATGTGGACTCTGAAAACTGAACTCAAATCTACAAGAGTAGTAAGTCCTCTTAATGCCTGGCCATATCTCCAGCCCCTAATGAACGGAGCTGCAAACAGCTAGTGTGGTTTTCATAGGGTTCTTAATGATTTGCATCTAAGTTGTAAACAGAATATGCACTCAACCAAGGCTAATATGAAACTAGTGGGCAATGTAAGTTACAGCATGCAGAACTAATAGTTTACAGTATTTTAATAGCTGGGTGTACTGGTATGTTTGTAATTGCAGTAGTTAGGAGGCTAAAAACCTTTGAGGCCAGCCTAGAATAATACATGGTGAACTGTCTCAAAGCGTGGGTAGGGAGAGTATGTAGGATGAGTCTATTAAAATTGGCTGTACAGTAATACTTATGTGTTATATAGAGAGACACAGAAAGACACATAAATGTGACTCACCTTTAGGGTTTACAAAATAACACTTGTTTGAGTAAAGGATTATGGGAAAGGGTATGTTTATTAGGGAAAAACCTTAACTGCCAAAGACCAGTACGACCTCTGGACTAATAGTGATTTATAGGCTAATGGAAGAACTAAAGCTACTTTTTCTTGTTTGTGATTCATGACTATAGACTATAGAGCAGAGAAGACCTGAAGACTGACAGAAGAAATGGGGATGGCTCATCAAGTCTATGCTTGACAAATCTGTTACTTGGTCCTTTGCCAACAATGTTTGTCAGCTTTATCATTCCAGCTTTGATGCTCCAAATCGGATGATGCATTTCAGAATTAATTATACATACACACAATAAGTGTGTCAGACAGATCTACTGTGTAAAAACTGAAATTCTCCCTAAAACACATGTTTTAGAGAAAGGCCCGCCCTTTGTTGACATAACAAGCAGCAAGTCCCCACTCTTCCCCTTTGTCAGGTTTTAACCATGATGAAGGTAACCGAGCCTTGGGACATGTGGAATCCTGGAAGTAAGGTGAGAGAGGCAGGGACCGTGCCTGGGAGCTCCCCCATCTCAGCTCACTGGCAGGGAAAGCTCTTTGCTGAGTTTGCCAGGAGGAACTAGGGGAGAGCCGGCTAATCCTTCTGAAGGCCTTATAGTTATGGCTGTCAAAGTTACCAAATCTCTTCCCCTCCAAAAAAAAAAAAAAAAAAAAAAAAGAAATCCTGTCTTATCCTCAAGAAAACTCATTTGGAGTTTGGAAGAAATTGCAGGACTGGATGGAGAGCAATTATCTGTAAGAAAATACTTCCAAAACAAAGAAAATATGGTGTTTTAGTTGGAGTTTCCAGTGCTGTGAAGAGACACCATGACCAGGACAACTCTAATAAAGGAAAGCATTCAACTGGGACTGGCTTACAGTTCAAAGTTCAGTCCATTATCGTCCTGGTAGGAAGCACGGCAGTGTGCAGTTACACATGGTACTGGAGAAGGAGCTTAGAGTTGTACAGTCTGATCCTCAGGCAGCAGAAGGAAGACTAAGCCACTAGACCCAGCTTGAGCTACTGAGACCACAAAGCCTACCCCCTAGTGACACACTTCTAGCACCTACTCCAACAAGGCCAAACCTTCTGCTAGTGCCACTCCCTATTCAAACCACCACACAATGTTACACCTCTGGCTACTTACAGAGACTGTGGAGCTAGGAGTGTTGGTTCCATAGCCTGAAGAAGGCAACGAGGCCAAAGACCAGCGCCGTCCATCAGTCCTACAAGTAAAGAGAGAGAGAGAAAGAGAGAGAGAGAGAGAGAGAGAGAGAGAGAGAGAGAGAGAGAGAGAGAGAGAGGAGAGGGGAGAGAGGGGAGAGGGGAGAGGGGAGAGGGGAGAGGGGAGAGGGGAGAGGGGAGAGGGGAGAGGGGAGAGGGGAGAGGGGAGAGGGGAGAGGGGAGAGGAGAGAGAGAATATAATGAAATTCCTATAGAGTCACACTCTGAGCTTCAGGGCCTGCCTGCTTGTGTCCATTAATACTTTTAGGCAGTTAATTCATTGTCTCATAACACAAGATGTTGTCTGTCTAGCATGAGTTCTCACACTCTCTACTGTGTGGTTTTAATTTCAGAGCTAGCTACCAACACAAGAGTCTATGATCTTGAATAAGAGCAATAGTTATGGATAAATCAGATGGCTCAGTAGGTAAAGGTGCTTGCCATCAAACCAAGTTTGAACCCAGTACCCACATACTGAAAGAAGATCCTATAAGTGGCCCTCTGACCATTATGGTTAAATGTACACATGTACACACACACACACACACACACACACACACACCTATATGTGTAAAGACACTTATGTGACACAGTATGCATATGGGAGTAAGGAAAATGTGCAGGAATAGGGTCTCTCTTCCTATCATGTGGGACTCAAGGATTAAACAAACTTAGGGCATTGGTGTGGCAATAAGCACCTGCGCCTGCTGAACCGTCTTGATAGCCCAGAAAAAATTCTTTATTTTTTTCCTCTCTTGAAAGCTGAGCATGGTGGTACTCAACTATAATGCCAGAACGTTTTGGAGGCAGAGATAGGAAGATTTCTGTGAGCAGAAGGCAGCCGCATCTACAAAGTAAGTTCCATGCCAACCTAGGCTATACAGTGAGTCCTGTTTCAACCACCACAACAATTTTAAACGGGACATATGTTACATGGTTGGTGAGATTGACTCATCAGGTAAACTTGATTGTCACCAAGCTTGATGACCTGAGTCTGATTCCAGGGACTCCTGATAGGAGAGAGCTAACTCTCTGGAGCCTACTTTGTGAATTTTTATTTCAGAGGTAGCTACCTATCTCTGAAACAGAGAACAGGTCTATGGATTCCATTTATGTTCTGTGACATGGATGTGTACATACACATACACCTGATAAATGTAAACAACATAAAAAGAGGACTTTATGCCACACCCCATCACCCAGACAAATAATTACAAGTCCATGTTATAAGTGCTTCAGCTCAAAACCTTTCCCCAGGACGGAAAAGCAGACAGCTGTGCTTCTCTGTGGTGTGCTTTAGGGAATGCTTTTGAAAACAGCAGAAAGTCTTCTCCAAAGTCAAAACCAGACAAGTTAGTTCATTATTCTTCTACAAGGTTATTGCTGTTCTTTGACAAATATTCTTGAAGCCAACTTATGTGTCCTAGTAAATCCCAAGGAGCCTGTTATTATTTGCTACTGACTGATACTCATTTCAGACTCAAACAGTGTCTACTTCTTTCTGTCAATCCACTGGCCTAGGGAAGATCTTCTATAAAGGATGTACATATGGATATCAAAAAAATGTCTGTGGGAGTTAGTTCTCTCCTTCTAACACATGGGTTCTGGAGATTGAACTCCTGTTGTCAGGTTTGGCAGCAAGTTACCATAACTTTTGGAGCCATTTTGCTGGTCCTAAAGAATTCTTTCTTTGAAGTTTGGAGGCATATCCTTCTCAAGTTGAATTTACTTACCCTAGGAGTGCAGTAGATAGGAGTGCCCATGAAGGCCAGAAGCGGGCTTCCGCTGCCCTGGGACTGGAATCACTGATACTGAGAGAAGTCATATGGGTGCTGGGAATTGAATCCTGTATTTCTAGAAGGGCAGCCAGTGCTATTGACCACTAGGCCATAGCTCTAGCCCTAACTTACAGAATCTCAAAACATCAACGATGTAGAATCTTTACAAGTTAATTTCCAATTATAGTTTGCATAATTTGTCTATTTGTTCAAGGTCTTAGTAATGCCAGGGGATAGATTAAAAAAAAAAGAAGGGGAAGAAATCTTGGTAGAATTCTTCCTTTTCAAGTATTCCTCCCCACTCTTACCAATATTACCTCATTTTTCTACCATGATTTGTAAACGGAAGAGCTGGAGGTTCCATGCCACATGCAACTTCATGCTACTCAGCCAGCCAGCTAATGTAAATTAGAACTCTGCTGAAACTCAGTCTCTGAGGCAAAACAGTGTCCAGAAGGGTGCTAAAACATGGTGTTCTTTCTTACCTTTCCAATGGGTCCTGGGTGATCTACAAGAAAGCCACTCAAGTCCAAGAAAAAAGCTGGGCACAGATTAGTCAAGAATAACTCAGGGATGGATTTCCTATGACCTTCTCAAATTTGTTTTTTCACGGGTGATTTTCAGTCTTTAGATCAGTGGTCCTCAACCTGTGGGGCTGTGACCCCTTGCAGGGATGAATGACCTTTCATAGGAGGCTCACTTAAGACCACTGGAAAACACTGATATTTACATTATGACTCATAACAGCAGCAAAATTACAGTTAGAAAGAAGCAATGATAATAATTTTACGGCTGGAAGTTACCACAATCTGAGGAACTATATTAAAGGGTCACAGCATTAGAGTTGAGAACCACTGATTTAGATGAAAAAAGGAACCTCTCATAAGATAGCTACTTCTCAGGATATACTGAAAGGCAGGGACAAAAGTCAGTATGAAATGCAATCACTGGATATCTGTTTCCTCTGTTCACCTCGCTGGGAATATGTGAGTCTAAGGGTGACTTGTCGCTAGGCTTGAAAGCTTGCAAATTATTTAGCAAATACTGCCTCCAACACATGAGCTCTGTCTGAGCCTCAGTTCCAACAGGGAGTATTGAGATCCCATATGCCCTCTTTCCTAGAAAGGCTCAATTTTCAAAACCACATTCAAAAAAGAAGTCATCACACCAGTTCTCCCATCAAACACAGAGATCACATGCTATTCTGACTGACCATGCAAAGTAGTAGCCCAGCCCATTTTCCCCCAACACGCCCATTATTACCTGTCTGCTCTGTGGCCATGGCTGCAGTGAAAAGACACACATCATGAGAACCAAAGTGAACCAATGTGACCACTTCCACCCCAGGACTGTGTATAGCTTGCCAAAGACGAACCTTTTGTTCAAGAACATGTGGCAGTTTGAAGTGGAAATGTATGACACGTGGTATATCCTCACCATTTAATTATATCTGTCTTTTCTGTGATATGATACAAATCTGATCCTGAAGGGATACTTACTCTACACACCTATTTTTCCTATATGTTCTGCAGAAGGATAGCCTGGGGAATCACATTCCACAATGACAACTCAAATGTCACAGTCCCTAGCCCAGACATGATAGGGTCACATTGTTTAATACCAAGCTTCAAAGCCCTTTGGCTATCCCTATTTCAAGTATAAATGAAGCAGTTACAAGGGCATCAACAATACCTGCCATTCCATCTGCTTAGAATAGTCTCTATGTTTTCATCCACGGGTTCAATGCAATAGCTACTTCTTAGCCTTCAGAGGCGCCTTATTATCCACACAGTGGGAAGCCTGTTTCTATTCTTTTTTTTGGTTTTTCGAGACAGGGTTTCTCTGTATAGCCCTGGCTGTCCTGGAACTCACTTTGTAGACCAGGCTGGCCTCGAACTCAGAAATCCGCCTGCCTCTGCCTCCCAAGTGCTGGGATTGCCTGCCTCTGCCTCCCAAGTGCTGGGATTAAAGGCATGCGCCACCACGCCCGGCCTGTTTCTATTCTTTTCATTCATTTAATATTATTATGTTCCTTCCCTTTAAGATATTTATTAGTTTATAATTTCAGAGTTGAGGATGGAACCAGGTCCTTCACTGAGCTATACTTACAGCCTCCAGTTTATAAATATGTATTTCTTTGCATCTTCATTTACTGTCTTACTCAAAGCACTCACAGGACTAATAAGCACTAAGGGCTTATTATTTACCAGGCTACTGGTCTCAACCCATTTAAAGTATCTTTAATTAAAACATGATTTGATTCTAGTTCAGGCAAGACAGAAAACATGAAAGCAAAATATTATACCCTGGAAAGTACTACAGAGGTAATGAGATGCCTGCGTAAAGAATGTTCAGACTGTGTGGTTAGAAAAGGTCTAAGGAAAGAAAATATCTAATAAAAATATTTAAAAAATAATATTTTGCTTCAATTAAAAAAAAAGAAAAAGTCTACGGAGATAACATTTTATATGAGATATGAGAAGAACGAGTCCACTAAGTTAAGGTCTAAACTACAATTTCCTTATTCCAGGACGAGTGCATAAGACTTTAGTAAGGGGGGGAGGGGGCTGGAGAGATGGCTCAGTGGTTAAGAGCACTAACTGCTCTTCTAGAGGTCCTGAGTTCAGTTCCCAGCAACCACACAGTGGCTTACAACCATCTGGAATGTGATCTGATTCCTTCTTCTGGTGTGTCTGAAGACAGTATTCATATACAGAAAATAAATAAAAATTCTTTTTTTTTAAAAAGACTTTAGTAAGACTGAAAGCTCCATGTATCTCCACTGCGTTACCATGGAATAACTAAGCACCCAAAGAGCCTGACTCAAAATTTCTCAGTAAATATTTATTAACTGAATAAGAAATGACCCAATGCCACCTCCGTGGATCTGATAACAGGTCTCATTGTTCCAGGTCATACTTAATTTGATATTAAGTTCACATACGGGCCACAATTATCAGTTCAGCAGAGACTTACAATATGATCCTACCAGAACACTTGGTTAACCAGATGGAAGTTCTATGAGCCATGTGAGATTTCTTCAGAGTGAGGAGAAGTACCAACATTAGCCACCGAGCCCTCCTCACCTGCCCTCAGCCATACACTAGGGAGGAGTGGGGTGCATTCTTTCTCAGTTGAAATGGGAGGGAATAGTAAGTGCTTGTTCTAGCAATCTCTTTTGTTTCTGCATTACTTTTTTTCATTTTTTTTATTATTATTATTATTATTATTTTTTTTTTTTTTTTGGTTTTTTGAGACAGGGTTTCTCTGTGTAGCCCTGGCTGTCCTGGAACTCACTCTGTAGACCAGGCTGGCCTCGAACTCAGAAATCCGCCTGCCTCTGCCTCCCGAGTGCTGGGATTAAAGGCGTGCGCCACCAACGCCCGGCTTCGTTTTTATTATTTTATCTTAATTGTTTTGAGACAGAATCCTATGTAGCCCAGGTTTTCTTCAAACTCAGTAGGTAGCAGAGGATGATTTCCAACTTCTTTCCCTCTTGCTCACACCTCCAAAGTACTGTGATTTCAGGTGTGAGTCATTACACCTCATTGATGTGGTATTTGTGCATGTTAGACAAGTCCTACAACAGAGCTACAGCCCAGCCCTCTGCTACACCTTATAAGTAAGTAGTCCTCCCAGCCAACACCTTCACTTCACCCCGACACAGGCTTCTCTGCGGAGCCCTGGCTGTTCTGGAGCTGGCTCTGTAGACCAGCTGGCCTCAAGTTGAAGAGATCCATCTGCCTCTGCCTCCTGAGTGCTAGGATTAACGGCGTGTCTCACCACTATCACCTAGCAAAGAAAGTAGTCTTAATATTAGAACTGCTCTTACTCCAAGATATAGTATATTCTCTAGCCACTGACAGCTACAAAGCTGGAGCCTTATTACTATTTATTTTAAATTGGCTTTCCCATTTAGAACTAAAGAGAACTCTACTTCAAAACTAAACAAGGAAACAGCCCCCCAAATTAAAACAAGAGCCCCACAAACTTGAACTATGGCTAAGAGAGTTGTGAAGTTGTGAAAACAAGCCACTGTGTGTAGGGAGCCTTAGCAAAGGTTTGAAGACACCGTGAGGGTGGACTTCTCCAGAGGCCACTTAATGTGCTCTCGGCATGGGTGGAACTATCAGGCCTGCTAGGAGAGGCCAGAATCAACACTATCATTTTCAGACAGGAGAGAAATGGGACCTAACAAACCCTTCGAAGCTCAGTGAATTATGAGATCCTATAGTCTTTCTGAACTCATACTTGGGACCCTCAGCTGAAAGCTGAGATTTGTATTCCTAGCATTTGGGAGGCAGAGGCAAGGGGGAATCTCTGAATAGGGCTGTAAGCATAATGTTTCTGTGCACTGGGTAAAGACTATCTTCGTATCATTCAAATCCTGATTTCCTTGCCCCCACATCTAGTTGCAATCCTTATTCTGAGAATCTCTGGTCTCAGTGTTGTGTAAACATTGCTACCTAATTTCCTGATTGGTTAATAAAGAGCTGATCAGCCAATAACTGAGCAGTGGAGAGAATAGGGCTGGACTTCCTCTCAGCCCATGGAGGGAGGAAGGAGAGAGAGGAAGTAGGAAATCACAGCTGGAAGAGAGTCCAGGAGACACCATGAGAAAAGTCCTGGAGCCAAGAGAGCCAGATCAGTACTAATGAAAGTATCACTGGGATTTTGGCTGGGAGGTAGCCAAATTAGTTTAGAGGATTAACGTGGAGTTGTTGTGAACTTTGAAGCTTGTTAAATAAATATTATAGTCCAGTCTCAATTTGGGAGCTAGCTGGATGAAGCAGAAAACTGAAAGAAACACATTAAAAAGCCACTAACATAGGGAAGCCTGTATAGTCTACATAGCCAGGGCCACATAATGAGACCCTGTTTAAAGACAAACAAACAAACAAACATAAAACACTCCAACAAAAGCTGAGAAGAAAGTTACGTCAGGCCCTTTCAGCTTCTTGGAAGCACGGGGTACAAGGTAAAGAGTGTTACTCTGGACCCTTCCTGGAACACTTTCTCTTCTATAGCCCGAGGATAATTCTCAGTTACAGTATCATGCTGTGGAATATATTCTTAGGGCACCTTTTGCTTAGGATTATAAAATAAATGAATATACTCCTATTTTTCTGTTCAGCTGCAAATGCACAGTCACTCTGAAAGGAAAACTTGAAGAGGACAGAAAGGACGGCATTTTGATTACTGGTAGTCCAAGGCAACTCAATCCACACGGAAGAGTACGGACTTGAAAGAAGAACACAGACATCTACCAAGCACACATATCAGTCAGGGGTCAGTGGTACATGCCTTTAATCGCAGCACTCTGTTCTCTGAGTTCAAGACCAGCCTGGTCTACAGAGTGAGTTCCAGGACATTCAAGGCTACACAGAGAAACAAAACAAGACAAGACAAGACAAAACAGCACAGAGGGGGTTCTCAAGCAACTTACCTACGGGCAGGAACAAAGGAAAAGTGAGCAGGAGCATTTGGAGAGAAATTCCGGGGGCTGTCCAAGGGACTGTTACCTGTGATGGAGAAAGGAAAAGAAACTCTTTGAAGTTTGCTCTGGGAATGAGGTAAACTTGTGTGGCTTTCTGGTAAGAAACCTTTTACTCTTATTAATTTAGTATATCTGATTATTTTCTCAGGCCAGCCCTCAGTTTATGAGTCTTTATAATTATAAAGTTTGACAACCCAGAAATGTTCTCACCTAGAACTAGGTACCTGTGATAACCTACACACATTGGACGTCCTTTCTAGATACAGCAGTGATTCACATGCTTCCTGCCCTTTCAGGAACAGATCAAGTTGCAGTATTTCAAAGGCTTAAGGATTGTCCTAAAGACAATAGTTACTTGTACAAGTATCTCCACCCACTGCATCCAAGGGGCTAAATGTGCATACGGTAAGGATAAAGTTCTTTGGCAGAAATTCAGGATAGAAGTACACCATAAAATGCCTTATACTACAAACTCTGACTCTATAAAACACGGCCAACCTCAAGTACCATTTTCTCAATTAGTTTTCATGTATGCTAGTCACTGGTATTTTGAGACAGAAGCCCAGCCTGTTTTTGAACTCTTATTCCTGCCTCAGAGAGAATGGATTCACTCAAAACCTAACACTTTGATTTCTAAAATGAAGTATGTGTGTCTTATAAAGATGTTTGAGGTGGACTAAAACCCTGGAGCTTCAATGATCCTCCTGTCATAGCCTTCCAAGTAGCTGGGACTATGTGTTGTGACCTAGTCAGGTAAGATATGCAAATTTCAAACAAATAATGTATCATATCAGAGGATCCCAAGGAATAATGCATACTGACTAGAGAAGCGATGCCACTGAAGGAGCGGGGGAGAAAAAAAACCGTTGACGTAAGAAACTTTAGAAATGGAGTCTGTAAGACTAAGGGAAAGCTGTTACTCAGATTTTGGTTTCTAATACTACCCCCCCCCCCCAAAAAAAAACCCTCAAGCTTCTTGAAGAAACGACTGACTCTAAGACTGATATAAGAAATAGAGATGAACTGAGCGGTGGTGGCGCATGTCTTTAATCCCAGCACTTGGGAAGCAGAGGCAGGCAGATTTCTGAGTTTGAGGCCAGCCTGGTCTACAGAGTGAGTTCCAGGACAGCCAGGGCTACACAGAGAAACCCTGTCTCAAAACAAAACAAAACAAAACAAAACAAACAAACAAAAAAACAAAGAAAAGAAAAGAAAAGAAAAGAAAAGAAAAGAAAAGAAAAGAAAAGAAAAGAAATACAGATGAGCAGGGTGCATTTCAGTGTTAGAAGGCAAGGAAGTTGCAAATAGCCCCAAAGAGAAAACAGAAACCAAACAGCAATGATGGGATATGTCACAGAACAGGAATCAAATGAAGGGACTTCCTTTCAATGGCCACAGCTACAATTTAAACAGACAAATAAATAAGATTCAAACTAGAAGATAAGTATCTATTAGTCCATACTAATCAATAAGTTAACAAATGAGATGGAGATGAATATATAGACAACTTAAACAACACTACCGACTAATTGAAGACTGCAATACAATAGTAGACTATATGCTTTTTTTTTTTCAGTGACATGAGAAATTTACTAAAGAACATCATCATATTCAGGGCCATAGTAAAATTAAATACATTTTAAATAATTTAAAAATCAATAAATACTTTGACCACCATGAAATTTAATGATAAATTAGTAAAAGAAGCAATCAGAGAAATCTCTGGGACTTGTTTTTCCTTGTTTGAGACAGTTTGTCTGTTTAGCCCTGGCTGTCCTGGAACTCACTCTGTAGACCAGGCTGTCCTCAAACTCAAAGATCCACCTGCCTCTGCCTCTGCCTCTGCCTCTGCCTCTGCCTCTGCCTCCGCCTCTGCCTCTACCTCTGCCTCCTGAATGTATGAGCCACCATAGCCGTCTGGGATCTGTTTTTAATGAATATAATTAGTGAGAGGGTATATAGTATATATGTAGTTGGGGGGGGGGGAAGAGGGACTGCGAAAGGTTTTGGCAAAGCAAAACAAAACAAAACAAAGCCTTCTATAAGCAAGGGGATATAATGATGGGTTCCTCCAGCCTGGTAGTCTAGAAGTTTATAAACATTCTCTCCAATGGTCCACGGTCCAATAGTCTTCCCAGAGCCATTCAGACCCCAACTCTAACTGTAGGTACTGTATCATTCAGTTCTGAGAAAAAGCGTAAGGACTAAGTGTAGATCTCACAGACAGGTTAAGAGCAAATTCTTTGGTGTCTGTCTGTCTGTCTCTCTCCCCTTTCCCTCCCCACTTTATTTCTCCCTCTCTCTCCTCTTCTCTCTCTATGCAAGTGCCCTTTCTCTCTTTTTCTTCCTTCCCTACCCACTCTCCAACCCTCTTGGCCATTTCCCTTGCCTCTGTCCTTGGAGCCTGTGAACTTGATCACCCAAAAGCAGCTTCCCAATAAACCTGCCTTTAATATTAAAAAAAAAAAAAAAGACCAAATTCTTCAAGAAGACTTCCATTTTCCTAAAAACAATCCCAACCTTGGGGTAGGTCTTTGAAATTGACTGACCACAAACTTGTTAAGTCCCCATAGTTCCCTTTAAGGGTTTAATAATTCACTAGAACAACTCAAGAAAGCAACACATTTATTCTAGTTGTACTATAGACTGACTATACTGGAGGGGGTTAAGGTCTGTGAGGGACATTAGAGCTGCTGTGCCTGCAGTGTGGAATAAGGGAGCATCTATCAGCACATAGATGTGTTTATAAATCAGGAATCTCTACTGAGCTGGTGTGTCCAGAGTCTGCTTGTTTTAAATTGGGATTTTAATATATAGTTGAACTCAATCTTGAAGCCCAGTCTCTTTCCAGGAGATCAGGTTGGCTCAAAGTTTCAACCCTGTAACCACATAGCTAGTTTCTCTGCTGACCAGCCCCTCGGCCTGAAACTATCTTTTATTAAAGTGAGTCATCACTTTAATAAAACCACCATTCCTGTCCAGGAATTAATTCTGGTATAATTACAGATGTCAAAAGTCTAAGGGAATAATTTGTATACCCACCTTTATTGCAATTCTCTATTTTTTCAAATACTTATTTTTCCTTAAAAAAATTCAAAATGTTGTCAATATTTTAAAGTTTACAACAGAATAAAAACATCAGTAACTTAAATTAGACTTACTCGGAGGAAGAGTAACATGTTAGAACATTAATATTTTAAAGAAAAAAATGAAACAGCACACAGAACAGGTTTTTTGGGCTCTACCAAGTTCTTTAGTTCTCACTTAATGGCATCCTTACCCAATCATTACCCAAGCAGGAAATAAGGAGATACTGTATTCTAGTGCTTTAGCCACCTATGTTTTTTTCTGTGTTCATGTATTTCTCCACATCTAATAACCTCTTATACCTGGATAATGGCAATGGTCTTTTAACTGGTCTCCCAATTGCCAGCTGTGGCACTCCTTTTAGCAACTTTAATATTTTTAATCAGATAATTATATACTTGTGGCAAAAAGGTAGCAAGCTGAAAGAAGTGACAGTGTTTTTTTCATTCTTAAAAACTAGTTTATGTGTATATGTGCATACATCACAGAGGCCACAAGAGGGCACTGAATCCTTTTCAACTGGAACTGCAGGCCTTTGTGAGTCACTGAATGTGAGCCGTGGGACCTGAACTCCAGCCCTCTCCTATGGCTTGAACAGCAATGGCTCTTAATTAGTACAACCCACCTCTCCAAGCCCCAGAAAGTGTTTCTCTTATCATTTTGCAATGTGGTAAGTGCTCACTTTTAGAATAATGTAGTTCTGATTTTCTTAGACTTTTGTTTGCATTCCTATTAAACCTATTTTCTGTATTGTTTGAGAAAGAGATTTAAGCATGTAGACCTTCAACTTTGTGATTTAAGCCTTAAAGAACTCTCTTTTTAGATTAAGAAACAACTTTGGAAAACTTCATAAATTCATCTTCCAGGAAAATGAACATAAGTATGAATGTAAAACTGGCAACACAAGCTCAGGAGACTTATAAACCTCATAAAAACATCCACAGTTCACAGATCTTAGGTATAAGAATGACACAAGATATTAATATCTTAACTCACTATAAAATGGATAGCTCTCCCATAACTTAGTTTATCCTCTTACCAAACTCAATTAGCAATTCAATTTATAATCTGGAAACATACATAATGAAGACTTGCATTTTTATTTCCTAACTGTAACAGGTTCTTTTGTACTTACAGATATGTTGCCTTGGCTTGAACTTTGCTTACTAAACGGCTATCTTAGAAGGCACCACTTTGGTTTATGATAGCTTACTAAATGAGCATGGGCTTAATACAGTCCTTATGATTTCAAGTTGGACCTTGGCTGTTACTTGTGGCAGCTTCCTCTGCAGTTCTCCTTTCATATACTGCTTCTGACATGGGACCTGCATACCTTGCTAGCTTTCCATCTTCTCTTTCAGGCATTCTCTTTCCTTTGACATAAAAATACCCAGGTCTGAAATCACATCATCAAAAACGACTGCTTTCTGAAGTCATCAGAACATATTACACACACCTTTCCATACCTTCACTATAAAAGTTGTTATTCCTGAATTCATGGCAGTCTCTTTTATCATGACTTTTGACAAGAGTGGTCTCACTGTCCTCATAATCTTTCAACATCCCAGCCTTGAGAAGTTTCTAGAGAATGCCACACAATGAGGCTGGCCAGTTTCACATTACCTTATGATCCACTGATCCCACTGGCTCTGCATAAAAACCAGACCAAAGTTTTATTGTGTTTATTCTCAAATCGGTTTAAGACACTATTTTATAGTTTACCCTCTGTCCTCAGGCTCTCACATAATTATTTTCAGAGAGGAAGGAGAAATAATCAGAAAATACCCTAAATAAGCTCTCATTACTATACCTTCTAATGTCTGTGCTATATTCCCACTCTCTCCTTCAAAAGTGCATATAACTGTCTGAGATCCTGGTTAAGGTTAATCTTCTGCTTACATACTAGATCTCATTTCATCTCAGCCACACAAGGACTGTGGTAGACATTGCCCCTTTCCATGAATGGCCAAGGTTTTTACTACATGGAATGACTTCCATCAGCACACAATACATTACATTTTAAACTTTTTCTCCTCTTGTGCAAGGGAACTAATCTAGGGTCTTGTTCACATCGGGCAAGGGCACTTAGTATTACTGTTTTCCTTTTGACTCTCTAATCAGGCCATGGCCACTAATATTCCATCAAAGCAGCTACCAAATATCAACACAGACACCACACTGCTACATCCAAATGGCACTCCTCAGACTTCATGTCACTGATAGCTCCACTTGAAATACTTGTTCTTATTGCTGTTGGCGCCAAGACACTAGTGTTTCTTCCTCCTCATCTTCCTCCTTCTTTTCTTCTGTGCTCTCCCTACTCTGACCTTTAAGAACAAGAATGTACCTTTAGTTTCTGTTCATTACTCCCAGGATCTCATCTAGACATGCAGGTTTTTAATCTTATCTGCAATGTTTATGTCTTCCACACTTACTCCATGTAATACTCAATTGCATCATAAATGCACAGACAACATCTCACCCTAAGGACCCAGCACCGGAAGTGCTGGGATCAGAGGTGGACTTTCAGGAAGACAGAACTAGAATGATTAGAGGTAGTACCTACAAAGCACAAAGAAGAATGAAACTATAGAGACAAGGGTTAAAACAAATAATAGAATAATAGGCATAGGGTACAAGAAGAGGGTAACTCACTGCAAAGTTAGTAGTAGAAAAAAATCTGAATGGCACAACACTGGAAAGCTCAAAATTATGAGCATATCTAAACAACCAATAACAAAGGAGTGAAACTGAAGAGAATACAGTAAGTCAATGCTACATGTTTTTACAAAATAAGAAGACAATCTCAGAGCCAGGAGTGGTGGCGCACGCCTTTAATTCCAGCACTGGGGAGGGAGAGGCAGGCGGATTTCTGAGTTCGAGGCCAGCCTGGTCTACAAAGTGAGTTCCAGGACAGCCAGGACTACACAGAGAAACCCTGTCTCGAAAAACCAAAAAAAAAAAAAAAAAAAAAAAAAAAAAAAAAAAAAAGGAGGAGAAGGAGGAGGAGGAGGAGGAGGAAGAAGAAGAAGACGACGATGACAATCTCAGATTGCCAGAGAAGTTGAAGTTACAGGACAAACACTGCTTCCCAAAGTGGAAATAAAGAAGCAGATGCAGGATATCTGAATTTATAGACAAGACTTTCATAAACAAAAAACCTCCTTGGGAACCAGTAAGAAGGCCTGCAATGAATGACTTGTCCTAGCTTAGTATAGGCTATGCTAAGAGTTAAGAGATGCTGGATAATGTATTTTTTTATTCAATATGCATGGACGTTTTGGCTGGATCAATGTCTGTGCATCATGTGTATTCATGGTGACTGAGGAAGTCAGAAGAGGGCACTGGGTCTCCTGAGACTGTAACAGTTGTGAGCTGCTATGGAGGTGCTGAGAACCAAACCTAGGTCCCCTGCAAGAGTAATCAGCACTGTGAACCACTGAGTCATCTCTCTAACCGTCTCTCCAAGGGCACAGGGAAGTTACCAGATTCTCATAGTGAATGTTTTAAGAAAAAGTTCATTTGATTTGAGAAGAAGCAGAGGAAGAAGGACCATTATGAAAAAGTCAGGGCATTCTGTTTTTAACGAAGCCCAGCTGCTGAAGAAACTACAAAAATGAACTTCATCTATTGGAAAAGAAATACTCAACTCCTACTACTTAGAATCTCCTGCCCACATAATCTGGGGGAATTAAACTAAAATATGCTAATTTATAAGGTCTGCAGCATAGACCATCCAAAGACTTAGACTCAAATATACAACTAGAGAGTACTTCTCTCCCAACCCTGTCAAATTTACTGTGCTTAATTTATGTAGTACATTATAGCCATCTATTAACAGCAGCAACAAAACCAATACGAGCTGGGTGTGGTGCTGCACACCTTTAGTTCCAGCAGAAGCAGGTAGATCTCAGGCCAGGCTGGTCTATGGAGGCAATGCTAGGCCTTCCAAGGTAGCATAGCAAGACCTTGTCTCAAAACAAAACAAAAGACTTACAAGGCATACTAAAAGGCAAAAGAAGAAGGGAAAATATCCCTATGATTAATACTCTATGTGCTAGAATGGAAGAGGAGACAAGTTTCCAAACGTTCACTCAAGAAATATGGGAAATTACAAAAGCAGATGTGTGTTGCGGAAGTAAAGGTAAGGCTAAAGACCAAAACCCACTGTACTGTAAGTCAAGGACACTGTACTGACAGGCAGGACACATCTGGGGAAGCATCACCATCTTCTTAAGTCACCAACTTAAGAAGATGGCAATAGACATGTCAAAAATGGAAAAGGTAAGGAGAAATGGGGAGGAGGAGAGGGAAAAGGAGGAAAGCATTTGGGAGCTGAGACAACCAGCGAAAGCTGTAGCAGACCTGTGCTTGAGTAAGAGAAGAAGAAACAGAGAAGGGAGAGAAGAACATTTGGAACAATAAGAAATAAAAACCCTGCAGACTGGAGCGATAGCTCAGTGGTTAAGAGCACTAGCTGCTCTTACAGAGGACTCAGGATCAATTCCCAGCACCCACTTGGCAGCTCACACCTGTGTGTAACTCCAGTTCCAGGGGTCCAAACACCACCACATGGACTCAGATGCAGTCAAAATACCAATAAACATAAAATAATAAATAGATTCTTTAAAATCCCAAACTAATGTCTTATAAAAGCTGTCGAGCAAGGAAGGTCAGAAAGCAGAAAGGATAAGCTCCCTGTCCAAACTACTCAGGGGCGTGTGTGCACACAGAAGATCAGAGAGAAAAGGGCTTTGAAGTCTTGGAAGAAGGTGGGAAGACCTGCCTTCTCCACAGAAGAGCACACACAAAATGACACCCTCACAGACAGAGGTGACAGCAGAGTGAAATAGTAAAAGGGGAGGGAGAGAAGAGAGAAAAAAAGAATAATCTTAGAATTCTATGCCTATGAAAATAGTCTTCAAAAGCAGAAGAGAAATACCTTTTCAAAAAATATTAGTAATTTAATATCAGCAGATCTATCTTCAAAGAAATAGTTGAAAAGCAGTTCATAAAGAAAAAATTATATAGGCAAGAAACTGACTTCTACATAAAGAAAGCATTTGGCTTAGCATGTGGCCCAATTCCCAGTACTTGTTGAAAACAAAACCCAACACATTGCAGGTAATTATTTTTTAATAAAAAATTTATTACTATATATGTGTACGAGTGTTTTTACCTGCCTGTATGCATGCATGTATGTGTTCCACATAAATGCTTGGTACTTGATGAAGTTAGAAGAGGATGTCAGATCCCCAGGAACCAGAGACAAATAGGAACCAAATCTGAGTTCTCTGCTAGAACAGCAAGGGCTCTTAACCACAAGCCATCTCTCCAGCTCCAGTATGCCAAGTCCTAAAGTGTATTTGCCTAACAACAAAGTATCAAAATGCATAAGGCAAAAATGAACACAATCAGGGGTGATAGAAGGTGACATAATAGTTACAAATTTTAATGTCCTTTCAAGAGAAATGGCAGATCTAGGAGGCAGAAACTTACTGAGGACTAATTAGACTTATCATAGCAGTCATATGAATATTATGGACATTACAACAATTACATCCACATACCATATCATATGAAAAATTCATATGATTTTTCATAACATATGAAAAATTTATCAAATGAACTACATTCTTGACCAGAACATAATCTCAGAAAGCTTAAAAGAACAGAAATCATTCTATATCTGCTTAGAGCAAAATAAAGTTAGAAATCGATAAAAGAAAGATAGCTGGAATAAATTTCTTTTTTTTAAATATATATATATATTTTTTTTTATTAGGTATTTTCCTCAATTTCATTTCCAATGCTATCCCAAAAGTCTCCCATACCCTCCCCCCAACTCCCCTACCCACCCACACCCACTTTTTGGCCCTGGCGTTCCCCTGTACTGGGGCATATAAAGTTTGCAAGTCCAATGGGCCTCTCTTTCCAGTGATGGCCGACTAGGCCATCTTTTGATACATATGCAGCTAGAGTCAAGAGCTCCAGGGTACTGGTTAGTTCATAATGTTGTTCCACCTATAGGGTTGCAGATCCCTTTACTCCTTGGATACTTTCTCTAGCTCCTCCATTGGGGGCCCTGTGATCTATCCAATAGCTGACTGTGAGCATCCACTTATGTGTTTGCTAGGCCCCGGCATAGTCTCACAAGAGACAGCTCTATCAGGGTTCTTTCAGCAAACTCTTGCTAGTGTATGCAATGGTATCATCGTTTGGAGGCTGATTATGGGATGGATCCCTGGATATGGCAGGCTCTAGATGGTCCATCCTTTGGTCTCAGCTCCAAACTTTGTCTCTGTAACTCCTTCCATGGGTGTTTTGTTCCCAATTCTAAGAAGGGGCAAAGTGTCCACACTTTGGTCTTTGTTCTTCTTCAGTTTCATGTGTTTTGCAAATTGTATCTTATATCTTGGGTATACTAAGTTTCTGGGCTAATATCCACTTATCAGTGAGTACATATCATTTGAGTTCCTTTTTTTTTTTTTTTTTTTTTTTTTCCTTTTTTGGTTTTTCAAGACAGGGTTTCTCTGTGTAGTCCTGGCTGTCCTGGCACTCACTTTGTAGACCAGGCTGGCCTCGAACTCAGAAATCCGCCTGCCTCTGCCTCCTGAGTGGGATTAAAGGCGTGTGCCACCACGCCCGGCTCATTTGAGTTCTTTTGTGATTGTGTTACCTCAACTCAGGATGATGCCCTCCAGGTCCAACCATTTACCTAAGAATTTCATAAATTCATTCTTTTTAATAGCTGAGTAGTACTCCACTGTGTAAATGTACCACATTTTTTGTATCCATTCCTCTGTTGAGGGGCATCTGGGTTCTTTCCAGCTTCTGGCTATTATAAATAAGGCTGCTATGAACATAGTGGAGCATGCATGTATCCTTCTTACCAGCTGGAACATCTTCTGGATATATGCCCAGGAGAGTTATTACGGGATCCTCCGGTAGTACTATGTCCAATTTTCTGAGGAACCACCAGACTGATTTCCAGAGTGGTTGTACAAGCTTGCAATCCCACCAGCAATGGAGGAGTGTTCCTCTTTCTCCACATCCTCGCCAGCATCTGCTGTCACCTGAATTTTTGATCTTAGCCATTCTGACTGGTGTGAGATGGAATCTCAGGGTTGTTTTGATTTGCATTTCTCTGATGATTAAGGATGTTGAACATTTTTTCAGGTGCTTCTCAGCCATTCAGTATTCCTCAGGTGAGAATTCTTTGTTTAGCTCTGAGCCCCACTTTTTAATGGGGTTATTTGATTTTCTAGAGTCCACCTTCTTGAGTTATATATATATATATATATATATATATGACTAATATCATATATATATATATATATATATGACTAATATCCAATATATATATATATATATATATATATATATATATATGACTAATATCCAATATATATATATTGGATATTAGTCCCTATCTGATTTAGGATAGGTAAAGATCCTTTCCCAATCTGTTGGTGGCCTTTTTGTCTTATTGACGGTGTCTTTTGCCTTACAGAAGCTTTGCAGTTTCATGAGGTTCCATTTGTCAATTCTCGATCTTCCAGCACAAGCCATTGCTGTTCTATCCAGGAAATTTTCCCCTGTGCCCATATCTTTGAGGCTTTTCCCCACTTTCTCCTCTATAAGTTTCAGTGTCTCTGGTTTTATGTGAAGTTCCTTGATCCACTTAGATTTGACCTTAGTACAAGGAGATAGGAATGGATCAATTTGCATTCTTCTACATGATAACCGCTAGTTGTGCCAGCACCATTTGTTGAAAATGCTGTCTTTTTTCCACTGAATGGTTTTAGCTCCCTTGTTGAAGATCAAGTGACCATAGGTGTGTGGGTTCATTTCTGGGTCTTCAATTCTATTCCATTGGTCTACTTGTCTGTCACAATACCAGTACCATGCAGTTTTTATCACAATTGCTCTGTAGTAAAAATATTATTTATTACATACCTTTAAAACATTTGAAAATATTTTGAGCAAAATAAGAATGAAAGCACAAAATCTGTGAGATGCAGAAGTCAATACTTGACTGCATTAGTGGATATACTAGAACAGATAATCTAAACTCATTCTAAGTTTATACATTTGAAACTAGGGAAAAAAGCAAATTGAATTATTAACTATTCAAGCAGAAGAAAATAAATTCTAGAGATATAATAAGATTAGATACAAGGAAGTAGAGAAAAATCAATATGATCTAAAGCTAGGTTATTTGAAAAGACAAACCAATCACCCCCTTGTCAAAGCAGGGGCAACAACAATACACAGATTACTAATATCAGAAATTAAGTGTTGGGTTTCACAAAGGGTCTCAGGAATTAAATGCATTAGTAAAGAAATACTATGAATAATTCTATACACTCAAACTCATAATACAATTAAAATGGATTAATTTTATAAAAGATATAATTTTATAAAACTATTAATATAAAAATAGGTAATATGCCCCCTGGAACTCCTGGGGACTGGACCATCAACCAAAGAATACACATGGAGGGACCCATGGCTCTGGCAGCATATGTGGCAGAGGCTGGCCTTGTTGAACAGAGGGAGGAATGGCCCTTGGACCTGAGAGGGTTCGATGCTCCAGTGTAGGGGAATGCCAGGGCTGGAAGGCAGGAGTGGGTGGATGGGTGGAGGAGGAGCACTTTCATAGGGGGGGGGGGGTGTAAGGGATAGGGGGTTTCCAGAGGGAAAACCTGGAAAGGAGCTAACATTTGAAATGTAAATAAAGAAAATATCCAATAAAAGGAAAAAAATAGGTAATGTGGACAGGTCTCAATCTACCACAGAAATTGAATCAATAACTAATAACCTTCCAAGGCAGAAAGCACCAGTTTCAACTACACATTTCAAAAAAATTATACAAGTTCTATACAAGTTCCTCCAAAAGAAAGAAGGGGAAGGAATACATCCCAGCTCATTCTCAAGCCAGCATTTACCTTAACACCCAAATCAGACAAATGTAAAAACAAAACCCACAGACTATTATCTTTCATGCACACATACAAAAATTATCAATAAAGTACTAACAAGTTGAATTTAACAATGCTTACTTAAAAAGAACTACATACCATCACCAAGTGGGGCTTATCTCAGGAATGTAATAAGCTAGTTCAACATTTAAAGAAAACTAACAAAGTACGTATAGCAGTGGAAATGCTCTGTATGGTCCTATAATGGGCAACGCATGTCATCATAAACATGTCTAATGTGTATCATTATAGTAAACCAAAATACAAAACTACTGTTTGGTAATAATAACATATCGGAGTAGGTTTACACAAGTGCAACAAATATACCATTCTGGTAGGGAACCCTGATAATAGAGAACCTTTACATGTGTGGGGACAGAGTATGTAACTTGTTAAGTTTTGCTATTAGCCTAAAACTAATCTAAAAAATAAGGATTACTTAAAAAAAAAAACAGATTAGGAGATATAGTGTGCAGAAGGCCCCAGGATTAAAACCCAATCTCTCTCTCTCTCTCTCTCTCTCTCTCTCTCTCTCTCTCTCTCTCTCACACACACACACACACACACACACACACACACACACACACACACAATCTCCAGAATGGCTAAGTGCCTAATGAACCAATCTTACTAAAGCTGTACCTGTTTATAAAATATTTAACAGCATGGCTGAGCAGTTAAGAGCACAACCAAAGCTCGGGTCAGAACACTCTGAGGGTGGGGGTGAGCGCACCTGTACACCCAGCTACAGTGAGAACCCAACAGCTCTGGCCTCCATGTGCACCTGTACTCACGTGCACATTCTCAGATGCATAACTTAAGAAAGATACTGAACATGAAATTGAACTGTACAGAATTTATTGTTACTTTCAAATTAACAGATCTTTTATTATTCAAGAGATTCAAGTCTTAAAAGCAAAGCAAATAGGACTTAGAAATTTCCGCTGTTTATTTGACAGTTTAAGGGCTGTCAAGTTTGATCACTTCTGAACAGCTGGCTAAGTACAGTCTCATTCATCCACAGACTACGCCTCATGCCCACTCTTCCTCTCTGAGTTTTCTGCCATGGTTTGCTGAAAGATGAATAGGAAAACATTTATCAACTACTAGGCATGTTATAAATACTAAAACATGGAGTTAAACTTCAAAGACCCAGGCAGGCAGAAAAGATCATCTAGTATTCTCAATCAAAATCAGTAGAGTAAGGAATACTTAGTCCTGAACTCTGTCAGAAATCCAGAGATGATCATCTCAGAGAGGAGGAGCCAGTAGCAATTGTTGGGATTCAGACCCAGGACAAACTGCTGAGATGCACATTTTACATACCAAGGTGGACCTGGTCTCCAGGTTCTCCCAGCACCCCTTAGTCTCTGCCCATTACAGGGCCTATTCCGCCCTCAACTTTCCAGCCCAGGGTCTGGCCTTCCCATCCTCCAGATGCATTTTCCTATATAATTTAGACATTTGCCTCTCTCCTCTCTGTCCTCTGTCCTCTCCCTCTCTGTCTCCCTCCCAGTGACAACCTTCCCCAGCCTCGTGTCCGAGAGTTGCTTCCCTATAAACCTGCCTTTAGATTCCAAGTCTGGCTTGAACTGACCCCTTTCACCGGCAGAACCTAACTTACTAGTTATTACTGCCCAGTACTTACATGACAGCTATGTATGGGGTCTAGAGGAGCTAAATTTATTTCTATGTAATGAAAATCTAGGTTAGACATATGCTGACACTTTACAAAGTCCTAGGGTGGAAGTGCAATTTGTTTGGTGGTTTGTTTGTTTTGTTTTGTTTTTCGAGACAGGGTTTTCCAGTATAGCCCTGGCTGTCCTGGAACTCACTTTGTAGACCAGGCTGGCCTCGAACTCAGAAATCCACCTGCCTCTGCCTCCCAATTGCACCACGCCCTGTGGAAGTGCAATTTTAAGGAAGCCAGAACCCATTAAATACACACACACAGAGACACACACACACACACTCACACACACAGACACACACACACACACTCACACACACACAGAGACACACACACAGACACACTCACACACACAGAAGAACTCATGGAATTATATAAGAAAAAACGAGAGCTTTGCTTTAAAGGTCAAATATATTTTTAATTCCTTTTATTGTTGGTAGTGTCTTCTAAAGTAATAGTTTTTCAGAGGAGCCCCTTTTCCAAAGATGAAATTTAATTAGCATCGCTCTCAAAGTATTGATATTTACTCAAAGACTCGGCAAACATCCAACAAAAAGAGAAGCCCAAAAGACAAAGCCCAGTCTTAAGCCTAAGATGTGCACCTGCTTCACTACTTAATGTCCCCTTTTATCATCCAAAGACAAACAAAGGTCAGTTTAGGATAATAGTACCCAGAGATTAAGACATCTAGGAAGCAATCTTTGAACAGTTTCCTATTGTTCCAAACCTGTCCATTATCATTAACCCAGAGGTTCTGCTACAAACAGGATACTACAGCAATTCCTTCAGCAAAGTGAGTCTGCGTCTCATGATACAAGCCTAGAACAAAACACCTGGCTAAGTTAAATAAGGTCTCTGTCCCCCTCCTAGTAAGTACTGTAGGCCTGAGTTAGTGCAAACCACATTATAAATATGTATCTCCCTTAATCAGAAGCAAATAAATTAGCTCTTATACTACCTATAAAAGTTTATATTCTATATGGAGCTAAGACTGACTATAGAAATTATATGTAAGATCAATGTTAGTATAAAGCAAATATCATTCCCATTTTATTTTATTTGCTTTTCAACTAGAAAAATTACTGGGAGTCTTACAGGGTAGGAAGATCCTCTGTGAGACCTAAGACAGGTGCTGTGCAACAGTTTCTTCCAAGATCAAAACATTCCATTCTGAAGGGAAGCTCCTTAAGCAAGAAGGTAAACAACTCAAAATGGCTTCAGGAAGTCCCTAAAACTGACCAGATCTACTAGAGCCCTCCCTGCCAGAGTAAACAATAAAAACTGAAAGTCCATCAAACAAAGCTATAAAAAAATTAGCTCAAACTAGTCATGCTACAAAGACAATTCTGAGACCTGACCACTGCCTAAAAGAAACAAAACCCAGTGAAACTGTGTAAGAGAGGTTTACACTAACTAGGCCGCTTGGAAGCGATAGTCTCCAACCTGCTGAGCTACTTGCAGGCGGTCTCCTGTGCGCTGTCACCTGTGCTGGGGTGTGCTTTGGAGCTACAGCTTCTTTGAGCCATTTCTGCTTCTGTAGGTAACCCCTACACAACTCACTGGCTCATCACCAAGTGGACTGTGGTCTGTGATGGGATCCCTGTCTGTAGTGAATAGACATGTGTGTTCTATCTCCCCTGCCCTCCCCCCGGGAACTTGTCAGACAACAGTAGGACAAAATGTTACAGGTTGGTCAACATAATACTCAAAATAACTCAAGCCATATGTGGTAGAAAACACTAGAACAGAGGCCATGGATCTGAAGACTCAAGTGGCTTCAAAAGATGGCCAAGACTAGAAGTAATGTATATAAGGAATCAAAGTCCACTGGACACATACTCCCACAGAAAGAAGGTTGCAAACCTGGCGTTCCTCCAGCCTGACTTTCAGCTCAGTTGCTAGCAGCACGAGCACTCTTCATCCCTCTCTCGGGTGCCCACTCCAAGATGGCCTTTCGTCCTCACCCACTTCCCCAGTAAATCTCTTGCGCTAGATCTGTTGCATGGTGTGATTTTGTGGCACTCCTTGGCTCCAGCTGGCCAAAGAAACATTCGCCGCTTTATCCTAATAACATGAATTAGTCAGACAATGCTCAACCCACAATGTGACAAAGAGGAAAGAAACCTGGTGTCTGTGGACATGTTTTATTACACTTTTTAAAATCTGCAAGCACTTACCTGTGTGGCCATGGAGTGGGGAGTGTGGCCTTGGTAGCGTAGGTGATGTGCTGGAGGTTACAATCAAGCTCTTGCGGTTACTTGTTCGACAACTGCAATATGACAAAATGTCAGTTAGAAGCATTCCAGGCTGGTTATAGAGACACCTAAGTAGCATGATTCCCTGGGTTGAGCAATACAGTGCTTCAAACTTCCCTGTTCATCACTTCCCTGTGTGAGCCACTTAAGACTTCATAATTCAGTCCCTGTCCCTTGGAGTAACTCCGCCTGACTTTTGTCTTGACTTGCATTTTTCCAGTGTGAAGTTTGCTTCCTGAAGAAACCCAAGAACATATCTAGGGGCAACAATCTTGTTCTAAACTGTAAACTTAATTTGGAAACTTAGCATGTGTCAAAATATTATTTTATTATGCTGGTATGGAGCACTCATCAAGCACTTACAAGGCCCTGAGTCTGACTATGAGTATAAATAAATAAGCAAGCAAATACAAAAACTGAGCCCACTTTTATCTCACAAATTCAACGTTTTGTCATAAAAAAAGAAGCTAATTTACAGTCTGTCAAATTATTTTTTACAGATAGTTAACTGATAAATTATCTAACATCTTTATTTTGGAGTTGTTTCAATAAAACAATTTTAAAAGTTAACAATGGGTTAATTTTCCTATGATCAGAGAAAACCAAATCATGATGAAAAGTCCTTTTAGGCCACATTTCTTACTAAAAACTTTTACAAATGTATTTAAAGCCAGTCTATTTTTTATTTAAAACACTGGAAAGAAAAACAAAACAAAAAAGACATTAAGAATTCTGCTGAGCCTTCTGGCAAGCCAGCCCACCATATTCTGCCCCTACTCCCAATTCCCCAATAACTGACCAGATAGTCATGTTAGGCAGAACAAAATCAAGACTAGCTTGGTCAACAAGACGGTGATAGATAAAAAAGAAGCAAAACAGTAAGATTAAAAGACTGAAAAATAAACTAAAAACTTAAGATAGTGAAAGTTATGCCATTTTAAAAGCAGCCAGCGACTGTGCAAGAGTCCGAGGATGATGATCCCAAAGTGCCAGTGAAGGGCAGAGGCTGCACATGGAGACCTTCAGCAGACACTAGGAGATGAAAACGACTGAAGAAGCTGATGAGTGGAGAGAAGCACAAGAAGTACTGGACTTCGTGAGGGTTGAAGCCTACAATCTTTCTGAGCAGGTTGTTGGTATTACCGATTAAATGAGTTTATCTAATTAATAAAAAAATACATTAGGGAAGTTTGCCATTGAAAGTAACCCACGTTTACTGAATAGACTAACTCTTACATGCTAAGGCACTATTACAGGTGCCAGGAAGGGAGTGAGGAACAAAAGGTCTGTGACTGGAATGAACAGAGCTATGGAAAAAGAGAAGGAAAACAGAAAAAGAGAGAGAGAGAAAATAAGGAAGGAGTAGTGAGGAGGAGAGAAAGGAAAAGGAAGGAGACTGTGCTGGGAGTGGGGGCAGGGCACCCAGGGAAGGTTTGCGTCCTAAGGGAAAGGGATCTGAATGACAGACACAGGATCCCAGAGAGAGAATGACAGACACAGGATCCCAGAGGATGACAGACACAGGGTCCCAGAGAATGACAGACACAGGGTCCCAGAGAATGACAGACACAGGATCCCAGAGAATGACAGACACAGGATCCCAGAGAGAGAATGACAGACAAGGGATCCCAGAGGATGACAGACACAGGGTCCCAGAGAATGACAGACACAGGGTCCCAGAGAATGACAGACACAGGATCCCAGAGAATGACAGACACAGGATCCCAGAGAATGACAGACACAGGATCCCAGAGAATGGGAAAGGTATGAGAGAGAAGATATTTGTTCTACTTAAATACTGTTGGATGTCTCTATTATCCTCACACAGTCAATCGCCTTTAGGCTCCTATGCCAGCTCTGACTTTCACTGGACAAATGGTAGACTTAGTAGAGAGGCTCAGCATGCCCAGCTGAGGTGTGCTGGGTATCAGCTCTTCTGTTTGTGGACTCCAATTTCTTATTTCTCCTGTAGATTGATCGTTTTGCTCTAATACTTAAAAAATTTACACCAGGCAGAAGCAGGACGATCACAAGTTACCGGCAACCTGGGCTACATTACAAGCCCCTTCCTTGGGTTGCTGAGGTGGGAAAGTGGTTAAAAGCACTTTATTATCCTTCCTCGGATCCTGAGTTCAGTTCTCAGAACCCACATCAGGTGGCTCATAATTGCACCTAACCCCAGCTTCAAGTGGAATCCAATGCCTTCTTCAGGCCTGAGAAGGAACTTGTGCACTTGTGGCATTACAGACACAAACAAATTTGTGTGTGTGTGGGGGGGAGGGGATCCTCCTCCTCCTCCTTCCCTTGCTCCCTCCCTCCCCCCACCTCTCTTATATATATATATATATATATATATATATTTTTTTTTTTTCTTCTTCACATTTCAGCCCCACTCACTCTGGCCCAAAGATTTATTTATTTAGTTTATGTAATTACACTGTAGCTGTCTTCAGATACACCAGAAGAGGGCATCAGATGTCATTACGGATGGTTGTGAGCCACCATATTGTGGCTGGGATTTGAACTCAGAACCTTTAGAAGAGCAGTCAAAGCTCTTAACCTGGGGAATTTTTCTCAAAAATAAACCAAATGCCGGGCAGTGGTGGCACACGCCTTTAATCCCAACACTTGGGAGGCAGAGGCAGGCAGATTTCTGAGTTCAAGGCCAGCCTGGTCTACAGAGTGAGTTCCAGGACAGCCAGGGCTATACAGAGAAACCCTGTCTCTAAAAACCAAACCAAACCAAACCAAACCAAAAACCAAAAACCAAAACCCAAAACCCAAATACAGAATTACATAAATGAGTCTTAGACCAAAAGAAAGTTGTAACAGATGAAAAATCTGGATGACTACACAAAAGGATGACTATGCCATTAGAAATGTATATGAACAGGGCTGGAAAGATGGCCCTGATTAAGAGCACTGACTGCTCTTCCAGAGGTCCTGAGTTCAATTTCCAGCAACCACATGGTGGCTCACAACCATCTGCAATGGGATCAGATGCCCACTTCTGGTGTGTCTGAAGACAGCTACAGTGTACTCATATATATAAAATAAATCTTAAAAAAAAGAGAAATGGGCATGAACATAAATATAAATCTCATGTTCCTATCGGAATACTTTAAAAGGACATTTTAAAAGGAATTATGATTATCATGGGATTTATAGCATTGAAGCTGGAGAGAAGTAATATAGTTATTCTGTCTCAAAGCACTTACATTAAAAGGCATGGTGTGAGAGTAAACTATGACAATGTTAAATTTTGCTGTATTATAAATTAATGCAACATATTTCTAAAAGAAGAAGAAGAGAAAAAGGAGGAGGGTGAGGAGGAAGAGGAGAAAGAAAAAGAAGAGAAAGAGGAAGAGGAGGAGGAGGAGGGATATGAGGAAAGGGAGGAAGAGGAGGAGAAGGAGAGCTGGCAAGGTGCTTCAGTGGGTAGAAGTGCTTGCTGCCATGCCTGACAGGATGACCTGAGTTTCATACTCAGGAAAGAGAAGAACAGACTCTTACAAGTTGTCCTTTGACCTCCACGTGTCTTCTATGGCACAAATATGCAAGGGCACACAGAAAATAGTAAATTTTTTATACAGTAAATATTTTACACATCTATTTTGGTGTCTGTTTTCTCATTAGACTGGGCTTGAAGGACAATGACTTTTATGCTTGCTTTGCTTACTGCATGTTGCTAAAACCTAAAACAATGTAAAGTAGGCTCTCAAATATTTGCTAAAAGAATTGATCAGTATGATTTGCTATAAAAACTAAAATAAAGGCTATAAATGTTTACATGTGTTACATGTAAATAAAATTATTGTATCTAAACTTACTATTGTATAGAAGTTTAAAATCCCATGAAACTTAAGGGATCAATAATTGAGTTGAGCTATATTTGGTTCTTGAAACGTTAAAATAAAATATAGAACACTAAGGATCATATTTCTAGGCCACATGCCTTTTAACAAAGGTACACATAATCTCACTTGGCTAATATGTAACAGCTACCCAAGGGAGAAGAAAGGTCAGATGCTCTGATACAGATGCCATGATCAGCTGAGATCCAAAACAAGGCTAGCTTTTCCCTTTCAATAGGCTCTAGCCATTTCTCCATGATCAGAGGAGGATCAAGACTTATTCTTTCATCTCAATGAGAAGAAAGTACTTGGTATCTGAGGAGGTGGGTATACTAACCCAACTAATGGCACGTAACCTGAAAGCTCTTTGAACTGATGCTCTGTTGTTAACTACAAACATCTGGTCAGTAAGAGTGAGGCCCAGAGTTTCATCTTACATGCCTCTCACTGTGATTATTTTGGTGGACAGTGGGAGCAGGGTCTCAGGCACCCCATACAGTCTCTGAAACACTACTAAATTATGAACCAATACACAGTGTAGACAGGGCACTCTACTATGGATCTTTAAGCACCTCTGAATTTCCAGTCCCAGAGGTCTAGTTCCTATTTGAGCACCTGGCTTTATCGTCAGGAAAAGACCACTTTTGTTCCATTCAGTGTAAACAAGATAGGGAACCTGGAGCAATTTCAGGCCAAGTACTTCTGACAGTGCAATAATAATCAAGATGATGTCCTTGTTAAAACCAAGATATGCGCATGGGTAAAAAAAAATACCAATTCTTGCCAATAAAAGGAGGTATTATTAAATATTTATAGTAATAATCATCACCAATGCATCTGTTTCTCTTACATAGATCATTCCAATATTCTTTCTCCTTCCCTCTCATATTCATCCTTTTATTTCCTCTATATTCCTAACACATACAGCCTACTAGTGACTCTTTAAATTAAATACCTTCACCCCATTTACAATCTTTCAAAGGCTTTTGATTCTAAATAGGAACAAGTAGCCAGTAGGTGCAATGTGTTATCTAGGGTGTCCTTTTCCAACAATACTTGATAAACACTCCTTACTCCTTTAAAACTATTCAAATGTTACTTTCCATTTCCATATATGATACTAGGACCTGTTCTCCTTTATCTTTACTTCCCAGAAGCACTTATCATCTTCAGACATACTAACAAACTTGTTAGAAATAATGTCTATTTCTTTTCATCTACAATAATCCCCAAGAAATAGCCCTGTCACTCAGAAATAGTGCCTACAGCATGGCCAATTTTTCTAATCTTAAACAAATTAAAGTATTTCCAAAGGAACAGGTAGCCAGCATCCTCTCCATTTTCCAGGCTACCAATCAGAGAATCTAGAGGAAAGCCCCAAATTCCTTTTCTCCAAGGCTAGCATCAGCTCTCCTTGAATTTAGCTGCCTATTAGAAGCATTCTTGTCTTCACAAACTAGCCTCTTCACCCACTTTTTGACAGGGGCTGGAAAAATGGCTCAGCGGCAAGTACAAGTACTTGCTGCTCTTGCAGAGGATAATAGTTGGGTTCCTGGCACCACGATCAGGTGTCTTCAGCTCCAGGGAATTTGCCATCCAACACTGCCCTCTGCTGGCATCCTCACCGGCACCCTTCCCTAACACACATCATGACAGCATATACGCTTTTGGTTTTTGTGGTTTTGTTTTTTAAAAAGTTGGATATCATGTGTGTTCTTTTGTGATTGGGTTACCTCACTCAGGATGATATCCTCCAGATCCATCCATTTGCCTAAGAATTTCATAAATTCGTTCTTTTTAATAGCTGAGTAGTACTCCATTGTGTAAATGTACCACACTTTCTGTATCCATTCTTCTGTTGAGGGACATCTGGGTTCTTTTCAGCTTTCGGCTATTATAAATAATGCTGCTTTGAACATAGTGGAGCATGTGATCTTATTACAAGTTGGAACATCTTCTGGGTATATGTCCAGGAGAGGAATTGCTGGATCTTCCCATAGTTCTATGTCCAACTTTCTGAGGAACCACCAAACCAATTTCTAGAGTGGTTGTACCAGGTTGCAATCCCACCAGCAATGGCGGAGTGTTCCTCTTTCTCCACATCCTTGCCAGCATCTGCTGTCACCTGGATTTTTGATCTTAGCCATTCTGACTGGTGTGAGATGGAATCTCAGGGTTGTTTTGATTTGCATTTTCCTGACGATTAGGGATGTTGAACATTTTTTCAGGTACTTCTCAGCCATTCAGTATTCCTCAGGTGAGAATTCTTTGTTTAGCTCTGAGCCCCATTTTTTAATGGGGTTATTTGATTTTCTAGAGTCCATCTTCTTGAGTTCTTTGTATATATTGGATATTAGTCCCCTATCTGATTTAGGATTGGTAAAGATCCTTTCCCAATCTGTTGGTAGCCTTTCTGTCTTATTGACAGTGTCATTTGCCTTACAGAAGCTTTGCAATTTTATGAGGTCCCATTTGTAGATTCTTGATCTTACAGCACAAGCCACTGCTGTTCTGTTCAGGAATTTTTCCCCTGTGCCCATTATCTTCGAGGCTTTCCTCCACTTTCTCCTCTTGTAAGTTTCAGTGTCTCTGGTTTTATGTGGAATTCCTTGATCCACTTAGACTTGAGCTTTGTACAAGGAGATAAGAATGGGTCAATTTGCATTCTTCTACATGATAACCGCCAGTTGTGCCAGCACCATTTGTTGAAAATGCTGTCTTTTTTCCACTGGATGGTTTTAGCTCCCTTGTCAAAGATCAAGTGACCATAGGTGTGTGGGTTCATTTCTGGGTCTTCAATTCTGTTCCACTGATCTGTCTGTACATCATATGCACTCACTCATAAGTGGATATTAGCCCAGAAACTTAGAATACCCAAGATACTATCTGCAAAACACCTGAAACTCAAGAAGAAGGAAGACCAAAGTGTGCATATTTCGTTCTTTCTTAGAATGGGGAACAAAATACCTAAGGAAGGAGTTACAAAGTTCAGAGCAGAATCTGAAGGAATGACCATCCAGGATCCCCACCTGGGGATCCATCCCATAAACAACCACCAAACCCAGACACTAGGCAGTTGCCAACAAGAGACTGCTGACAGGAGCCTGATATAGCTGTCTCCTGTGAGGCTCTGCCAGTGCCTGGCAAATACAGAAGTGAATGCTCACAGTCATCCATTGGACGGAGCACAAGGTCCCCAATGAAGTAACCAGAGAAATACCCAGGGAGCTGAAGGTGTATGAAGCCCCATAGGAAGAACATCAATATGAACTAACCAGTACCCCCAGAGCTCCTTGGAACTATACCACCAATCAAAGAAAACACATGGTGGAACTTGTGGCTCTAGCTATATATGTAGCAGAGGATGGCTAGTTGGTCATCAATGGGAGGAGAGACCCTTGGTCCTGTGAAGTTTCTATGCCCCAGTATAGGGGAATGCCAGGACCAGGAATGGGAATTGGTGGGTTGGGGAGTTGGTGGGTAGGGGAGGGGACAGGGTATTTTCAGAGGGGAAACTAGGAAAGGGGATGACATTTGAAATGTAAATAAAGAAAATATCTAATAAAAAAAGTGGAAAAAAAGAAAGAAAAAAATTGGATCTAGTCTGGAAAGGAGGGAAAGAAGACAGAAAAAGGTATATACAAGTGGTCACAGAAACATCATATGTAATCATGTGTAATTGTCCTAGTTGAAAACAATCCAAGACTGAACAAAATAACATTCAACATGACAAAATTGTAGAATCATTACATCAAATGAAAGAAGCCAGAATCAAAGCACTGCAACAATTACATGAATGTGAAATGTTCAAGTTGAGTGTGATGGTACATAGCTTCAATCCCAGCACTCCAGAGGCAGAGATCTCTCTATGAGTTCAAGCCCAGCTTGGTCTACATGGTGAGCTCTAGGCCATCCAATACTATATAGTGAGATCAGGTCTTAAAATAAAATAAAATAGTAAAATATCAGAGCAGCTGTTGCCCAGGTCTAGGACTAATCCAAAGATCAACTACAAATGGGTAAATGTGAACTTTCCAAGAGAAGGAAATATTCTATATTTAGATTGTGTGTATTTCTCTAAATGTCATAAAAGCTACCAGATCGCCTATAATTGCTGTACTTTCTAACATGCATTACATCTTCAAAGCCTCCCCAGGCCTTCTATCACTAAGCCACGTTCCCACTTACTTGTGGTACATTCAGGGAACTTCTGAATTCTCTCTCCTCCCCTTCCTTAATAATGCAGGTTAGAAACTAGTAGATACTTATGAAGTCCTAGTGGATGAGGGTAGGTGGTAAGGTACTTGCCATAAGTTGACAGACATGTTTTGAGATGTTATCTGCTTAGAGAAAACACTGTTGGTGTGTCATGAGGTGCTGGGCAACCAGCAAAGTTTTTGTAGCCACACATGGTCGGTGGGTACAAAAGATTAGTTGTAAACTAAAAAACGTTAGATTAAGTAACAATATTGCGGATAATTAGAGTCAGGATTCTCATTAGCAAAAAGAGGAAACACAAAAACAGAAATCACTAATAGAGAAAATTGGAACGAATTAGAATTAAAAGCAGTGGTAGCAAGTAAGCCAAGAGTTTTAAGATATGCACATATTATCTAAAAACAGTATACACAGTATAACAACTTCTTTTAAATAACATTCCCCACTCACAAAAAATATGCATTCTCCAGAATGCCTAAATCAAGGGCTAATGATGGGAAGGTAAAAGGACCACATAGGACTACTTTATGAAACCAAAAAGAAAGTTTTCACAAGAATGACATATATATCATATATCAAAAAGACATAAAAACCAACATGAAGAAACTCCTCTGGACCCACAAGTATAGCTTCATCACCAGCACATATAAGGATATTAAAAGATTATGTGGCTGAGAGATGGTTTAGCAGTTAACAGGATTCAGGTTAGGTTTGCAGCACCTACATGGCCATTAACAATCCTGGGGATTTTATATTTTCTCTGGCCTCTATGGGTACAGCACTCATGTGGTACACAAATTAAAAAAACCCATATATGTAAAATAAAACTTAAAGGTATTTTAAAGAACAAATTATACCATGTTAAGTAAAGTAGCAATTTATTAGGTTTGTGTGATACAGTAAGTGGAAAAATTTAACAAAAGGAAAAAGTTCTCTAAAAGTGGAAAAGTATTATTTATCAACCCAAGTAATGTAATACACTTAAAGCCATCAATTATCAATGGATACTAAAAGTCAGTAGGCAAAGTTATTATTCTATGTTATTATATGTCTGCCTGCCTATCTATCTATCTATCTATCTATCTATCTATCTATCTATCTATCTATCTATCTATCATCTATTGTTCATTGATGCTGGGTCCCAAACTCAGAACCTTGAACATGCTAAGCAAGCCATTCTGCAATGACACTGTTAGCTCAATGTGTCAAATTTAGATGAGGATAATTTAAATTTTTAAAATTTAATTAGGATTAGGGACTTACACAACCATTCTCACAAGATAACTGTCAACTAGGAAAAGATTTAAAATCCCTGGTAAGATAGTTCTGTGAACAAAGGAGTTTGCCACCCAGCCTAATGATCTGCCTGCCTGTTAGCTCTAGAATCAGCAAGGAGAGAGAGAGGACCATCCTCTCCAAATTGAACTCTGACCTTCACATATGTGTTGTGGCATGAGTGTTCAGCACAAATAATATAAAATTGTAATTTTTGAAAATGTTTTAAAGAATTTTTAAACATAACTACACTGAAAACAAGCAGTTCACCTTATTCAAATCAAGGCTAGCTTCTTAGTAATGTTATAAAAATGAAGTTTGTGTTACCTGACTGGTGTTTCAAATAACTGGTTGTGATTTCCTTTCCTCTCCTCTCCCCTCCCCTCCCCCCTCCTTTTTTTTTTTTTTTTTTTTTTTTTTCTTTCTCCCACTCCCCTTCCTTTTGATTTTTTTGAGACTATGTAGCCTTGGCTGTGGTGGAATTCATTCTGCAGACCAGGTTAGTCTTGAATACAAAGATCTGCCTGCCTCTGCTACCAAGTGCTGGGATCAAAGGCATGAGCCACCACCATCTGGCCTGGTTGTTGGTTTTGTAAAGTGTCAAGGACATAAACACCAAGAAAGCAAAACCGCTCCAGGTAAGAGAATACAGAGATGATAAAATTTTAACACACATGATTAGGGACCAGATTTTTAATATAGTATATATACTTCTAGGATACAATGTGATATTTTGATATACTATGAAATAAATAAAACTATAAATGCTAGGCAATTGTTCTACCACCAAACTGGGTTAAACTTCTAACCTTTCAAATAATAGTGCTACTATTTTTTGGAGGAGGGGTAAAGTCTCATGTAGCCTTGACATTAAACTCACCATATAAGAGGACGACCTTAAACTCCTTTCTGACCTTCTTGCCTCTATCTTATGTAAATTTCGGACCTGCACCATACCTGTTTTACACAGGGCTGAAAAATCCAATCCAGGGCTTAATTCATCATAGTAAGGTGTTTAAAATGAGACTGGCCCACCAAGGGTCATATATTTGAATGCTTGGTCCCCCAGAAGTGGAACTGTTTGGGAAGGACTAGGAGATGTGGCCTTGTGGGAGTAGGTGTGTCACTGAGGGTGGGCTTCGAGGCTTTAAATGCTCAAGCCATTCCAGTTAGCCCACTCTCTGTATCCTGCTTGTGGATCAGATGGGAGCTCTCAGCCTGCCTACCTGCTGCCATGCTCCCCACCATAACGGTCATGGACTCTTAACAGTCTGGAACAATAAGCCCCTCCTCCACCCCAATGCTTTCTTTTATCAGTTGCATTGGTCATGGTGCTTTGTCACAGCAGAAAAACAGTAACTAAGACACTAGCTAAGTACCAACTGACAGCTTTGCCTCTGTTTTTAGTTTTCATAGGTTTGCTTTGTTTGTTTTAATTAGTTTCTTGAGGGATCTGACGTTTTCCTCTTAAAAAATGCTGTTTTGTTGTTGTTGTTGTTGTTTTTTAACAGACAGTTATTAACCACCATGTGAATACTTGGAATCAAACTCAGGTCCTGTGGAAGAATAGTCAGTGTTCTTCACTGCTGAGCCACATCTCTAGCTCCAAACTGTTTTCCAAAAAGTTAATCCAACTGAACATTCCCACCAACAGGTTCACATGAAGAGTTCTCTTTGCTTTACAATATTTTTCATCTTTCTATTGGTTTTCCCTTAAAGTCCCAATTTAATAGAGAGTTAAGTAATAAGAAAATAGATTCATGAAAATATAGTATCAATTTTAGAAACACAAAGATTAATACTATTACATTAGTTATTTTTCTAGAAGATGCAATGCAATACCAACTTATTCACAAAAATTCATTGTAACAATTGTCTTATGTTGACCAGGCCCATAAAATATAAAGAGTTATAACAAGCCTTTAGCTCAGAGCTGCTCTTTGGAGCCACAACTTGACACTGCCTTAGCAGTCAAGGAAGCAACTACTGAAATGATAGGAAAAAAAACTTTTTTTCTGCATGACAAGAGATTATCTTGGAATCAATTAAATGACTTTAGATGAAGTTCCCAACAGTGGGGAGAATGAACTCAAAGAGTCCACTTCCAGTAGATAGACGGGTCCTCAAGTGGAGGGATGGGGCTGCAAACCCACAGTCAAAATTTCGGATCCAGAAGTGTTCCTGTCCATAAGAACCGAAGGGACGAAAATGTTGAATAGACTGAAGGAAAGGTGGTCCAGTGATCGGCCCAAATTGGGATTCATCTCATGGGGAGACACCAAGGTCTGACACCATTACTGATGCTGCGGTATGCTTATGCTTACAGACAGGAGCCTAACATGGCTGTCCTCTGAGAGGCCCAACCAGTAGCCAGTAGCTGACTGAGACAGACACAGATACTTATTCCCAACCATTGGACTAAAGTCAGGGACCCATATGGCTGAATTAGGGGAAGGGTGAAAGAAGCAGAAGAGGAGGGCAACCTCATAGGAAGACAAGCAGTCTCAACTAACCCAGATCCCTGGGAGCTCTCAGACTCTGAGCCACCAATCAGGCAGCATACACTAGCTGGTCCAAGGCCCATGACACCTATATAGCAGAGGACTGCTTGGTCTGGTCTCAGTGGAAGATGATGTGCTGAATCCTCGAGAGACTTGAGGCCTCAGGGAGGGGGGAGGTCTGGTCACCATGAGGGAACAGCCTCTCAGAGATAGTGGGGAGGAGGAATCGGATGAGGAACTGTGGGAGGGGAGACTGTGGATGGGAACAATGGCTGGATTGCAAATAAAATAAATAAAATTGCTTTATAATGGGTAAAAACATGTCTTTTTATTGTTAAGTAATGACAAGGCATCAAAAATAAATGCAAAAATACAGAGTAAGATTTAACTACTTACTGGAAGTGCTTCAGAGAATACACAAAGAGCCAAGCTCAGCATAACAGAACTCATGAATGTAAGGAGGACAAGAGATAAAAAAAACCAAATAGTATGTGCTGAAAATAGGTTGGGAGAGGAAGGAATGCGTCCATAGTAATGGGGCACCATTTCTGAACTCACTCTGTGCTTAAGAGTTGCCTATATTTCCTATGCCTCTTCTACATCTTCATTATCTCTCACTGGTCATTCCTAACACTGTCATCATCTAACAGGGCAGCCCCTCAGCAGTCATCTGCATCTGCCTCAGAGTCCATCTCAACAGCAGGCTCATCTGTCTTCAGGAAGCTGCTGCCCTGCTCCTCTATCAATCTTCAGCACTATGGCTTCTTTATTCTTTTTAAAAAGACTTCATTTTATTTACATTGTATGTATGCGAGTGCTTTTCCTGTGTGTGTACCATTTAAGTGCCAGGAACTTGTGGAGGTAAAAAAGCAAGTACCAGAGACTAGAGTTACAGATAGTTGTGAGCCACCGTTCAGCAACCACGGGGAACTGAACCCATGTCCTCTCCAAGAGTAGCAAACAAATGTTCTTAACCCCTGAGCCATCACTCCATCTATTTTGTAAGTTCTTTTCAAGTGTTTTCCAGTTTTTTCCACGTTTAGTTTTCTCTGAGTCGGCTTTTTAATGGCCTCAGGTCATCTACTTTCAACTCTTCAGACTTGGAAGATCCCTACTTACAAATTAAGCTATCTTTGCCCTTCATATGGTGTTTCTCAGTACACACTGGTGTTCAGAGCACACCTCTATCTGAGAAAATAGAAAGGAGACTCCTGTGCGGGGTAAATCTCCATCCTGTCACAACAACCCTATTGAGAGTCGCTGTCCAAGTCACACGGAGAGCCATGCATCTCTACTGCAGATTACTTCTTCACTTCATTCACTCTCAGCTCCTTAGGAAACATAATTCCCTAACCCTGCCAAGCAATCATTCTAGCATTATTTCCTGGGCCATGAGCCCAGGTATTTATCTCATTAACATATTAGAAGGAAAAGGCCTTATGAACACAATTACTACAATTCTGCCTTAGTTCAAGAAAATTGCCTCTATATCATATTTCTTTTTTTTTTTTTTTCTTTTTCTTTTTTGGTTTTTCGAGACAGGGTTTCTCGGTAGCCCTGGCTGTCCTGGAACTCATTCTGTAGACCAGGCTGGCCTCGAACTCAGAAATCCGCCTGCCTCTGCCTCCCGAGTGCTGGGATTAAAGGCATGCGCCACCACGCCTGGCTTATATCATATTTCAATTCAAGAATATTGGGATTCCCAGAAGATACACAAGAGTTCATGCAATAAGAATGTTATCTTCTTCATGACATTTCTAGCTAAGTATATGCTAGAATCTTAAGACTGCTTAAAAGAAATACAAAAACAATCTGTAAACAATCAAAACCACCTTCTCATACAATGAACAAACAAGCGTAGCAGAATACACAGCAAATTTCATATTTTTATGCCTATCAATGTAAGATATTGCTCAAGGTTGTGTGTTCCAAAACTACAGAATTAAGGAGTGCTACTAGTCCACGCCGTGTGCCAAGACTAGCTCCACACCAGGCTGTGTGTGCTCTCCAAGTGTTGCCTGAAGGGAGCATCAAGCCCTCGACACTGTCTAGTATCTAACACTAGCCCGAGTGACCTGCAGATTCTAGCTCCAAAATCAAATTATGTCATTTAAATCTGAATACCCTGTAAATAAAAATTACTTTACCTTTTGACTTCTCAGTTGTTGTCGTTGTTGTTTTCCTGACAGAAAGTTTAGCATATAAATTTTGATCTTCTTTTTGCAAGCTTTTACCCCATTTGGCTTTCAAGATACCTTCTTGGTTCTTTCTGAGCAGTGACTCTTTATTCTGCTAGTTTTTCTTATTTCCCTACCTAAAAGTCAGTTTGCCAACTCAGTCTTTTGATATTTGTTTTCATTTTCTATCAACAGAAACTCACAGGCAATTTCACAAATCACTAATATGTTCTCAAGTTCTAGTTTATTACTTGTAACCAAGATTTTGCTTCTCTCTCATTGACTATATAAATAGTTATCCTGCAATTTTTCATCCTGTTACTTAGCTCCAATTTTCTGGCTTCTGAATCCAAATTCTTTAGCTATTCCTAGCTTACCTCTTGCTCAAACCCCATATTGTTTCCATTAACAGATTTTATCAATTCTACATTTCCAATAACATACTGGGGCTCAACGGGCAAAGTGCTTACTGCGTGAGCATGAGGACCTGAGTTCAGATTCCGAGCAATGGATACAAAGGCCAGGTGTGGCTATGTGCACTTGTAACCCAATGCTGTAAAGGTGGAGGCCAGAAGATTCCTGGAACTGCAAAATGTCAAGGGGCTGGTCCTCAGAACCAAAGCTGCAGGATCTCCATGACAGGGCAACAACAGGATATCCCTTGGCGAGTTTAGCTCAATCTGTGAGCTTGAGGTTAAGCTTATGTCTTAAGGCATAGAGAACAGCTGAAGAAAATAACCATCACCTACCTCTGGACTTCACATGAAAGTTCAGATTCATGCGTGCATATCTGCACACACATGTCCTTAAAAACACATATGCTTACTATACAGATACAAACAATAATAATAAAAATAAGTTCCAAAGCAAGAGGCCTGCCCGCCCTACTCATCATATGTGGTAGAAGGATGGAAGAGAAAGAAGCAGAAGAGTTTGTACAGTATGAAGAGAGGCAGAACAGGAGATGTGACATCAATCAGGAAAAGCCTAATGGGAGTAGCCTGCACTGCTATGTGAAGACAGGGTAATGTCTGGGCCCAAGATGCCTCCAAGGGTTATGTCTGGGTTCATGGCCTAGTGGCATGAGGGGCCTGTGTAGCTGTTACCACCAAAGGCCACGAGGACACCTGTGGTCTGGGATACTACCTGGGGTCTTGTTCATGTTTGAGGCTCTCTCCTGGGCAGTGTGGGAGATCTGGTCCAGATGACATGAACCAGGAGAGCATCCCATTCCACTCAGCACTTGGGTAAACTATTCCCAATGGCTTAGAGACCAGATCCAGGACTTTGACCTGGCCCACCCCAACATCTACCCCATCTATGAACTGCTGAAGCATGTAAAGGGGCTAGTCCTGCAGAGATGCAGAATCTCCATGACTCAGGGTAACAACGGAATATCCAAGAGGCGTCCCAGTGAGGATCCAGTATTGATGGTGCAGAAGAAGCCAAAGGTTTCATGCCAGATCAATGGGTCATCACAATGAACACTTACAAGTAAAACTGTCTGGACAAAAGGGTAAACTATATGACACACTGTGACAACACTGCAACTTCCAGGATGAGATTTGTTGAGTTTTTGTTTGTTTGTTTTTCGGGGCAAGTTGAAAGGCCTGCTTTAGACTTGTGTGTATGTATTTAAAGATTTATTTATTTATTTATTTATTTATATGAATCTTTGGCCTACATGCATGCCTGCTTGATCCCCTGGAACTGAGGTTACAGATGGTTGTGAACCACTATGTGGGTGCTGAGAATCAAAGCCAGGTCCTGCAAAAGAACAGGTGCTCTTAACTGCTGAGCCACCTCTCTGGGACCTATACTCAGATACTTCTGCTACATAAAATATGGACGTGTTATGAGGTTGTCACAGTCACAGGGTTAGGATGCCCACAAAACTGTTTTAGTACCAATAGTGTTACCCTACTTTCTTTAGAAAATTTCAATATAACAGAGATCTGTGAAACAATTTTACAGTCTCTTATCAAAATTTTCCCATTACTAAGGAGTAAGGTACAGACTTTTGTCTATGAAACTAGAAGCAATTGCCAATAACCCAATCAATTTATTTGCAGGCTTCCTTACCTCCACTGTAGTGTGCGGCTGGAACAAGGACTGCAGGGACTGCTGTGGGCTTGAGGGTTCAAGAAAAAGACAAGAGGAGAAGTAGACAGCACACAATCAGCACTAAATGGGACTTTAGCCAGGGAGAGGGCTGGAGCCGATGAGGGCGAGAACATATGCTGACTTAGGTCGGCTCCTCGGCAAAGAGTAGAGATTCTGACAAGGTATCAGTAAAAAAAACAGGGTCAGTGTTAATTTCTCCACCAAAAGGAAGCATATTCAAAGAGAATTAGTTTAAGTAAGAGGCTTAAGAAAAGTAAGTGGTCAAAAATCATTCTCAAATATTCTACATCACTACTAATGTGGGCAAACAGCATAGAGAATATATATATTTCAGCTTTGTCTATTTAAAGTAGTTAGAACTGGGTTCAGACAAACCATCATATTCTCAACTATAATTTATCAACAGGAAGTGTTTCATATTTAATGACAAAAACTTCCTAAAGAGACATATATGTCAATAAAAGGTAAATTGCCTCAAAAGTTTGCAAATTGTAGCATCTACAATGACTTTAGTTTCTCAGTTCCCTTTTCCCCTAAAAGTAATCTAGCTATTTTGTATCTCAGGTGCTTTGAAAGGCTATTATGACAATAAGGCTGAAACAGGTGATACTGATTTCTAATTTGCTCTCTATCATAAATAGAAAGATGATGAAAATAACTTAAAAGATTTATAAAACTTAAACTGCTATACAATTAGTGAGGCTTTATATACACACACTGTTAACTAAGAATAGTATTTTAACTCTAAAGTTGAAAAAGTATTAGCACCCAATCTATTTCAAAATGTCACTTTCCTGTTCTATTATTATTGTTTAGATACAATGGCAGTCTATCTAAATTATATTATGTGTGTATACATATGTATACATATGTACACACATATAGGAAATCTTTACCTTCCTTATCATTATCTCTCAATTTACTCAATTTATTGGGTGGATAAACTAAACAGTTTGGAGATACAGTAAGATAACAAAGTGGAAGACAAATAGTGACTCAAAATGGTACTTGTCTAAAATCTTATTACTTGTGAGGCTGGTACAGAAAAATCATGAGTTTAAAGCCAGCTTTGCCTATAGGTATAGCTAAATTTTGACAAATGCAACATAGTTTTCCTTGCATATATATATAAGTTAGGATTCATTAGAATCTACAATAAGCTACTGTTTTTGTTATTTGGTAAAATAATGCTTAATTTTTTAAAACGTTTCTGCTTGAGACAGCATCTCACTAAGTTGGTCAAGATATGGAACTCACTATGTTCTTACTTCAGCCTCCCACAAAGCTAGGATTATCAACACCCAGCACCATGCTTGGCAGTCTTAAATCTTATCACAAAATAGGAAGTTTAGTCATTTAAAATTCTATAAAATTCTGTAAAAACACTAATCTCATTTCCATGCTGCTCCTAACTACCACTCTGCACATTAATCATACAATGAGCTGTGCTCTAAAAGGGGCTGTGTGACTAAGAGAGAGAGAAAGAGAAAGGAAGGTGGCAAGTAATTACAATACATCAACTCTCTAAATTTGAGGCTAGCCTGGTCTACAGAGTGAGTTCCAGGATAGCCAAGGCTACACAGCCTTGTAAAAAATTGTCTGAAAAAAAAATTAACTACTTTTTAGCTCCTCCACCAGGATTATTTTTCAAATTTGTCTCTAAAACAAACACAAGACTCACAGTATAGTATACCAATGTTCAAAGATCATTAATTGTTGACCACTTATATTTTTGTAGCTCTACCAACTCCATTTAAAGATCCATGCTCAGCTAAGTCATATGTACTTTCAATAGATGTCAGTTGATTATGCTTCCTTTGGGGATCTTTTTACTTTAATCTCAGTCTTCTTTTTTTCTCTTAAGTTTCCCAATATGCCAATTATACTTCAAAAGAATAATATTTTGTAAGAACTAGTAGAATAATAATTCAGCCAATGAGCATGCGAAAGGCCTAAACCTACAGAAAGCCGCCCTGAGCACAAATACCCAGGAGGAAAGTGTGCTCCCTCAGATCGGAAATTTAAGGCACAACTCAAGTCACACGGAGGAGACATGGACACTAGGATTCCTCTACTGTTTGTGATTTACTCAACACTTCTCTACTAAATAAATCTGTGTAGATCTTGAGAAACCATACTGAAAAATCGAACCTTCTTCCCCATTTCCCAGCTTTGAAATCTTCACCTAATAGTTTGTTTTAGCCAAAGGAGAAACAGAATTTAAAGCAAAGGACCTCACGTGGATCTGCAAGGGGAGGTCTGAGGTTAAGAGCTGACAGGCAAAGGACAGAAATGTAACCCTCCACAACTTGAGTCAAAGGAGAAATGCTTTCTATTTTTCTTTTCCTCATATTCTGGAAGCTTTTTTATTTGCGTCTCTGACAATAACTTTAAAAACTTGCTTTCAAGGCAAGGGGGAAACTATGCTTATTGTTTGCTGCTTCTACAAGCACCAAAGAGCCCCTAAAATGACTTCTCAATTTCCAGAATTGGAACCAGCACAGGTCCCTACCACAGACCATTCTTTGACCTTGAACCAATAAAGTTAGCTCTGCCCTCTTCCTAACAGACATTTCCAAAGCAGAGTCTTCATCCAAGCAAATGAAGGGGTTACTTGGCATTGGTTCTTTTCTGACACCTGCCAGTTTCCAGTCAGAGACCCCAGCCTCCTTACTGAATCCGTAGGCTCGGTGCTCCCAGTCTCTCTCTCCTCCGTTTCATCATTCTCCTGACTACTCAAGAACTGTCATCTCACAATGGATCTCAGCAGACACTTCTCTCACAAAAGAGGCATTTCAGGCAGTAAAAACTTAGAAAGGTTCTCAAAACTCATGGCTAACATTATTTTTTCTCAAAAAAAAAAAAAAAAAAAAGTGACCAGCACAGCATTCAGAATCTCCTCACAAATCTGAGAGCCCAAGAGAGCAAAAAGTTCCAGCTCCTAACTGAATCAGCTGTCCTCTGATCTGCCTGACATCATTCACACTCAGCCTGCAGCAAATCAGAGACCCAGGGAGCACCTTGTTCCCTCTCGTCACAAGCACCCTCCCCCACAAATCAGCTGTACCCTCCCACCCTCAGACTTGGCAGCAGCAAAGGCTCTGGCAGAAATTATACATACCAAATTGAAAACTCACACTGTGTCAGAAACACTATTAACCCAGGAGCCCTGGACAAGGATATAAACAGCTGTTCCAACAGGCAGGGGACTGGATGAAAGCCTCTTACAGATCCCAAATTGGTAAATTAATGAGCTAAGAATAAGTATATATTTCTGCAACATTATTCATTCTCAAACCCAGGCCTGGTAGAACATAACAGGACATTAATGTTATTGAAGACTCCAAACATAGCCATCATTCAAATTCTAAAACTGACGAATATAAATAATCTATATTACTTAAAATTTTAACATCAATTTTACTCAATTTCTACTAACCTCTAATCACTCCAATAACCTGTGGTGACAAAACCTAAGAAAATAAGTTCAGAATATCAAAGCATACTAATATCTGGGCCTGGGAGGTGGAGGCAAAAAGATCAGATTCAATGTCATCTTTGCCTACCCAGCAAATTGAGACCACCCTGAGATACGTGAAACCTCTCAACATAATATTAATAATGGCAAACCCAGAAACTAATGTAAGTTGATCCAATAACTATTACAGAAAACATTTACATGTAAGACATACAAGACTTTAATGTAAGCTAACTAAGTATTGTTTAGTTTCCCACCTGTAAAACAAAGATAATTAAGATATCCAATATAGATGAACAATATGCAAAACAGAAAAGTATACAGCACAGAAAGCACTAGGGAAATGCTGGCGACTATTATCTGCCTCCCTATTGTAAAAAAGGAGAGGCATCTAAACAACAGGCAATCATCTGAGAAAAACTGCCTGACATGTAAAAAGCTAAGTGTCTTAGTCAGGGTTTCTATTCCTGCACAAACATGACCAAGAAGCAAGTTGGGGAGGAAAGGGTTTATTCGGCTTACACTTCCATACTGCTGTTCCTCACCAAGGAAGTCAGGACTGGAACTTAACCAGGTCAGGAAGCAGGAGCTGATGCAGAGGCCATGGAGGGATGTTCCTTACTGGCTTGCTCAGCCTGCTCTCTTATAGAACCCAAGACTACTACTACAGGCCAGAGATGGTCCCACCCACAAGGGGCTTTTCCCCCTTGATCACTAATTGAGAAAATGCCTTACAGTTGGATCTCATGGAGGCATTTCCTCAACTGAAGCTCCTTTCTCTGTGATAACTCCAGCTGTGTCAAGTTGACACAAAACTATCGAGTACAATTGACCCCTTGTCAACTTGACACACAAACACATCACTAGTAAGCCTCAACCCATACATTCTTATTCATCCCCAAGATCTAGATAACTTTAAATGTCCCACAGTCTTTACATATTCTTAAAATTTCAATCTCTTCAAAATATCCATCTCTTTTAAAATCCAAAGTCTTTTTACAATTAAAAGTCTCTTAACTGTGGGCTCCACTAAATAGTTTCTTCCTTCAAGAGGGAAAATATCAGGGCACAGCCACAATCAAAAGCAAAAATCAATCTCCCAACTGTCTAAGTGTGGGATCCAACTCATGATCTTCTGGGCTCCTCCAAGGGCTTGGGTCACTTCTCCAGCCATGCCCTTTGTAGCACACACATCATCCTCTAGACTCCAGATGCCTGTACTCCACTGCTGCTGCTCTTGGTGGTCATCTCATGGTACTGGCATCTCCAAAACACTGTATGACTCCTTCAGTCCTGGGCCTTCAATTACAACTAAGGCTGCACCTTCACCAATGGCCTTCCATGGCCTCTCACAGTGCCAAGCCTCAGCTGCTCTGCGTGACCCCTTCATGCCTTCAAAACCAGTACCACCTGGGTGACTCTTACACATTACCAAGTCCAGCCACAGCACAAGGTACAACCTTGGCTATCTCTGGAACACAGCCTCTGTGCTTTCAGAAAACACTTCCCAGAAGATGTCACCTCAATGATGCTGGTCTCTTCTTAATCACCGCTAATTTCTTAGTTCTAGCTAACTAGCATCAATAGTCCCAGTAATGCAAAGTTTTTGCTTTAGTAGTTCTGGTATCTTGTTAATCACAGCTGATTCTTCAGCCCCAGCTAACCAGAACCACAGAATCTCCACAACCAAAGTAACAATGGCCTTGAAAAGAGTCTTTAATTTTCCCTCTGAAGTTTCATAAGCCAGGCTTCCATCTTCTGCACTGTTTTCAACATTATCTTCCAAGCTCCCACACAACGTCTGACAGAGGTCTTAACATCGAATGGATCTTCTAGCCCAAAGTTCCAAAGTCCTTCCACAGTCCTCCCCAAAACATGGTCAGGTTGTCACAGGAATACCCCACTCTGCTGGTACCAATTTGTCTTAGTCAGGGTTTCTATTCCTGCACAAACATCATGACCAAGAAGCAAGTTGGGGAGGAAAGGGTTTATTCGGCTTACACTTCCATGCTGCTGTTCATCACCAAGGAAGTCAGGACTGGAACTTAACCAGGTCAGAAAGCAGGAACTGATACAGAAGCCATGGAGAGATGTTCTTTACTGGCTTGCCTCCCCTGGCTTGCTCAGCCTGCTCTCTTATAGAACCCAAGACTACCAGGCCAGAGATGGTCCCACCCACAAGGGGCCTTTCCCCTTTGATCACTAATTGAGGAAATGCCTTACAGTTGTATCTCAAGGAGGCATTTCCTCAACTGAAGCTCCTTTCTCTGTGATAACTCCAGCTGTGTCAAGTTGACACAAAACTAGCCAGTACATTAAGCAACCAAAGAAGCTGCACAGGACCTAGAGAGTAAGAAGTCTCATCTTCCACTGTACAGTACTAGTAACTGTTACAGGCTCTTTTTTTTTTTAAAGATTTACTTATTTATTTTATGTATATGAGTACACCATTGCTCTCTTCAGATACACCAGGAGAAAGCATCATTGGATCCTATTACAGCATTACAGATGGATCCTATTACAGCATTACAGATGGTTGTCAGCCACTATGTGGTTGCTGGGAATTGAACTCAGGACCTCTGGACAAGCAATCAGTGCTCTTAACCACTGAGCCATCTCTCCAGCACCTGTTACAGGCTCTTAGTTCATGGACACAGCAAAGTATGTCCAATCATTTTCCAGGTGAACTTCAAAAGATTAACGTATACTCCAATCATGCCAAATCAAGTGAGGAGGACAGGATCAACATTGTTGTTTTTTTTTTTTTAATGGGTATTTTCTTTTTTTTTAAATTTTTAATATTTTTATTACGTATTTTCCTCAATTACATTTCCAATGCTATCCCAAAAGTCCCCCATAGCCCCCCACACCCCCCCCACAACTTCCCTACCCACCCATTCCCATTCTTTTGGCCCTGGCATTCCCCTGTATTGGGGCATATAAAGTTTGCAAGTCCAATGGGCCTCTCTTTCCAGTGATGGCCGACTAGGCCATCTTTCGATACATATGCAGCTAGAGACAAGAGCTCCGGGGTACTGGTTAGTTCATCATGTTGTTCCCCCTATAGGGTTGCAGATCCCTTTAACTCCTTGGGTACTTTCTCTAGCTTCTCCATTGGGAGCCCTGTGATCCATCCAATAGCTGACTGTGAGCATCCACTTCTGTGTTTGCTAGGCCCCGGCATAGTCTCACAAGAGACAGCTATATCTGGGTCCTTTCAGTAAAATCTTGCTAGTGTATGCAATGGAACATTGTTTTAAAGGGGGAAAAATATAGTATGTCAGAGTATTACATATAATAAGGTTAAACATGGTTTATGAAATTAGTTACAATTATTATTAAAATACATAAAAATATGTGTAAACATGTATGATGAGATACGATGTAAAATAAAATCTATTTGTTACTAAAAATCTAAAACATTTGAAAGTCATTGTTCTGTTTTAATCACCTAAGCAAATCCACCCTTGCCTGGTAGCTATAGATACTTACTTTCTCACAAAGTATTAGCTCAATTCCTTGGCCTTCACAGTTTCAAATCTTTTCTCTCCAAGGCAACTGAATGCTCTTAGAAACCTCAGCAAGTACTGGGTCCTACTTAGGAAGTCCTAATACACTAGGATCAGTCACAAAAGACCATCCCATTCTAGATTCAGCTTAAAATTGTTACAGGGCTTTAAGTTTCTTCCCAGTATTTTCCAGTCCTTTAATATCTAAACCAAGGTTAATAAAGTACAGTAATGACAAGAAAAATGAAACTTTATCAAGCACTTAGTAGGTTAAAACCTAAGTACTTCCCACACAATACCTATAGTCATAGTATCCCTATACAATATGTGCTATTAATATTTCCATTATTTCAAACTACAATAACCATATAAAACCAAACCAAAGAAGACAGTAAGTAAGCCACACTGATAACTGACAATCAACCTCTCCTCAAGTTTTATGCTTAACTACCCTTCATATGAATTTTATTAACCCAACAGGCAGCTCAAAGAGTCAGATGCAGTTATTTGCACCCAACCAATGGACAGAAGCAGCTGACCCCTGTTGTTGAATTAGGGAAAGCTGAAAAAAGATGAGAAGGGCGGTTCTGTAGGAGGACCAGCAGTCTTAATTAATCTGGACCCTGGAGATCTCTCGAACACTGGACCATTAACCAGGCAGCATACACCAGCTGATATGAGGCCCCCCAATACACATACAGTAGATGTCTGCCGGGTCAGTGTTCATTCAGAGATGATGCACCCAACCCTCAAGAGACTGGAGGCCCCAGGAAGTTTACTCACTTAGTAATGACATCACTTCGAAATTTGTTAAAAAATATCTTATGGACCAACATAGTTCTATAAAAATACTGATGTCTAATATTTATATCAGACTCTCCAAATACTTCATTTTAAATAATAATAATAATTTTTATTTCACGCATATGGGTATTTTGCCTGCATGTGTGTCTGTGCACCTCATGAGTACAATCCTCATGGAGACCAAACAGAAGTATCAGTGTATCTTGGAACTGGAATTCCAAATGGTTGTTATTCATCATGAAGGGCAGAGGTTCTAAACTGTGAGTCTCAACCTCTTTGAGCTCACATCTTGGATATCCTGACTATCAAATATTTACATTACAATTCATAACAGCAAAATTACAGTTATAAAGTAGCAACAAAGATAATTTTATGGTTGGGGGTCATTGCAATATGGTGAACTGTATTAAAAGGTTGTAGCATTAGGAAGGTTGAGAACCACTGACTGATGTTGGGAATAGGAATCAAACCCAGGTCCTCTGAAAGAACAGCCAGTGCTTTGAACCACTGAGACATCTCTCCAGACTCTACCCTGACTCTTTTTACATGATTTTTCCTAAGTCCTTTTAGTACATATATTGTATCAGATGACTAAAATGTCACGTTGGGTTTGTTTCCTCTGTAATCATATTCATCATGTTTTATCAGATACATCATTCATCATCTTCTGAAAGAACTATTCTGTAAATGCTTCACTCAAATGTGGATTCGGCTTTATGTTTCTTTGTGTGGTCATGTCTGTCCTAGAACTTTCCCCATAGGCCAGTATGACCTTGAACTCAGGGGTCTACTTGCCTCCTTAGTGCTGTTATTTAATGCATGTGCCACCATCACCCAGCTGTTTTGTCTTTATATGGTATTAAACAGCTTACTTCACCTGTTAACTGTAACCTCTTAATGGCTTTTAATCAGAATTTTGACTTTTGAAAATTATCAGTAAAATAACCATAATTACTTCACGTCTCTGTTATCTATAAAGAACCTCTTTCACAGTGATGCTTGTTTGAAAGCTATGCAAACAATTAGTAGTCAGAGTCTGTGCTTTAAGCAAAGAAAGCTTGTCTCAGAGCTACAAGGCAAAGAAGTCAGCAAGTATTTAAAACTATTAACAGGTCAAAGAATAGACTCTTGGGCACAGGCTTCCGGTGCTATCACTAGGACAATTGGACAACTTCCAGATCATTCCAGTGGACTGAGTCAGAATTTCCAAAACTTCTTTTGGTAGAGAAGACTGCTAACATCTGAACTACTAAAATGAAAATTAATATACAGGACTGAATACTAAGAAGGAATGACTATAGTTGCTTGTTAGAAATAGTCTTCTAATGCTTAGTTTATAATATGTAAAAAGAAGTCCATTATCTTCTTTTAGGCTATTTATAACCCATAAATTGGTAGACTCAACTCTTGTGTAATGAAACACTGATAAATCACTTCTCATTCTCGTTGGCCCACCTCCAACCAAGGATTGAGAAAGGCTTAACTGAGTCTTCTCACTTTTCAAAGCAGTAGTTCTCTGAATAGGTACAATAAAAGTCTCTCTCTCTCTCTCTTTTGAGTACTAGAATATAACTTAAAAAAACACTTATGCAACCAAGGACTTGCCTCAGATGTAACATTTGAGAATCATATTCATTCATTCATGTTTAACAAGACACTTTTAAAGAACTACAGACAATTTTGTATGGCCAGTTCAAATAAAATCCTCCCAACAAAACCGACCTAGTACTTGGCATACATGGTCAAATCTTACAGAAACTAAGAAAGATGTTTTGCTGTAGTGGACAGAGCTTTTAAGATATCTGGGACCCAGAAAGAAAACAGATTCACCAATCTGATGGAGAATTTCTTAGATGTGGTTTCCTGGCCTCAAATTACAAAGCACAGAAGCTGTCAGACTTGTGTGAGATATTTTTAAAGTAAATGTACCTGAGTGTCTATCTGTGCACCATGTGCATGCACACGGTCCTAGGGGTTAGAAGTGTGTCATATCCTCTGACAGGTTAGAGCCACCTGATCTGGGAACTGGGAACTGGGAACTTGCGTCTTCTGCCAGAGCAGCAAATGCTCTTAATCACTAAGCACTTCAGTTAAACAATCTTAGATTTACTATGAGTTAAAACACATTTAAAAAGGACTATAGTAAATTAACATTTTTTGCTAACCTACAAGAATTTACCAAGAATCATGCTAACCTTGGGTGTGTGTAAGAATCAAGATTTTAGATTTTAAAAAACATAGGAAAAGAATAAAACAGCATAAGAAGGGAGGGGAGGAGAGGAATGAATAAATTAGATTACTAGGTATTTCCAAATGAAGGCTATATTGTTGAGAAAACATTCCCTTGTTTGACTCTAGTCTTTTATTGCATTTAAGCTATTTTTATAACTCATAAGCTACCCATAACTGATGGCAATACAAAGTATTTTCTATATACATGCAAATGAATTCTGTAATTATCTAAGTAATTTTCTATGGTCCTTTACCATAGAAAAGGCCAGTTTTGAAAACACTTGTACATGTATTTTAATCCACATAAATCGTACTTCTTTAAGTTCTTTGAAGTGTGACAACTGTCTGTCTCCCTAACTAATAGGTTAAAATAATTAGCATTTTTTAAAATCAATATTTCTATGTATACTTTATTTACATGTTACTGTGTTACAAGATTTTTACAAAGCTGGATTTTTCTATGGGAAAGGGAAAGTAGCTGGGTCTTTAAAGAATTGGGATTATATTTCTCATGATACATAGAACATTGTACTTTAGAGTCCATTAAACTTTTTTGTTTTTAAATATTTATATGGGAGCTGGAGAGATAGCTCAGTGGTTAATTATACTGGCTAAGATGGGGTCCCAGTACTGACAGGGAAAGTGAACACAAGTCCCTAACCCTAACCAAGAAGCCAAGGCCAACTGATAACCTTTCACAAAGAAAAAATTTGTTTTCTCCAGTCTGACGGGGTATATAGATCTAAGGGCAGGCCTCATCCTTAGCAGTTGATGGCCAACACAAAATGAATTCAGTGGTATTTTTTGAAAGATTTTGTCTTTTAATGTTTGTCTGGACTTTGTTGGAATTTTTTATTACTATTTTATTTGCATTTCAAATACTGTCTCCCTTTCCAGTCTCCCCTCCACAAACTCCCCTCCCACCCCTCCTTTGCCTCCAAGAGGGTACTTCCCCGCACCCCCCCCCCCCACTAACAAACCCAGCCTCAGGTCTCTAGCATATCCTCCTTTGATGGGTCAACAAGCCTTCACAGGACCAAGCCGCACCCCCCCACCCCACCCACACACACTGAGGCCAGATAAGACAATCCTTCGCTACATGAGCTATGGACCCACTCATGTATACTCTTTGGTTGGTGGTTTAGTCCTTGGGAGCTGTGAGGGGTCCAGTTAGTTGATATTGTTCTTCCTATGGGGTTGCAATCCCATTCAGCTCCACCGGTCTTTTCCTATCTCTTCCACTGGGGTCCCTGGGCTCAGTCCAATGGTTGGCTGTGAGTGTCTGCATCTATCTTAGTCAGGTGCTGGCAGAGTCTCTCAAAGAACAGCTCTACTGGTCTCCTATCTGCAAGCAGTTCTTGGCATCAGCAATAACGTCTGGGTTTGGTGTCTGTAGATGGGATACATCCAATCCCAAGTTGTAGGGTGATCTCTGGATGGCTTTTCCTTCAGTCTCTGCTCCAATTTTTTTTTTTTTTTTGTCCCTGCTTTTCCATTTATGTCCTTTTGGGTTTAGATTACCTCACTCAGGATATTTTCTTGTTCCATCCCTTTGCTGACAAAATTTGTGACGTTGTTGTTTTTAAGAGCTAAGTAGTATTCCATTATATAAATGTATCACATTTTCTGTATCCATTCTTCTGTAGAGGGACATCTGGATTCTTTCCAGCTTCTGGCTATCATGAATAAGGCTGCTATGAACATAGTAGAGCATATGTCCTTGTTATATGTTGGAGCTTCTTTTGGATATATGACCAGCAGTGGTATAGCTGGGTCTTTAGGTAGAACTATTTCCAATTTTCTGAGGAACCACCAGAATGACTTCCAGAGTGGTTGTACTAGCTTGCAATCCCACCAGCAATGGAGGAGAGTTCCTCTTTCTCCACATCCTTTCCAGCAACTGCTGTCACCTGAGTTTTTGATCTTAGTCATTCTGATTGGTGTAAGGTGGGATCTCAGGGTCGTTTTGATTTGCATTTCCTTGATGACTAAGTTTGATTAACATTTCTTTAGGTGCTTCTCAGCCATTCAAGATTACTCAGTTGAGAATTCTTTATTTAGCTCTATACCCCATTTTTAAATTGGATTATTTGGTCTTTTGGAGGCTAGCATCTTGAGTTCTTTATATAGTTAGGATATTAGCCCTCTATGGGATGTAGGGTTAGTGAATTTTTTTTTTTTCCCAATCAGTAGGTTGCTGTTTTGTCCTATCTTTTGCCTTACAGACGCTTTTCAGTTTCATGAGGTCCCATTTATCTATTGTTGATCTTAGAGCCTAAGAAATCAGAGTTCTGTTAAGGAAATTTCCCCCTGTGTCATGAGTTCATGGCTCTTTCCCACTTTCACTTCTATTAGCTTCAGTGTATCTGGTTTTATGTTGAGGTCTTTGATCCACTTGGACTTGAGCTTTATGTAAGGTGATAAATATGAATCTATTTTCACTTTTTTTTGTTTGCTTGTTTTTGTTTTGTTTTTGTTTTTCCAGACAGGGTTTCTCTGTGTAGCCCTGTCTGTCCTGGAACTCACTTTGTAGACCAGGCTGGCCTTGAACTCAGAAATCTGCCTGCCTCTGCCTCCCAAGTGCTGGGATTAAAGGCATGTGCCACCACTGCCGGGTTATTTTCATTTTTCTACATACAGACTCCCAGTTGGACAAGCATCATTTGTTGAAGATGCTTTCTTTTTTCCATTGTATGTTTTTTGCTTCTTTTTTGAAGATCGAGTGTCTGTAAGTGTGTGTGTGTGTGGCTTATTTCAGGGTCTTTAATTCTATTCCACAGAGACCTGTCTGTCTCTGTACCAATACCAGGCAGTTTTTAATCACTATTGCTCTGTAGTACAGTTTGAGGGTTTTGTTTGTTTGTTATTTAAAATCTCACAGGTCTTTTGCCATCACATGCTTAGGCAATAAAGGAAAGCAACAAAAACATAAAGATGGTAAAAACTGTATTGGAATGAGGGGGCCATGTCCCAACCCAGCAAGCAAAGGAACTTGACAGTTTTTACTGTGTGGCTCTGGCTTTAGAGGCAAGGATACAAAACAAAGGGGTTATAAAATCTCCCTCTATGACTAAGAAAAGTCAATGAGGCCAGGTGTGTGGCAGTGGTGTGACTGCATAGAGACAGAGAGGCCAGAGTGTGAAGTTGTGAAAGTGAAGCCTGATTGCCTTGGAAACCCCAAGGTGAAAGAGAAGCTTGTGGGATTTCTGCCAAGGGGAGCTGCTAACAGAATGTGGAAAAACCTGTCTTAGTTGAGGTTTTTATTGCTGTGAAGAGACACCATGACCACTGCTACTCTTATAAAAGAAAACATTTAATTAGGGATGGCTTACAACTTCAGAGGCTTATCAGTCCATTATTATCATGATAGAAAGCATGGTGGCATTCAGGCAGACGTACCATTGGAGTAGACGTGGTGTTGAAAAAGGAACCATGAGTTCTACATCTGGATCTACACGCTGGAGGATGAGACAGTGAGACACTGGGTCTGACTTGAGCTTCTAAAAACTAGAAGCTCATCCCCAGTGACACATTTCCTCCAATAGGCCACAACCTCCTAAGAGTGCCACTTCTTGGTGACCAGTCACTGAAATCTATTAGCTTATGAGGGACATTCCTATTTAAACCACCACATCCTACTCCCTGACCATATTCTAATGCAGAAATGCATAGTCTATAACAGTCTCAACACTGTTAAAAAGTCCAAAGCTCAAAGTTTCTTCTGAGACTCATACAATCTCTTACTTGTAATATCTCTGTAAAATCAACACAAAAAAAGCAGATCCAGGCACAATTAAATGTTTTCCTTTTTAAGAGATGCATGGTCTTGGTCCTTAAAGGAATAAAAACCCTAACTAAGACAATGATGGTTTCTGATTTTGTGTTTTTACGGGAGTTCTGTGTGGTAGGGGCATGTGTGTATGTGACTGTTTCTTGTGTTTTTTCCTTTGGGAATTTTTGGTCGTTTGCTTTGTCCTGTTCTGGCTTGCTTTTATTTTTATTAATTATCTATTTATTTAGATACCTGTTTGTTTTCTAGTAAGAGAAAGAAAAGTTTTAAGTATGGGTTGGTGGGTAAGATCTGGGAAGAGTTGGGGAAGGGGAGCCCTGATCAAATATATTGTATGAAAAAAATCTGTTTTCAGTATGTATATTTAAAACACCACTAATCACACTATCAGAGGATCCAACTTAATTTTCAATATTCACACAGCAGCTCACAACCATCTATAACTCCGATTCTAGATACTCTTAACACCATCACTGGCATCAGGCACACAAGTGCTACACAGATAGACCATGCAGGCAACTCCCTTCCACATAGTACTTTTCATTTAATGAAGAAAGATTTATTTATCTTTATATGAAAGTGTCTGCATGTATGTTTGCGTGTCATATCCCTGGAGTTCCATAAAACCATTAAAGTCCCAAAAATGATGCTGGATCCTCTGAAACTGGAGTTATAGGTGGCTATGAGCTGCCCTCAGAGTGCTAGAAACCATTAAGTGCTTTTAATTGTTGAATTATCTCTCCAGCACATTGACTTAAAATCTAATCATGCAAGAAAGGAAAAAGATCTCCCATTCCATCTCACAGCATCTATACTTTTAAAAGGTTAGTGAGAATATGGCGTCAGAAAGAGGCATTATTAGAAGCCCTTCCTGATGGCACTTTAATCTTATACTGCTAGTCTCCAAAACTATGATCTAATTTTGTTGCTTAAGGCATCCAAACTATAAGATTCTGTTATTGCTGGCCACATTATACAGTATAATTATACAGTATAATTTATTGTACAGTATAATTTATATAATTCTCTTCTGGCATGTGACTTAAGAAATATGAGTAGGGGAGCAGAACAGAGGGAAGGTATAGGGAACTTTCAGGATAGCATTTGAAATTTGAAATGTATATAAAGAAAATATCTAATAAAAAATTTTTTAAAAAAAGAAATATGAGGGATGAGTTTGAGGTCAGCTTGGTCTATATAATGAATCCCAGGGCAGCTAGGGAGATTTTGCCATAAAGAAAAGAGAGACAAGCCTGGTCTATAAAACAAGTTCCAGGACAGCCAGGGCTAAACAGAAAAACCCTGTCTCAAAAACAACAACAAAAAAGGACCTATTAAAAATATATTCCAGAAAACCCAACTTAGTCTAAGTTGTCTATGGTCGAAATGTAATGAAGTCAGAAAAGCCATTTGTAATACAATTAAATACTAAGCTGAAATCTGAAAAAATATATATAACTACCCAGGTATACATAGGAGAAAGAGAGAGCTAAAGAGATGGCTCAGCGAGTAAAGTACCTACTATGTGAGTATGAGAATCTGAATCTAGATTGACAGCTCCCACATAAAAGAGGGACACAGTAGTGCCAACATGGGAAAGAGGCAAAGGCACAAATATAATATATTTCTTCTGATAAATCTTGAGGACAATAATAAAATCCTTTCAAAACTTTCTTTTTTTGGGGGGGGAGGGTTGAGACAGGGTTTCTCTGTGTAGCCCTGGCTGTCCTGGAACTTACTCTGTAGACCAAACTTTGAGGCTGGCCTCAAACTCAGAAATCCGCCTGCCTCTGCCTCCTGCCTGCTGGGATTAAAGGTGTGCGCCACCACTGCCCGGCTGTTATAAACTCTTGAGTACTAACTCAACTCAACCAGAGTATGTGACTTTAGGGTACTTTCTCTTCTGGCTTCTGAAAATGCTAAGCAGCACTTTTGTCTCTGAGAATATACTACCTAAAAGGCTTTGTTCGGTTCTAAATAAAAAGGTTCCATGAAGCTTCAACTGTCTGAGGAGATATCCGGGAACAGAGATCAGGTAGCCATTCACTTCAATTAAAGACAATAAAAGAGCAGAAATTACAGTTCTTATTTAAAGCAACAGAGAACTTGTTAATTGCCAAAGCCTAGATTATGTCTGCTATGGTCTAAGTATGGTTTATCTCCTACAATAGCAATTATGAAATATGATTTCTTTTTTTATTTGATTCTGTGGGGTTTTTAATTTTTATTTTTTATTAGATATTACATTTCAAATGCTATCCCGAAAGTTCCCTATACCCTCCCCACCCCGTCCTGCTCCCCTACCCACCCACTCCCACTTCTTGGCCCTGGCATTCCCCTGTACTGGGGCATATAAAGTTTGCAATACCAAGGGGCCTCTCTTCCCAATGATGGCCGACAAGGCCATCTTCTGCTACATATGCAGTTAGAGTTAGGAGCTCTGGGGTTACTGGTTAGTTCATATTGTTGTTCCACCTATAGGGTTGCAGACCCCTTCAGCTCCTTGGGTGCTTTCTCTAGCTTCTCCATTGGGGGCCCTGTGTTCCATCTTCTAGATGACTGTGAGCATCCACTTCTATATTTGCCAGGCACTGGCATAGCCTCACCTGAGACAGCTATAACAGGGTCCCTTCAGCAAAATCTTTCTGGCATATGCAATAATGTCTGGGTTTGGTGGCTGATTATGGGATGGATCCCTGGGTGGGTTAGTCTTTGGATAGTCCATCCTTTCATCTTAGCTCCAAACTTTGTCTCTGTAACTCCTTTCATGGGTATTTTGTTCCCTATTCTAAGGAAGAATGAAGTATCCACCCATTGGTCTTCCCTCTTCTTGATTTTCTTGTGTTTTGCAAATTGTATCTTGGGTGTTCTAAGTTTCTGGGCTAATATCCACTTGTCAGTTGAGTGCATATCTAATGAGTTCTTTTGTGATTGGGTTACCTCACTAAGGATGATATCCTCCAGATACATCCATTTGTCCAAGAATTTCATAAATCCATTGTTTTTAATAGCTGAGTAGTACTCCATTGTGTAAATGTACCACATTTTCTGCATCCACTCTTCTGTTGAGGGACATCTGGGTTCTTTCCAGCTTCTGGCTATTATAAATAAGGCTGCTATGAACATAGTGGAGCAGGTCTTCTTATTACCAGTTGTAACTTCTTCTGGGTATATGCCCAGGAGAGGTATTGCTGGATCTTCCAGTAGTATTATGTCCAATTTTCTGAGGAACCTCCAGACTGACTTCCAGAGTGGTTGTACAAGTTTGCAATCCCACCAGCAGCGGAAGAGTGTTTTTTTTCTCCACATCCTCGCCAGCATCTGCTGTCACCTGAATTTTTGATCTTAGACATTCTGACTGGTGTGAGGTGGAATCTCAAGGTTGTTTTGATTTGCATTTCCCTGACGATTAAGGATGTTGAACATTTTTTCAGGTGCTTCTCAGCCATTTGGTATTCCTCAGTTGAGAATTCTTTGTTTAGCTCTGAACCCCATTTTTAATGGGGTTATTTGAATTTCTGGAGTCCAGCTTCTTGAGCTCTTTATATATATTAGATATTAGTGCCCTATCAAATTTAGGATTAGTAAAAACCCCTTTCCCAATTTGTTGGTGGCCTTTTTGTCTTATTGACAGTGTCTTTTGTCTTACAGAAGCTTTGCAATTTTATGAGGTCCCATTTGTCAATTCTTGATCTTATAGCACAAGCCATTGCTGTTCGAAATAGGATTTCTAAGGTGTGGTATTCTGCACGTGTAAATGCAGCAAGTGGAAAGGGCAGATTTCAGGGGTTCGCTGGCAAACAGTCTTGTCTAATTGGTGAAATTCTAGTTCTTCAGAGAATCCCAAAAGTCTGTATGACATCCAGAGTTGCTGACCTCCAAATGCACATGCAACTCGCATACACAACTGCTCATAAAAACCTGCACACAGGCTGGAGAGATGGCTCATCAGTTAAGAGCACTGACTCCTATTCAGAAGGTCCTGAGTTCAAATCCCAGCAACCACATGGTGGCTCACAACCATCCATAATGAGATCTGACGCCCTCTTCTGGTGTGTCTGAAGGCAGCTACAGTGTACTCACATATAATAAATAAATAAATAAATCTTTTAAAAAAACCCTGCACACATATAAAAATATGCACCCATACATGTGCATATGTTAACAAACACATGATATTGTTTATAGTGAGGAAATGAAGAACTTCTGGCTTAGTCAACCTTGTAAGTCCTTTGAAAGAATGTGTCCAATTCAAAGTTCGAGATAATTTCAGTTTGTTCCAGAATAGAGCATAACAGCACTGAACATTTGCTGAATAATCAACTGCTTCAATGTCAGTTACTATAACAATAATAAAAAAAAAAAAAAGAAGAAGGTCAGGCATGGTGGTACATAACTTTAATCCTGGCACCTGGGAGACAGAGGCAGGTGAATCTCTGAATTCAAAGCCAATCTGGTCTACAAAGCAAGTTTCAGGAAAGCCAGTGCTACACAGAGAAACTCTGACTCAAACAAAATGAAAGGGGTGGAGGGGAGGAGAGGAGAGGAGGGGAGGGGAGGGGAGGGGAGGGGAGGGGAGGGGAGGGGAGGGGAGGGGAGGGGAGGACAGGGAAACAAGTGAGTAGGGGAAAACAGGGTAACCAGGGACAGGCAAGCATTCTCATGTCATCCACAGGTGGCAAAAAGAAGCCCTTGAAACAGCCCAAGAAGCTGGACTTAAAGAGAAGGCTTTCAGGTAGACACAAAAGGAGGAGCAGAAGAAATATGAGGAGCTAAAAGCCAAAGCCATGGGCAAAGACCTTCCCCACCAAGCCACAAATAGCATTAAGAAATCTTGCAAAAAAAAAAAAAAAGTTGTTCCTAGTGATAGTGACTCTCTTCTATTCCTATTGAAACATCTGGATCCTCTATCCTTTTACCACCTACAGGTAGAATGAAGTGTTGTCATGGAATGTGTTGAACATTTTAATAAATATTTGCTTTAAAAAAATCAAAAAGTGGCTATAGTCTATAGTTCTCATTCAGCAACTCCTACCTCAGCTGTGAATTCAAAGCAAATCCAATATAGAATCCTGTCAGACCCTACTGATTCATCTTTGTTGTATTCTAAGTTCTGCATAACCTTTAATTAAAGCAATTTGTTTGAAAGGCAGTGGGGGGAGGGGGAGAAAGTATATGATATACTTTATACATTTAAGGGCTACCAAATGGCTCAACATGTAAAGGCGTCTGCATCAACCCTGACAACCTGAGTGCCAGTCTCAAATCCTACATGATGGAAAGAATGGACTCCTGTTAATTGTCCTCTGATCTGCACATATGTCATGGCATAAGTATATCCATCCACAGATACACTAAATAAATCTCTTTAGTACACTTAATAACAAACAATAACACTGTATCTACTTCATATACAATAGCTCAAGTTTTCATAAAAAAGATTCAAAGTCATTGTTTTATCACAGATCTGTTTCTTTAATAGTTCCCAAAATTGTTTATGTGTGCATGTGTGTGTTCTTACAGGTATGTACATATGGGCATGCATGTTTGTATAACTGTGAAGACATGTCACAACACATATGTAGACTAAGGAGACAAACTCCTGTTGAACAGTGCCTCTTTATTGTTCACCACGGCTAGCCAGTCCCTATTTTTCCAGGGATTCTCTTGCCTTCATCTCCCATCTCCCCATAAGAAAACTGGGTTATATATACATGGTACCAAGCTCAGCTTTAGGTAGGTTTTAGGGGATTTGACTCGGGTCCTCGTGCTTGTGTAGCAAGCACACTGTCCAGAGATATCCTCAGCCTAGTGTTTTCCAAATGTTGACCCTTCGTCAGCCATAGCAGATATTGGTATGAGTGCAAGTTTGGTAAAGGTGTGTAAGATAACAACTGATGGGCCTTAGCGTGGTCATTTTCATTCAGTAAATTCACATTCTACCTTGTCTTCCTCTGCACTGATAGAGACAGAGCCTTGCACATGAGCTTCCTCCACTGCGCTGCCGCTGAGTTACCTCCTCCCCAGCACCACATCACGCTTTTAGACATTCCAGAGAGCCACATCAGTAATAAACCCCACGAATTCTTAGGACAAAAGTAGCCAAAGAAGACATTTCTTAAGATTTCTTGATTTCTTAATTTCTTAAAATTAAAGTCCAAGGACAAAAATTACTTTCTAATCTCCACTAACCCTCAATCCAGAGTAAACTAAAGAGGACGTGACTGGCCTTGCTCCAACTTGCCAGAAGAATCATTCTCTTCAACATAGCCATGTTGCGGAATACAGTCACAAAGAATTTCAGATTTAATACCCCGACATTTTTAGCTTAATAAGTCTGCTAAAAGTAAATTCCCTCACCCCCACCAAAAAATAATTGTGATGGGTAAGTGACAGCACTTCTACCAAACTGTTAGATGAAGAACTGTTAAGAGTCAGAAGTGGACTTAGGACAATGAGGTTACTGAAGAAGTTTCTGACCCAATGAGAAACAAAAGTAGAAAACAGAATTTTTAAGAAAATGCATATGTCTGTGTACCACATGTGTGCCTGTTGCCCAAGTAGGTGAGAGGAGGGCATTAGATCCTTTGGAACAGTAAGCTATCATGTGGGTGCTGGGAATTGAACACAGGTCCTCTGCTTCAAACCAATAAACAATAAATCTATCTTTCTGGTAGCCAGAAGACTCTTGAATGAGATTTCTATAATGAGTATTAACAACAAGTTCTTAGGACAGTTCCAAATCAGGAGATAATCAGATAAAATTATAATGGTAAGGACCATCTACTTACAAGCTGCCTCTCCTTGGAAGGCTCAATTCCTTCTGAAAAACAAAACACATAAATAAGTCAAACAAATAAGGACCCATTTGAATCCTTTGAGCCTATCTAAATGGCCTAAGAAATTCATAGCATCATATTAATAATAGTACACTTAAATGTTTCTATGTCATAGTCTCTTCTTTTGCCTCTAAAGTTTTATGAAAGCCCAGGCATAGTGGTACAAGCCTTTAACCCCAGTACTGAGGAGACAGAGACATACAAACCTTTGAGTCCCAAGGTAGCCTGATCTATACAGTTACTTTCAGAGGCAAGGCACAAGGTTTTGATCATTCACTTGTCCATACATTCTATTTCATAAATATTCCTCCATTACACCAATATCCAGCCATGTTTTACATTCAAAAGAGATTTTACTGTTTTGCTAAAATACATGTAACAATAAAATGACAACATAAAACACAGAAATAGAAACTTAAGGATTTCAAAGTTTCTCTATGGGGCTGGAGAGATGGCTCAGTGGTTAAGAGCACTGACTGCTCTTCAGAGGTCCTAAGTTCAGTTCCCAGCAACTTCTTGATGGCTCACAACCATCTGTAATGGGGTCTGATGCCCTCTTCTGGTGTGTCTGAAGACAGCTACAGTGTACTCATATACATAAAATAAACAAATAATTCTTTAAAAAAAAAGTTCTCTATTTCAAATGAATTCCTAAGACTTAAAATATGTAGCTTTGAAAGCACTCATTCAACTTTTAAAACCTACCTGTACTAGATAAAATACCCCAACTTTGTTCATTTTGATTACTCATTTCATATGCATTACATTATTTTTTTAAATTACAATTCTTAATTTTATGTCTATCAGTTACTATTTTTCTTTGATTTTTGTAATTTTCAGATTAACTGTTTTCAAAAAAAGCTTTTGCAAAAGGTTATATAAAAGAAAACTATAAAGAATAAGTATTAATGAAACAATAGTCAAGATGACCTCTCTACTTTTCCCAATTAAAAGGATAATTACAATCTTTTTTCCATTACATGTAATCACCTTTTCAGGGTAAGTCTTTGTGCCAGTCTTTTACTGTTAATGAACTACAAAAGATTCATTATAATTAGGATATAAAACAAATGGGGGAGAGAGCACTTGGGAGGCAGAGGCAGGTAGATCTTTGAGTTCAAGGCCAGCCTGCTCTACAGAGAGAGTTCCAGGACAGCCAGGGCTGCTACACACAGAAACCATATTTTTTAAAAATAGTAAAATATTTTAGTCAAACAATTATAATACAGCAAACACAAAATAAAAAATCATTACAGAGACGAGGGATATTGTTTAGTAAAGTATTTGGCATGAGAATTTGTTAGTACCCCAGAGCCAACATAAAAAGCCAGATGCTTGGCAAGCCCAGCACTGCAAAGGCAGAGAAAGACAGATCTTTGGGGCTGGCTGTTCAGTCAGTTTCATCTAATAGGGCAGCCCCAGGTCCCAGGGAGAAGAGCTATCTAAAAAACAAGGTAGACAGCTCTGAGAATTAACACTCTCTGGCCTCTTCAGCTACCTATGAAACCATACACATCTAACCTAAGACATGTAAACTAACAACTATGTGTCCAAAATACATGAAAAGACACCTATATTAATTATTAAGACACCTATATAAACTATTAGGAATAGTTCTAGTTAAGGTTTTATATAAACCTTAGAGTAAGAATGGAACCCTGTGACTGGCTTTCAGTGTTTCAAGTCCTAGTTCTTACCAGTCCCCTTTCAAGAAATCCTCCTTAAAACTGAGTCTTCTGCAAGGGAGTGTCCCTGAGTATATCCAACCACACTCTGGGACAGACCCATGCCCACGAGTAGTTGGCCAACACAAAATGGACTCTATGGGGTTTTGTGTGCTTTTTGTTTTGTTGGTTTTATCCCTTTTTTTCCATTTTGTTTTTTGCTTTTGAGAGAGAGCCTAAGAATATAAAGTCAGCGGGTAGGAAGGTGAGGAGAATCTAGGCAGAAACTGGGGAACAGGAAAGAATAGGATCAAAATATACCACATGAAAAAAATTTTAAGTAAAAAATTTAAAATGTTTTAAAAAAGATTTCCTTCCTATCCCCCTGGCTAGTCAAGGAATTGAACCTACAGCCTTGTACATGCTAGTACACACTATATCACCAAGCTCTCCCCAACTCACATTTTACTTTTTATTTCATATCAAGGTCTTGTCTGTGCTAGTCTTGAACCCACTCTGTGGCCTGCGCAGGTTTCAGATTTGCAATCCTTTGACTCAAGTCTCCAGAACAGCAGGATTACAGATCTGAGTCATCAGGAGAACCACAACTATATATGTGTTATATGTGTCTTATTATTATGTATATATAGTTAATTTCATCTAGAAATGTATATACTAACGTATATTTATCCATTCTCAAATAAATACAAGATTATTTTATTTCATTTTTATTTATTCCATCCTCCTATAAACATTCTTATATTTATGTCCTAGGATATATCTACAAACATTTCTTGTACTGGGCAAATTGGTACAGAGCTATAATACTAGCAATGGCAATGTAGAGGCAAGAAGATGGAGTTCAAAGTCATCCTCAGATACATAGTAAATCTGAGGTCAATATGGGTTATATCAGATCCTTATCTAAAAGAAAAAGAAAAGGTTTCTTAGAAATAATTCCCCACTCAGATGTAAGTCATGCTGAGTCATACAGTATCGGATATTCCAAGTTTTTCCAAAGAACCACTAGACCAATAACCCTCCATTTCCAATGCTTGGCATATTTTCTTTTTTATTCTCAGACATAGCTCTAATCCTAAACACTTCTAACGAATTGCCTATATAATATCTGAAGGCTGAATTGTCCAATAAAATCAACAGTTATTTTAATAGAGCTGATTCTACCCCTAAGTCTCTCTTCTTATCTCAGATAATGGTAGCTCTGTGAACTACCAAAATAAAACATAGAAATGTATTCTACAATAGTGCTATGCGAAAGAACTTTTTGAGAAAATATTCTGCTCAGTTCCCTACGATGGTTTGAAGCTCATGGCTTCCACAGATCCTGGCACCCTAATCTCTCAAGCTGCTTGGATTAAAGGTACAGGCTAGGCTTCCCTAGGTAAAGGAGTATTTAAATGAGATATAACATCCTTATAGACAAATGGAATTGTATCAAAGTTAAAAGATTCTCTACAAAGAGTAAATGAGCAATCTGTCCTTTACTGCCATTCTGCAAATGGGAAAATATTCATAATTTGTATATCTCAAAGATAATATCCAGAGTCCATAATGAACAACAGCAAAACGCCAAATATTATTAGAATCTGAAGTAAGATAAATAAACACCACTTGAAAAAGACATGATGATTGCTTTAGTCAACTTGATACAATCTAGCATTACCTAGGAACTACATCTCAATGAAGAGCTGTCTAAATCAAGTTGGCCTACTGGCATGTCTGTGGGGGATTTTCTTGATTACATGAATTAAAGTGAGAAGAACCATTCTCTGTGTGGTCTGCATCATTCCCTAAGTTTAGGTAGCTGAGTTTATTGAACTGTGTAAAATAAATAAAGTCAACTAAGTAATAAGCATAAATGAATTCATTTCTTTCTGTTTTTTACTACAATGTAAAAATTAACGATGTAATTCCTGCCAGTTTGGCTTTACAGATATGATTAACTCTACCCTGGAATTGTTATCTAAAATAAGCCCTTTCATCCTGAAGTTGCTTTTGGTCATGAAAGTACATTCCATTCCATATACACATTCACTACAGCATGCATCTAAAATAGAAGACTTACAAATGGCCAACAAGCGCATGAAAAATTGTGCAATAGTGTTATAAGAAGCCAGTAAGAACCACAATCCAGTTAACACTTAGTTACGAGAGAGAGGGGGAAGGAGGAGACCAAGGAGAAGATGTTGGAAGAGGAGGAGGAGGAGGAGGAGGGAGAGGAAGAGGAGGGAGAGGAGGAAGAGGAGGAAAAGGAAGGAGAGGAGGGAGAGGGGGAGAGGAGGAGGAAGAGGAAGAGGAGAAGGAGGAGAGGAGGAAGTTGCTAGTAAGGATGTAGAGAAAGGTGAATGCTTACATACTTTGAATATAAAATTTATTTGGTTTTGATTATTTGTGGCAGTGAGAGGGTCTGTCTGTGCATGCAGAGAACAAGTTGCAGGAGTTGTTGTTCTCTCTTCCCACCAGGTGGGACCTGGGGACTAAATCAGGCCATGTGGGGACAAATGCCCTTACTTGATGAGGCATCTCACCCGTCCCTTTTTAAAATTTTTAAAATTGCATTCACTATTTTCTAAGTTTATCTATTTTGTTTCCTTGGTATTTTGCTTGCGTGCCTGTCTGTGTGCTACATATATACCTGGTGCCCACAGAGGCCAGAAAAGGGCTTCAGATCCCCTAGAATAGGAGTTACAGATGGTTGTGATCCACATGCTCATGCTGAGAAGCAAACCTGGGTCCTCTGGAAGAGTAGCTAGTGCTCTTAATTACTGAGCCACGGTCCAGCTTAACATTCATTGTTTTAATAAAATCCTCTTCTTAGTTCCCACATAAATTTTATATGAGTCTAATTTCAAGTTTTATATATATATATATACATATATATATATGTTGCAATTTTAAATATCTTTTTACAAGTTATAATTGACAAGAGTTGCATTTCATTATACCATCGAAGCAGTTGCCTCAAGATAGAATTTTTTAAAATATTCAAATAAAACAAACAAGCAAACCACCTAGAATGAAAATCTAGAAAAGTTTAAGGAAGTGTGTGTGTGTATGTGTGTATTCTTATGTTATATATAATATTTCTGTCTATAGCCCAGATGGTACAGCTAATGTTTTTCTCTATTTGCTTTATTATTACATATTTAACTGTCTATTCATCTGTTTTTAATGCATCTTGCAGTAGATTGTAGACTTCTATACCAATCAGCTGCAAGTGTTTTATTAGCTATAATATATTGGATGAATATAAAATAATCAACTGAAATACAGTGTCTCTATATCAGTTAAGTGTTTTATTAGCAAAGTTCAATAACTATGATTCTGTGTCTCACCAATATACAAATCTTGAACTCTACAGATGTTAAGTGTATCAATCAATAACTTTGATAAATAAATACACTCAGATAACTGAAGTTTCTATTTAAATACAGAACAAGTCTAACCAATCAGAAAGTTCTATCATGTCATTTATTGGTAAATAAAGCCCCTAACATTCCAATAGTTTGTTAAAAGAATAAAACCTCGGGCTGGTGAGATGGCTCAGTGGGTAAGAGCACCCGACTGCTCTTCCGAAGGTCCAGAGTTCAAATCCCAGCAACCACATGGTGGCTCACAACCATCCACAACGAGATCTGGCGCCCTCTTCTGGAGTGTCTGAAGACAGCTACAGTGTACTTAATAAATCTTTAAAAAAAAAAAAAAAAAAAGAATAAAACCTCTATTTTCCCTATTTTTACTTTTCCTGCCTGCATGAATATTCTAGACGAATGGAACTATGAAATACCTGCTCTCCCTCTAGGCCCTTACTATGCATTCCAGTGCTTTGGACTCATTATCCTCAAACCTCAGCTTCCCAATGTATGGAACTTTTTATGTAGGACTTTGTTTTATATATAGCAGTGTATTTAAAATTCATCCACATTGCTGCATATAATAGTAACAAATTATACTGCTTTCTCATGGTGATAGAGATTTGAGTTGTTTTCAATTTGGGGTTGTTTAACAAGTGTTCTCATAAATTATGTTTTGTCTTAGGAAAATACGTAAGAACATGGAATTAGTTGGTTACATATGTAAAGTTTTTATATGAAACTAAAAGTATTTTTTAAAGTGACTGTACCATATAATCTCATTAACAATGCATGTGTTTTAACTGTTCCAAATCCTATTGTACTTATAATAACAATGTAAGAATGTTAAAAGTTGACTATTTTATATTCATCCAATATATTATATAGTCCTGAACACTTTAGCTACTCTATAAGATATATAATAGTATCTGGCTGTGGCTTTAATTTGCATTTTCCTGATGACTGGTGGCCCAGAGCTCCTTCTTTTCATGTGCTAATTAATTAATTGAGACACAAGGAATACAAGTTTGAAGCTGGCCTGGACTACAGAGAAGGTTCCAGGTCAACCTTAATAAAACAAGGTTGGGAAAAGAAGAGACAGAAGGAGGAATAAAAACAACAAAGGGAGCGGGGCTGTGGTGGCGCGCGCCTTTAATCCCAGCACTTGAGAGGCAGAGGCAGACGGATTTCTGAGTTCGAGGCCAGCCTGGTCTACAGGACAGCCAGGGCTATACAGAGAAACCCTGTCTGGGGGTGGGGGGGTGGGGGGGTGGGGGGGGGAGAACCAAAGGGGAGGGAGACCATATCCAGAGATTAGGCATGGGCCCGGTTTGAGGGATGGAGCCACCCACCCATCTCCAAAAATTTAACCCAGAATTTCTCCTGTCTAAAGGAAATACAGGGACAAATTATGGAACAGAGATTGAAGGAAAAGGCCATCCAGAGACTGCCCCACATGGGGATCCATCCCACATGCAAACACCAAACCCAGACACTACTGCAGATGCCAAGAAGTGCTTGCTGGTAGGAGCTTGATACAGCTGTTTCCTGAAAGACTCTGCCAGATCCTGACCAATACAGATGCAGATGTTTGCAGCCAACCATTGGACTGAGCACAGGGACTCCAATGGAGAAGTTAGGGAAAAGACTTGAGCTGAAGGAGCCTGATCTGGCATCAATGAGAGGGGAGGCCCTTGAAGACTTGATGCCCCCTGTGTAGAGGAATGCTAGGGCGGTGAGGCTGATTGGATGGGTGGAAGAACACCCTCAAAATAGCAGGGTAAGGGAGGATGGGCTAGGTGGTTTGTAGAGGGTAAGGGGATAACATTTGAAATGTAAACAAATAAAATATCCAATTAAAAAAAAGATAATCCCAGCACTTGGGAGGCAGAGACAGGTGGATTACTGAGTTCGAGGCCAGCCTGGTCTACAGAGTGAGTTCCAGGACAGCCAGAGCTACACAGGGAAACCCTGTCTCAAAACCAAAACCAAAACCAAAACAAAACAAAAACAAAAAAAGAAGACATTAGGTAATGAGAAGAACATAAAGGAAATAGACATCTAAGCCACAAAAACATGTGGTATAAAGCTAATTTTTTAGTTTCAACTATGTCAGTTTGTTCATTTGGGGGCTTTTTTATGGCAGATAAACAAATTCAACTTTCTGTGTATTAAAGATGTGGGAACTATTTTATATTCCTCCCCCCCCACCCCCGCCAAAAACCCCACTGACAATTCTATTAGATGAAGTGGAGTACTTCATAACTACTCTGTAAATTCTTTAGAATTTTACTGTATAAACAATCTCGTCTTCTATCAAGACTAAGAATTTTGCATCTTTCCACTTTCCATAATTGCTATAAAATGAATACAACTGTAGGCATATTGCCTTGTTTCTCATCTAATCTCTATGTTGCCACTAAATATTAAAAGACAGCTAGAATGTTTTCAAAAATGTCATTTATCAAATTAATAAAGCTCTCCTCTATTGTTAATTTGCTTAGAAATGTTTATTATTTCAGAGGTGGAGTTTTTCTGTATAGACCAGACTGGCTTCCAACTTGACACTCTGTTGCCCCAGTCTCCCAGTTACTGAGATTATAGGTTTGCACCATGTCTGGCTTGTATCTTGATTTTCACAATGGATAACAGTATCTAGCTTCCTTTTTATAACATCTCTGTCATATTTCTGTATTATAATTATGCTGGTTTCTCAAAATTTGTCAAGGAGATAACTATTCTATTTTTCTGAATGAACTTTTATTAACTGTATTTATTAAGTTCCCACACACAAAATAATCTAGGCCTGAAGGCTTTTATTTAGAATTTTGGTCTCTATACTAGTAAGATCCATGGTTCCCTCTTCTCAAATTATCTTTGTCCATATCGTATTTCTATTATCCTCATTTGCTATGGATATAAATGATTCATATTTGGACTACACTCCAATGTGACAGTATTATCAACTTTAGAGGTGAATAGATTAGAGGTAATCCTGTCTTCCTAAATATGAATTATTTATTAAATTTGTTTTATTATTTATTTGATTAATGATAAATTATTTATTAAGATTTCTTTCAAACGCCTTTATTAGAGGCATTTTTTTGCCTTTTTACCTTCTCCTACACAAAGGTAAAGCAAAAATGCCCTCTCTAACACATCAAATGCCTGTTCATTCATTTTAGAACTTACAAGATTAAAATTTATCAGAAAATATCTCATCTTTTTGGGAGAAGGTGGTGTTTTTAGACAGTTCTTTTCTGTATAGCCCTTGCTGTCCTATACCAAGATTCTACACAGGCTGGCCTTGAACTCAGAGATCTGCTTGTCTCTGTCTCCCAAGGGCTAGGATTAAAGGCACCCACCACCACTGCCCCATAAAAATGTCTCATCTTTACAAACTACCCAGTCTGTAGTATTTTGTTATAGCAGCATGAGTGGAAAGGATATTCAGAAAATATGCTTGGGAAGTATATTCTATTTTCTTAACATCTGAAATAATCTATATAAAATATTGGAAATAGTTCTTCCTGGCTTTTTAAAAAATAATTTCACTGAGTATCAAAAGGCATAATTTTAAGTAGCAATGATAGGCACAGCTATATAAAATGAAACCCTTTATAAGACATAAATCGTATCCACAGAATGAATACATTAAAACTGACCATCTTGATCTATATTCCTTACCATTCCTTATACCATAAGACCTACATTTTACACTCAAAGCTCCAGATTAACGCAGTCTTTTACAAAGTCTTTGGTACCAAAGAGGACCAAATCCTAGTAGAACAAGAAATACCATCTACATTTCATTACCATTTTAGGTCCTTCAAATTCATGTGTTTGCGTACTTCCGATTGAGGATGACACTTCCCAAAGAAACAAAACAAAACTATTTTCTGATGACAATGAATAAAGCAAAAGTCTATTAAGTATATTCTAAAGTTATAGAGAAAACTACATATATGAAATCCTAGAAATCACTACTCAAAGCAAATTTCTAATGGTGTTATACAACACTTTAAATGATGTCAGGCAGATCAATAAAGAATCACTCTGTATATGTATGTATATATGTATGAATGCTTACACACACACATATATATCACAGTTTAACTATATCCATAAAATGTTTCTAAACAAAGAACAAAGGCCAAGTATCCAAAAAGCAATATCTAGTGCCCTCACAAGTAAATATGTAAACGGATCACAAGGCTGGTGTTTGCCCTTTATGTCCATAGTCACCGGTTAGGGGAAGGTTGATTTGTAGTTTGGTTTAATTTGGCTTGGGTTTTATCCACTCAGTGCCAAAGGTGGAAAGGAGGGCCTCACTCTCCTACTAAACTACAATCCAGCTCACATCTATAAATTAAGCTATTTATGCCTGAGACAGTTCCCTCCCTGAACTTCCCAGACTTTCAAATGAATTCAGTGTGCAGGCTTGTGTATGCTTGTAACAAAAAATCTGAGGAAGAAAATATTACTTTGTTCATGCTTCAGTGTCTCATGAGAGGTTGACAAAGAAGAGCTCACACCACAGTGCCCAGCAAGCAGAGACAATCGCCTGTGTTAGTGTGCTTTCTTCTTCCATATTTATTCCATCCAGGCTCCCAGGGTAGACATTTGGGTCACCAAATACTCAAGGCAGAGCATCCCCATAATTAATATTGTCTGGAAATATTACCCCCACCACACATGCCCCTAGAGGTAATCTTTACTAATCTCCTAGATCAGTGGTTTTCATTTTCAACCTGTGGGTCATAACCCCTTTGAGGTTGAAGGGTTCTTTCACAGGGGTATTAGTTATTTTCATTAAAAGGGCAAGTCCAAATATGGCAAACACAATGCTACCAGGTTTTGCCATGTTTTGCCATTTACCCTTTTACCCCTGCTAAAGAACTGTTAGATTACGTTCCTAAAGATAGCCACTAAGGTATATTCTCTTATTTGGCCACTTTACTTCTTGACCACCAAGTTCCAGATATCAAAGTACTGAATCAGAAGTATCAAAAGCGCCCTTTTGGCTACCCTAACTAACATGCCCAATCAAAACAAACCAACGCATCCTAACATGGGATTGGTGGGAGGCTTTTCTCTTCATAAACTGTCATTTGCCTCCTCTCTATCAAGAGGCAGTCCTAAGTCTCTCTAGGGCAAATATCCGTTCCCCCTCTCCCTTGTTTCTTTTCCCCTCTCTCTTGCTCTATGTCTCCTGTCTTTGTCTTTTATATCTACGCCTAAAAAAGCAGTATCTAATGCCCTCACGAGTCATATGTAGGCGTAGGAAACCACTTCATAAGAAGGAGCTGACACCTAACACTGCTCAGGTAACCAAGAACCAGAAACTGGATGCCCAGAGACCGAAAGGGAAATCCAGCACTGCATGTCTTTAAAAGAAAAAGTTTTTTAAAAGGCTGAAGAAATGGCTTAGCAGTTAAGAGCACTGACTGTTCTTCCAGAGGTCCTGAGTTCAGTTCCCAGCAACCACATGGTGGCTCACAACCCACTGCAATGGGGTCTGATGCCCTCTTCTGGTGTGGCTGAAGAAAGCATTCACATATAAAATAAATAAACAAATCTTTTTTTAAAAATCAACAAAGTGATTCCTACTGATACTCTGCTATATTCATAGATTGGTGCCTTATCTAGTCATTATCCATGAGGTTTCCTTCAACAGCAAAATGGGAAGTGATGCAGAGATCCATGGCCAACATTATGTGGAGAGTATAAATTGAAGTTCTCTATCAAACCACTCCCCTCTGAGCTTAGGGAATCCCACAGAAGAGATGGAAAGAGTGTAAGAGCAGGGGTGGGGGTCGGGGGAGGGTTGGAGGTGGGGGTGGGGGTGAGGGTATGAAACAGAAGGACACCAGGAGAACAAGGCTCTCTGAATCAACTAAGCAGGGTACCTATGAACTCACAGAGACTGAGGCAGCAAGCAAAGTCTACAGGTCTGCACCAGATCTTCTGAGTATATATTACAGCTATTAACTTAGTGTTTTATGGGACTCCTAACTGTGAGAACAAACGGGTCCCTTAAGATAGTTGTCCTTCAGTTGGATTGCTGAGTCCAATTTCAATATAATAGTTTTCTTTCACATTATAATTTTATTTTGTCATGTTTGGTTGTAGAAGCCTGTTCTTTTCTAATGAGAGACAGAAAGAATTTGAAGAGGAGGGGAGATGGGGAGCAACAGGGAGAAGTAGAGGAAATAATAATCAGAATATATTATCCTCAGGTAAAAACTAACTTGTGTCACCTCACTCCCCATTCTCTGCCAGTGATGCTGAGAAATCAGAGTCTTAAAATTGCCACTGTTCAGAAGTATTTAATTAACACTTAAGGCATACTAGAAAGAACTATTGCTGCTAAAATTTACTTGAGATTTTTCTTTAGACATTATGACCATTAATAAATTATCCAATGAAGGACAATTCAGTTTTCATTCCTTAAAAACAAAACTAAGAGGCACAGAAATATCAAGAATTCTATTTTTTTTTAAATATTTTTTCTTTTATTGGAAACAGATTCTTATCAGGGCAGTGGTGGTATACCTTCAATCCCAGCACTCAGGAGGCAGAGGCAGGTGAGTCTTTGTGAGTTTGAGGTCAGCTTAAGCTACAGAGTGAGTTCCCAGGACAGACAGAGCTACACAGTGAAAATAAAAACAGCCCCTACCACCACGAAAAAAGAGGATGAAAGTCAAGTTTTACCATAAGACCTAAATCTGAATTTGTTTTCATGCAAAAACAATCACTTCCTATAATGGATGGGGCTCCTCCAGAAAAGATGCTCAGCACAGTCGTCCCAGGCATATTTTTACCAGTAAGAAATGTGAATGTACAGTGTATGACTGTTTCATCCCCTTTTTTTCCCAGGAACAAATTCCAGCCTGAGAATGAGCCCAACACACAATAATAAGTAAAGCTATTATTTTTCCAGCTTGTGTCTTCTTTCACATAAATCATTAAATAAGCCAGTGTACTTCTATTTTAGTACTCATTAGCATTATGTTGTGCCAAAATTATAGTAGTTTAATTCTTTTACTTTCAAAGCAGCTGATCTGATAAAGGCTGCCTTCACTCAAACTTGACCTTGTTTTTATGTTTTGTTTTGTTTAATTTTCAAAAACTTTGTTTTTATTCTATCTATCTATCTACCTATCTATCTATCTATCTATCTATCTATCTATCTATCTATCTATCTATATCTGTGTCTAGGTGTGTGTCAATGAGTACAGATGTCCAAGAAGGCCAAAGATCCTGAAGCTAGAGTTAAAGGCAGTTATGAACTATTTCAAAAGGGTGTTCAAAACTGAACTTGGGTCCTCTCCAAGAGCCACACCTACTGTAAATTGCTGAGTCATCTCTCTAGACTCTATACTTAGTTTGAGGGGTTTTGTTTGTTTGATTGTTTGGTTTAGTTTAGTTGATACAGGGTATCAAGATGGCTCTGGCTGCTGCCATGGCACTAACTATGTAGAGAGGCTGGTCTCCAACTCACAGAGATGTGCCTGCCTCAAACCTCCAAAGTGCTGGGACTATGCTCGTCTTTTGTTGGCTTTTTAAAACAGTCTTCCTTAAAATTATTGTAATTATTTTATGTCAGATGTTGGGACCATTTAGTTATTTAGTTGTCTAGTTTGTTTGTTCTGAGACAGAATCTCAATTATATAGACCCAGTGCAGGCATTACAGACCTGTGCCACCCACCAATTTAGAGACTCAACTACTTGTGCTAGGATCTAAGGCATGTGCCATCATCAAATTGGCTTGAAACTTTAATTTCTTTAAACAAGTGACCAATCTAAACTCCTGCTTTTCACACATTGCTTCTATTTCAGAATGTGTACGTGCTATATTCTAGAAATGAACCTTGAGGTAGAAAAAAAAAAACATACAGCTATTTAAAACAAAAGAAAATAAAGTCACCCTCCATCTATGTAATCTGACAGTTTGGTACTCTCACTAAGCAAAAATAAACTCAAAAGAAAGGGCATCAATAAACAAAGTAGCAGATCCTGCAATAGTCAGCAGTGAAAAGAAAAAGATGCCTGTCTTAACACAAAGATGACAAAATAAACAAACAAAAAAATTAAAATTCACTACCAGAGAAACACGATTCCATTTCTGAATCCCAGCAACTAAAGAGAAATGTTATTTATATTAGGAAATACAAGTACGCATGCTTATAGAGGCACTTTCCAATACACCACTACTTAAGAAGCATCCTGAACACTTTTGAAGTATATTTCAGAATGTCCCTGAAATATCGACTGACAAATCACTGAGCCAACTGTAGTAGAAGGGGACATATAGCCCACGGAGGTGTGTGATGACTTCTGAACTCCAAGCCATACTAGACAACTGGTAAAGAACTCAGTAAGTATTCCTCCTGGGTTTGAGAGTTTGCAATATGAAAATATTAATAAAAGGCATAATCATGAGCTGGAAACATGGCTCAGTTACTGCTCCATTAGAGGACTGGAGTTTGGATCCTGGCACTGTCATCTGGTGGGTGACAAAAGCCTGTAACTCTTATAACTCTTAGTTCCAAAGGATTTCTGAAGCCCTGCCCTACCACACATTGACTGATACACACACACTCTCTCTCTCTCTCTCTCTCTCTCTCTCTCTCATACACACACACACACACACTGAATAAAAAGAAATATAATCAAAACTACAAATATCGTGTTTCAACTTGTTTTAAGTTTACCAATCCTACCTTACATATATTCTTTTTGAACACAAAAGAAAAATAAATTAAAATTAGTTCATGGGAATTGAGAGGACCAGAGTGTTTTGGGGGAGTGGGGGATATCTTTACAAATGTCAAATAAACCTAACGAAAACAAGAGACACTGTTGTATTTCACACAAACAGACCCTCATAAATTGGTTGATCATCTAGAATTTATACTGGAATCGTCATTGTGTCTGTGATGAGCTAGCTAGTTTGTTATTTACATAAAAAAAAAAACAGAGCAAGATGATCTGATTTATGGTGCATGATAAACATATCCAAATTTGAGAAGAAATGTGGTGAGTTATTTTAATGCTAAAGGTATTCATTAAAATTACATTTAAGTTGTCTGTCAGTCTCTGCATTTCCTCTTATTCTTACATACCTTATTCACTTCTTCATATATCAAAGATCTAAGAACTGAGAAAGATGGAGGATGGATGGACAGAAATACACAGAAATAGACAGGCTAACATAAATGGATAGCATATATGCAAAGCAAAGGTTTAGAAAATGTCTTAATAGTTTACACAGAATCAAATGTTACACACACACACACACACACATACGTGTGCATGACTTTATTATGAAATAGAGACAAGCATAATGGTCAGAAACAGAATGTTTGCATAGCTAATGTTCAAATTAGGTTTGTATCCTACATAGGTTTGATTTAATTGCTCCACTCATTTAATTCAAAGTAAGTAAATTCAAGCAGCACTTTCCTATCAAAAGTAGTAATAATAGCTAAGAAACATGTGGTCACACTCCCTGTAGTCCTAGCTATTCAGGAGGCTTGAGAAAGGAGGATCACTTGAGCCCAGGAGTTGGAGATCAACCTGAGTAATATACCCAAGACCCCATTTCAAGATAAAACAAAAGGAATGAAAAGAAAACAAAGTAGCAAGGTCTTAACAAAAATTCTCTAGTCATAAGTATATATGACAGAATAAAATATTTAGTGACACCCCCTCCCCCATGCACTAAATGAAATTGCAACAATCTGATACATCTTCAAAAGGTGCTAACAGCATTTAAAAAGAGGCTTTCTTTTACTCACCTGTAAACCTCTCCTTCTCAGAATACTCGAATCATCCATAGCAAATATCAGACAAAAAAAGCCACTCCCCAGACACCAACTACTAGCACCTACTTACTGCTGAATAAAGAGGTAAACAGCCCATTCAGTAACCCAGCAAACAGCTAACCTAGGACACAATTATTGCCTAATACTAAAATATAGAAAACCCTCACTAGAATCAAAGCAGGAACAGAGAAAATACTTGATATTTGCTTTTCTTTTCCATACATAGCCGCCTTTGTCTGAAATTATCTTAAGTACCAAGAGAAGAACAAAGGTCCCAGGAAAAGCAACTGCAATCTTTGCTATCCATCCAGACTTCACTGCTTATTAAAAAGGTTTGGCAAACAAAACAAGAGTCTCCACCTACAGCTACTAAGCTCGTAAAATCGGTGTCACGTTTTCCTTTCCAAAAATAAAAGCATTCCACGTCCATTTCTGAAGGTAAATATGCTTCAAAAATATAAAAACAACAACAAAAAAACCATATTATTCTGCTGCCTCTTTTCGGGCTCAAACTGATACAAAACCAGTTATTGTTTTGGTTAAGTCGGCAAAATTCCTTTCATCCTTTGTACAGACAAAGCAAATGTCAGATTCTTTCGATACTGTCACAGACTCTTTTGTTTCTTTATCCTAGATATGCAGATCTCCCCTTCTTGGACAGTCCCAAAGCCTCTTTCCCCACCCTCCACCCTGAAGCCTGGACCATTGCTAAGGTTGGTCTCTCAGCTCTTTATGTCCTTGGAAGGATAAAAGTACACGTGCTGTGAGTTCTGAGCATGGATGAATTCATTCATCTATTCATCGCTGACAGTGCTGCCACAGGAAACGCTCCCTACTCCACCAGATGTCTAAAAGGACACAGCAAGCAAAAGCGTAGCTTCACCAAGCTATAATAAGCTCAGAATTATTTCTTTGGTCACTGCCTGACATACTTGAAGCAGGACTTCAGCCACATTTAAAGATGTCTATCCCTTAATTCACGAAACAAAACACACTGTTTTAGATTTCAAGACTGAAAAGGTTATCTCTTATGACAGGATTCTAACTTAAATACTCATAAGTGTTTAAATTCTCTAGCATTGTAGAAATAATTCCAGGAAAAAAATGGAAAATTGAAACAAGTTGTGATTCTTCTAATAAATCACATGGAAATTAGTGGGAGTAGGACTACATTATCAAGATGATTACTATACTACCTTCACACTACAGGACATACTGCAAAAATTATTAACCCCCCACCCCCGCAAAAGATTCCAGAAATGAACCCAAACTTCCTATTTTGATAGAAAAGGGCATGTACAGAACATCTAGTCAGCCTTTTACATTCTGTAAGGAGTAAACATAGCAGCAGCTATGGGACAGATTCAGTATGTATCCCAGGGGGAGGAAAAGCTGCCCTTCTATAGCTATGCCAGCTGCAACCAAGTCTGGGGCTTAAAGGAAGTTCTATTTAAAAGATCTTTTTCTGATCCTCTTATAACAGACTACAAGAGGAACAAGAGATAGCCTCACAGCTAAAAATAGTACAGAAAGCAAGATGCAGCTCTCTTTCATTCATCAAAAAATTTTAAGTCCTTTACCACATCCATAGTAGTCATTCATTGTGAAAGCTAATAAGTACAATCCCCTTCTTCCATCTGCTGCTTTTAAACAACTAGAATATGTCTTATGGAGAAAACAAGACCTGAACAGACAGCTGATTTGCATAAGGTATGCTACATGGTATATAACTGTTTTCAAAGACACAAACTTTTAAAGACACAGAATTTATCAAGCTAACTTTACTAACCAAAATATACATATATGAGCAGAAATCAAGAGAAATAATATCTAATTCATTCAAATGCAATTTACAGAAATATTACAATGGGAAAGCTGCAAAAAGACTTACAAGGAAAGTCATCAGGTTACTGCTTGGTTAATTTAACAGAAATACTAATGTAAACAGGACTTTACACCTAAGAGTGTGCAGTTCTAACTGGGAGATGAGGCATACACCTTTAATTCCAGCTCTTAGAAGGTGAAGGCAGGCAGGACCTTTTGAGTTTGGGAATAGTAGGGTCTATAAAGTTACAAGCAAACCAGGGCTGCACAGTAAGAACCTGGTTTGGTTTGGTTTGGTTTGGTTTGGTTTGGTTTGGTTTGGTTGGTTTGGTTTGGTTTGGTTTTAAAAATTCAGAGCCCCCATAATACAAAACAGTAGACTTTATTTCCATCCTTTTCTGTAGCTTAGTCTTCCAATCAGGAAGAATACAGTTTCTTAACCTATCCCCCTCTATATACTTTCTAATTAAACAGGAATGTAACTTATAACTTATACAGTTGTTTTAAAAGGGTCATTGAAATGATAAATATCAATGCTTTCTTTTTTAAGGAAAGTTTTTTTGAGATTATCTTGTATTTATTTATGCATGTGCCTGTATGAGTTTATGTGCACCATGCTTATGCAGGTGCCCACAGGGGCCAGAGTTGTCAAATACCCTATAATTAGAGTTACAGGTGTTTGTAAGCTGTCGTATAGGTACTGGGAACCAAAACGTCAGCACAAGGGGGCAGGTGAGATGGCTCAGTGGTTAAGAGCACTGACTGCTCTTCCAGAGGTCCTGAGTTCAAATCCCATCAACCACATGGTGGCTCACAACCACCCATAATGGAATCTGATGCCCTCTTCTGGTGCGTCTGAAGACAGCTACAGTGTACTTACTTATAATAATAAATAAACAAAAATCTTTTTAAAAAAAACAAAACAACAACAACTTCAGCACGAGTAGTTAAGCACTTTTCACCAATGAGCCATCTCTCAGGCTCTCTCTTTTTTTTTTTAACATTTGTTTATTTTGTATGGGGGAGGGGCTATATATCGAACTGCCTGGATAGGTTATCTCCTTTTAGGTTCTAGACATTAAACTTATTGTTAAGCTTAACAGTAAAAACCTCTACTCACTGAGCTACCTCACTGGTACTTCTTAAAATTTTGAGCATCTGACAGCATAGAGTGTACACAATGCCCAAAATACCCTCTTAAACCTGGATTTTTTTTACAACCTAACATTTTGTTAAAGTTTTTTTTTTAACTTTGTAACCTTCTAGTAAATATTTAGTATTGAAATAGCATTTGTAATTACTGATTAAATAGCAGAAAACTGAAGATGAATTATCAAAGAAGTAGGAAGAAACCCAAGACTGCTGCAAAAAAGCATACTCAAGAGTAAATCGAGCTGCATAGAAGCCCATTGCCAAGGAAGACCCCCTTGACTTTACAGTTTTCGAAGTCACTGCTGTTTTATGATAGTAGTTAAAGGGTAGGTTGGTGTTAGGAGCCAAAGTCCAGAAACAACAGACTGCAGATTGAGTACAGGATCAGAAAATTAATAATTTATCAATTTATTTATTATTTTATGTGTTTGAGTATTTTGCCTATATGTACGTCTTCTAGGAGAGGCTGGAAGACAGTGTTTGGTTAGCTAAATTTAGAGTTACAGAAAGCTGTAAGCCACCATGTCGGTTCTGGAAACAGAACCCTGTCGTCTGGAAAATGAGACCGTCTAAGCCATCTCTCTAGCCTCTCTAACTGAACTCTTTCCTACCTTCAGAGACAAACGAATGCTGAATACAGTAGAAGAAATGAGATCCAGAGCATGAACAGAGACAAGAGGAAAATACTTAAAGTTTAACCTCACAGGGATAGAAGCCAAAGATTCCAAATCATAATCTCTCCTATGAAATAAAAAATTATTTGACAGCAAGAATATTAGAGAACTAAGAAAACTGGAAAGTGAAAATATAAATAAGGTAGAGAAAGGAAGATGAAGGCCAGTCTGGGCTACACAGGAAAAGAACAGGTGTGGAAAAAACTCTGCTAATTAAGGCCAAAGTCTACCATTGACCAAAGCCCTTCTAGGGGTCAGGACTTCTTTCATTACCAAAGTTTCTCCTTCTCTGACCTTGCCAAGGAGTTCTAAGCCCATACCTTTATCTGAGGAATGTCACTTAGCCACAATTAGTTTATAGGATCAATTTCCTTTCTTCTGACAAAACCTGCTCAGGCAGCACCAGAGATTCCTCAAACATGCTAATGAGGTATGCTGAGTACCCTAGCCCTCAGCCAATGACGTTGGCTCATCCTGGAAGTCGCTGCCCTCAGTCCCCCAAAACTATAAGCCTTCAATCAACCTAAGTAAAGTTGATCTACCTAATGACAAGCAGTTCAGGTGTGGTCCTCCAACACACGTATTCACAGGGCTCCTGAACCCACTGTTCAACTTCTCTGCTCCCACTGCCCTCGTGGACCACATAGGCTGGCAATCAATGAGAGCAGACCCACAAGCAGGTGTAATTTCAAAGAAGAAAAACAAAATGAAACAAACAACAACAAAAATAGCAATGATTGCTAGTAAAAACCACTGAAACCTAAGATTTTATAAAAAACACCCTTCATCAAAACAGGATCTTCTTACAGCAGATGGAGCCCATTAGAGGAAATCAAAACTGATCAAAACGCAGAGAGCAAGTGACTATGTAGTGACCATCCCCAACTAATATATCTACAGTGTTTAATTCCTACATCTAAGGATCAGGAACCGTTGCTAAAGAGCAGGAAAAAAGATTAAGTCATAGAAAAAAAAAAAAAAAACAGTTTGTTGTGAGATTTCTGTGTCCTAGAAATGTTTAAAAAGCTAAAACCATTCACTAAATATTATCAAGACCACTGCCTAAACAAGGATGACAGCACCAGACAGGCTAACACATAAGGAGGAATCTCACTAGGTCCCACCCACAGACAAAGAACTGCAGGCAGCTAAGGAATGCTGAGAGTGGGAGTGGGAGAAAAACATAATCTTCCTAGGAAGAGGTCCAAATGGGCTACCCAATACCAAGTGTCAGCCCTTAAATCATATAAGTAACACTACTCACACTGAGCAAGTTGTGTTTATACATTTAGGAATGCTCAGAGAGAGAGGGGAGGGAGTAACAAAGAAATAGAGGCCATAAATTTAAGAGAGCAAGGTGAGAACATGGCAAGGACTGGAGGGAAGAAGGGGAAGGAAAAATGACATAATTATACTTTAATCTCAAAAAAGAAAAAGGAAAGAAAGAAAGTATAGGACCAACAAACTACTCCTCTGGTTTTCACAGAACTTGGTAAGACAGATAAAAGTGTTTCCAGAAAAATTACAAGATATACTGACCAAAATATGATGGTAAAGATTTATCACAACGTGTAAAGAAGTAAGAGTTAATCAACTATGAACTTTATACTTAGAGGGAAGTAGAGATTAAAGGTCAGGGGAAAGGTAGAAGTATGTACAGAGGTGCTAACAAGCCTGGGAAGTACTAGAATAGTTAAATGAAGAAGACTGGGCATGGTGGTACACATTTGTAATCCTACAAAACTCAGGAGGAAACAAAAAGACCAGAGGGTCCAGACTATTTTTAGCTACACAATGAGATGTATTTCACACATTCAGAAGCAAAAGAAACTAAGCCACATGGGCCAAGAATTTTCAAACAAGCATAAATACAGAGAAAGAAAACCAACAAAACAACAAAAACCACAAAATACTTGTAAAATATAAATAAATAAATAAATAAATAAATAAATAAATAAAATGTTTGTACAACTGTGCACTCAAGCACAGACTCTCACACATTCAACTTGGGTTACAGTACCTCTTGTCAGAAAATGTTTTTTTTTTTTTGGCTTTTTTATATTTATTTATTTATTATATGTAAGTACACTGTAGCTGTCTTCAGACACTCCAGAAGAGAGCATCAGATTTCGTTACAGATGGTTGTGAGCCAACATGTGGTTGCTGGGATTTGAACTCAGGACCTTTGGAAGAGCAGTCGGCAATGTTAACCACTGAGCCATCTCACCAGCCCCAGAAAATGTTTTTCTAAGAGTTCTTACAAGAAGCCAGGTCCCCTGGCTGGAGTTACAGATACTTATGAGCCTCCATAAGGGTGATAGGAATAAAACCTGGCTCCCTGAAAGAGCAGCTAATGCTCTTAATTGTTGAGCCATTTCTCTGGTATGTCTACTTTAGTTTTTAATCTCAATTCTTGATTTTTTTATAAGAAAAAAAAAGTTTGTACTCCATTGGAATTTCCTAAATGATAGATTACATTTTGTTCTGATGAGAAACTACTGAGACTCTGGATGAAAATTAGGTACCATGAAGAGTCTACAAAGATCAGAAACGGAGAACTTCCCACCCCACTTCCTAGGCTATAATCTTATTGCTAATCAACCATGCTTTATGAATCTTTCATAAAGATCCTTGAAACAAGGATTCAGAGAGCTTTTAGGGGCTAAACATGGCAGTGACTGAAGGCTGATGTGTCCAGAAAAGGCATGAAAAAGGCTCCATGTTTGTTTCTGTTAAAGATGCTTGGCTGTGAGGGCTGGGACAGGAAAGGAGTTTATTTTGGGTTGGCTGGACTGAAAAGGCAGCTATCTATCGTATCTTGCCCATTAGGTTTTAAAGGAAAGGACAACAGTAGCAAACCAGACAGTATGCATATGCCTAGCAATCTGAGTAAGACTATGGTTCTAGGGCATTTCTGCTTTCACAGTGTTCTGCTCCACTACCAGAGAAACAATCATATCTATTCTAAGCAAGAGATAACTGCCTACAGGAAGCTGAAGAAGAGAAATAACTCAAAGAGAACAAATTAATGGAACAAGATGAAGTTAGTAAAGATAACAACTGTGCCCTCCTCCTTTAAATTCCCGATTTTAAAGGCACTTCTGGTATATTCCCACATACCTCACTCTCTTTATGTGGCTATTCATTTCTATCCACTGCTACTCCTGTATAATAGATGGGATAACACATATTTTCCTGAGTTCTCTGAGCCATCCTAGCTAATTATCAAAACTAAAGAGGGGGTCAGGAGAACCACAGCCAGTGACTCAGAAGGACACATAAAACAACTCATTTCAGCTCTCATTTCAGTCACTAAAGCTAGGCTCACAACCAACATAACCTGGGGCTTGAAACTTGCTTTTGAAAAATGGGAAGTATTAGATGAAGCCTTGGCCTGTGGTATCAAAGGCTAGTTTCGGGTGGTATTTAGTTTGAGATGAAGTTGAACTGTAGTACACTCAGCTGGCTTCTGCTAGAGAATGTCTTAGGATGTAGGGGAAAAAGGCATTCTACAAATCAAGTACCAAAACTGTTCTATTTGTGGTGAGTATGAAGAAGATAGTTTATAAGCATTTTGGTATATGATACCTCAACACATAATACATGACGAATACACACTTAAATGCATATAAGCGCTCTCACACACACACACACACACTCACACACACACACTCAAAACTAAAAAAAATTAAATTAGGGCTGGTGAGATGGCTCAGTGGGTAAGAGCACCCGACTGCTCTTCCAAAGGTCCAAGGTTCAAAACCCAACAACCACATGGTGGCTCACAACCATCCGTAACGAGATCTGGCGCCCTCTTCTGGAGTGTCTGAAGACAGCTGCAGTGTATTTACATATAATAAAAATAAATAAATCTTTAAAAAAAATTAAATTAAAATTGAAAAATGAGGAGAAATCTTAAAGACCTAGGGATGAGTTTAAAGTCCCTAGACATGACATCAAGAGCAAAATTTAGGCCAGCCTAATGACTTATACATCCAATTCCCAATTCCAGTATTTAGTAAGCTAAGCAATAAAACTGCAAGTACCCTGTGCTGAATAATAAGACCCTGTTTCAAAAACAAAAACAAAAACAAAAACCTACAAATGCAATCCATCAACTTGCTAGCAGATAAAGAAATGGGCACAACCACACATAAGAATATTGAAAAGCAAAACAAATAAATACAACAATTTGTGTAGGCAAGTTTTTTGTTTGGTTTTTGAGGCAAGGTCTCACTTTGTACCCTTAGCAGGTTAAACTATCTATGTAGACCAGGCTGGCCTTGAACTCACAAAGATCTGCCTGCCTCTGCCTCCTACAAAGAACTAGGATTAAAGGCATGTTCTAATACTCCTGGCCCAATTTGTATTGAGTTTTGGGGTGGACATTAGAAAATAAATCTAGAATCTCAAAATGTTAGGCACCTACTCTACATTGAGTCTTTTCTAGCCTCACTTCAAACAACTTTAATGGTGCTCAAAAACACTCTGCTTGGGCTAAAAAAATCATGCTCCAAAGCTTATTAAATATAGAGCTCCATTTAAATAATATTTCATGACTCAGAAAAACAGGTTTGATTTTGAAATTGTTGTAAGGGAACACCAAATATAGGACAAGTACTTACATGTACCGCAAGGTCATTCCTCTGTAATGATAGACCAGGTGTATTGGCTGTTGATGATCAGTAAACATACTCAAGAGATGAACCCACACATACGTCTCGCTATGTTTGAATGAACATATTCTCCATTGGCTCATTGATTTGAACACTTGGTCCCAGTTGGTGGTATGTTTGTTTAGGAGGTGCAAGTGTGTGTAGCTGAAGAAGAGTTTGGGAGGTTTTTGTTGGTTTGTTTCTTGGAATTTTTTTCCTTTTTTTTTTCTTCTTTCTTTCCTTTTCTTTCTATCGCTTCTCGGCCTTTTGGCTAAGATCAAGTGTAGTATCCTTCCTTCCTTCCTTTTTTTCTTTCTTTTTTTTTTTTTTTCAGACAGGGTTTCTCTTTTTATCCCTGGCTGTCCTGAAACTCATTCTGTAGACCAGGCTGACCTTGAACTCAGAGATCACCTGCCACTATCTTCTGAGTGCTGGGATTAAAGGATTATATCACCAAGTTTGAGAGTTTATCAATTCTACCATTTCTAGTTCATTCTCTCTAACTTCTAGCTTGTGGTTCAAAATGTTAAGCTCTTAGATTTGGATTTTGTTGTTAGGGAACAAAAACTATATAAATGTGGAAAAAGAGAAGCAACTCCATGAAGTTGCTGTAACATACATGAACACACACACACACACGGGCTGGCTTACCAAGTAAAGGCACTTGTTGCCAACCTGAATTTGATCCACAGAGCTCATGTTGTGGAAGAAAAGAACTAGCTTCTCTAAGTTGTCCTCTGATTAGCACACATGCACTGTGGCATGGACACATATACATGCATACATACATACATGCATACATACATGCAATAGACATTTGAATCTATGTATATGTCATTGATGTGCATATGGTATTCATGTTTATTGACTGGTTTTAACATTGTACTGCTTACTAAGTAATACCACTGGGGAAAAGTGGACTTACTGAACTGTCTATAGTTTATTTTTAAGATTTATTTTATTTGTCTTTCTTATATACATGTGTGTCTGTGTCCAAGTGCAAGAAGGGCCAGAAGAGAGTGACAGATACCTTGGAGCTGGAGCTATAGGCAGTATAGCCACCTGATGTGAGTGCTAAGAATACAATTCAGGTCCTCGTTGCAACTAGTGCTCTTAACCACTGAACCATCTCTCCAATCCCTCAAAATCCTATTTTTGCAACTTACTGTGAAACTGTAATTATTTAAAATAAAAAGTTAAGTAAACAAATCTAAATTACTAAATTTGTTTTATTGTCTTCCTAGAAATACAGTTTATTTTCATGCTATCCTAACGTTAAAAGACTTGTTGAATTTTGAGCCTCTTGAAAGAAAATCCATTAATTCGGTTGCCAAGAACAATCTCAGTCCCTTTGCTGAAGTCGTTCATTTTTAGTGAGGCTGAAAATTAAGAGAAGTCAAATGAAAAAATTAAAAAATAAAAGTGATGAAATTTCAAAAAAAAAATCTGCCATTAAAACAACAAATATCTGTTAAGCCAGCAGAACTGCTTAGTAGGTTAAGGTATTTGCTGTGCAAGCCTGGCTGTCTGACTGAATTTCACCCCTAGAATCCATGTAAAGATTAAAGAGAAAACCAAAGCCGCAGAGTTGTCCTGTGACCTTACACACACACACACACACACACACACACACACACCCTATAGTGTGCACCAGGTATATATTCACACGCAACAAATAAATTGTTTAAAATATCAACAAAAGTTACAAGCAACCACAGATGGAAAAAAATCAATCATATTCTTATTTTTTTATGAAACAGGAATCTGGTAAGAAACATATAATACATATATAAAAATTATTAAACATCACTGAGAATAATTAAAGATTTAAAGAACTATAGACAATGGATCATAAGACTCAATATTACTAAAATGTCTACTTTCTCCTAGATAATTTATTGACTTAATGAAATCCCTATCAAATCCCAGCAATCCTGTTTGGGTTTTAGTCTGAAATGTCCCTCCACAGGCTTATTATACTTAACAGGTCTGGACTGGCAGAAATAGGACACTAGGGGCAACTTTTTAAGGTTCTATCAACCCCTGGTTCCAGCTGAGGAGTCAGCCTCCGAGTCCATACTATGTAAACAAGCTACAACCTTATGTTCCTATCACCAAAAACTGAGCCATTTCCAGCCATGCCTTCGGAATCACCAAGACAGAATGAAATTCCTCTGAATTCATGAGCCAAAATAAAATTCTCCTCCATTCATGTTTTGTCCTGAATGGTATTTACACTGATACAGGGGTAACTTACAGACCTCCTTCGGTTCATTCTGGTAGAAATTAGCAAATTGACTAGAAATAATGTGAAAATAGACATCAATCTACCCCATTAAGCATCCTAGTTAACCACTGGAGGAGAAAACTTATCAGCAGTATTAAAGAAGGAAAAGTTAGTTACTCTCTGCTTCTCCAAATGGCCCACCTTCAGGGTGGGGTGGCCACCTGTAGGGTGATCAAAGCAGTAGAAGAAAAAGTCTTTAGGCCAGGATCCCTCGGGCACCGAGACCAAGTGTCCTATCTAGTTACCTGGAAGACTCTAGTGGAGGACCCCTCCCCCCTTCATGGATAAAAGCCTTTCTTTTCCCAAGACCTACCTGACAACAGATTCTGGTTGTCAGGAAAAAAAGAAAAGAAACATGGGAGGAAGGATCCAGACCTGAGAAGAAGTCAATCCTCCAAACCCTTTAACAGTGGACCTGTTGCTCCAAGACCCTCCTCCTCCATATCCCCCTACCTTTGGCTTTATTGCCCGCCCTCCCATCCCCACTGCGCCAGCACAAGCTCCCGGATCCTCAGCCCAAATGGGACCAGGGCCACGTACCCCCCTTTACCAGAGGGAGGAGCGAAGTGTGAGAGCCACCTCCCCTGGTACCGTGGTGGCCACTACCTCCCCTCCTTTTTCAGATAACCCCAATAATCTCTTTGAGACTATTTTATTTACTCATCAGCCCACCTGGGATGATATTCAACAAGTCATGAGAGTGTTCTTTATGACAGAAGATCGAGAGAGGATAATTCAGGAAGCCAGAAAGAATGCCCCCTCAGACACTGGGGCACCATTGATTGAAGAGGCTGTCCTCTACAGCAAGTTTCTCCTGACTAGACCTGACTGGGACTTTAATACGGCAGAAGGTAAGGGGCACCTGAAGGTCTACTGCCAGGTTCCACTGGCAGGGCTCAAGGGGGCTGCACAATGACTCACAAATTTGACCAAGGTATGTGAGGTTAGACAATCAGATGAATCTCCTGCTGCCGTTCTAGAGTGACTCATGGAGACATTCCGTCAGTATACACCCTATGACCCCAGCAGCAAGAAGCACAAAGCTACTGTGACAATAGCTTTTTTTTTTTTTTTTTTTTTTTTTGGTTTTTCGAGACAGGGTTTCTCTGTGTAGCCCTGGCTGTCCTGGCACTCACTTTGTAGACCAGGCTGGCCTCGAACTCAGAAATCCGCCGGCCTCTGCCTCCCGAGTGCTGGGATTAAAGGCATGCGCCACCACGCCCGGCTGACAATAGCTTTTATATACCAGGCTAGGAGAGACATCAGGGAAAAGCTTCAGAGACTAGAGAGGCGACAGGATAAGTCATTGGGGGGTTTAGTGCAGGTTGCTGAGAAAGTCTACCATAACAGGGAGACAGAGGAGGAGATGGAGCAGAGAAAGAAGATGAAAGGAAGGTGAAAAAAAGGAAAGAAAAGTGACAAGGAAGGAATTTACAGAGAATCTTGGCTACAGTAGTTAGGGAAAGCAGAGAAAAGAGACTCCAACCAAAGAGAGACAGAAACCCTCTTGAAAAGAACCGGTGTGCATACTGCAAGAAGAGGGGCCACTGAGCCTGAGAGTGCTCTAACAAACAGAAGCCAGGGCGGGAAATCCCCAAACGGTGAAGGTGTTAGCCCCCAGGGAAGACAGTGGCAGGGTTCAGACCCCCTCCTCGAACCCAGGGTAACTCTGAGAGTGGAGGGGAAATCCACTCAACTCTTGGTGGACCCAAGGGCTCAAAACTTGGTCCTTCTCCAAGCCGATGGTCCTGTTTCCAAAAAAAGAATCTTGGGTCCAAAGAAACACTGGCAACCAAAATGTATTCATGGACTGCCAGAAGAACAGTGGACCTAGGAATGGACCAGGTATCCCATTCATTTACTGTCATCCCAGACTGTCCCTACACTCTGTTGGAGCAAGACTTACTCTCTAAGATGGGGGACCAGATACACTTCCAGCCTGAAGGACCACAACTAACTGGCCCAAAGGAGAGCCCATGGATGGAAAAAAGATCTCTCTGACTGACCCCTGCCATGAGCTACAACAGCAGTTTTCTCCATGCTGGTGAGAGACAAACAGGTGCTGTCATAGTGGACAGGTAATTGGACGGCACTAATGTCATCTGAGCAGAATCTCTATCTGCCCAGAAAGTTGAAACAGAAAGCATAGCTAATTGCCCTCAACAAAGCCTTGGAATTAGGGGGCAGTAAGAAAATTAACATCTACACGGAGAGCAGGTATGCCTTTGCCACATAGCCCATGGCCACAGAGCTTTATACCAAGAAAGAGGACAGCTCATATCAGAAGGAAAAGAAAGAAAAAACAAGCAGGAAATCTTGGATCTCTTGGATGCCCAGAGAAAGCCGGCAACTGTATTATTCATTGCCCAGGACATCAAACAGAGACTCAGTGGCCCAGGGCAATAACCAGGCAGATCAAGTGGCTCAAGAAGTAGCTAAGCAGGAGCCTATCCCAGTTACAGACCTGAAAGAAACAACCGATGGGGAATGGAACTACATTAAAGAATGGCCTCGCTTAAAATATATGGAAGAAGAAAGGACTCAGATTGCTAGCCGCTCTACCAACTACTTCCTAGAGAAGGAAGGCAGTGGCACACACAAGAAGGAAAAACTATACTCCCCAGAAAACAAGCTGAAGGACTTACTTGACCAAATGCATAGATGGACCCATTTAGGGGATAAAAAGCTTGTCCAAGCAGCTAAGGGCCTGAAAGTATATATAATGGACCTCAGCTTTTGGGCCAGAAATATAGAAGAACAATGTAAGGTATGCCAGTAAGTGAATGCTTATGATGCCAAGAGAAAACAAAGACACCTAGAGGAGAATGGCCTGGAGTATACTGGGAGGTTGATTTTACAGAAGTTAAGCCAGGAAAATATGGTTACACATACCTTCTAATGTTTGTAGATATTTTCTCTGGATGGATTGAGGCTTTCCCCACCAAGCAGGAAATAGCTACAGTGGTAGCTAAGAAGATGTTAGAGGAAATTTTCCGGAGGTTCAGTGTGCCGAAGGTAATTGGATCAGACAATGGTCCTGCTTCTGTCTCTAAGTAAGTCAGGGATTGGCAGAGCTATTGAGGACTAATTAGAACCTCTATTGTGCTCACTGTCCCCAGAAATCAAGGCAGGTAGAGAGAATGAACAGAACTCTAAAAGGGACCTTAACTAAATTGTCCTTGGAGACTGGGTAGTGACTGGGGTAGTGCACTGACTGGGTAGTGCTCCTTCCCCTGGCCCTGTTCTAAGCCCAGAACACCCCCTACCATTTTAACCTGACCCCTTTTGACATCCTGTAGGGGACCCCCACTCCCTTGATCCTGGCTCTTGACAACCCCCAGAGTGACTTTTCAGGCTGACAGGGGCTTTATGGCTCGACTGTAAACTTTCCAGATCAGCCACCAGGAATTATGGCCTAAACTTAGTGCCCTATATATAACACAGGTACCCCAGACGTTCCACACAAGTACCAAGTTGGAGACTGGGTATATGTTAGGAGTCATTGTGCTGAAATCTCTCCTCAAAGTGGAGAGGGCCATTCCTGGTGTTGTTGACCACCTCGACTTCTGATAAAGTGGATGGAGTAATTGCCTGGGTTCATGTCAGACCAGCACCTGTGCCTGATGCCATCTGGATAGCAGCAAGACACCCAAGCAACCCCTTCTGCAAGGCCAGCGAAACAATGAGATGGCCATGGTCTATCTTCCAACGCTGAGCCTTGGCAGCCCCCACAACCCTACTAGGGTGACTTGGCAGGTGCTCTCAGCCACTGGGGATGTGGCGTGGTCCACTACAGAGGAACACCTACATTGTATCTGGTGGCCAGACCTTGTCTTTGATATCTGTGATTTATTGATGGGCCTTGACTCCTAGGGTGTCCCTGCCCAGGAGACACATAGGAGGGATTTCCCAAATATGGGGGACAAGGGACTTATGAATATAAACCGTGTCCCAGAAGCAGCCTTAGAGGGTGGGGCTTAGGGTGCTGAAGAGTGTCCTGCGAGAAACCCCCATATATGTGGGCCCCCAAGATGGAAAAAGCCAGCAGCTGGCCCATCAGTGTTGGGGGGCCAACCACTTTTTCTGTGCTACCAGGGGTGTAAAACATCGGGAAGCACATACTGAAGACCATTCCAGGGGTAGTTAAAGATGCAACGGCCAAGGTGAGGGAAGAGCCAGACAAGCAGAAGAGAGAAAGAACAGAGTCAGGGCTATTTCGAGTCTTGGTTTGACTCATTTAACTCCTCTCCTGGGTTAACCACCCTCATATCCACCGTGTTAGGACCCCTAATTGTTCTCCTGCAGTTGGTGACCTTGAGACCCTGCATATTGAATAAGCTTATAGCCTTCAGAAAAGAGAGACTAGAAGCAGTATAGCTGATGGTCCTGCACCAACAATATGAGACCCTGAGGGCAGGACCTGAAGAGTATGTGTTAGCTACCCCAGACCCCTGAGCATAGCTCCAAGATTGGAGCTAGTACAAGGAAAGGGGGGGAATGAGGGACCCTCAGGGCTTTTCCAGTCCCACACCCTCCTTACAGCTTCCCACTCCTGCCTGGAGTCAAGGCTAGGCCAAGTTCCATTCTCCACCCACAGGATCATTCTTCAGTAAAAATTTCTCAGAATGTTCTGACTGACAGTCACATGACCCTCTGGAAAGTCCCTGGTAGAGTTCAAATGTGTGTCATGCTTGCTAATGTAAAGGTTAATATGCTTAGCCAATAAGTTTGAACTATAACCTTGCTGATGTAACCTGTGCCCCTAAAAAGTATAAAAGCTGCTTGTAATAGCCATTCAGGGTCGCCTTCTTAGTGACTCGCCTTGAGAGACTGATTGAAGGTCAACGTACTGGAAAATAAACCTCTTGCTTTTGCATTAAAAAAAAAAAAAAAAAGCCAGTCGTGGTGGCGCATGCCTTTAATCCCAGCACTTGGGAGGCAGAGGCAGGCGGATTTCTGAGTTCAAGGCCAGCCTGGTCTACAGAGTGAGTTCCAGGACAGCCAGGACTATACAGAGAAACCCTGTCTCGAAAAACCAAAACAAACAAACAAACAAACAAAAAACATATGTATGTATACTCCCACACAAAATGGGGTGGAGTTGAGAGAGAAAATAATGTGTTTAAATGAATTTACACCAGACAGGGTAATAATATGCCCCACCTCAACCCAAAAGCCATAAACTAACAAAAAAAACCAATGCCAGGCATGAAAAACTTCCCTTAGAATTGTTGGTCATAGAACATCCCAGCACTTGGGAGGCAGAGGCAGGCGGATTTCTGAGTTCAAGGCCAGCCTGGTCTACAGAGTTAGTTCAAGAACAGCCAGGGCTACACAGAGAAACCCTGTCTCGGAAAAAAAACAAACAAAAAAAGAATTGTAGGTCATAATAGTCCAAGAGACCCCAAAATTATATAGGCTACTATCTCTACCCTTGGTTGCTTCCCAGATCTTGCAAGTAAGCTCCTACTGCTGAAGACACCACCAACATTGGCCACAGGACGTGGAAGAATCAGATTGGAACTAAAGTAGCAACCTCAATCCTGAGGACCAGCTATCACATAGCATTTGGAGGTCTAGACGAGCTATCAAGGGAGAAAGGTAATCAGTCCAAGTCTCTGTACCATAATGACCACCTCACTATGGTATAACCAATGGTACAAATGTGGTACTATTATCTTGGGGACAATGAATAGCTGTCTAATTAGACATAGGATCCTTACAATTACGAGGTAATTCACGCTTGGTACTATACAACTACATGTTGGCTGGAGAGGTTACAGGCTCTTTAAAAGAACCTACTACTACCATTTCCTAAACCAACAAAATTTGTAACAATATTCTAAAAACTCATCTAAATACACAAATAAGTGTGTCTCTCATCCTCATAAAGGAAGCTTACTTTTGTAATAGACATGCTACTACAGAGACCCACAACTGGTTGAATACAAAGAATAAGTTAGAATGGGAATTCATTCTACTTGGTACAACTACAACACAACCTCTACACTTAAGACCCACGAAACATTAAAACGTGCAATTTAATAAAATATGTCTATACCACTACAATTTTTTGTGCCTATACATAATTCTTCCCTCCTCCTCTCTTCTACCTTTATATCTAGATAACCTCTTGTCTTAATTAAGGTTTTACTGATGTGGACAGACACCATGACCAAGGCAGCTCTTATAAGGACAACATTTCATTGGGGGCTAGTTTATAGGTTCAGAGGTTCAGTCCATTATCATCAAGGTGGGAGCATGGCATTGTCTAGGCATCCATAGTACAGGAGGGTCTGAGAGTCCCACATCTTCCGAAGGCCACTAGGAGAAGATTGGCTCCCATGTGGCTAGGAGAAGGGTCTTGTTGCCTACCCCACAATGACACACTTCCTCCAAGGACACACACACCCCCAACAAGGCCACATCTAATAGTGCCATTCCCTGGCCCAAGCACATTGGAACCACCACACCTCTGATATTACATATATTAATTTGCATTTCTATTGGTTTTTAAATAAATGGAATTATATTCTATATACTATGTTCACCTGCCTTTTTTTTTTTTTTTTTTTTTTTGAGTTTTTCAAGACAGGGTTTCTCTGTATAGCCCTGGCTGTCCTGGAACTCACTTTGTAGGCCAGGCTGGCCTCGAACTCAGAAATCCGCCTGCCTCTGCCTCCCGAGTGCTGGGATTAAAGGCATGCACCACCATGCCCGGCTCACCTGCCTTCTTTTATTCAGGATATTTTTTGAGAATTTTTCAAGTTGTTGCATATAACAATAGATTCCTTTTTTATTGCTGACATTGTTACTGTGTAGGTTTATTTAGGCAACCCTGTTGATTTTTTAAAATTACCATATGTATATGGTGTTTTGCCTGCATGTATATCTGTATACCACATGCATATGTGTTCTTGGAGGACAGAAGAGGGATCTACCTGGCTATGAGTTACAGATGGTTGTGAGCTACCATGTGGGTGTGAGTTATTGAACCCAGGACCTCTGCAAGAGTAGGCTCTTAGCTGAACCATCTCTCTAATCTCAAGGTAACCATGTTGTTTAGAATGCATGAGTGTAGCATTCCTGTCATGTCATGATTGAGACCCTCGGAACCAATCTGTCACAGTTCCGAGGAAGACAACATATTTCTACAACAATGTCCACTCTTCAATCACCCCATGCAATAAAGTATGACCTAAAGCCCTAAATATGGGTGACTGGGAGGGGGGCAATGAGTGAAATGTAAGTAAATAACTTAAAAATTTTAAAACAAAACAAAAAACCCCAGAGATTTCTGCTGCTCCTGAATAGCTGAAAACACGGAGGCTTGGCTTACAGGCATGTAAGAGCAGCTCTGATGCTGAGGTCCTGTTCCCCAATTGGTTCTTGATCTGTCAGTAAAGAAAGCCATTGGCCAATTACTGGGCGGAAGAAATAAGCAGGACTTCCAAGACCCTGAAGGAAAAGGAGATGCAAGGGAGGAGAAGACAGTCCAACATGCTTTGGAGAGGTAAGAACCAGGCATCCATGTGAGGTCTCCAGAAGAGCAGTATGGCTGTGGCCACTCCTATAGTCAGAGATGTTTAGTAGGGAGTAGATTCTACTGCCCAGCTAACATCAGGGCAGGTGGGAAGAGCAGAGCTAAAAGTAATGATAAGGGTGTGTTTTCTAGGCAGGAGATAGTTGTGCCCAGCAATTGTGCCAAGAAGGCAAGTTGAAAATGAACAACTGTGCCTGTGTCTTTTATCTGTAGATTCAAGGGAAGCCGGGTGGGAGCTGGTAACTCAACCCATTCCCAGAGCTTAGACAGGGTAGCAGAAAGCTACATGCAACACAGGCAGTCCAACAAAAATTGATCCATGTGCTATGTGGAAGGTGCATCCCAACTAACAAGGAAAGAAACTCCTACACTCAAGAATCTTCCAAACCTTACTTACCTAGTTCTCCATCAGCTTGTCTATTTGTATTCTTAAAATACCCTTTATACTAAAACAGACAGAGGCTGGAGAGACAGCTCATTGAATAAGAGCACCGACTGCTCTTCCAAAGAACGTGAGCTCACATCTCAGCAACCACATGATGGCTCACAACCATCTGTAATAAGATCTGATGCCATCTTCTAGGGTGTCTGAAGACAGCTACATAATAAACCAGACAATTTAAATTTCCCTGGGTTCTGTAAACCCAGCAAATTAATCAAGCCTAACCAGTCAGTCATGAAAATACAAACTTGTAGCCAATCAGTCAGAAATAACAGGGGTCCAGGCAGGCAAGTGAGCTCTGAAATGGAGACACCCATTGCAGTATTGATGGGATTGAGCCTTGAAAATGTGGAATCTTCACATGATCTAAGACACAGAAGTAGTCTATGCTGTGATATGTAGTAGGATAAACTAAAATGAGTTTTCCTTTAGTAACCTCACATTAAGGAAAAAAACTGAAATAACATGATTTCCAAAATATTCAGTATGTATATGTCAAGCAAAAGTTCTATCACTGAAATTATATTCCCAGTCCCACTGCTGGTTTTGTTTTTTTGTTGTTGTTTTGGAGGCGTGGATGTTAATTTTAATCAATATTTCTTACAAAATCTATCATGAAGAATCCTTTATTCAACAAGCTAATAAAGTGATGATTAGGAAAGGATCTGTGTGATACACAGAGCACCCTTTTCACATGGACATCCCACATCAAGCAACCTTCATAAACTCTATCAGACATCACACACCCCTAAGGCTTATCCTAAAAGTTCTTTACTCCTTTTAATAACTATAAAATTATTATTGTAGCTAGAAACACAACAATGGAAAAACACACTCTTTACAAATGATCATTCCTCTAAGAAAAGGCAATCTGTCTTCTCAAAAAAAAAAAAAAAAAAAAAAAAAAAAGGACCAGTGAAGATAGCTCAAGGTTAGGTAAAGGTACTTGTTGTCAACCCTGATGATGACCTATGATTGATCCCCAAGACCCACACACTAGAAGGAAAGAACCAATTCTTACAAGCCCTCTTGGAATCCTGGGACCTCCATATAAGCATAATGGCACATGCCCATGTGTGCATGTGCACACACACATCCCCCCCAGACAGACAAGATTAATTTTGAAAAATACTCAAGAAAACAGAAAAAAAAACTTATTTTACAGTTAACAACATTTTAATCTTCACTCCAATTCAAATAGGCAGTTTCAGACAGACCTTGGTCTCTAACTTCTCATCTAAGATCTTGTACTATAAATCTACTCTGTAGCCCTGGCTGAATTGGACTCACAGAGAGAGATCCACCGGCCTGCCTTTGCCACTGCACCTGCTCCCACCCACATCTGGCCTCTGTTATGCATCTTTAATGCTACATTTTAACAGTATGTTTTTTGGGGGTTTGTTGTTGTTGTTGTTGTTTTTAAAACAGCATCTAAATAGCCCTGGCTGTTTTAGAACTCACTACATAAACCAGGCTGGTCTTGAAATCACAGAAATCCACTTGCCTCTGCTTCCCAAATGCTGGGATTAAGAGTATGCCACCATGCTTGGCAATAGTATATACTTTTTTAAAAATAGTAATAACCTTGAACAAAATGCTATCTTTTTATCTATCCCTAAGAATAGATAAAATTATAAATATACAATTACTTATAATGTGTACTGGAAACCACTAACCATAGTTTCTACATACACATACTCAACAAATCCCTTTCAGTATATACCTGAAATATTAGATGAGAGGGAAGTCCAAACTTGCCTACATAAACTCATTACATCATTGGTTCTAAACTTTCCTAATACTTCAATCCTTTAATACAGTTCCTTAAGTTAGAGTAACCCCAACCATAAAATTATTTCTTTGCTACTTCACATATAACTGTAATTCTGCTATTGTTATAAATATAATGTAAATATCTGATAAGCAGTATATCTGTTATGTGACCCCCACACACAAAGGGGTCAAGACCCAAAGCTTGAGAACCACTGTATTGTAGATGGCCTAAAAATTAAAGTATTTGTTTCATTCAAGGCTTTTGCTTACCTGTTTTCCAGATTCTAATTAAGTCTAACCTTTGACAAGTTACTGTCCTGATAATTACAGCCAGAACAATTCTTGATTGCTTTTAGGTACTTTTTAGATCTAGTAATTTTGTTTTCAAACAGTCCTATATATCCCAGCCTGGTCTCAAACTATATGGCTGAGGATGACCCCGAAGTTCTGATTTCCCTACCTTCATCTCCTGAGTGCAGGAATACAAACATATTCTACTAAATCATGGTTATGTAGTAGACAACACAGGGCTTTGTACATGCTAGACAATGTTGAGGTTTGGTCTACATTTTGTAATGCTATATATTGTAATGCTAAAATCTTTATCCTAAGGGTCTATTTGCCCCAAGACAGTGAATTTTCACAAATGCAAACCTTGTTTCTTAATTTAGAACTATTGGCTGAATAAAGATGCCTATAACCTGTAGCTCGGAAGAAGAGAGAAAGGTGAGGGTCCTGGCTTGTGGTCTGAGGGGCATGGGAGAGACAACAAAACAAAGGAAGGAGCCAAGGGGTAAGTGGATCCAGAGCATGGACGAAGAGAGCCAGCCTGTTGGAGTAGGAGTGGCCCAGGCAGAACAAAGTAATCGATATCTTATCTCAGGGTTACTGACGGACGTAGAAGATAGAGTATAGAGGGCTAATACCTGCCCAGCTCTAATGCTTTAAAGCTTATTATAAATCTAAAAGTTTTATGTCTTTTATTTGGAAACTAAATGATCTAAGGTGAAGTAGAAACCCCCCAAATAATATTTACCACAAGATAAGGGCTCCACTAACCAAGGTAGATCCCCTTTCACCTTTTAGTCACTTTTAAATTCATGATCGACATATAATTTCTATAAATGTTGTATTATATTACTTTGAAATTGAATGTTTACTCTATATAATCTTGTTATCACCTAAAAACTCTCTAGAAGATGGGATCTATATATAATGACTCTAACAAATTCTTGTTTAGATATTTTCAGATATAACAGTCAGAGCAGGAAAAACACTGAAATAAATTTCAATATGCAATAGGAAGACAGAAAGAAGCCTAATACAAACCAGTAAATATACTACCAAACACAAATGTCCTACTGGGAAACTTCAAGCACTGGAATGAAAAGCAAGTAAACAACTAAGGAGAAAAGCAGAGAAATCAAAAGGCAGAGAAAAGGCAGAGAAAACAATTAACTCTTCCACCTGGGACTGACTACAAAACCTCTCAGTGAGATTAAAACCAGAGGATTGTTCAAATTCTTTCTATAATATGCCACATACTGGGCTGAAGAGATGGCTCAGCACGTAACAGCACTTGCTGCTTTTCTAGGACCTGGGTTCAACTCCCAGCACCCACATAGCGATTCACAACCATCTGTAATTCCAGTTCCAAGGGATAATTCTCTTCTGACCTCTCTGAGCACCAGGCACATACTTAGTATCATTCATATATGTGTATGTATGTATGTACATATATGTACACATGTATATATACATATATATAGGTGTGTACATATATACACATACATATACATATATATGCAGGCAAACAGTTATACACGTAAAATAAAAATATCTAAAAGAAAGCCTGGCGGTGGTACACACCTTTTAATCCCAGCTCCAGGCACTGGGAGGCAGAGGCAAGTGGCAACTCATCTACAGAGTGAGTTCCAGAATAGCCAGGGCTGCACAGAGAAATGTGGGCCAAAAAACAAAAACAAAAATCAAAACAAACAAAATAACACCTTTTAAATATCATATATATACCCAAACACATCCCTCCATCCACTCTCAAGTACTTATATCTACTATAATATCAATGCTATATAAACATATACTATTGTATTGTTTGTAGAATGAAAACAAAGCAAAAACAAAATATCTACACTGTTAAGCAGAAAAAGCCAAAAATACAAATAGATAAGAGGGTGTGCCCAGAACTAATTAACCACTTCACTCAAGTGACTTTAGGGTAGTGCTTGGTATGGAGGAAATTCAAGTTTAACATCTTAAAACTTCCTGGAATGCAGGGGGTGATCTTTTGGCCCTTGAATTATTCAAGTGATAATTTTTGTACAAAGTGAGATCTTTCCTATTGCAAAGAAGAGATCTGATTACAGCCACACTTTGGTTTTGTAATTGCTCAGCACTTGCAGTATATTTTATAAAATACACTTTTCTCACCTTCTGATTGGTTTAGTCAAAGCTGATGGCCCATAGCAAAGGAGGAGGAGAGAGTAGGCAGGACTTCCAGAAGAGAGAGGCACTCTGGGAAACAGTCAGAGGCTGAAGAACTCACCAGCTAGACAGGCAAGGACTAAGGTACCGACAGAACTAATGGGCTACATGGACATAGATGAGTATAAATAGGTCAATTTAAGTAATAAGAGCTAGTTGGGGACAAGCCTATGATAAAGCCAAGCTTTCATAATTAAGAAAAGGTTTCTGTGACCTTATATGGGAGCTGGTGGGCCAAGAAACTCATCGTGTTATAGTGGAATTTCTAAATTATTTTTTTCCTAAATTCAATTGGTAGGATTCAGAACTTAATGAATTCAGAGAACCAACTATAACAAGAATAAGGTCAATGTAAAATAAATAAAGTAAGAGTACTCAGTTTTTAAAATGAGCAAAGAATTCAGACACATCTTCAAAGAATATATAAAATGTCCAATAGGCACATAAAAAGATGATCAGCGTTGTTAGTTATTATGGAGATGAGCAAAATAACAAAATACTACTTTACTCTCATCTGGATGAATAAAGTCAAAATGATAACTAAAAGTGACAAACATATAAAGAAAACAAAATCCTTCAAATAATTCTTCAAATAGCTACCATATAAATGGAATTCCACGCATATGTATGTGTACACACACACACACAGACGTGCATGCATGTACAAGGCAAATAAAAACACATGTTCTCATATAAATCTATACATGTATTTCATAGAAACATTATTCATTAATTGTCAAAAAGTGGAAGCAGACCAAGTACCTAGCAAGCAATAAACATAAAAATATGTCTAGGTAAAAGAATATTACTTAAAAACAAAAATTAAATACTGACACATCCAATATGAATGAACCTTAAGAAACATTAGAAGTGGAAAAAAAGCCAATCATAAAGACCACATATCATGTGATGAACTTTATATGAGAAGAATCAAAACCATAAACTGAATGCACAGACTAGGCAAACCTATCACTGTAGAAAATACATCTGTGGCTGCCTAGCATGTGAGGGGCTGATATAAAAAGGCTGCAGATGGTTCTTTCTAAAATAATAAAAATCTTCTAACACTGAATACAATGATAGCTAAACATATCAAGAAATTACTTTAGATGGATGAGCAGTATAGTGTAAATTGTGTATAAATATGTTCTACTTTTAAAAACTATAATTCAAAACATTGTCATCACTCCGTTTCTAAGAGTTCTAAATTCACAGCTATACCCAGAAAACTCAAGTGGTACCAGGAAAGCCTTTGATCCATAAACTATCTTTCTCCCTGACACAGGAACTCCTCTTCCATCTGCCCAAACTTCCCAGGACAAGCAATGTGGCAAGCTTTCCACTTCATGCCTATCGACCCAAAAGGCTTATTCCAAGACATAGATGAATAAGATTCTATTTTAAAAGACCAACTTCTTTGTTGTATCTTCAAAATTACTAGTATGCATTGTCCTAAAGGACAGACAGAATGCTATGAGATTAGTGGGGCATCAATTATGTTATCTTTGGTGGCTGGTAATAGGACAGAGAGTAAAATTCTTAACCTATATAAAGACCTGCTTAGCATACAAAGACTAGATCAATAGAAGGCAGGCTGGGGAAAAAACTCAGTGGTTAAGAACAATTACTGGCCAGGCGTGGTGGCGCACGCCTTTAATCCCAGCACTCAGGAGGCAGAGGCAGGTGGATTTCTGAGTTCGAGGCCAGCCTGGTCTACAAAGTGAGTTCCAGGACAGCCAGGGCTACACAGAGAAACCCTGTCTCGAAAAACCAAAAAAAAAAAAGAACAATTACTGTTTTCCAGGGAACCTGAACTCAGTTCTTGGCACCCACTTCAGCAGTTCACTACCACCTGTAACTCCAGATTCATGGCATCTGATACCCTCTTCTGACCTCCACTGGTACCCCAACCCCATACACAAAAATAAATAGAATTTTAAAAAGTACAGAGCCCATTCTTTCCTCCACTACATATTTAGGTGTCCAGTATTTGCCAGAGCAGCACACAGAACAATACAACTTTAAAATTTTTAATTATTTATATATAAAGTTTTCTCAGGAAAGATATTCATTAAGGTTATAACCACACTAGCCAGGTATGGTGGTGCATGCCTTCTATCATGGCTCTAGGATGGCAGAGGTTAGCCTAGTCCACTAAGTCAGTTTCAGGACAGCCAGGGCTACACACAGAAACCCTGACTCCAAAACCAAACAAACAAAAAGATTACAAACATACTCAATTATTCTCTTGATAATCACTATCAGTAATACAAGTTATAAAGTACAAGTTATAAAGAGATCAGAACATATTTAATTAAAATTTCAATCTTGTTCACTTTAAGAAATTACTAAAATTTTAACATTGATTATAGAACAAACATCAATGATAAATGAGGATCAAAGATTCCTACAGCAACCCCAAATCTTTACACTTACCAAGCCAGCCGTAAGGGAAGGTGCAGACTGTCCAAGGGATTGGTTTCTCATTCGAACCAGGTTTGATGCTTCTCCTGTAGACTGCCAAGTTACCTGTCCCACACTGCTGTGTACACTGCTGGACAAAGGGAGCAGCTGCTTACCTTCAAACAAAAGGCAGAAAACATTCCTGTAATTATATGCTGGCAAATGAATGAAAAGATACAAACACAATGCTATCAGGTGGACAAAATCATATTGACACAAAACAAGAGTGTTTTATACTTATCCATGTACGAATTTGACAGTGCCAAATTAAATGTCTTGATGAGGAGGAATGTAAGTGGGATAAGTGAGTTGAGAATATTCAGTCTCAATAACATTCACAACCATGCCAATCTCTCACCATAACACTTAAACTAGCAGCCATTAAGAGTTTTCTAAAGACTATTACCCTACCTAAGTGCAATAAGTAGAAGAAATATTATTCAAAGCAAGTCTGAGCCTTATGGTTTTATAGAGAAATACTGAAGCTGTACTATTCTCATCAGATTCAATGTTCTCAGTCCAGGTTTACCAACTACATTAATTGCACGGAAATATAAGTAAAAGTCAAGCTAGAAAAAGAACTACAAACAAGAGTTCAAGGCCACCTTGGGCCACATACCAAGAACCAAGCCAGTCAGGATACTAAGATTCTATCTCAGGGGTGGGGAGATACAAAAGTTGCCTATGAACACTAAGCGCCTAGAATCGCCATGGATTTTGGAAGAGATGTACCAGACCCATTTCCCCCTTTGCTTCACATCCTTCATACCACTACTAACCACAACCAAGGTAACTGTGACATTTATTTCCTTTAAGAGACAGCTGACAGCTTTCCCAATGTTTATAAAGAATTAAGTCAAACTTTTTGTCATTCTAAAGAGAATTTTGGGCCAAAGAGATGGCTCAGCAGTTAAGAGCAATGACTGCTCTTCCAGAGGTCCTGAGTTCAATTCCCAACAAGCACAGGGTGGCTCACAACCATCTGTAATGGGCTCCGATGCCCTCTTCTGGTGTGCATGAAAACAGCTACAGCATAGTAGCTGTTTTTGTATTAAAATAAATCAATACATCTTTTTAAAAAATTCTAAAATTCAGAGTATCTTTCTGGCTTCATCTCCTCCTCTTTTCACATTCTTCCCTTATTCAACTTCACTGCTATACCCTGCACTTTCCATTGGCTTTATCTTGATTACTCAGTTCACTTGAAAACTCTTCCTGTACACGACAAAAACCTTAGTTATTTATAGAGTTTACTTGCTTTTGTTTGTAAGCAAAATATGATCCAACTCATTTGGACAGCAATCTTGTAAAACCAAACAAAGAAAATTAAAATTTGAGGAGAAATAAAGATTGAGAATGACTACAATCTGCTTGGCATGATGATGTACATGTAAGCCCAAAACTCAAATGAGAAGGCAGAACTGTCTGAGTCTGCCTAAGTTTCACACTGAGTCTGAGAACAGCATAAGCTATACACCAAGGCCCTATAACCAAGCTAGCATCACAAACAAAACATAAATACAATTTAAAAAGAATGACTTTGGCGATTGGAGAGAGGGCTTAGTAGTTAAGAGCACTTCCAGAGGTCCTGAGTTCAATTCCCAGCACCCACATGGCAGCTCACAGCTGTCTATAAGTACAGGCCAAGGACTTTTGACATCCTAACACAGATATACATGCAGGCAAAAGAACAATACACATAATTTTTTTAAAAATCATATTAAAAAAGAAAAAATAAATATAAAAACTAAACAACAGGATAGATTGATAGATTGATTGAAAGCAGACAGGTAGAACATAACTAACAAAACCAGGAAAAGAAAGGTACAAGCTATACAAGAACAAAGAAAGCGACCTGAAATCAAGTTAAGCAAAAATCAGTTTTCCCTGCAAAATCTAAGCTAGGTGCAACACTGACAAATGAAAACAACTCCTGGGCATGGTGACAAGGGCCTTATTCTACACTTGCAAAGTAGTGCAAACAGATCTATCTCCATGAGCTCTGGGTGAGCCTGCTTTATATACCAAGTTCCAGGCTAGCTAAGGATACTCAGTTAAGATTCTCTCTCAAAAAAAAACAAAAAGAGACGAGACGAGACGAGACGAGACGAGACGAGACGAGACGGATGGAGAGGTGGTTCAGGGCATGGTTTGCTTCCCAGAGCCCACACGGTGACTTGTGGGATATTTGTAATCCAATTCCAATTCCGGTGCACAGACATACACACACAGTCAAAAATACTCAAACATAAAATTAATAAGTAATTTTAAAAAAAAAGATACAAGGCTAAAGTCAAGTTAAGTAAAAATACAGATAGTCAAACAATTAATTTCCACAATTTAGAACACTAAAACTTCCACACGGAATAGAACAGGTCTCACATTGCAAAGCACAGCATAGGAACTAGTGTTGTTAGGCGCACGCCTTTAATCCCAGCAGAGGCAGGCAGATTTCTGAGTTCGAGGCCAGCCTGCTCTACAAAGTGAGTTCCAGGACAGCCAGGGCTATACAGAGAAACCCTGTCTCGAAAAACAAAAACAAAAAAACAAAAAAGTTAAAGAGATGGCTCAACAGTTAAGGGCTCTTGCTCACAACTAACTGTAAGGTAAGATCTAAAGGACCCAACCCTCATCTTCTGACCTCCTTGGGAACCAGGCACACAAGTGATTCACAAACACACATACAAGGAAAGCAGTCATACATAAAAAATACACTTTTTAATCTAAAGGGGGAGGGTAAGCTCAGTGTGGTGGTGGGCACCTTTAGTCCTCGCACCTGAGGAACAAAGGAGGTGAGTCTGCTGCCTGGTCCACAGAGTCGGTTCTAGGCTAGCCAGGATTGCAGAGACCCTGACACAAAAAATAAGCAAACAGAATAAAAGGGGCAGTAGAGATTTCTCAGTGGCTAAGACTACTTGCTGTTCTTCCAAATGAATAGAATTTGATTCCCTTGCTGGCACTGACTTGGGGTGAGGAATTTAACCAAGTAACTTAACAAAATAAAATTAAAAGGCCCAGGCATGGTAGCTCACACCTTTAAACTTAGCATTTGGAAGGGGAGGATCTGTGAGTCTGAGGCCAGCCTACTCTAAAAACTGTATGTGTGTATAAAGGTATACATATGTATGGAGACCAGAGGACAACACTGGATGTCCTTTCTCAGGTACTATTCACCTGTTTTTGTGTGTGACAGAGACAAGGTCTCTCAGTGACCTGGAACTCACCAAGTAGGATGGGCTGTGTGCCTGATAGTTCAGTAAATTCCAGGAACCTCCAAAGCACTGGGATTCTAAGTGATACTACTACACATGGCCTAACCACCTAAACTATCCCTCCAGTGCCTATAGTTTTCTTCTTTTTAAAAAAAAATTTTAAAATTTTTACATACTTTATATGTATGTTTTGCCTGAATGTATGTGTATATGCATGACTGGTGCCTGTAAAAGTCAGAGGAGTCAGGTCCCCCTCCAACTGGAGATACCGGTGGTCATGAGGCAACTTGTTGGGAATCAAACACAGGTCATATGCAAGAACAAGTGCTCTTAACTGATGCACCGTCTATCCAACACCAGTTTTAGTTTGTTTTGTTTTTCTTTTTCTCTTTGTTTCTTTCTTTGTATATTTTTGGCTTTTGAGGTAGTTTCTCTGTGTGTCTTGGAACTTGCTCTATAGACCACACTAGCCTCAGACTCAGAGCTCTGTCCACTTCTTCCTCCCAAGGGCTGAGATTAAAGGTGTGTGCCCTACCACACTGCTTGTTTTTTAATCCTTAATTCAAAACTCTACTTACAAGACTATTGGAATGGCTCACAGGGTAAAGGCACTTGTAGCCAAGCCTGATCATTTCAATGATCCTCCAGATCAGCATGATAGAGAGAACCAATTCCTTAAAATTGTCCTCTGGTCTCCACATGCAAATACACTACGATATACACCCATACAGCCATACCTTTGCACAAATCAGTACTTTTTTTTAAGTACAATTTATCATGGGCAAACAGAAAATAATCCTGTTCTTAAAAGATGAGCAGAGTTCTATGAAAAATAAGAGCAGAAATCACAAAATAAAAAAGGCAGCACATGGCTGGAGAGATAGCTCAGGGGTTAAGAGCACCAAGTGCTGCTCCAGAAGTCCTGAGTTCAAATCCCCACAACTACATGGTGGCTCACAACATAATCTATAATGACATCTGATGATCTCTTCTGTCATGCAGGCGTGTGTGCAAATAAAAATGTCCATATACACATCAATGCACAAGCTTTTTTAAAAAAGACAGCACAACAGTGAAAAGGTAAAGCCAGGGGGAACGTGACCAAAAAGGAACTGAAAGAAAAGAAATGACAACTGTTTACTACTTGGGGAAGAAGCACACAGCAGGACTCTGCTTCTCTCCTGCTTTTCTCTATTGGCCGTACTCTGTTTTTTCATGGTCTATTGATTGATTAAAATTTCTGAATCTTAACTGTTTTCAACCTGGACTTCTTTTAGCACCTTTGTATATTGGATTTTATAATTGTCTTTTCTTTACAGGAACCAGGAAGATGATTATGGGATTTTGCACAATAGCAGAGCATTTGGCTAGCAAATACAAGTCCCTGGGTTTTTCCATCATGGGTAGGGGGTGAGAGTAGGGGTGAAGGTGGGGAGTAGGGAGGTAAGGGTAATAAGAAAAGGATGTGAAATCTACAAAGTTATAAAAGGAGCAAAAATCCTGGAGTAGCCAAGAGTACTAGTTAGCTAACAACTCTCTATGCTGCTCAGGTGGCTAGCATTCAGAGAATTTATGAAGTAGTAGAAGGAAAACAGTGTTTCCTACAGTATTCTGTGGGAACATATCAAAGAAGAGGCTATCAAGATGACCACTCAATGGATATATCTTTATATATTAACAACACAGTCCCACAATTATCCCCATCCCCACTTTTGGGTTCTGGAAGTTGAACCCAGGTTATATACAGGCTAAGCACATTACGTACCACATACTAATATACTCATTTCCCACATTCCATTAAAAAAACAGGTCTTATGCTTACCCGACAGAGAACTTGCCAGGCTTCCTCTCCGTAACTTACAGTCATCCTGACTGAGTTGTCGCTGGAGTTTAACTTTTCCAGTAGGTGCAAATATGTCAGGATTACTAAGCTTCCTGAAGAGCAGAGGACTAAGTCCCGTAACCATATCCTTCAATGAAAAAAGTGAAACATAAATCTTTAGTAAATTTTCTAACGAACTTTATATTAAACATCTATACAACAGTCATTGCAATTAAAAAGTATAAGAGCTAGATACAGAGATAACTCATTAGTTAACATTAGCTGCAATGCCAGAAAACCACAGTTCAATTCCCAGCATCTAAATGGCAGCTCATAACATCTGTTAACAGCAGTCCCAGAGGATCCAATGCCCTTTTCTGGTCTCCACAGGAACTGCATACACTTGACATACACGCAAGCAAAATACCCATAACATATAAAATAAACATTAAAATAAATTTTTAAAGTATCAACTTTTTAAAAAATATTTATTGTTATTGGAGGGAGTAAGCAAATGCGCAGTACGAGTGTAGAGGTCAGAAGACAGCTCTCAGGAATCCACTCTCTTCTCACTATACGGATTGACAGCAGGTACCTTTACCTGCAGACCCCTCTTACTGACCCAAAAGTACTACAGTAAACACTGATATACAAATACTCCTGATAGTTTAGTGTTTGTGTAAACACCCAAACGTAATATACCTGGATCAGAAACACATTTCTTAAATACTGCTTAGTATGCTATTAAAGGACATAAAATATTAACCATGAAATGCCAAAGGAAAAATGAAAGAATCAGCCCATAAGACAACTTAGGACATTTTGATATAATACTTACTCATAATGAGTGTAATTCTAACTGTTTACCTAATTTACTTTGCTTTTTATTCTCTCTCCCCTCTTCTCTCCTCTCCTCCCCTCTCCTCTCTCCTCTCTCCTTCTCTCTCTCTCAACATCACCTCTATCACATGAGAACACAACAAGAAGTGTCCTCACAAGACTCCAAATCTGCCAACACTGCGAGCTCAGACCTCCCGGCCTCAGCCTTGAGAATAGCTGTTTTAAGGTATTCTGTGGTAACAACCCAAATACATGAAGACAGAAGGTTTGGGACTATGCAGTGATGTCTCGGCAGTAAGGACAAGTTACTGCTCTTGCAGAGGACTCAGGTTCAGTTCCCAATACTCACATGATGTCCCCCACAGTCACCCCAGTGAGTATGAGGTCAAAGGACAACTTGGAAGAGTCGGTTCTTATCTTCCACCATGTGAACCCCAGGAATCAAAACCAGGCCATTAGGCTTGGCGACAAATGCCTTTATCCTCCAACAAATGCCTTTATCCTCCGAGCTAGTTCAAGCACAGCATCTAGTTTTAAAATAAACCACTCTAGTTGTCTTGTTTTCTGAGCATTCAGCTTATTTCTGTTTTCTTTCAGAACTTCTGTTTGTTAATTTGCTAGTCTTTGACTTCTCCTGCTGCTCCAGTATCTACTTTTGTATTTTCCTGTGACTTCTGCTTACTATAATCTTTCTTAGTTTAGATTTTGAGTGCCTAATCATAAAGATGCTAATGAGACATTTTCCTCTTCATCCCAGCAGGGTGAAAGTAACAAGGCGAACACCTCCATAAGGTATAATTGCCTCCCCTCAAAAACAAACAAAACATCCTCCACTGTTCAAGGGATGGAAGGAACTTTTTTGGCTCAATCAGAAAAATGCACATAAAGGGTGTCTTGAGCCTCCTCATATTACTAGAAGTGTACAGGACAAGCCCAAGACTCAGTGGTAGAAGGCAACCCTAAGGTCAAGAAATGAGAGAGCTATTCAAAAAGGCAGTACATAAATACCATCTCATGGAGTCTTGAGTCAGTATAGAAAAATCAACTTTTCTAAGAATAAAACAGAAGAGGAAATTATTTTTAAAAATTGGCAGTTGGTACTCCAGTTAATTTTGATATATAACTATTAATTCAAGCTGCAAATATTTGCAAAATTGGAAACAAACCTACGTAAAGATATTCTGGCTACAGATTTCCCTTAGTGGGAAATATTCCTGAATTGGGTTTTGTAGGGTTTTTATTCCTGCTGCTATTTTGCTATCATGCATAGGCAATCTATTTTAATTCAAAAGCATCTTTAAAAAATCATGAAATTGGTAATTTATAAAAACATTAATATAAGAGGTTTGTTTGGTTAGGTTTGGTTTAGTTTTTATTTTTATATTCTATGCATTGGTGTTTTTCTGCATGTATGTATGTGTGTATGTATGTATGTGTGTGTGTATGTATGTATGTGTGTGTGTGTATGTATGTATGTGTGTGTGTGTATGTATGTATGTGTGTGTGTGTGTATGTATGTATGTATATATGTGTAAGAGTGCTGGATTCCCTGGAACTGGAGTTACAAACAGTTGTAAGCTAGAAGAGCAGCCAGTGTTCTTAACTATCAAGTCATCTCTCATGTCCCATTTTCAACTCTCCAGCCCCAAGTGTTTTTATAATTCAATCTAGGTTAATCTAGATGTTTTTTTAAAAATACCTTTAAAAGCCTTGCCAGGTATGGTGGTGCATACCAGAGCACTCAGAGCACTCAGAGAGCAGAGGCAATCAAGTCTCTGAGTTCAAGGCCTTCCAGGTCTTCAGACAAAACAAAAAGAAGAGGAGGAGGAAGAGAAGGAAGCACAGCAAGAAGGTTATACATAACTAATTCTCAGGCATCTAACTTTTCCTAGTCTCCTATTCCAATCTACCTTTCTCTAACCTTCCTCCTTTGTCTCTACACAGAACAAAACTACGTATCAAACACTGTTAAGACCTGAGGATATTAAAAATTTCCACATGTAAGAGCATCTCTTTCCAAGTAACTCTATACCTGGGACAGACTCAAGCCAGTATAGCAAGCTATATACAGTTTTTATCTCACTTTTACTGGCTCTTTCTCAGATCTCAGAAAGAGATAAAAATTTCTACTTTGTTTTTACCGAATACACTGATTTAATGTAATCGTGTGACATATTTCATGATCACTGTTTTCATGTATTTGAAGTTTTGGGTTTTTTTAATTCATCACTATGCGTCTAAAGTAGCATGAACACTGGCTGCCCTTCTAGAGGTCATGAGTTCAATTCCCAGCAACCACATGGTGGCTCACAATCATCTATAGTAAAATATTAGGCCCTCTTCTGGCATGCAGGTGTACATGCAGACACCCATACATTAAATAAAAAACTCTTAAAAAAAAAAAAAAGTAGCATGGGCAGAGACTAGAAAGATAAGTCAACAGTAGAGTGCTTGTCTAGATGGCTCAGCATGTAAAAATACTGGCTGCTCTTCCAGAGAACCTGGGTTAAATCCCAGGAACACACATGGTGACTTACAACCATCAGTAACTCCAGTTCCAGGATAAGAGATGCCCTCTTCTGACCTCTGTGAGCACCAGGCACACACATGGTGCACAGACAAAAACACCCATTTATTTATTTATTTATTTATTTATTTATTTATTTATACTACCTCTTTAGAAAAACAAAGCTTGAGATGCCCTCTTCTGACCTCTGTGAGCACCAGGCACACACATGGTGCACAGACAAAAACACCTATTTATTTATTTATTTATTTATTTATTTATTTATTTATACTACTACTACCTCTTTAGAAAAACAAAGCTTGTTATTGCTTACTCAGCAACTTTCCAAAAGGTTTACAAAAGACATTATGTGGACAAAGTATTTCCAATGTCTTTCATATTTATCAGTAAATGTAACTTTAAAATATTTTAAAATGTTAAGCTGCTAAAAGATAAAATGCTAACTTGAAATTAAGTCTATCAAAACTATCCTTAGAGGGCTGGAGAGATGGCTCAGCAGTTAAGAGCACTGACTACTCTTCCAGAGGTCCTGAGTTCAATTCCCAGCAACCAATGGTGGCTAACAACCATCTGTAATGAGATCTGATTCCCTCTTCTGGTGTGCATGAAGACAGAACACTCATATACATAAAATAAACAAATCTTAAAAAAAAAACTATCCTTAAAAATAAGGAAAAATGGAAACATTCTTAGATAAACAAAAACTGGAGTCCACTACCATTGCACTTACCCTGTAAAAAATGCTAAGTTAGTTATTCATGTTAAAATTATTTTTCTTTTCTTTTCTTTTCTTTTCTTTTCTTATTTTTACTCTTCAAGACTGGGTTTCTCTGTGTACCCTTAGCTGCCCTGGAATTTGCTCTGTATAACAGGCTGGCCTTGAACCCAGAGATCACCTGCCTCTGCCTCCCGAGTGCGGCTGCCACGCCTAGATCCTCATGTTAAAATGAAAAGACAGTAAACAGAAACTTGGCATTCCATTAAAAATAAATAGACAAACAAAACTCAATAAAGACAACTTACACAGGTAAATATGAAAACTACTATTTCTGTATTTCTGGTTTATAATCCTCTCTCTCTCTCTTGACTTTGTTTTATTTTATGAGACAAGGCTTCTTATTATTGCCCACACTGACCTTAAACTTACTATTTTCCTGCCTCCACCCCAGCTGGAACTACAGGTACTTACCCTACAGCTATGGCCCCAAACAACTTTTTTTTAATCTACAGGATTTAAAGGGCAAAAGCATCTCAAAATTAAAATTTTATATTATTTATACAACCTATAAAAATGTAATTTAAAAAACCCTATATACATGGATAAAGGAGTTATATAAAAATACAAGTTTTGGAGCCAGGCATGGTGGGATGTGCCATAAACCCCTAGCAGGCCAGAGTTCAGGGATAGCCAGGGCTATTACACAGAGAAACCCTGTCTCAAAAAGCCAAAAGAGTAAAGAAATAAAGAAATAGTAGCTGCATAGGGGTGATGCACACCTTTAATCCTAGCATTGGGGAGTTAGAGGCAGGTGGATCTCTGGGTTTGAGGACAGCCTGGTGCACAGCAAGCTCTAAGACAACCAGGGCTGTTACACAGAAAAACCTAATCTAGGGGGGAAAAGAAGAGGAGGAAGGGGAGGAGAAAGAAGAAGAAGAGAAAGAGAAGGAGAAGGAGGAAGAGGAAGAAGGAATAAGAAAAAGAAGAGGAAGAGGGAAGAAAGAGAAGGAGGAAAAAAAGAAAAGTTTTACATACAAATAAAGTTAAATTAATAAAACTCAACTTAGTAAAAAATTTAAGGGTTGGAGTATATAGGTCAGTGGTAGAATATTTTTGCCTAGCATATCTAAGACAATGGGTTTGATCCCCAGCACAGTAAAAAATAAAAAACATAAATATAAATAAATAAATTTAGGTCATATATATAATCTTCATAGTGACCAAAGATAGTATCTAAAAAAAAAAAAATCACATACAAAAGGAAATGAGAAAATACATAATCAAATAGTTCTCTATCAATCAATCAACCAACCAACAGGGTACTAAGGACATAGCTCAACTGATAAAATGCTTACCTAGCATGCACAAATCCCTGTATTCTATCCCCAACAATTCATAAACAGGGAGCAGTGGTAGCACACACCTGTAATCTTAGTATTAGAGAAAAGCAGAATTAGAAGTTCAAGGTTATCTTCAGTTACAAAGCCCATCTATCCTTTCCAAAAAACGGCAGGGAGGAGCTAGAGAATGATGGTGCAGTGATTAAGAGCTCTAGCTCATCTTCTAGATGAACTAGGTTCAAATGGATCAACCATTTGGCAACTCACAACTGCTCCAGAAGTATTCAATGCCCTTCTGTAGCCACTGTATGAATGTGGTACACATACATACATGCAGGTAAAACATCCCTACATATAAAATAAAAACAAATAAAACCTCAAATATATATTTTTTAATTAACAGGTCACAAAAAAAACAGAAAAAAAATGTAATGTGCCGGGCAGTGGCGGCGCACGCCTTTAATCCCAGCACTTGGGAAGCAGAGGCAGGTGGATTTCTGAGTTTGAAGCCAGCCTGGTCTAGAGAGTGAGTCCCAGGAAAGCCAGGGCTACACAGAGAAACCCTGTCTGGAAGAAAAAGAAAATGTCATAAGGCAGGGCATAACATGATAAACCTTTAATGCAGTACTCAGGAAGCAGAAGCAGACAGGTCTCTGAGAGTTTCAGGTTAGGCTAGTCTACAGTGTGTTCCAAGCCTGTCAGGGCTACAATGTGAGATCCTGTCTCAAAAAACCAAAAACCAAAAAACAACCCAGCTTTTAAATACACTTGGTAAAATAATACGTCTATGTGCAATTACAAATATTCTTAAAACAAGTAAAAATGTTAAGCCCTTAGCAAAGAAATTAAAAATAAAAATATCTTTTAAAAGCCAAAAGGAACCAGGTATAGTGGCATATGCCTTTAATCCCAGCAGGCAGGAGGCAGAGGTAGACAGTGGGTTTGAGGCCAGCCTGGTCTACATAGTGCAGAGGTTCTCAACCTTCCTAATGCAGCTAGCTCTTCATGTTGTGGTCACCCTCAGCCATAAAATTATTTTAGTTGCTACTTTATATGTTATGTTGCTGTTATAAATTGTAGTGTGAATATCTGTGTTTTCTGTTGGTCTTTGGCAACAGCTGTGAATGGGTCCTTCAACCACAGGTGAGAACCTCTGACACAGTAACTTCCTAGACAGCCAAAGCAGCATGAGCCCATGGAGGATGAAGGGATAGAGACTTTTAGAACTTGATAAAAGAAAAGAAACTGAATTAGAACACAGAATAGAAACCAAACAAATAAAAAGCCAGGCTCCAAAATTACAAACACAACATTAGTTAGGTAGGAAGGGACAGGAACAGAGACAGGTGGATCCATGAGGTTCACTGGCCATCTTCTCCGTCAAATCAAGCTTAGGGTTCAGTGAGTGACCCTGTCTCAAAAAATAAAGGTCAAGACTGATAAGAGGCAGCTAACATCTATCTCTGACCTCACAATACACCTACACCAACCAGTACATACACCACGCACAAACACAACACAACAAATATATTCCCAAATGAAAATTTTAAATATTTATGATATAAAACATAAATCAGAACTATAAAATTCATAAATGGAAAAAGAAAGCTCAAGAAAAACTTATAGAGAAAAGTGCAATCTAAGAAATTAAGTAATATAAAAAAATTAATAAAACAGACAAAGCCTTATGAGATTTTTTTTTCCTATCTATTGGGGAACTTCTAATGGTTTTTTTTTTTAACATTTAAAGTTATGTGGTTAAATTCACTCTTTTTCTCACAGCATTAATACTGTGGTAAGCATAATATTTTTATAAACTATTGAGTAATTTCATACAATGCACCCTGATCACACTTGCTTTACAATCCTCCAAGGTCCACCAACCTACCCTACCCTTGAGCCCTCCCTGACAAAAAAACAAAACACCAGGTCCAATGTGTGTTGCCCGGATACTCATTAGAGCATGGTCAAACTCCCAGTGGCCAGCCCCTTAAAGATAAATGAGTCCTTTCCCACCCCCACTCCCACCCCAATTAGAAGCCACCAACTGTGGAGAGCTATACCTCAGCATTTTAATCACAATTTTTATAGACTTTCTTCAATAGCTTCCTGTCTGGACTGTTTCTTTAAGGGGACAAAAAGAGGATTGTCACAGAAGCCTACAATGTCTCTCAGTTATAAGCCTGCAACTGTCGATGCCACTTCAAAAGAAGCTTCCTTGCCCATACAGCCTGTGGCAGCACAGATCATGGACTTCCCACATGGTTTCTGGTAGCAGTATGGACCACAGCCATCAAGATGGCTTCAGGCAGAAGCACAGGATCACAGACATCTACATGACCTCAGGTGGCAGCACTCAAAACAGAAATCAACATGGTTTCTGTGAAAGCCCTGATCATAGACATCAACGTGGTCTCAGGCAGCAGTATTGACCACAAACATCAACATGACCCAGGCAGCAGCATGGACCAAGGACAGCAGCATGGAGATCTTTTGAGGAGAGGAGGCGTAATCCAGAAAATGAACCATCATTCTTCAGCTCAGATTCCTTGTTACTCAGAGCCAAGGTAACTGTGTGGATGGGCAGCGAGTACAGGGGCAAAACCTGTTCGAGCTCCAAGCTGCTGTACACCACTCTGCCCTACTTGGCAATAACATGCTCCTTGGTCCACTGGCTACACTCCCATACCTGTCACCTCTCTCTGCCACAGTACCTGTGCCGCTCCCCAACCAACACTCCATCATCTTCCCATCTCTATCGCACCTTCACTTACTGAAGTGGCACTGCAAACTGCTGGATATCACACATTATAGTTTTTTGCCCAAGCAGCTTTACATGCAAATGCTTATTGCTATGAGTCACTGGTCTGCTTCAAGATTTCTAAAGTAGCATTAAATTCTGGACTATCACTGAGACTCATCTTAGATATCCTGTTGTTGCCCAAAGTCAGGGTAATCTTGCAACAGGGCAATGCATTAAGGGGAAGGAGGCCACTACATACCTCCCTGCTCTCGGCATCAACCACTACAGTGGCTCCCTGGGCAAGACCACTGTGCTTGCATCCTATGAGCTATGCTGTGGGCCCTCACTCGTCAAACCCCAGCAGGACTGGACTAGCAGGCAAGTAAGCAACCAGGCAGCAACAGCAGTGGCCAGTGGTAGAGCAGGTCTCTCAGCAGGCAAGGACCACCAACTCTACTCCACCAGTGACATGCTCTTTTGTCCCCAGTAGCAGTCCATGTTCCTATCACCCATACCAGTCACCCACACAGCTGCTGCTATATCTCTAGTTCTGCTTCTCTCTGCCATCTTTTTCTCCATGAAGCCACTTTTTTCTTTTTATTTGTTTTTGGTGAGTTTCATATCATGCACTCTTATATCATCTCCCCATCCACTCATATCGGCCTTTCACTCTTGCAACCTCTCCCATAAAATAAAAAATACACACAAACAACAACAAAAACACAGAAAATCACCTCATCATGGAAGCTGTAGTAAGTCACGTGTCCCACAATATATTCCCCCTGTCCACACATGGGGGCAGGAAGGCACGTTTAAAAGCATCTTCCTATAAGACCTTTTCTCACTTGTTCTGAAGATACTACACTCTGCAGGCTCATCCTCTACTGATGCATCTCCCCTTCCAAGCCTCTGTGAGTCTCTTCAGGCTCCTCAGAGCAGCTCAGAGTGACCATCGTTTTCTTATTTAATTCACTCTTTTAAGATTTGTTGTTGTGTTGTTGTTGTTGTTCTTTCAAGACAGGGTTTTGCCTATACATATGTATGTATGCCACATGCATACCTAGTGTCCCCTAATGTCAAAGAAAAGCATTGTATCCCCTGGAATAAAAGTTAGAGGTTGTTATAATCCATCATGTGGATACTGGGAATTGAACCCAGTTCCTGGGAAAGAGGAGCTAGTGTTCTTTTTTTTTTGTTTTTTTTTTTGTTGTTGTTGTTGTTTTTTTGTTTTTTTGTTTTTTCGAGACAGGGTTTCTCTGTATAGCCCTGGCTGTCCTGGAACTCACTCTGTAGACCAGGCTGGCCTCGAACTCAGAAATCCGCCTGCCTCTGCCTCCCGAGTGCTGGGATTAAAGGCGTGCGCCACCACGCCCGGCTGAGCTAGTGTTCTTAACAATGGTGCTGGGCTGGTGAGATGGCTCAGTGGGTAAGAGCACCCGACTGCTCTTCTGAAGGTCCAGAGTTCAAATCCCAGCAACCACATGGTGGCTCACAACCATCCGTAACGAGATCTGGCGCCCTCTTCTGGAGTGTCTGAAGACAGCTACAGTGTACTTACATATAATAAATAAATAAATAAATCTTAAAAAAAAAAAAAAAAAAAAAAAAAAAAAAAACAATGGTGCTGTCACTCCAAACCTTCCTAACCACTGAGCTATCTCTTCAGCCCTAAGACAGTCATTTTTATTTCAAATTCAAACCTATTACACTACAAAGAATTCAAATCTAACTTCAAAGCCTGCTTTTCTCCATACTGTTTCTAAATGATATAAAGAATTGTACGCAAGCAATAGAAAAAAAGCAAAATGTTTTTAAAAACCCTGGGATGCAGCATGTTAAGAACCTCTACTGCTCTTGCAGAGGACTCAAGCTCCACTCCCAGCACCTATGCTGTATGGTCTACAACTGTCCATACTTCAGCCCAAGGGGGATCCAATGCCTCTTCATGTGAGCCTGTACTCACATACACATACCCCTACACAGACATGCACACATTATAAAAATAAAAATAAAACACTAAATGGTGTTTAAACTCAGAAAGTAAATAAATAAAAAGTAATAACCTGATAGGAGTTGACAAGGACATAAGGAATCATTATTGACAACATACAAATTGGAAACCAGGCATAGTATTTCACACCTTTGATCACAGGGGCCAGAGAAAAAGGTGGATCTCTGGGAGCTCAAGGCCAACCTGGCCTACATATTCCACTCTAGGGCAGCCAGGACTGTCTCAAAATAAATGAATACATATAAATATGAACACACACATATTTGGTATAATCACATAAAAAACAATTTGAAAATAGCACCCAAGAAGAGAAACTCTAGAACATGTGCAAAAAAGATAGATGAGTTTAAGATTATTTACTGTAGCACTTTAACAAAAAGGATGGAAATAACCTAAGGAATAAATTGACATTTATTCACAATATACCCAGACAAGGTGGCACATCTCTTTAGTCCCAGCACTTGACAGACAGATCTCTCTGTGTGTTAGAGCCTGATCTAAAAGAGAATTCTAGGTTAGGTTAACCAGGGGTATATAGACGGTCTCAAAAAAAAAAAAGGAAAAAAGTATGAATGATGAATGAATAAATCAACGTACCACTATAGAGTAAACAAACTGATTTGAATATAGCAACATAGATTAAGACTGGCAAACCAAAGCCTACCCATCTGCCAGACCCAGCTAGGAAGGTAGAAGGATTTTTCTATGTTTTTTTTAAAGATTTATCTATTTATTTTATTTATATGAGTACAGATACATGAGAGGGCATCAGGTCCCATTATAGATTATTGTGAGCCACCATGTGGATGCTGGGAATTGAATTTGGGACCTCTGGAAGAGCAGTCAGCACTCTTAACAGCTAATTCATCTCTCCAGCCCTATTTTTTATGTTTTAAAGGTAGAAAAGCAAATACTTCATGAAATATTATCAATATGAAAATATTACAAATTACATGAAATTCCAGCTTCAACTTCAGGGTCACTTTGTAACTTACTAGATTATTAAACTTTTTTTTTTTTTTTTGGAGACAGGTCCTCATGCTTTCCCAGGCTGGCCTCAAACTCTCTATATAGCTAAGAACAACTTTGTCTGTCTCTGTCTCATGATTATAATACAGCATCACATCTGTTATGCAGTGCTGTGTATTAAGCCCAGGGCTTCATATATGCTAGGCACACTGGGCTGCATCCTACCTCCTAAGGTAATTCATCTGCATGGCTACTATCACAATCTAACAACAGATTATAATCAAAGCCTCTGAGTGTAGGGTAGTCAAAGATCTAATGTACCAAAAGCAAAGGGAAAGAAGGTTTTTCAGATTTTCTATCAGGTGTGGGGAACAAGGCCTTTTCTAAAATCCAAAATGGTGGTGACACAAAACTCTGTGGGCTCTGAAAGGAATAAAAGGAAACTAAAATTCTACCGACTACACCGAGGTTAGAGGTCCACAGCAGAGAGTAGCTACAAGTTGATAAAATATGATTCCCTTCCTAAGCATCTATATAATGTCCTCAGCCTTCTAGCAGTTGGCTAGAGGCCTGTAACTGATTTTAGAAGTAAAATACAAGTGAAAATGATTATGCTGGCCCATCATCCTCAGGCGACCTTGCAAGAACCAAGATAGAGAATGGAAAAGTGTGTATCAGTCTAGGTCATTCTGAATGTATCTATTACAGCAACCAGTGTTCCTTAACTAATATAAAGACCAAAGTCTGAGCTAGAATAACAATGTCTCTTTCTTTGACTAGTCAAAGGCAGAAACTAAATATCCCAGGGTTACCTGAACCAAAAAAAAAAAAAAAAAAAAAAAAAACAACACATTAACATCCCTTTAAAATAACTTTAAAAACTATTGCCAAGCCAGGCGGTGGTGGTGCACACCTTTAATCCCAATACTTGGGAGGCAGAGGCAGGCGGATTTCTGAGTTCAAGGCCAGCCTGATCTACAGAGTGAGTTCCAGGACAGCCAGGGACTACTACACAGAGAAACCCTGTCTCGAAAAACAAAACAAAACAAACTATTGCCAACTATATCCAAATGTTCTGCTTCATAAATCATTCCTAAGTACCTAACAGAAAGCCTAACAATACTAGAAAGTAGCTCTACTTTGGTGAATTAAGTATTAAAGGATTTTGAAATAGCTCAACTTCTCCCACAGTGAGCACTCCTAATACTATAGTTGTCATAGCATACCTCAGAATTTAGAAATCAAGGCCTCTAAAGTTTAAATCTTAATTACATTCTCAAGTCAGTGGAGATACATGTATCCCATTCTAAGACAGGTTCCTTATAAGGAAAGCTGGTGGAGGCCGGAGAAAACTTTCAAGAGTTGGGTCTCTTCTTCCATCTTTTTCGTTTTAAAGGAAGGGGTCTCTCTTGCTCTTTCTGCTGTGCTTCATGCTTCAAGCTAGATAGCCCATGAGCTTCTGGTTGATTCTCCTATTCCCACCACCATCTTGCTCACTGAAGAGCTAGAATTGCAGATATACTTTTAACATTGGCTCCAGGTATCTAACTCTGGTCACCAGGCTTGCACAACAACTGCCTACCTAACAGCCCAGCATGACTCTTATTTCATTCACTGCACTGTCAGTCATGAAGAATTTATTACCTTTTGTAAAGAAAATAGAATTCAAAATGCATAGAGAGCTGGAAGTCAGAAAAAGACACAAATTACTACCCTTAAGGAGCAAATGTTCTAATATGGAAGAAAACCAGTAAGTACCCAAAAATGTGGCCATACTATCAATAGAAGATAAGAATACAATGAGAAAAGGAAGTGACCATGAGAGTTATTTTGGAACAGATAGTCAAGAAAGGTTTCTTTAAGAGTATTATCTCAAATTGTGTTCGCAGCCTTTGCCGCTCTCCAATGCCAGTGCCACCTCTTGCTTGCTGAGCTCCAGCCGAAGGAGAAGGGGGGTAAGTAAGGAGGTGTCCATACCATGGCTCGTACAAAGCAGACTGCCCGCAAATCCACCGGTGGTAAAGCACCCAAGAAACAACTGACTACAAAAGCTGCTCAAAAGAGTGCGCCCTCTACTGGAGGGGGTGAAGAAACCTCATCGTTACAGGCCTGGTACTGTGGCCTCAGTGAAATCAGATGCTATCAGAAGGCCACCGAGCTTCTGATTCCCAAGTTCCCTTTTCAGTGTCTGGTAAGAGAAATTGCTCAGGACTTCAAAACAGATCTGCGCTTCCAGAGTGCAGCTATTGGTGCTTTGCAGGAGGCAAGTGAGGCCTATCTGGTTGGCCTTTTTGAAGATACCAAACTGTGTGCTATCCATGCCAAACCTGTAACAATTATGCCAAAAGATATCCAGCTAGCAAGCCGCATACGCGGAGAACGTGCTTAAGAGTCAATTATGAGGGGAAACATTTCATTCTTTAAAAAAAAATTTTCCTCTTCTTCCTGTAATCAGTAGTTCTGAATATTAGATATTTTTTCAATGGGTCAAAGGGACCTAAGTATATGATTGCGAGTGGAAACAGAGGGGACAGAATCAGGTATTGGCAGTTTCTCCATGTTTATTTGTGTGTGAATTTTTAATATAAATGCAAGATGTAAAGCGTTAATGCAAGCAAAATGTTTTGGTGAACACATTTCAACAGTTCAACTTTATAACAATTATAAATAAACCTGTTAAAATTTTCTGGACAATAACAGCATTTGGATTTTTTTTAAATAAGTAATTTCTTATTGACGGCAACTAAATGGTGTTCGTAGCATTTTTATCACACAGTAGATTCCACCCATTCACTATACTTTTCTAACTGAGTTGCCCTACATACAAGTACATGTTTTTAATGTTGTCTGTCCTCTGTGCTGTTCCTGTAAGTTTGCTATTAAAATACATTAAACTATTAAAAAAAAAGTATTATCTCACCAGGCAGTGGTGATGCACACCTTTAATCCCAGTACTTGGGAGACAGAAGCAGGTGGATTTCTGAATTTGAGGCCAGTCTGATCTGCAGAATGAGTTCCAGGACAGCCAGGACTGCACAGAGAAAAACAGTCTCAAAAAATAAAATAAAATAAAATAAACAGACAAAACAACAACAAATGAAGCATTATCTCAACAGACATGAACAAAGTAAGAAACCATCTGTACACATCCATCTGGAAAAGGAGATTCCAGATACAGAAGCCATACGGAAAAAATCCCTAAAGCAATAGTAATTTTTTTAAAATGTTCTCAGGTAGACAGAAATGTTTACTATACTTGGGGACCACCAAGGCAGCCATTGTGACTAGAGCTAGTAAACAAGATGAGGAAGTTAGACCAAGGGCAAGATTTCATAAAGTCTTACAGGACAAAGTCAACAGCACTTTGGACTTTGATCTAAATTATGAAGGAAACAACTGTAAAGATTTTTTAGTAAAGTGACAAGCTCATACTTAAGGTTCTACAGAATGATTTTAATCTATGTGTAAAATATCACAAAAGGAAGAGACCACTAAGACTAGAACAGAAGATGAGTTATGAAACTCATAGGAATTTACATGAAAGATCTAATGGGGTAACACTGTAGATTCTGTAGTTCTACCTCCCCCCTCCCCACCAGCCCTTGGCAGGATTTGTCTGTGTATCTTTGGCTGACCCCAAACTCACAAAGATCTACCTTCCTCTCCCCCCTAAGTGCTAGGATTAAAGGCATGGGGGCCACCATTACCCAGTCTGACAGTATAGAGAAATGGTGGAAATGAGTAGGGTGGTTTCCTCAATTTGAATGTAGTACCTAACAGACATGAGGGACTAGATGTAAAATGAAAGGTTAAGAACAGAATCACAGGACCAGCAGCTTGGCTCAGTGGGTAAAGGCACTTGTTACACAGACTGATAATTGAGTTCCATCTTTAGAATCTGCATAGCAGGAGAGCATCAACTCCATCAACTTATTCTGTGACCTTAACTTGTGTTTGGAGGTACAAGCGCACGCGCACACACACACACACACACACACACACACACACACACACACACACACGCACGCACGCACGCACGCACGCACGCACGCACGCACGCACGCACGTACTGTGTGGTGCTTTGAATGAAAAATGGCCTCATTGTTACTTTGGCCGGGCGTGGTGGCACACGCCTTTCTTTAATCCCAGCACTCGGGAGGCAGAGGCAGGCGGATTTCTGAGTTCGAGGCCAGCCTGATCTACAGAGTGAGTTCCAGGACAGCCAAGGCAACACAGAGAAACCCTGTCTCGAAAAACCAAAAAAAAAAGAAAAAGAAAAAGAAAAATGGCCTCCATATTCTCATAGGAAGTAGCACTATTGAGAAATGTGGCCTTGTTTGAGGAAGTGTGTCACTGGGGGTAGGCTTTGGGTTTTCAGAAGCCCAAGCCAGGCCCAATGTCCCTCTCCCTTCATGCTGCCTGCAGATCCCATGTAGAACTCTCAGCTCCTTGACAGCACCACATGCTTCCCTTCATGACAACAATGGACTAAACCTCTGAACTTATAAGCCAGCCCCAATTAAATGTTTTCTAAGAGTTGTCATGGGGACAGTGTCTCTTTACATCAATAAAACCCTAATACACACAGATACACTATAAAGAAGTCTAAAAAAATAAAAAGGAACAAATCAAATCAGTACTTGTTAGGTTTAAAAAGAGATTTGAGACTAAGGCGATCCTCTGTTATTTAATGAGTCCCTGGCCTACCTGAGTTACATAGTGAGACCTTGCATCAACAACAACATTATGGAGAGATGGAAAGAGTTCTTGCTGCTCTTCCAGAAGAATGGAGTTCAGTGCCTAACAGGACAAACTCCACAAGCACCTGAACACTCACATACTCACACAGACACACATAATCAGTGAGATTCCAAGATGTGGTCTGAATAACTTAATGAATATGAATGGTGGTGCTATTTGGTAATATGGAAAGACTAGGAAAGACACAGACTGGGAAGTGAACATAAAAAGTTTAATTTGGGCAAGCTAAAAACATGGCTCAGTGATTAAGAACACTGGCTGCTCTTGCAGAGGACCAGGGTTTGACTCCCAGAACCCAAATTGTAGCACACAAATGTCTGTGACTCAAGTTCCAGGAGATCTAATGCTCTCTTTTGGCCTCTGTGGACATATGACACACAGACATACATAAAGGCAAAACACCCATACACATTGTATTAGTCAGGGCTCTCTAGTGTCCAAGAACTTATGGGCCAGGCAGTGGTGGTCCACACCTTTAATCCCAGCACCTGGGGGGCAGATGTAGGGGTTTGAGGACAGCATGGTCTACAGAGTGAGTTTCAGGACAGCCAGGGCTACACAGAGAAACCCTGTCTCAAAAAACCAAAAAAAGAACTTATGGGTAGTCTCTATATAGTAAGGGAATTTGTTAATGACTTACAATCTATAGGCCAACTCTCCAACAATGGTCAGCAGCAGCTGTAAATGCAAGTCCAAGGATCTAGAAGTTGCTCAGTCCCACAAGGCACAGAGAGAATCTTCCTTCTTCCAATGTTCTCATGTGGATCTCCAGCAGAAGGTGTGGCCCAGATTAAAGGTGTGTGCCACAATGCCTAGATCTGGGACTTGCTTTGTCCCAGATGACCTTGAAGTCAGAGATCTCCTTGCCTTAAGTCTCCTGGGATTCATAGCCACTATGCTTCAAGATCTCCATGCCAAGATTTGGGTCAAAACTTGTATCTCCCAGCCTCAAGATGAGGATCACAGGTGAGCCTTCCAATTCTGAATTGTAGTTCATTCCAGATATAGTCAAGTTGACAACCAGGAATAGCCACTACAATCCACCCCTCATCAACTTGACACAAATAATATCTCATGTCCACATGAAACAATAACAAAGTCATGAATACGCCTCACATGATATAACCATTCCTCGTACAATCGCAAACACATTTGTAAACTTACAATGGGGCAATGTCCCTTGGGAACATTCTTTTAGTATCTCAACTTAAACACCAATTAATGTTAAAGAAATTGGAAGAAAGACAAATGTATTATTAACCAAGTAAAACAGAAGCATTCATATTACTTTATAATCCTCATTTCTGCAACTGATTACATGGTCTTAGCTGGTATTTATTAACTACCTTTCTCTACTACCTAGTCTGTATTTCCTCTACTCTCTGCAAGCACCTCAGCAGGTATTGGCTCGTTCCAGATGGGTCTGCATCCCTTGCCATCCTGCTTGGATTAAGCTGTTGTAGTTTCCCACTGACTTTAATCACAGGACATGGTAGTACTAAGAGATGCCCTAAGGGATCTCCTGCACTCCAGACAATCCTGCCTACCTCCATTGTGGAGAGGTAATCCAATTTCCCCATGGTAATCTGTATCTATCACCCCTCCTAACACTGTTATTCCCTTCTTAGCCTGTTGGTTTAAGGGCATTAGAAGCAAAAATGACTAGGGAAGTCTGAGCTTCCAGTTCAATGGAATGTTTGTTGTGGCTCCTGGTAGGATCATTCCCCCTCTGGAACCAAAACTTCTAAGCCAGCAGAACCTATAGTTGTGGGAACAGGAAGCAAAAATTTTCCTAGAGGGACACTAGGAGTGATAGTGAGTGGAACTATTCCCTTCTCCAGCCCTTGATTCCTGGACCAAGGAAATACCATGATGATGGGTATGGCATTCTGTCAGTCCGTGGATGGTGGTTTTAGCAGAGGCATTACATGCAGGAAAGGCAAATCCATAACCAGAATAAGTATCTACTCCAGTAAGAACAAAATGTTGTCTTGTCCATGGGGGAAGCAGTACAATGTAGTCAACCTGCCACCAGGTTGCTGGCTGGTCACCTCGAGGAATGCCATATCTGGAGCTCAGTGTTAGTCTCTGCTGTTGGCAGATCCGGCATTCAGTAGTAGTTGTAGCCAGGTTGAGTTTAAGTCCATGTTGTTGAGCCCAAACATAACCTCCACCTCAGCCACCATGGCCACTCTGTTCATGTGCCCACTGAGCAATGACAGGGATGGCTGGGGAAAGAAGCTGACTGTCCACTTATCCATGTCCACAGGTCATCTTATCCACTTGATTATTGAACTCCTCCTCAGCTGAAGTTACCTTTTGATGAGCATTTACATGGGACACAAATATCTTCACATCCTTTGCCCATTTGGAGAGATCTATCCACATACTTCTTCCCCAGATATCTTTCTCACCAGTTTACCAATCATGATCTTTCCAAGCCCCTGGCCATCCAGCCAATCCATTGAGTCAGTGAACAATCGTACATCAGGCCATTTCTTCTTCCAAACAAACGTGTGTACTACCCAAAGTTCTGCCCACTGTGAAGATTTTCCTTCACCTGTGTCTTTCAGGGTTGTCCTGGAAAGGGGTTGTAATGCTGCAGCTGTCCACTTCTGGATGGTGCCTGCATAAAGTGATGATGCTGCAGAGCCATCAGTAAACCAAGTCCTAGTCTTCTCTTCTTCAGTCAGCCGATCATAGGGAACACCCCATGAAGCTATAGGAGCATGCTTGGCAGCAGATGGCATTGTAACAGGAATAGAAACCATATTTGAGCAACCTCTGCATGTAACTTGCCGGTGCCTTCAGGACCTGCTCTGGCCCAAGCACATATATACTACTTCCATTTGATAATAGACTGCTGCTGTGCATGTCCTACTTTATAACTTGGAGGGTTTGATAACACCCAGCTCATGATGGGCAGTTCAGGTCACATGGTAACTTGGTGTCCTATTGTCAAACATTCAGTTTCCACTAAGGCCCAATAGCAGACCAAGAGCTGTTTTTCAAAAGAGAGAATAGCTGTCTGCAGATGATGGTAGAGCTTTGCTCCAAAATCCCAAAGGTCTCTTCTGTGATTCACCTACAGGGACCTGCCAGAGGCTCCCAACAGCATCTCTATCTGCCACTGACACCTCAAGTACCATCCAGTGTGCTGAGTCATATGGTCCAAATGGTAGAGCAGCCTACACAGCAGCCTGGACCTGTTGAAGAGCTTCTCCTGTTCCAGGCCCCACACAAAGCTAGCAGCTTCACAAGTCACTTGGTAAATGGGTCTGAGTAGCGCACCCAAGTGAGAAATGTACTGTCTCCAGAATCCTAATAGACCCACTAAACATTGTGTTTTTTTCTTGGCGGTGGGAGGGGCCAGGTGCAATAACTTTTCGTTCACCTTGGAAGGAATATCTCTTTATGGCCCACACCACTAGACTCCTACGAATTTCACAGAGGGAGATGGTCCTTTAATTTTGGTTGGATTTATTTCCCATCCTCTGATACGCATATTTGTTAGCAGTGAGTCCAAAGTGGTTGCTACTGTCTGCTCACTTGGTCCAATCAGCATAATGTCATCAATATAGCGCACCAATGTGATATTTTATGGAAGAGATAAACAATCAAGATCCCTTCTAGTTAAGTTATGACACAGGGCAGGGGAGTTAATATATCCTTGAGGCAAAACTGTGAAGGTATACTTGCCGACTGAAAGCAAGTTGCTTCTGGTGATCTTATGGACAGGTACTGAGAAGAAGGCATTTGCTAGATCAATAGCCGCATACCAGGTGCCAGGAGATGTGTTAATTTGCTGAGGTAACGAAACTACATATGGTACAGCAGCTGCAATTGGAGTTACTACCTGATTTAGTTTTCGATAATCAACTGTCATTCTCCATGATCCATCTGTCTTCTGCACTGGCCAGATAGGAGAGTTAAAGGGAGATGTGGTGGGAACCACTACCCCTGAATCTTTCAAGTCCTTGATGGCGGCAGTAATTTCTGCAGTTCCTCCAGGAATGTGATACTGTTTCTGATTCACTATTTTCTTTGGCAGAGACAACTCTAAAGGCTTCCATTTAGCCTTTCCAACCATAATAGCCCTCACTCCACAGGTCAGAGAACCAATGTGAGAATTCTGCCAATTTCTAAGAATATCTATCCCAATTACACATTCTAGAACTGGGGAAATGACCACAGGATGTGTTCAGGGACCTACTGGACCTACTGTGAGTCTGACATCAGTCAAAACTCCATTAATCACCTGTCTTCCATAAGCCCCTACTTTAACTGGAGGGCCACACTATTTCTTGGGATCTCCTGGAATCAGCGTCAATTCAGAGCCAGTATCCAGCAGACCCCGGAAAGTCTGATTATTTCCTTTCCCCCAGTGCACAGTTACCCTTGTAAAAGGCCACAGGTCCCTCTGGGGAAGAACTGGAGAAAGGCTAACAGTAAAACCTTTAAGTATCTTATCAAGATCCTTCCTCAGGGGAACCTGGCCACTCCTTCATTCAAGGGGTTCTGGATCTGCAAACTGGCTCAAGTCTGGAAATTGATTCATTGGCCGAGATTGCCTTTTGCCAGGATCCAATGTAGCCTTTCTTTCATTTGTTTGAGAATTTTTCTGCTTATACAGATCAAACAGATATGCAGTAGGCTTCCTATCTATTTCATGCCTGGAAACACCATGAATGAGTCTGAATGAGTCACACCATTATAAATTTCACCTCTCCTGTGCTCACCATTATGGGCTATGTCATTATAAACATCGTTTTGTCTACGCTGTCCATTATAATAACTACGATCAACTTGTCTCTGGCGATTCAGTGATGCCACCTGACCCTTGCTACCTCAGAGCCCAATTAAACCCATTGCACTTAATTCATCTAACTGAGTAGCAGCATCTCCAACCCTAAGGTCTGGCACAAGGAAAAGGGCAAGAACAAAACTCTTCAAATGTGTCGGGGCCCCTCTCACCAGTTTGCGTCTTATAGGACTCATAAAGGGCATATCTTCTGGGCCTTCCCATTGTGGAGGATTAGGTTTTACACAATGTGTCCACTTTAGCATTGCAATTTCCCTGAGTCTTAAAATCTGTTCATCAACACTAAAACAAAGGAAAATCAGGCATCTCCCACTCCTTTTCAGTAGGTCATAAACACTTCAGCCAACCATTCAAATTTACTTCTGATACCTTTAACTGTGTGAACTTCCATACTAAACCTAGAATCTCCCCTCAAAGGGCCCATGTCAGTAAACTCAGCCTGATCTAGTTTTATGTTCCTTCCACCATTATCCCACACCCTTAAAAAATCCATTCCCACAAATATTCCTCAAACTTCTGCTTGAATGAATTAGCAAACTCATTACGCTTCCTCGTAGTGTGTCGCATTTCCTCATGGACTACAGGGGAGTTGGGAAGGAAAGGGGGAAAAAGAAGACTCCACAAAGTAGCAAAGACTGATATGTGTCATCACACCTAGTCAAGTTTTTATTTACTATAATTATGCAAATGTATGATACAATACATTGTTTCAATAAATGGCCATGGTGTGTAATAATCAAATTAAGGCAATTAATAAAGCCATCACCCGAAACAATTATAGTGAAACATAAACTTCGTATTTTTAAATATGCAATATACAACTGCACCTTTGTTCATACTGACCAATCTCTTCCTATCTCTCCATCTTCATCACTATTTTCTATTTCCATAAGACTGGCATGTGAGACCACACAGTACTTTCTGTGCCATATGTCCTCTGGATTTATCCATTATGAATTATAAGCTTCCATCTTTTCATAGCTTAATTTTGTATGTGTGTGTGTACACATATCACATTTTAACTAACAGTTGATTCTCTATCTTCTCTAAGTACAGCCATCATAAACCTGGGTTGCTGCTTTCTCTGAGATACATAGATTTAATTTCCTTTGGGTATATAATCCCAAATAATAGGATTGATAGACTTATAAAAGTTCTCATTTTTGTGTTTTCTTTTATACATATAGTTCCTTATATATTCTGGATATTATCCCCTAAATCAGATAATTGGCAAAGGCCTTTTCCCATTCCATAAGTTGCCCCTTCACTGTTGCTATAACTGTGTGGAGCTTTTCAATTTGATGTAAGCCATTTCTCAAATTTTGCTTTTGTTGCAGAACGTTAGATCTTAAGACCCTTGCCTGGTGCACTATCATGAAAGATGTCCCATAAACATGTTTCTAATGGTTCCAGGTTTTGTATTTAACTCTTTAATTTATTCTGAGTTGATTTTTTTGTATGGAGCTGAAGGGTAGAAAAGGAGTTTAGTTTCCTTCTGCGTGTGCATATCCAGACTTTTCAGCACCACATATGAAAGAGATTGTCCTTTCTTCAATGTACATACTTAGCACCTTCATCAAAAACAAATTACCTGTAGACACCTAGATTCTAGGTTCTCCATTTTAGTTTACTGGTTTATATGTCTATTTCTATGACAATATCATGATGTTCTGATCATCATAGCTTTCTAGTTTTGTTTCATTATTCTTTTAGATTAATTTTTTTTTAGTTTATATATGTGAGTGTTTTGCTTGCATGTAAGTATGTATACCAGGTGTGAGCAAATGGCTATGGAAGCCAGAAGAGGGCATCACATCTCCTGGAACTGGAATAGTTGTAAACTATACTGTGGGTGCTGGGAGTAACCAGGGTCCTCTACAAGACCACCATCTCTCCAGCCCACTTTCTAGAATACTCTAAAGTGTTACAATGCCTCCAACATAACTCTAAGGTTGGCCTTAGATGAGTAAGATCAGTATAAGGAAAGCAAAGATAGTATCAACAGATAAAATCACATTGATTCATTCGTAAATAAATTTTAAATTCATATTGCTTTATCTCATTAGATAAGCCATCGTTTTCCTATAAAAATTTCCGTTTTTAGAGGTGGTAGTACTGTAAAGGATTGTAGTGCAGGATCTAATAGACAGCATAAAGTGGAAACTTCTGGTTTCTTTAACAACTCAGTTTGTGTCACGTGATGTTTTTCTGGAGGCTGTCTTGTAAGAGAGGGTATGTGATGTTTTGCTGAGAAGGCACAAGATGGTTAGAAAGAGTATAAGTAAACCCCACGAATAGTGAGAGGATGCTCTTGCATTATTATGCCTTGCAATAGTTCACTTCTTCACTGGTCTTTGCTGGTCTTCATCAAAGAGAGAAATGCACCGAAGAACTTCTCCAGGTATTCGGGCTGACTCCTAAGGATTCAGCAGAGCCTTGCTGTTTCTGCTGAATTGTGCTGCAGCTAATGATTCATATTTGGTGTCTGCTACTGAACTGAACTACTGGTATTTTAACAATGAAGAGTGAAACTGCCCCAAAGAACTACGTCTAAACAGGTCCACAATACCCTTTTCGTATTAACCTTCTTTCTCCACTACCTCTGGCCAATAGGCTAGAAGGAAGGCTAAAATGTTTCAGAACCCTAAATACAGTAGGTTTTAAAGCATCTAAGGCTAAAAGGCAAAAATGTTTTATCATGATTACTGTGTCAGTGACTTTAAGACAAATTTAAAGCTGATCCCAAGAAAGAAAGATAAAGTAATAGGAATTATATAACACAAATTAACAGGAAAGAGTAGAACAGTTTTTTTTTCATTCCACACTTATTAAGCATCTATGACATACCTAGGAATGGATAAAAGAATATATTACAAGCCAGGTAGAGCTGAGGCACACCTTTAATCCCAGCACTTGGGAGGCAAAGGTGGGCAGAGCTCTGAGTTTGAGGCCAGCCTAGTCTACAGAGTAAATTGCAGGACATGAAATGCTACACAGAGAAACCCTAGTTCAAACACCAAAAACAAAACAAAACAAAATTCAAAGGCTTGGAGACAAGACAGTGAAGAAGACAGCCTGTGAGAAGTCTGTTCACTGATAAGACACTGACAGCCAGTTAGGATATCCACTAAGCAATCATCTGTTTCTAACAAATATTCACACAGATAACTACATCTCAAGTAGTTATTTTTATTTATTCTGAACCTGTGTATACAAAGATAAATAATACAGTGTGAACTTCTAAGAACTCACTACTAAGAAAACAAGCTCATTTCAGCAGAGGGGGACAAAAGCACAGACGCTAAGAAACCCAGAGGGGCATCTAAATTCTTTACGTGAACAATTCAAGTACACCTTGACTGCCAAGGTCTTCACACTTTATTCTGTGAATAATAAGCTAATATGTCTCCGAAGACAGAAAAATTCATAAATTCTGGTATTATACTACATAAAGGAGTGACTAGCAATGACAATAAACACAACAGACATCTAAAGTTGAAGAGGGTTTTTGTCATTATTTAAAAAGAATCTACATAGCACAGGTTGGCCTAGAACTCATGAGCTTCCTATATCAGCTTCCCAGTCCTACTAGTACTGCAGCTGTGTACCATTACACCTGGCTTAGAAGATTCTAAATGTTTCATCACACAGACACACACATACAATAAACAAACAAGCAAACAAAAAATATTTTTCTTAAGCTTAAAAAAAAGAAACAAACCCAGCCATGATAGCATATACCTTTAATGCCAACACATAAGAGGTGAAGGCTGGAAGATCTCTGTATGTGTGAATCCAACCTGATCTTCTAATCAGTTCTAGGGCAGCCAGGGGCCAAACAGTAAGGCCTTGTTTTGTTTTGTTTTTTAAAAAACAAAACCAGACAGATCTGCAGGGCTTACTAGCTTGCACTGTCTATTTGATGAGCTCTAGGGCAGTGAGAAACTCTGTCTCAAAATACAAATAGGAGGTGGGAGAATGACTCAGCTGTTAAAAAATGCTTGCTGCTCTACCTGATGGCCTGAACTGAGCCTGCAGCACTCACTGTAAGGTTCATAACTGCCTATAACTCCAGTTCTGAGGTACCCAACACCTTCTCTGACCTTGAAAGACACCTGAAATCCTATACACATACCCACAAGCAACACACATCTACACATAATTTTTAAAAGGAAAATAAGCTGGGGCAGTGGTGGTGCATGCCTTTAATCCAGCATTCAGAAGGCAGAGACAGGTGGATTTCTTTGAGTACAAGGCCAGCCTGGCCTACAGAAAGAGTTCCAGAACAGCCAGGCCTACCCAGAGAAATCCTGTCTCAAAAAGCTAAAAAAAAAAAGAAAGAAAGAAAGAAAGAAAGAAAGAAAGAAAGAAAGAAAGAAAGAAGGTGTGAAATAAAATCTTTAAAAAAAAAAAAAAAGGTGGATGGTGTCTGAAGAATTATATCCAAAGGTGTCCTCTGACTCAACACACACACATATACTTTCCCTTTCTCCCCACTCCATAGAACTAAGTTTTGTTTTGATACACTAAGCACAAAGTTAGCAACATAGATCTAAAGAGACAATCAGGCTTAAAGACTCAAATGCCTCTACCAGGAGGTTCTATAATCAATATATGAATGAAAGACTACAGACCTTTGCTCTCCAGCCATCCCCTGCCATGCAGGAGCTTGCTAAAGAATGGTGGACAAGAAAGAACCAACATTAGGACCAAGCATATTACCTTCAAAGAATGTTTTAAGAAAGGAATGAAAAAAAGCACAGGAGAACAGTCCAAGAAACACTAGTGAGATGAATATTCCCAGGAGGAGGGTTGGCAGGACTACAACACATGGTCAACAATGGCAAATAGTTCACATAGTGAGAAGATGACAACTAGGGAAAACTATCAAATTTAATTACATTTTAAACAAATTCACTGACCCATTAGCAGAATTCTCTTTGTAACTCTTTCACAATGTTTTCACAGGCAGACACACCTTATTTTAAGTTGCAAAATAAGTTTTAGTATGGCTACACTGTGGAAAATTATACAACAATGAAAAAGGAAAGTGTTTCTATAAGGAACACAGAAGAATGCACAGGAATTATTTTAATGAAATAATTCAGTAACAAAGAGTACAAACTTCACAATATTATTTATATGAGTTTTAGCTAAAGAGTAATCTATGCTGTTGGGGTGGGAAAAGTGGTTAACTGCGGTAACAAAGGGTAATCAGTAGGATAAAGTAAGAGAACTAGAAACGTCCTCCACCCTGGCCTGAATAATGGATCTATGGTTATATTTGTCTGTAAAATTTCACACTAAATGAACCTTAGATTAATGCATTAAACTACATCAAATCTCAATTTAAAAAGCAAGCCAAAAAAAGTTACTCATGACCTTGAAGGCAGTTTGGGGAAAGCATTAAGTATACAAGGCAAACCATAATATTAGGAATACACACACACACACACACACACACACACACACGGAAGAAACTGACATAAAATACAAATTCAAGAAGGTTATTGGCACGTCTTTAATTCCAGCACTTGTGAGACAGAGGCAGGTGGATTTCTAAGTTTGAAGCCAGCCTGGTCTACACAGTGAGTTCCAGGACAGCACCAGGGCTACACAGAGAAACCCTGTCCCCAAACTCGCACCCCCCCAAAAAAAAAATGTTGTTGGTTAAAGGCAACAAGATAAAGCATATTAGGAGAGAGGAAATTACACATTTCAAGAAAATTATACTTTTTATTTAAGCTATAAGGCAAAGAACAATATAAGTAAGACTTTTAACAGACAAAAGGGTGTGTGTACCAACGATGTAGCCTCAGAAAAAAGGATAACCGGTTCTTTCTCTGTGACTGTTAAGGATGTGTGAATATAGAAATTATCTTTAAAAAAGAGGGAGCTGGCTGGAGAAGTGACTCAACAATTATGAGTACTTGCTGCTTTGCAAAAGACCTGGGTTTAGTTCGCAGCAGCCACCAGCAGCTCACAACTGTCTGCAACTCTAGTTCCAAGAGAGATGACTCCCTCTTCTGGTTTCCAAACGATATGATGCACTAACATACAAACACTCATAGGTGCAAAAAAGTGAAAATAAAAAGATCTTTTTTAAAAGAGGGGAATCGGAGCTGGAGAGAGTTTCAGCCTCTGGCTGCTCTTCCAGAGGACCCAGGTTCAATTCCCCACCACCCATGTGAGAGCTCCAACTGTCTATAGCTCATTACCAGGTAATCTGACACCCTCACACAGAGATACCTGAGGGAAAAACACTAGTGCACATAAAAACTAAAAGTAAATCATAAAAAAAATACTTAAAAAAAAAAAATAAGGGCGGGGCAGAATCAAACAGTCTTAAGCACTTTACTGAAGCATGCATTAAGGTCAACCTCACCAGGTAAACTAAGTCAGAAGAGGAAATATATTTCAAAAGTTTTGAACGGGTACTAGAGGGGGAGTACACAAGTCAGCAGTCTAGAAGCCATGACAAAGACCCAGAGAATCAAGTGGGGAGACAAAAATCGGAAAATTTTAAAACCATAGGCTAACAGAGTGTAATTCAAAGCAATGATGCATAGGAACATTTAGTTTATATGAGGAGCAAAATAGGAGACCTGGAACTTCAAAGCCTCAAAGATGGGGTCTCAACTGGAGTCTGAAGCAAAGCTGTACAAAAGCAATGCTGTCAGGGGAGTTCATTACTACAGAACATTCTTTCTAAAAATCCAACGAGATCACGTATCTTACAATGTCCCTGTCAATCTCGTTTCACTGAACTTCCTTCACCTGTGAGTAGCAAGTTTATCCTGATATTGGCGACCTTTAACCCCTACTCATAAATACACCTACTATTGTCTACTAAATTACACATCCTGTACATTCGAGAATCCCATGAGTACTTTTACATTTTATCTCTTTTCCCATTAAGGGTAAACTAGAAAGCAGAGCCTTCATCTACGGATTCTCTGTCCACAGCGCCGGCCTTGAGACTGGACACATTCAGGCACTTTTTATAGTGGTTTTAAAGTGGTAGATAGTTACTGAGGACAACGTTAACGATTCTGAATACTTGCTTATAAAAGTATAATGGCCACCAAATGAGAATGCTTGCGAATGCCCCGTTTTTATAACTGTGGGGATAAACTCTAAGACCAGTCAACACTATCAAACTGGCATTTCTCCCTTAAAACTATTCACGCCTCTAGATAACTCCATTTAGTAAACCTACTCTTTGCTGCTCATTCACCCTGCCCACATTCCAGCACCCATTCTCTCCATCCAGAGCCCCAGGCTACCCCCCAAGACCATTTTATTCATTCCTCGGACCCGCCCTACCCCAGGTCCAACTGCAACTCCAGGCCCCCACCTTCATTTCTCCACTCCCCTTTCCTCATCCTCGTCAGACCTCCCACTCCTCCTAACCGACTCAGTAGTCCCCACCCTCACCACCGTAGCCCGATCCTCCCGCGAGGACCCCTCCCCCACGGCGCCCACCCTCGCTGGCGGACCCCAGCCCACCTTACCTGCTCCCTGCTGTCGTGCCCCAAAGGCCCGCTCCGCTCCTCCAGTAGCTGCCTCCCGGGCGGCGCTCGCCGGCGCGGGGGCAAAGACTGCGGCTGGGGCAACTCGGCCGTCCGCGGAGCCGCATCCTCCCGGCGGGCGGGTGGCGGCTGCGGCCGCTCGCGGCAGCGGCTCCGCTTCATCTCCGCGTCTGGGCCCCGCGGGCGTTAGCACCGCGACTGCGCCGGCCTGGCTCGGCCCCCGGCCGCAGCGCTGCCGCGGCAAACCCGCTCCGCGGCCAACATGGCCCGGCGGGCACTCGAAGCCACCCGCACCGGGCCTGCGGTGTCCCCGCGCTTCCTGTGGGCTGAGGCGCCGAGACCTTCCCGGCGCGCCTCACGGAGGCAGCATAGCCGCCGCCGCCGCGCCCTCCGCCGCCCGGCACACGCTCGGCCGGCCACCCGCCGCCGCCGCGGGCTCCGCCGCCAGCCGCCCGCCCGCCAGCCCGCCCGGCCCGCCCCTCGCGCGCGTGCCCGACGAGCCCGCCTGCCGCCCACAGAGCGCGGCCTGCCGTGCACGCGCTGGCGAACGGTCGCGAAGACCCGCCCGCGGCCCCGCCGCGCGCTCTGAAGCGGAAGGGGGCGGGGCTCCGGGCGCGCCCGCGTCGGCTGCAGGACGCCCTTTGATTCTTCCATTCATCCCTTTGGTACACACTGCCTGCGGGACTGAACGCTGTCCAGACTGGGAAAAGACTTCCAACGGGAGGGAGGACACCAACACTCTATTTACCAGCAGATATCTGCTCACCCAGTTCTCCCCTACGCTTCAGAGACTAGTTAACTCATCCTCATGTTAGAAATAAGACTGAGATGTAGGGAAACGAGCCCAGTCACAGACATATCAATATGTCCCAATAAACCCTCCCATTAGTTGAGGGTTCCCATTCTTGTCGCTCTGTCTTGTTTACACTGCCTTTGACAGTTCCACACAGTGTGACAATGTGTAAAGTTCTGTAAAAGAAGTGATGTATTCCTTAGGGGTGCGGAGACTAAAAAGGCTTTGGAAGATCTGGGCTTCCCACTGACAATGAAGTCATCGTGTAGACACGGTCCAGCCTGCTGCGGCCTGGGCAGCCTGACCTGCCCCTTCCAATGACTCATCTGCTTTAACAACACGTGGCAGACAGCTCAGCCATGCCTGGCCTCCTTCTGGCTTCAGCTAGTCTGCCACAACGCTCTTTTTCCTCTTTTGACCTGACCAGAGTTCATTCCCAGAAGCTTTTCCTGCCTGTTTCATTCATGCATCTTTAGCCTCCTCCCTGAACCCTTTCTGAGCAGTAATAATGGCTAATACGATGGAGCCTACTGATTTCAGACACTGCATTCAATTCACATACTCACAATGAGGTCATTACAGTGTTCATTGTACAGTGGAGGGAACGGGGTGAGTTATAGTGCAAAGAGAATTCAAACGAAGGCCAGTGAGGTACCAGAACCCACACACATAAGCAGTGTGTGGGACAACCCATGAAGCTATCTTCTAAGTTCCCTGTCCCAGGTCCTCCCCATGCATCCAGTTGACTCGGTAGAAACAGAAAGCCATCCTTGGCTCCTTCCTTCTTCTCATCTCTCATATCTAATAATGAACAAGGCCTGTTGGTCTGTAAACTCGATATCTTTCCTATCTGCCTTCTCCTTTCATCCCGTTGGTACTAACTTACCCAGCTTCACCTTCCCTCACCTGTTTAAGTGGGAAATTCTCCCAACTAGTTCCCCTGCATCAAGTCTTATTCTCTTAGGAACCATCTTTGCAAAGACTCTCATAAAAATCTCTGTAATACTGTCTTTGCTTAGACTAGTAAAATAAAGCTCAAGATGAAGTATACACTTTCTTTTTTTGTTGTTTTGTTTTTTGTTTGTTTTTGTTTTTGTTTTTCGAGACAGGGTTTCTCTCTGTAGTCCTGGAACTCACTCTGTAGACCAGGCTGGCCTCGAACTCAGAAATCTGCCTGCCTCTGCCTCCCGAGTGCTGAGATTAAAGGCGTGCGCCACCACGCCCGGCAAGTGTACACTTTCTAAGACAAGGCCACCATCCAAAATCCAGTCTCTGCCTGCCTCTTTTTTTCTATTAGCCCATGCTGTTGCCACTCTTGCCACTATTTATAGTTATCTCTGCTACATGATAGGACCAGCACACTCTTGCTTACAAAGAACAGAAACACATGCTGAATCTGGAGTGGCCACATAGGAGAAGATTAAAATTCCTTTTTTCTGGGGGCTAGAATCGTTTAAAAAAAATGGTTTTTGTTTTGGGGCTTGGAATGTAGTTCAGTTGGTAGAGTGTTGGCTCAGCATACACACAGTCCTGAGTTTGATCCCAAAACTACATAAACAGAGTGTGTCAAGGGAATTCAAGAGAAACACTAGTCCTGCTCAAAACAAAATGAAACAAAAATAAATTACTATTCCACCCCTGCAAAGCAGTGTATCCCAGTATAGGTAGGAAACAAACAAACAGTATCCTGAGGTTGTTGCTGATGTTTCATAAGGCTGTTTCTCCAACATTGATCTCCATCAATCAATCTGATTAACTCTGTGGTCCTTTCTAAATAAATTCCTCTAGATTTAGGCATACTCATTTCTACAAAGATTATCTACTGACTCGGCTTTGAGAACAGAATTGCATCCTACTTCTTCATCTTTGACTATTAGGAATGGCTGTTGTGGGGCTGGAGAGATGGCTCAGTGGTTAAGAGCACTGACTGCTCTTCTAGAAGTCCTGAGTTCAATTCCCAGCAACCACATGGTGGCTCACAACCATCTGTAATGGGATCTGATGTCCTCTTCTGGTGTGTCTGAAGACAGTAACAGTGTACTCACATACAATAAATAAATTAATTAAAAAAAAAAAGGAATGGCTGTTGTGATAGACCGACTCTAAGGTGGTTCTCATAGTCACCCCTTCCCCAGGATTTACACCTTTGTGTACTCTTCACCCTTTGACTTGATTCTAATGAGTTAACTATAATATAATCACTTTCATGATTATGTTACATCATATAAGATGGTATCTTGGTATGAGACTCACTCTCAAACTCACATTGTCCTTAACGAGGGAAATGTCCTTGATTGCAGGGCAGGGTATGTAACTCAGCTGGCTTGGAACTTCCATCCTTCTTTCTATTCCTCCCAAGTTCTCCCATTACAAGCTGGTGCTATCAAGCTTAGCTACAAAACTCACTTTTTACATTGGCTATGAAGAGGTCCATGTGGCAGGAAACAGAACGGCAACCTGCAAGAACCTAGGCGAGCCTCTAGCCCAATAGCCAACAAAACAGACTAAAATAGTCCTTGAAGCATTTACACAGTCCTACATCCAGGAAAAAGTAATTCTGCCCAATATTGAGGGTTAGTTTGGAAATAGATCTGTAGTGGCAATTCTGGGATTTTGACTTCTTTTGAAAACTCAGAAATATACTAAGAATGTGTTTTCATTTAATCTCAGGTATAGGGATATGGGGCTGCTTCAGACTGTCTGCTGCAGCTGACTATGATTTGCCTTGCACTCTAGCAGAGGTGTGATTTTATCAGCTGCAGAGTTTCTGTTATTGTGTGACATTTAGAATTCTGGGACTTTCAAAGAATATATAATGCTAGGACCCTGAGAGGCAGTCATTCAAGGGCATAGAGAAAATGGCAGGGAACAAAGGAGTAAATATTTGTTTTCAAGATACCCCCCAAAAATGTATTACAGCTGATATTGCTGGGATATCCCTCACTTTGCTCCCAGAGAAGATTTTCTATTTTTTTTCTTTTTCTTTATATATTCTGTTTCATAAAAAGGTTGGAAGAATGGCTGAGCAGTTGGGAAAACCACAGGTGGAAATGGAGGGGGCTGAGAAACATAAGATTATTGAAATGGGAAACCAAAATGAGTCATTCTGCTCTCTTGTTTCTGGAAGGATTGCAGAGTTAGCTGTGCAACGAGGTTACAGGTGGAGATGGGAACACTTAGAAAGTGAGGAGCATGAGGGAAGAGAGAACAAGAAGGCTCAGTCCTGGTGACAGAGCAAGAGAGCTGGAGTTTCCCCCGGGAGGAAAGAGGGATTGAAACTGTGCCACAGGGTGGTCAGGTCAGAGAAAAGCTAAAAAAAAAAAAAAAAAGCAGGAGGACACTCTAATCATAGCCCATTTTGAGACAGGATTAATCTTGATACAACCACTCTGCCAGAGTTGGAGGAGGGGCAGCCTGAAGTAATAAGGCTTTCCCAGTAGTCATGCAGTATATGCCTATTAGTGGTTGGAACAAGTTTATGACAAGATAGGATAGCATCCTATAGAAATAACAGAGCTAAGGTATTTTAAAGAGACCATCATTTTATATGGGATGCATTCGCCATATGTAAAACAAATTCTAAATAACTGGGCTACTCAAAATAGAATTATTCCCCAAGACTGGGAAAGACTGGTGACAGCTGCTGCAATGATTAACATGGGGGAGAGACTATTGAACAGTGAAATACTGCAAGGGGGATGAATATAGTAGACGATCGGTTGCTAGGCTATGGGCAGCACTCTGATAGACAAGAACAGATTCAATTTGATGACGTTACTATAGAACAAATGGACTTACTGGCTTTAAAAGCTTGGGACAAAATTGAAGTCCCCTGAAAAAGTCTACCTTATTTACAAAGATTATAAAAAGTCTCTGGATAAGCCTTCACTGTTTTTTTTAAACAAAGATTAATCTTAGAAATGAACAAAACCATACCAAACCCTGATGCAAGAAAGGCGGGTGTTAATAGAAAACTTGGTGTTTGAAAATGTGAATACCAAATGAAAAAGTTAGGCCATTAAAAGGATAAGCAACACCTATGGACAAATGGATAAGGGATATGACCAATATTTGTTTTAACAGGTACCGTGCTAATATAATAGGCCAATCTATAGCTATAGGTCTCCGATATCAAAATGCTTGGTGCTTCAACTGCAGGAAATATGGTCATTGCAAAAAGACCAAAGAGACTGTGACTAAGCTGCTTGTATTAGTCAGGGTTCTCTAGAGTCACAGAACTTACAGAATGAATCTACATATATAAAGGGAATTTATTGGAATGACTTACAGGCTGCAGTCTAATTAACCCAACAATGGCTGTGAATGAGAAGTCCAAGAATCTAGAAGTTCCTCAATCTCATGAGGCTGGATGGTTCAGCTGGTCTTCTGTATAAGCTGGGATCCTGAAGAAGTAAGCTCCAAAAGATGTGCTGGCAAAGTGAATGCAAGCAGGTGAAGAAGAACAAACCCTTCCTTCTTCCATTGTCCTTATGCAGTTCTCCAGCAGAAAGGAGATTAAAGGCCCAGATTAAAGGTATGCCTCAAGATCTGAATTAAAGGTGCATGTCTTCTAGCCTCAAGATGTGGATCACTGGTGTACCCTCCATCTCTGGACTGTAGTTTATTCCAGATATAGTCAAGTTGACAACCAAGAATAGCAATCAACCCACTAAAGGTTTCAGATCTCAAAATGCCTGGTGTTTTAGTTGTAGGAAATGTGGTCATTTGCAATAAAACTCTGTGCAAGGCAGCTCTAAGAGCAATAGTTTTTCTAAAACCAGGAAGGTTTTTCTAAATATAAACCAGAAAGAACACCTGGGCTTCCTGGGATGTGTATGTGATTCAACAAAGGCCACAATTGGGAATGCAGATCCAAAAGAGATATCCAAGGCAATTGGATATCTCTTTTCTTGCTGTTGGGAAAATAAAAGGAGTGCTTAGCTTGAGGCCCCACAGCAAAATTTACAAGCCATTTCAGTCCAGGAGTAATTCAAAAACCATAAAACTTCAACACTCAGCAAGAGAGAGTCTCTTTTGTTTTGTAAAAGAAGCACTTAATTCATTGTAAATGTCTCTGTTTCTACACACAGCACAATTTATGGCTTAAAACGGGGTGGAAGAATGTAGTGATAATTCTGAAATTTTTGTTTCTTTTAAAAAAATAGAAATATTATAACATATTATAAAAATATGCTTTCATTTTAATCCCAGGTGTGGAGCTATGAGGCTGCTTTGGACTGTCCACAACAGCTGACTATGATTTGCCTCATGCTCTAGAAGAGGCATGGTTTTGTCAGCTGCAGATAGTTTCTGTGATTGTGTGATGTTTGGAATTCTGAGAGCTTTTCAGAGGGTTTATAAATGCTAGAGTACCAAGAGAGGGGTTGATTGTTGGTGGTCATTCAGGGGTGTTGGTTGCATTTTGTTAGTAGTCATGCTCAAAGAAGTTAGATTCAGCTCTCTCTCTCTCTCTCCCTCTCTCCCTCTCCCCCTCTCTCCCTCCCTCTGTCCTCTATCCTTTCTTCTCTCCTATCTAGTAATAGGAAGTAAAGCTGGGGGGAGCATATAAAGAATGGGAAAAAGAAGAACCTGGCTGCATAGACCATCCTCCAGTTGTGTCTCCAAGTGAGAACAAAGCCAAAACATTACTTTGATGGAAGCTTGATGAGATCCTGAGACAGAGAAACAAGAAAAGCTAAGAGTAGACCTGTAACTCACAGAAACTATGAGACAAAAGTATATTCCAGGAGATTGTGCCAATCAGTTTTGTTTGGTAGTTTGACACAATGGAGTCAACTGGAAAGAACCTTAACTGAAGAATTGCCTCTATCAGACTATCCTATAGACCAATCTTTGGGGCATTTTCTTGATTTATGATTGGTATGATTGGATCCAGAACGTCCCAATGCCACACCTTGGAATGTGGTCCTCTGTTGTATAAGAAAGCAAGCCATGAGAAACAAGCCAATAAGCAGCGTTCCCCCATGGTTTCTGCTCCTGTTCTTGCCTCTAGGTTGCTACCTGAGTCCCTTCCCTGACTTCCTTTCATGATGGACTGTGATTGGAATGTGTAATGCAAGTAAACCGTTTCCTCTCCAGGTGGCTTTTGGTTATGATGTTTTATCACAGTGATAGAAAACAAACTAGAACAGGGCTGGAAAGATGGTGGGGTGGTTAAGAATACTTGGTGCACTTGTAAAGGACCTGGGTTTAATTCCCAGCACTGTGTCAGGAGGATGACACACACTGTAGCACCAACTCCAGGAGATTCAATCCCCTCTTCTGACCACCTTGTATACCTGAATGCATATGTGCACACACTCACAGATAATATGCCTCTATACAAGAATTTTAAAAAATGTAACCAGGCATAGTAGAACATGCCTTTAATCTCAGTCCTTGGGAGGCAGACCTGTGCAGGTAGGCCTTCTCTCTCTCTCTCTCTCTCTCTCTCTCTCTCTCTCTCTCACGCACACACACACACACATTAGTTGTCTTAAAAAATACTTCTCTCTTTTTTTAGTGTGTTTGTGGTTTGCATGTGAGCATGGGTGCACATTTACATGCAGAGCCAAAGGAGGGCATTGAATGTCATTCCCTATTGCTTCCCTTCTTATTCCCCAGAGTAAAGGTCTCTCGTGAAATCAGAAGCTTGGGGTTTATGATCAGCTGGCTTGCTGGCCAGCACATGCCTGGAATCAGTCTCTCTTTGCCCCCCCCCCAGATGTTGGCTTATAGGCTCATATAACCATTCTTGGCTTTTTGCATGGGCATGAGGGATTCAAGCTCAGGTCCTCATATTTTCACAGGAAGTACTCTTAACCCACTGAATGTGGGCTAATTGTATGGGTCTTATGGTCTAGAACAGTCCAGCTGTTCATTACTGGCCTTGCACATATGTCTGCAGGGAGCTGAGAGTGATTTGCTTGGTGACTAGATCATCAGGCCTCTATTACACATCTGAAAGTTGGCTATAGCAATAAAAGCAAACAGGGCATAGATGTTACATCTTAGTTGTTGCACATATGTTAGCCGGGCAGTGGTGGCACATGCCTGTAATCCCAGAACTTGGGAGGCAGAGGCAGGTGGATTTCTGAGTTTGAGGCCAGCCTGGTCTACAGAGTGAGTTTCAGGACATCCAGGGCTATAGAGAGAAACCCTGTCTCGAAAAACAAAAACAAACAAACAAACAAACAAACAAAAAAAGATGTTGCACATATGAACTTCTTCACATGGTAACGGTAGTAGTAATCCCAAAAGAAAAGCAAGACTTAAGACTTTTAAAGTCTCTGTTGGTGGTTCCACAGTGGCAACAGTGACATTGCCAAAGCAAGTCATGAGTCACAAAGCAAGTCCATGTAGGAAGAGACTAAAGTTACATGTCAAAGAGGACTGGGTTCAGGGAAGGGAAGAATTTGTGACTATCCCTGAAATCCAAATCCCCCCATAATTAAATTAGTCTATTATAACCTTCCTAAAACTATTTTATGAGTCAAATGTTTGTGCTACCTCACGATGTGTAGGCACATCAGCACTTGGGAAAGCGACATGAGGTCATGAGGACATGAGGATCATGATTCCAAGCCAGATAGATTCTACTTTAGGGAGATCCAGAATCAAAACCAAAAACAAAAAACACAAAAACAAAAACAAAAAAATCTTTCATTGTGATGATGTGTATATGCTTGGTCCAGGGAGTGGCACTGTTGGGAGATGTGGTCTTGTTGGAGTGGGTGTGGCCTTGGGGGGTGGGCTTAAATAACGTTGTCCTAGCTGCCTGGGAGCCACTATTCTGCTAGCAGCCTTCAGATGAAGATGTAGAACTCTCAGCTCCTTCTGTACTGTGCCTGCCTGGAGGCTGCCATGTTCCTGCCTTGATGATAATGAACTGAACTTCTGAACCTGTAAGCCAGCTCCAATTAAATGTTGTCCTTATAAGAGTTGCCTTGGTCATGGTGTCTGTTCACAGTAAAATCCTAAGACACTCATCAAACATTTAGACACTATTGCCAATTTGCAGTAACTACTAGGGAAGAGAAACATGAAGAATGATATCACGAGACCTGTATTAGTTAGGGTTCTCTAAAATAATATAATTTATAGAATGAATCTCTGTATATATAGATTTATAACAACTTACAGTCTACGGTCCAGCTAATCCTACAATGGCTGGCTATGAAGAAAGGTTCAAGCATCTAGTAATTGTTTAGTCCATGAGGCTGGAGGTCTCAACTGGTCTTCAGTATACACCAGAAGTTCAAAGAAGTAGGTTCTAATGCCAGTGAGTCTGTCAATATGAAAACAAACAGGCAAAGAGCTAAAGGTTTCTTCTTCCATGTCCTTACATAGGCTTCCAGCAGAAATCATGTCCTGGAGTAGAGGTGGGGTCTTCCTGCCTCAAAAGATCTGAGTTAGCCGGGCGTGGTGGCGCACACCTTTAATCCCAGCACTCAGGAGGCAGAGGCAGGCGGATTTCTGAGTTCAAGGCCAGCCTGGGCTACAGAGTGAGTTCCAGGACAGCCACGACTACACAGAGAAACCCTGTCTCGAAAAACAAAACAAAACAAAGATCTGAGTTAAAGGTCTGTCTTCCCACTTAAGCAAAAACCCTTCAAAGGTATGCCCCTACACTTTTGGGTTTTAGTTAATTCCAGATGTAATCAAGTTGAAAAGCAAGAATAGTCATCACAAGACTCAATTATCTAATTCAGTTCCAAATACTGGGATTACAGGAATGCATTACCATGACAGACTAGATGTGTTTTTCCTTTGCAGGAATATTACATGTGTGGTGCAATGTACTTCCTGTTGCACCACACTAAGAAGCACATACATGGTAACAAAAGATCCCACTTTTAGTGATGATAAGAATAAGAGGTTCCTATGCTGTTAGCTTGATCTGTTTACTGTAGACTTACCCATCAACCATTCTCTAATGGTTTTAGGAGACAGTAATGGTCATTGCCTAACTACATTATTTTATTATGGAATCTAAATCTAGTGTTTCATTGTATGGAAAAGACAAGATATGTGCCTAATTCTTTGTTTAACAATTTTCACCATAATGAATGTTCTACTATCTTCATGAGAGACCAGTGAGGTTTGTTTTTTTTTAAATAAGGATAGCTATATACTCATAGTTTAATGCACTATAGTCATTATCTTTTTATTTGTTAATTTATTTTTGACCAATGAGAGCCCCCTTAGATTGGCTCCCATGTCATTTCATTTTTGACAGGCCTAAACCATCTTTAGTACTTTCCTAGTATTCTGTCAAAAAGGATATCCAAAGATTATCTTGTTTTCCGTATCAAACCTGGAACCAACTTGTTCCCGCCTTCCTGATACACTTTCCTATTTAGCTCACAGACAGTGAGTGGTACTTCCACCTTCCAGCTGCCTCAGTAAAAATCCTATTTGACATCCTTGATACTGAAGACTACCTATTCCCTATGGTCAGTCAACTACCAAATCCTGTTGGCTCTCTCTAGAAAGAAGTATCTCAGTTCATCACCGTTACTTTGCCTAACCTACCACCTACTTGGTCAAATCCTCTAGTCACCTTACCATTAGAATCCTCATTCACCTTTTGTTTTGGTTTTGAGACAGGCTCTTTATACACAGTCTACACACAGACCTTGAACTCCTAAATCATCCTGCCTCAGCTCCCAAGTGCTGAGATAAGAACCACGCACCATCACAGTCTGCCAAACCAAGGCCTGGTGTCTAAGGTCTGTATTATGAGTTTGAGATTTAGAAACACTGGAAGGGCAAGGGTTTGTTTGTTTGCTTGCTTGCTTGCTTGCGTGCTTATTATGTTAAGAATTGACACTAGACCCTCATGCATGCAGGCAAGTGCTACACCATTGAATGACATCCCCAGGCCCTGGCACTGGTTTTTAAAGTATGTGTGTCACGAGGTTTTATTTAATATGTTAATCTGAACACATATTTTTACCACTTCTTTGAAAAATTCCATTGTACTTGTATCAAAAATTAATAAAAATAAACCTAACTTGTAACAAAGTCCTGGAAGACAAAAGGCTTCTGAGTTGATTCCTTATCGCTGTCTCAGTGCCGACCCATCTGTGGAGAGGCTTTTTTGTGTAAAATTCCTGCTGTTTAAATTAGCTACTACGGCATGGCCTCTGTTTTTTTTCTGACTAGAACGTAACAGATATAATTAAACTAAGTAGTACACATAGACCATAAAAGTTAATGTCACTCTATCATCTATTCAAGTACATGGAAGAACAGTGTGTGATGAAGAGTTTCTAGAGCCAGCCCCCCAGGAATTAGGCAGTAATTTTTCCACAATGCCTCTCTAGAGCCAGAAGCTAGGCTACCCCCCTGAGAGAAACGCTCCTTCAGTTCTTGAGTGTTGTTCATGTTGTATTATTCCAGAGAGGCAGGAAGATGAAAGAGAGCAAGTACTTGTATTCAAGGATTCCAGAGTCTAGTATAAGAAACCAAATATGTGCAAGAGACCAGAAATAGGCATCACCTGTTTTGTGAGAGCTCAAAGGAAGAACAGATTAATTATAGCTTTGAGTTCAGAATAACCTCAAGGATGTGCCCTTAACCTCGACCTATTTCAGTGTTTAGAGACATGAAAACAACAACAAAACCAATGCTTTCGAAATGCAGGTGTTTTGAAGTCAATGGAAAGTGCTTTGTTTAGTTACAGCTAATGGAAATAATGAGGAATATGAATGAAGAAGAAGCAACCTATAACCTAAGAAACTCTCTAAATATCAAACTTCAGAATATAGTAGGCATTGAACCTTGGTTTTCTTTTTTATTATTTTTTATTGGTTATTTTATTTATTTACATTTCAAATGTTATTCCTGTTCCAGGTTTCCCTTCCACAAACCCTCTATCCCTCTCCCCCTCCCCCCTGCTTCTATGAGGGAGCACCCACCCACTCCTGCCTCACCGCCCTAGCATTCCCCTACACTGGGGAATCAAGGCTCCACTGGACCAAGGGAGTGCCTCCCTACCCACTAATGCCAGATAAGGCAATCATCTGCTACATAAGCAGCTGGAGTCATGAGTCCCTCCATGTATACTCTTTGGTTGGTGGTTTAGTCCCTGAGAGCTCTGGTGAGTCTGGTTGGTTGATAATGTTCTTCTTCCTATGGGGTTGCAAACACCTTCAGCTTCTTCAGTTCTTCCCCTAACTCCTCCATTATGGTCTCCTTGCTCAGTCCAATGGTTGGCTGCAAGCATCCACATCTGTGTTGGTCAGGTTCTGGCAGAGCCTCTCAGGGAACAGTCATACCAGGCTCCTGTCAGCAAGTGCTTCTTGGCAGCAGCAATAGTGTCTGGGTTCGGAGTCTGCATATGGGATGGATCCCCAGGTGGGGCAGCCTCTGGATGGCCTTTCCTTCAGTCTCTGCTCCACTCTTTTTTTGTTTGTTTGTTTGTTTGTTTTTGTTTTTGTTTTTCGAGGCAGGGTTTCTCTGTATAGTCCTGGCTGTCCTGGAACTCACTCTGTAGACCAGGCTGGCCTCGAACTCAGAAATCCACCGGCCTCTGCCTCACAAATGCTGGGATTAAAGTCATGCGCCACCACCACGGGCTCTACTCCCCTCTTTGTCCTTGCATTTCCTTTAGACAGGAACAATTCTGTGTTAATATTTTTGAGATGGGTGGGTGGCCCCATCCCTCAGACAGAGGTCATGCCTAACCTCTGGATATGATCTCTACAGGTTCTCTCTCCCCTTTGTTGGGTATTTCAGCTAGTGCCATCCCCACTGGGTCCTGAGAGCCTCTTGTTTTCCTGGCATCTGGGACTTTCTAGTGGCTACACCCAGTTCCCCATCCCCCACTACTACACACCTCTGTTCAATTTCAATTTTACTTCTCCCCTGTCTCTTCCCTTTTCCCTGATCCTGTCCCCCCTTTCCCTCCCCCTCCCTCTCCCTCCCAGGTCCCTTCCAGGTCCCTCCCATGATTATTTTGTTCCCCCCCTCTAAGCATCCATACTTTGGTCTTCCTTCTTCTTGAGGTTCACACCTATGATCATCTGACCTTTGACAAAGAAGCCAAAACTATCCAGTGGAAAAAAGACAGTATATTCAAAAAAGGGTGCTGGCTCAAGTGTCGGTCAGCAGTAGAAGAATGCAAATTGATCTCCTTGTACAAAGCTCAAGTCCAAGTGGATCAAGGACCTCCACACAAAACTAGATACAGTAAATCTAATAGAAGATAAGTGGTAAAGAGCCTTGAACACATCGGCACAGGGAAAAATTTCCTGAACAGAACACCAATGGCTCAGGCTCTAAGATCAACTATAGACAAATGGGATCTCATGAAATTGAAAAGCTTCTGCAAGGCAAAGGACACTGTCAACAGGACAAAATGGCAACCAACAGAATGGGAAAAGATCTTTAACCACCCTATATCCAATAGAAGGCTAATATCCAAAATAGACAAAGAACTCAAGTAGTTAGACTCCAGAGAACCAAATAACCCTATTTTAAAATGGGGTACAGAGCTAAACAAAGAATTCTCAACTGAATGGCTGAGAGGCACTTAAAGAAATGTTCTACATCCTTAGTCATCATGGATATGCAAATCAAAGACACTGAGATTCCACCTCACTAGTCAGTGGGGGATGGAGAACTGGGTATAGACACTAGAAAGTCCCAGATGCCAGGAAAACAAGAGGCTCTCAGGACCCATTGGGGATGGCATTAGCTGAAATACCCAACAAAGAAGAGAGAGGACCTGTTGAGACCAAATCAAGGGGTTAGGCATGTTGAGGAATTCCGGTTGAGGGATGGGGCCACCCACCCATCTCAAAAACTCAGGTGACAGCAGATGCTGGAGAGGATGTGGAGAAAGAGGAACACTCCTCCATTGCTAGTGGGATTGCAAGCTGGTACAACAACTCTGGAAGTAAGTCTGGTGGTTCCTCAGAAAATTAGACATAGTACTACCTGAAGACCCAGCTATAACACCCCTGGACATATACCCAAAAGATGCTCCAACATCTAACAAGGACACATACTCCACTATGTGTTAATAGCAGTCTTATTTATAATAGCCAGAAGGTGGAAAGAACCCAGATGTCCTTCAACAGAGGAATGGATACAGAAAATGTGGTACATTTACACAATGGAGTACTACTCAGCTATTAAAAACAACGACTTCATGAAATTCTCAGGCAAATGGATGGAACTAGCAAATACCATCCTGAGTGAGGTAACCCAGTCACAAAAGAACACACATGGTATGCACTCACTGATAAGTGAATATCAGGGGAAAAGCTCAGAATATCCACAATACAACTCATGGACCTTGGCTTTCCAAACCATCCTAGGACCAAATTTGGTCTGTAACTTGCTTTTACAGATAACACTGACAATCAGTTTGATGATAGAGAGCATTAAGTCCCAAGTAAATTAGATGTCCCCGCCCTTCTCCCCTTCCCCCCTTCCAAAAAAGGAATTTCATTCTTTTCACTAGTAGTTTGTACTATGTTTTAAAAAACATACTCAACTTTTATCATTTTACTATATTTTAAAATTTGTCTCCAGGTAGTGATGGCACACATCTTTAATCCTAGCACTTGGATGGCAGAAATGAGTTCTGTGAGTTCAAGCCCACTCTGGTCTATAAACGAAGTTCCAAGACAGTCAGGGCTACACAAAGAAACTCTGTCTTGAGGGGGAAAAATATCCTCTAACTTCCATTATCTGAACCCACATAATCAGCAGTCCTCAACCTGCTCTCAATCTTCCCCTCTTTAATACAGTGCTCCGTGTTGCAGTGATCCCAACCATAAAACTCTTCTTGTTGCTACTCCATAGCCTGTGATTTGCTTCTGTTATGAATCATAATGTAAGTATCAGCTATGCAGGGTGTGTGACCCCTGTGAAAGGGTTGTTCGACCCCCAAAGGGGTCAACCCCACAAGTTGAGAACCACTGTACATGGTAAAAGGTGGGAGCTCCCACGGATTGTTCCCTGGCCTGCACGCAGTACCCATACTCCTTCAACTCACACATAAATAAATAAATGTACATTTTTAAGAATTATTCTTAAAATATATGAGAATCCCAAAGCTTCAGTGAATGAAGGAGCATGGGTCAGGGAATGGGGAATTCATAAAGGATGAATTATATGAATTAATAAACAGGTAAATTGTTTTAGCTTACTAGTGACCTACTAGTGACCAAAGAGAAACAAATGGAAACAAGGGAATTAACTGGGTTTTTTCAAAGCCTAGATTAAAAGGGAACATGTGCTGTTTAAACTAGTGACTAGGCTGGCTGCTGATGGTGATGTGCCTGACCTGGACACTCACCTGTTTTTCAGATAAATGACAGAGGAAGTAGGTTTGGCCTTTAAGTATTGTGGTTAAAACTCTCTGTGGACTGTAGGAATGTTCTGCACTAATGACTCAACTGCTAAATAGAGGATTCTAAACAAATAATCCAAAACATGAAAGAAAGCTTTATGCAAAGATATTTTTCACAGTCTTACTTAAAATACAAAAGAAGAAGAAGAAGAAGAAAAAAGACCAGCAAGAAGGAAGGTGCTTACCACTGTGAATAGCCACCTAGGAGTCTGATTCTCTATCTAATGGAAGGAGAGGATCAGCTCCTCCAAATTGTCCTCTGACCCCAGACTCACACGGTGTCACACACACATACACAAAGTAGATTAACATTTAAAACAAAAATCCTCAAAAACAGTAACAAGAATATGTATAAAAACATATATAAGTACATATATGTGCTAATAGTACTGGGTTAACAAATTATGATGCCCTCGTATGCAAAGTTACACAACCATTAAAATTATGGCAATGAAAATTATTTAGCAACATGTAAAGTGTTCATAAATATCCTAGATCGTGTTAGCTTTAACTATAATTCTACTCCACATATAAAGTCAAATAAAACAAAAAGTGGACGAAGGAAAAGAGGAAACTGAGGTATGAGAATACTGTGGATCCAAAGTCATCCTGGGTTATAGAGTAAAAGTGCTGGAAAACTAGAAAGTGTTATAAAGATAGTAGAATGTTCTTTCACGGAGTGTAGATGTAGGGATGTGGAGATTACAAAGCACAATGGAATACCCAAGGGAGGTTTTGCCTCTATTTTTTCTCTCTTTCCACAGCTCTACCCCACTCTCCTTTACTGAAAACTTCACACAGTTCTTCCAACTCAAGGTATCCCGAAACTAAGCCAGACCAGAATCCCTACTTGACAAGGGGAATACAACTGAACTAGTTTGGTCAGTCGTCTATCCCTATACAACTGACAGCAGTTGGTGACTCAAAATTCTACTCCTGAAGCTAGAATGTGGAAGGTGATGGAGAAAATAGATCCCCTTGCTTTCAGAGTAGGCTGAAACATTGCATCCTGGCAGGATACCCCACCCCCACCCCCCAGACACCCAATATGAACTCCACGTACCCACTTCCTTCCTTACAATGGACAGGTAAGTTAAATCGTTAAGTCACGTGACTTGATCATTTTAGACTGATGGCTTCCCAACCTACTCTCTCACCTCTATAGTACACATCCTATTTGTAGGTGATCTGACATTTCACCAATTTGAAAAGAAAAAAAAAAAGGTGCTACTCATTGTTTTAATTTGGCACTTTTAAAAGAGATTTATCTTGGCCAGGCTGTTGGTGCATGTCTTAAATTCCAGTACATGGGAAGAAAAGGCAAGGGGATGTCTATGAGTTCAAGGCCAGCCAAGTCTACATAGCTAGTTCCAGGATAGAAAGAGTACATTGAGACATATTATCTCAAAAGGAGGGGGTATTTTACTTTAGATGTATAAATGTTTGGCCTGCATGCATCTGTTGCATCCCCTGGAACTAGAGTTACAGATGGATCCAAGCCACCATGTGGGTATATACTCAGAATGAAACTTGGGTCCTCTGCAAAATCAATAAATGCTCTTAACTACTGAGCTATCTCTCCAGCCCCAAATTTGCACTTTTAAAACCACTAGTAATATCAAGTGCTTTCACTGAAGTTTGTATCCTGGCACTCCTGATGAACAGGGAGGAACTATTCTTCCAACATTGCTGGTAAAGACCTTCTTCTTACAAGGCTGACATATTAGGGTTTTCTAGAGTCACAGGGCTTATAGAATTTCTCTCTATATTGAGGGAAATGATTGTGATGACTTACAGTCTGTAGTCCAATTAACCCAATAATGGGCAGCTGTGGATAGGAAATCCAAGAATCTAGTAGTTGCTCAGTCCCACAAGGCTAGTTGTTTCAGCTGGTCTCCTGTAGAAGTAGCTTCCCACAGCTGTGCTGGCAAGTTAATGCAACCGGGTGAAGAAGAGTGGATCTTCTTCCAACATCCTTATGTAGGTCTCCAGCAGAAGGCGTGGCCCACATTAAAAGTGTATACCACCACATCCGGATCTGGGACTTGCTTTGTTGCAAGCTGAACTTGAACTCAGAGATACCCTTGCCTTCTGGGATTAAAGGCATGTACTACCTTGCCTGGGCCTAAGTTTTTCATGGACACCATGTCTCAAGATCTCCATGCCAAGATCCAGGTCAGAAACTTGTGTCTTCCACCCTTAAGATCTGGATCATAGGTGAGCCCTCCAATTCTGGATTGTAGTTCATTCCAGATAGAGTCAAGTTGACAACCAGGAATAGCCACTATGGCTGAGGGATTTGGCTTTCTGATAGGACAAACAACTGGACACTGTCAGTGGAACTACTGTACATACGTTAGTATTTCTCCCAGGGTGTCCAAACATGCTCTCCAGCCATCACTGGCCCTTGTCTGGTTCCATACCCCATCCTGCCACCTTCATTTCCAGTCTTTCCCAGGAGACATGGCTGTATGTGTCCTGATCTCCTAACTCTATTTGCCATTAGGAATGTAGCCATTTTATCCTGCAGTACAGAAGCTGTTCTTATCTAGATTCCTAGAATCACTGGTTGCCTAGAGAACCTATCTCTACTGACAGTGTGAACTTAGACCAAGCGTCATTCTCCTGTCATGAATCTCTCCATGAAACCCTACCCACCCAGTCCACAGGCTGTAGCGCAGAATTTCATCACTACATTTGGTATGCTGTGCTGTCACTGTGCTTTTGTTCAAAACCCACCCCACTGCAGCTAAGTGTCAACACCCTGAGGACAGAGACTGTCTGTCTCACTTATCCCCTGTGCTCAGTGCTGGAACAGTCTACAAAGCTTTTACAGCCAGCACTGCCCAGACCCCCTCAGATGACTCGGCAGGCTCCCTACAGATGGAAAGAGGATCCTAAGAAAGACTATTTGTCATCCAAAAAACTGAAGAACAAATAAAGGGAAAACTAACATTTTCTAAGCACCAGAAAATGCTGGGCATTTATGTTGCTCCTTAATCTTCCACTCACTCGGGTTTTTGTTTGTTTGTTTCGTTTGCTTGTTTGTTTGTTTTCCTCTGCCTACGGGAAAGAGAGCAGTCAAGATCCCAGGTTTACATTCTCTCAGAAACAACAGTGAAAAAGCACATTTTCTTATCAGTGAAATGGCTCAACAGGTAAAGGCATCAAACCCAACAACCTAGGTTTGATCTCCAGAGCCCATAACGATTGAAGAACAGAACTGAATCCTGCAAGGTGACTTCTGACTTCCAAATATGTACAGATGGCACATGACTGGCCTCCTCCTGAAAAATAGTGTTAAGAAAAGAAGAAGAGGAGGGGGAAGAGGAAGAGGCAAAAGCAGAGGAGGAGGAGGAGGAGGAAGAAGAGGAGAAGGAGGAGGAAAAGAAGGAGGAGGAGGAGGAAGCAGCTGCCACTTTCACACTAAGGGAAAAGCATTTGTCTAGCATTCATGGGACCCTAGGTTCAGTCCCTACAGCTGTGTAAGCTAACAACAACAATAATAATGTTTCTGGATTTGATGGTATATCCACATGATCTCAATCACTTGGGAGACTGAGGCAGGAAAATCCTTCAAGACCAAAATTTAGGCTAGCTCATGTAACACTGAGAGATTACCATTTCAAAACAAAAAGAAAAGGAAGAGACCAGCAGAAAGGACAGCCAGCAAATCTAGGTGGATCTGCTTCTTTTACTAGATCTTGAGAACTGATGTTAGGACAGACAGGAAGTGTCAAGCCCAGGCAGAGTCATCGGTCCCAAGCAACTGGGATTGTTTGGAGACAAAACACAGTCACCCTCCATTTATGTGACCACTTCCTTTTAACTTGTCTTCACATACACAAAAGATTACTTGGTCCTTCACACAAATTTCTCTTCTAGGCATTTTCTCCATTCACTCTTTAAAAAGCATTTATTTATTATATACGAGAGAGAATCTAGGGTGGGCGGGGTGGCCACGTGTCAAAGCATATTTGAGACCTTGTGTTGCTGGGAACTGAAGCTAGGTCCTCTGCAAGAGCAGCAAGTGCTCTTAACCACTGAGCCATCTCTCCAGCTCACCATTTACTTTTAAAAACAAACTTATTGCCAATTGGGGTGGCACGTGAATTAAAATTCAGCACTCAACAAACAGAGGCAAGTGGATTTCTGAGTTTGAGGCACACTTATAAACCTGATTTATATGTGTTCCAAGCCAGCCAGAGCCACAGAGCAAGACCCTATCTATACATACATACACACACCCACGCACACAGGCACACACATGTTGTGGAGGTCAAAGGATAATTTTTCATAAGTCACTTCTCTCCTACAATGGATTCTAGGGATGGCCCTCAAGTTATCAGGCTTGGTTAAGGAGTGTTTTACCCCCTGTTTCTCTGGAGACTGCTGATCTGTACACTAGGTGACATGGCATCATACTGTAGTGATGTAATCCTTTCTAAGTTCGGTCACACAAAAAAAGAATACTTTTCTCAATCAAACAAATATCTAGACCTACCTCATCTCCAGGGGCTTGGAAAAGAAGAATTTTCTAAGTGTTCTTTATAGGTAATTTAACACATGTGCACCTATGTGTTTAGCCTCCACTTTAGCCTGAGGCTGGATAGTTCTGACTCCAGCAGCTGTCTGTACAGCTGACAGTTTATCTCCATAACTTAGCAACAGCAGTAATAACACGGTAGGCCACAGGCCAGCTGCTTGGGGGTGCCTCTGACAAGTATGGCTACTTAGTAAAACCAAATAGGTCCCCCTGGGCTTCTTTATCTCTGTTGTGTTTCCAGACAAAGTTGTAAAATTGATTTCTCCTGGCTAGAGTAATCTGCTCCCTAGCTACTGTGGTGCTATATGAATAATAAAAGCTGGTGAGAGGTAAGAGGCCTTAGGTGCTTTGAAACAGAGGTTCAGAGACTAGGACTAAGCGTGAATTCGCAAGCCTGACCTGGATTTCTCTGTATTACAATGTACAGATGCAACTAGTTAACCACCCAGGCCTCACAACTAAAGCCTCAACACATCTAAACCTTACAAAAACAGACAAAACAAAGGGTTAGGGATTTGTCTCAGTGTTAGAACACTTGCCTAGCAAGCTGCAAATGGGAATGGGAGGAGAGAAAAATCACACACACACACACACACACACACAAACACATGGGTGGGGGCAGTGGATGGGGAAGAAAAAAGGGGAGGGAGGGAAGGGTGGGAGAGAGAATCAAATATACAAATAAATAAATAAATAAAAGCCTGTTTTTGGTTTTGTTTTGTTTTGTTTTTCCAGATGGGTTTTTACATGGCTCAGCCGGTTAAGGCACTGGCCACTAGCACTGACATCCTGAGTCCAATCCCTGACTCCCACCTGACTCCTTTCCCCACCCCCCCTTCCCCCCTCCACTGACCACCCCCCCGCTCTGTGTGTGATTTTTTTCTCTCCTCCCATTCCCATTTGCAGCTTGCTGGTAGAAGAAGAGAAACAACTCCAGCAAGTTAAAACTCTGACCTCAGTTGAGCATAATCATTTTATATATCCCCACATACAAAAAGAAGTGCATTTAAAAAAAATTAAGAGTAGACAAGATTATTCAGTAATCCCCTCATGTTATAAAACAGCCCTCCTGAAAGCTTGGGAGTAAGTCGAAGACAGAATGGACAGGAGTTGCTCAGATAATCACCACTTTACTCAGGCCACTACGTACATAGCTGGCAAGAAGGATCTTCCTCAAGAAAAGCAGACAGTTGTAGTTGCTCGTCTCCATTTCATAGAGGACATTTCTATTGGTTAAGATGAATTGAATCATGTTCTTTATTGACTCAGTAGATTTGTGGGTTTTTGAGACAAGGTCTCACCATATAACCTAGGCTAGCCTCAAACTTGCTATGAGTCTGTGCTGGCCTCCAAGTTGCCATGTTCTGCATCATCCTTCTGAGTGTTGGGATTACAGGCCTGTGCTGTTATGCCTCGCTCGACAGATACTTTGGTAGAACTGGAACCCCAGTGCTCAAGAGAAGAAAACCCTGCAGCACAGCCTCAGGCAGGTTGGAAGAGGACAATGCTCTGGTACTTGGTGGAAGTAGCTTTGAGATAGAATGGAAGTATATGTCCATAGCTAAAAGAACAGACTGCAATCTATGAGGAGGAGGTTGGTTTGGGTTGGGTTGGTTTGGTTTGGAGACAGGGGCTTTAGTCAATGCTGCCCTTGAACTTCTAGCCTTCAGCCTTTACATCCCAAGTGCTGCAATTACAGGCCTAAACCACTATGCTCAGTTCATGGGGTGTTGAGGATAGAGGCCCTGAGCTTTATGCATGCTAATTAAGTAGCTTACTAAATAACCTACAGTACCAGCCCAAGACAAGTGTTCCAATATAATTTTTCTCCCTGAGTTTATTGCTTGTAATAAACTCAAGCCCCTACTTCCCAGCCTCTTAAACTGTAGGTCAGGCATAACTGGAGTTGCACAACTTTTTGGTAATGCTAAAGGGTTTCTTCTGAATGCGCAAAGACCAAAAATTAATTCAAAATAAAATGCATGATGATTCTTAGGTGTTTTAGGCATGCTCACTGTGTTTTATCATGCAACTTCACTATAACCTTTGTTTAGAACATATAATATGTGCACTTCCCACTACATTCATCATCATACCACATACCAATAATGGACCTGCCTAAAGCACATCAGCTCTGATCTGAAACTATGTTATACTATGAATTGGAGTTTTTATTATATGTGCAAAGTTTATTCTTTTATAGAAACATAATAATTAAATAAAGAAAACAAAGTCTTTTAATATTTTCCTACTATCAATCCTCAGCATATAAATATCAAATTAGTATATACCTTGAATATTCTAACCCTTGAATTGGTTTGTGTTAGAATATCTGATTTTACAAATACTGTTTAAGGGCTAGCAAGATGACTTACCACCAAGTTTGATCATTTGGGTTCTCTCTCTTGGGCCCACACCATGGAAGAAGAACCACTTCCACAGGCCATTCTCTGATGTCCACAAGTACACCATGATATACATGATAGCCAATAAACATAAATAAATACGTGTAAAAAAAATGCATACATGGGGCTGGAGAGATGGCTCAGTGGTTAAGAGTGCTGACTGCTCTTCCGAAGGTCCAGAGTTCAAATCCCAGCAACCACTTGGTGGCTCACAACCATCCTTAATGAGATCTGACGCCTTCTTCTGGTGTGTCTGAAGACAGCTATAGTGTACTTACATATAATAATAAATAAATGTTTTTTTTTAAAAAGCATACATGAATTTTGGCCTAAGATTAGAACAGAATTTCCAACACTTTCTAAAATAACACTAGACACACTTCTATCATCTTGTATGACATATTTATGCAAAGGACTATTCTCAGCACTGACAATTAGAAATTCAAAATATTGGTCAACTTTTTTTCCAGAAAATAACTATATAGACCAGGATGGCTTTGAACTCACAGAGATTTACTTGCCTCTGTCTTCTGAGCGCTGGAAATAAAGGCATGCCCCAGCGAACCTGGCATATTGATCAACTTAAGATAGTTTTCATTCAGTAGTATGAGTTATTCAGCTTTTGAAAGTCCAAAGCCCACCCTCAGTGACACATTTCCAACAACAAGGCCACACCTACTCCAACAAGACCAGACTTCCTAATCCCTCTCAAGTATCACCACTCCTTAATGACCAAACATTCAAATATCGGAGCCTATGGGGGGCCAACTACTACATCATGCAGGTTAGAAGAAAGAGTCAGATCCCCTGGAGCTAGAGTTACAGAAAATGGGTGCTGAGAACTGAACTCAGGTCCTTTGGAAGTGCAGTAAATGTTCTTAACTGCTAAGCCATATCTCCAGTCCCAAGTAAAATTTTTAAGTACATTTTTTTAAAATTTATTATCAGTAAATTTTGATTTGTGTGTCTATTTTATATACCTATATACTCAGGGTCGTGTAAAAATTTCTGAGACAAAAAGAGTTTGCAAGTGTAAATGTTAGGTAGCCCAACTTTAGAAAAGTTTTCTTAAAGCCCCAGTCTTAAGTCACCACATTACTGGTATCAATAACAACATGCCACCATAGCCCATCTCTCACACACATGTAAATGCCTATCCTGAAACAACTATATGGAGAGCCCCTTGGATCCCAACCAAGATCTCATGTAGCAAACTTCAACAAAGATAGGCAATTCCCTTCTTAACCCTCAGTTCCCTCCTCTGATGGATGGAATAGGATGTCTCAGATAAGGCTGAATTGAATTCAGAGTCTGGATTATGGGTACACCAATGGGCTGATCTGTGTTCTTTATCTTCTTCTTCTTTTTTTTTTTTTTTTTTTTTTTTTTTTTGGTTTTCCGAGACAGGGTTTCTCTGTATAGCCCTGGCTGTCCTGGAACTCACTTTGTAGACCAGGCTGGCCTCAAACTCAGAAATTCGCCTGCCTCTGCCTCCCAAGTGCTGGGATTAAAGGCGTGCGCCACCACTGCCCGGCTGTGTTATAACATATATAACATATATATATGTTAACACACAGGAAGATGTTCCTGGAAGGAAACAAGAGTGGTAGATGGGAGAGGTGTATCATAAACTCAGTCCTATGTATACCACAGGAATCAGTTTCTCTCTGGAAAGTGTATTCTTTCATCTGGACTCCCTAGAAATAGACCCTGAAACAAAACTCCAAAAGCAAGTAGTTTATTAAGAGAATTAAGATTGGAAGGGAGGGAGGGAGGAAAAAAGAAAGGGCACAAATGGACTGTCATGGGGTCAAGGAGTAGCTTAGGTGATAGTATTCCTAATGTGTATGAAACCCTGGGTTTGGTTTCTAGCACAGAAGCAAGCAGGCATGGCAGTTCACATCTATAATCACACCACTCAATGGTGCATCCACCAGGATTTGCAGGAGGTAGAAACAGGTAGACCAGAAGTCCAATGTCATCTTCAGCTACACAGTAGGTTCCAAACCAGCCTGCATTATGTGTATTGTGGGAAATATTAAAAAGAACTCCAAGATTCCCACACTACACCCAGCTACTCTCAGCCCTGGCAATCTCACCAGCCAGTTCTTATCTCATAGAGACTCTCTGATTCAGAGCTCCAAAATCTCTCCACCCAGCTTCAAATCCCTCATGGCCTTTGTGGTGCACATTTGCCACCATACCTTTTTCTCTTGAACCCAGTCAAACCACCACGTGAAGGAAAACACCACACAGACTTAGTTCAAAAACAATGGTAATTCAATCTCTGTAGGCAACAACTAGAATCCTAATCTTGTAAACCACATAAAACCTAAGTTCTCAGGCTGCAAATCCTGGTGGATGCACCATTGAAACTGGGAGATGCTGCGCCCACCTTGGCCGGCAAGGAAGACACAACACAGTCTGATTCTTCTCAACAGCCTTGATTGCAGGACCGCCTCCATGCTGCTACGGGGACACTGGGCACCCCGGGAACCCAGGGAGGTCTGCTTATATGCTCTCAGCCCCCATCCACTCACGGCAAGCCACATCACCTCACCAGGCACGCAGCTTCAGCCAATCAGGGCGGCAGGGGCATGTCTCCACCAAATATGGACTTGTTTACACCGCCAGCATCATGGTGCACCTGCGCAGCTCTCACGATGCTCGAGGCTTATTTTCAGGTGTATGAGGAAGTCAGGTGCAAGTCATAAGACTTAGCTGCAGTCCCGGGCGCCATCTTGGGACTGCTGCCACACCCGCTCCTCACAGGGAGACACTAGCAGCTACATCTTATCTTACACTATCCCTGTCCAAAAAGCCCCTAACTCTCTCCTGCTTCCTCTCTTCCTCTGTCCAACTTGGAAGTCCCACCTATTTGCCCAGGGATTGATTCCTTTATTCATTAGGGGATGGCTCACAAGAAGTCATCTAAGTATGTGACTCACTCCTCAGTCCAGACAACCCCTCCTGGGAAAATGGAATTAACATCAAAATACAACAGCACCAGGGCCATCCACAACATATGTGAGACCTTGTCTCAAAAAAAAAAAAAAATAGAGAAAGATGAATAAGAAAGAAGAAGGAAGAAGGAAGAAAGGAGAAAGGAAGGATGGAAAAAAGATAGAAAGAAAAGGACGAAAGAAGAAAAAAGAGGTGGCGCACACCTTTAATTCCAGCACTCGGGAGGCAGAGGCAGGCAGATTTCTGAGTTCAAGGCCAGCCTGGTCTACAGAGTGAGTTCCAGGACAGCCAGGACTATACAGAGAAACCCTGTTTCGAAAACAAACGAAGAAGAAGAAGAAGAAGAAGAAGAAGAAGAAGAAGAAGAAGAAGAAGAAGAAGAAGAAGAAGAAGAAGAAGAAAGAGAGAAAGAGGAAAAGAAAATTAAAGAAATATTTGTGATTTGGGGAAAACACTGAGGCTCCAGTAAACCCTGGTGCTAGCCAGAGGAAGGAACTTGTCTTCCAGGAAGAGATTTCACCATGTTTGACAACTTGTGAGATTGCCATGTGGGACAGACTGGAGTAGAGACGGTGATGCATTAATAAACCCGGACCCACTACTGACCAGGACTCCTAGGGGAAGCACACCTCTTGCCTTTGTATAAATCTAAACTTAACATCCAAACCCTGAAGATGGACTTGAGGGACTGGACCTCCTTACTTGTTCATTTCTGGATGTGGCCATACTGAATAAGCCTCCTTCCTCTAGCTTTCTCTGTTGTCTCTTTAGTTGGTATATTTAGAATGGATGGTCAAGCTGAACTTACTAGGGCTGTCAGAGCCCAGGCTTACAGCCTAAAACTTCTGGTAAAAGGAAGATGGGAAAACATAGGAGTAAGTCCTAGTTGGAGAAATTTGGTCACGGGGTGGGGGGGGGGCCACATCCTTGAAGGCTGTTGGGTAATTTGTAACTTCTCCCCAATCTTGGCCCTTTCCTGTATACCTTTTCTTGACTTCTCAGCTGCATAGATTTGAACTGCTCTACTCCACCATGCCCCTCCTCTCCATGACAGACCTATAAAATTGTGATCTAAAATAAATTCTTCCCCCATCACGTTTCTGTCAGGAATTTAGTCAAGGGACACAATAGTAACTAATAGCTGAGAGATACCCCGGAGTATCTGGTACAGCTGAAAAAGACTGGAGTCCTGGAAGAACAGATGGAGACTAAACCGCTCAGCGATTAGAATTTCATATTAGGGTAGTCTTACAATTCATTAAGGACAAGAATGTTCTCAGTGAGCAGAGCTTGGTGAAGATGTGAGGTAGCATATACCAAGGGGATAAGGCAATACAGTGCAGAGACATTCAATAAAAGGCCTTTTTTTTTTTCTTTTACTTTTGTGATCTCAGACCATTCAAGGAGGCAACAAAGACAGAGGTTGTATCCCTTAAATGACAAAGTTTTTCGTGTAGAAACTTCTTTCTGGTCTGTCTCAGACTTTGGAGAACAAAAATGAATCAGAGACAATCATCACTTTGTATTCTCCTTGGGTGAGACCTTCTGACCACAGGTATGTGAATCTGTGGATACAGGAGTATATATCAGTTTATGTGATCATGTCTATGTACATGTCTATATATATCTTTGATACACGTGTGTGACATGTGTGAGTAATGTGAATGTCTTAGGGCATGAGAATCAGTGCATATGTGATGGCCTGATACCGCTATTACCCCCATTTTCCTCCGTAGTCACTATCAGTCTCCTTCAAAGCTTCCCTATGGTTTTAGATTGGGCAGAAGTTACAAAGACAAATTACCCAACAGGACTTGTGGCCAGCTAAATGGAGACTAGGGAAATGTCTAAATAGATGATTGGGTTAAATTGGTGATGAACGGCGTAGGAAGAGGCCCAAGCCCTGGGTCAGAGCGTAAGAGCACATTTATAAGCATAAGCAGAGAAAACAGTGATAGGTGAGGACAGGACAGAATGAGGCACCATAAAAGCTGGAGCTAAAGGCCAAGAGCACCAAAGCCCTTATCTATGATGTACAGGATCCAGATAATATTTTCCAACGCCTTATCTCAAAAGACTCCAGTCAGCTAGGCAGCACTTCCTGGATGGCATCTGTCCAATGCCAGCTCAAGCTGAAGCAATGCCAAATCACAGAATAAACCATTTGCATGAAGGAGGAAACTGAGCTTGGCTGGCCAGGGACCCCCACAGCAGCTAGAGCCTGAGCAGATGCACGCTCACCATGCAGGAAATCCATTAGCCTATTTGGCCATACAGGAAACAATCACACTCCCAGTAACAATGCAGTGTATTTACACAGGGACAAACAGCTTGAGGTCCTTTAACTATGTTATCGCATTTTCCTTTCTAATTTTTTTTACATGTATTTATTTACGAGGGGGGCCACACATGAGTCATGGTGTGCATGTGGAGATCAGAGGACAGGTTCCAGGAGTAAGTTCTCTCTTCCCATTGTGTGGGTCCCAGGGATTAAACTCAGGTCATCAGGCTTGGTGATAGGTGCCTTTACCCACTGACCCATCTTGGCAGTCCTATTATCCCTTATGAAACTTCTGTAGGCTCCTTGGGGACAATGCTCTATCTACAGATAGATAAAACGATACATAAAAGGTTAAGTGGTTTCCTGTGTTTATGTAACTGGTTGGTGACACAGCTGAAACTGAAATTTAAATATGTGTCTCCAAAGCTGGAAAGATCTGTTTCTTTTGTTTCCTTCCCTGCATTGGCCTTTTCATTGCTCCCTCTGTGGAAACACATGGGGTCCTCTAGAAAAACAAGATTCTCTTTCAGTTAAGTCCAAGAATTTAGTTGTCCTTAAGTTGGGTCCTCAACTCACACACACACAATTCTCTCTTTTCCTGGAAGTTTGCCCAGGAATATTTGTATGAGCTGGGAAAGCAAAGAGTTATAAACAGAAAGCTTCAGATATGTAAGGAATCTTGCTATATGTATACTGTCAGCCCTGGTTCACTTCAGCTCAGACGGTGAAGGCAGAAGTGACCGTAGGACTCTCCGTCAGAATTGAGTACTGATTCCCTTATCCCAGCAAGTTCTACGTGTTCTCTGTCCCTAATTATGAAAACACCAATTTCCTTCCAGAAGATTCTTAGATTACTCATAATATCTAGCCTAATTTTCAGAAAAGTGAGTGAATTAAACAATTCCTTTGCATTTCAGTCCCTCCTTCCCCCACCCCTTTTTTCCTCCTTACAGTTCAGTGAACTCATAGCTTCACACACCAAATCTGGACAGAACTGACATAGCATACTAAAAAATATCTATCTGGGCCTTTCAGAGTTCAAACTTTGGACTGCAAGTAAACATGACAGAAAAGAAGGAGCTTTCTGTGCCTAAGACTAGCTTCGTGTATGGTGTATGGGAAGTAGAAAAGGATTGAGGGGAAGCAAGGAAGATGGACTGAGTCCAGGCTTGGTTGATGGGGTGTGGTTATGAGCCTTCAGTTCTGGAGAGAGTCCAACAACAATGTGAACCTTGGCATCCTTCTAGATAGAGGATACAAAAGGCAGCAAGCCCAATAGATGTTTTGGTGGTGTTCATGGGTAAACAAGTCTGTGGCCTCTGCACACCCTAGTCCCAGGGTAACCAGGGAGGAAGTAACAAGACTCTACTGTTCCCAAGAGTAGCATGGAAACGTCAAATGATTACAGAAAGTCCCAGCATTTCACATGACCCTAGCAAGTTATAAGAGCAATAGAAAGATCTAGATCTCTGGATACAATATGAATGGCCAGAGAGAAGTGACCTAAAGCAGCCAGGGTGGGACTGTAGGAATGGCCACTGGTTAGGAGTGCTAGATGCTAAGTTCTCTCTTTCCATTGTATGGGTCCCAGGGATATATATATAGAGAGAGAGAGGAGGGGGGGAAGGGAGAGGAAGGAGGAGAGGAGGAGGGTGAAGAGGAGAAAGCAGAAGCTATCACCACCACCACCTCCACCACCACTACTACCTCTACCACCACCACCACATCACCACCACCACCACCACATCATCACCACCGCCACATCATCATCATCACCACCACCACCACCACATCACCACCACCACCACCACCATCACCACCACCACCACCAGGATGACTAGAGTGACCCAGCAGAGCCCCACATGTTTCCACAAATACTAAGCAACTTAGGCACAATGGAACCACAACAAAACCAGGGGTGGTGATACATGAAATCCTGTGATATATTTTATACTTGTTCTTAATTATGTGTATATGTATGGTATGTGGGGGTGTTTATTCATATCAGTACAGTGCCTAAAAAGGCCTGAAAATGATGTTGGATCCTCAGGAGCTAGACTTATAGGTGGATAGGTGGTTGTGTGCTGGGAACCTTAAGTGGAAACTTCTGGTTTCTTTGGAAAGTCAGTTATGTCAAATGATGTTTTGCTGGGGCACACAGGTCAAAGGATGTTCTACTAGAGCAGACACATGAAAGAATGTTTTCCGGAAGCAAACACAGGTTAGAGGATGTTTTGTGATAACAGACATGTGAAAGGAGAAATGATATTTAGAAGGACTGTAAATATGACCCCACAGACAGTGGGACCTCAAATATTGCTTTGCTTTGCTTTGCTTCACTTCACTATTCTTTGGTGATGACATGTGTATATTGGTTCACCTTACATTGCTTTGCTGAGCTTCACTGGTGGTGACTTGATAGAAACTTGGCAAAGAAATTCTTGGGAGGTTCCTGCAACTTCTTACCACTTCCGAGGTGTACTCGGGCTGTTGGTGAGTTTCCAAGTTTCATCTGGATTAAATTACCCTTGCTGATTCCTGTGAGCTGTCTGCTGAGTGAGCTGGACTGTGGCTGCCTATTCATGTTTGGTGTTTGCTGGACTGAGAACAGTGAAGATTGGAATAGCCCCAAAGAACTATTTATAAACAGATCCATTTCTCCCGGATCCTAATAACCCCTCTTTTCCACTACCTCTGGAGGGTGGTGGGCTGGAGGAAAGGTTGAGCCCTCATTAAAGTAGGTTAACAAAAATTTATGCCTACAGGAAACAAACTTGGGTCTTCTTGTAAGAGCAGTATTAACTACTGAGCCATCTCTTCAGCCCTTTGAGGCTTTTGTTCCTTTGTTTGTTTGTCTTGTAGCATTGTGATCAAACCTAAGGCCTCATGCATAAAAGGCAAGCCCACTATCAACTAAGCAATCCCCAGCCACCTTTTCTTTTTCTTTCTTTTCTTTCTTTTTTCTTTTTTCTCTTTTTTTTTCTTTTTTTCCTTCTCTTTCTTCTCCTTCTCCTTCTTCTTCTTTTTCTTTTATTTTTTCTTTTTCTTTTTTTTTTTAAAGAAATAAAGTCTTGGGACCAGTGAGATGACTCAGCGAGTGCAGGTACTTTCTGCACAACTCTGGCAGAACTGAGTTTAATCCTCAGAGGTATGGAAAGGTGGAAGGGGAGAATGAACCCCACAGAATTGCCCTCAGCATTGCCCTCACAACCATGGCATGTGCAAAGTGTTGCCCCCCCCCCCCATATACTAAGGTTTTTTTTTTTTTTTAAGTTTAAGAAATAGGGTCTCACTATGTTTCTCATGCTGGTTCCAAACTCCTAGTCCCAGGCAATTTCTCTGCATCAGCTCCTGAATAGCTATGGGTCTATAGGTGCATACCATTATGCACAGCTCCCCCCAACACCTTAATTTTGTATTTCCTTGTTTGTTTTCTGAGACAGGGTTTCTCTGTGTAGCCCTGGCTGTCCTGGAACTCACTCTGTAGACCAGGCTGGCTTCAAACTCACAGAGCTCCACCTGTCTCTGCCTCCAAAGTGCTAGGATTAAAAATGTGTGCCACCACTACCTGGCTCCCTGTTTTCTCAAGATAAAGTCTAGACCATTGATGTGAGACTTTTTCTCTTAACTAACCTACACATTTAGTACTATAAGCTTTTGCCTGGATATCACATATAGATACACTGAGCTTTGGAGTTTTGTTTGTTTTTCAGTAAAGATTACTATTGATATTTTTTTAAATGTATATATTATTTTCATTTTATGTATGTTAGCATTTTTGCCTGCACTTATATGTGCACGATGTGTGTGCCTGATTCCTACAAAGGCCATAAGAAGGCATAAGATCTCATGTGTCTCAGTGTTACCATTGAGGTGACAAAACACCACGACCAAAGCAACTTGGGGAGGAAAAGGTTTGTTTAGTTTACATTTCCACATGGCAGTTCACTATCAAAGGATATCAGGAATTCAAGTAGGGCAGGAACCTAAGGCAGGAGCTGATGCAGAAGCCATGGAGAAGTACTGCCTACTGGCTTGCTTGGCCTGCTTTCTTATAAAACCCAGGATCTCCAGCCCAGGGATGGCTCCACCCACAAAGGACTTGTTTCCTCCCGCCTTGGTCTCTAATTGAGAAAATGCCTAACAGCTGGATCTCATGGAGGCATTTCCTCAACTGAGGCTCCTTCCTCTCTGATGAGTCTAGCTTGTGTCAAGTTGACACAGAAAACCAGCCAATACACCATGTGAGCTAACACATAAGTTCTAGGTCCTGCACAAGAACAGCAAGTGTTCTTAATCCCTGAGCCACTGGCACAGCCCTGAGTGTTCAAGTTTTATTTTAATACAATGAAACTATTTTCTAATTTCTTATTGAATTCTGCATTAAACCATGTGTAGTTTGAAAATGTGTTGTTTAGTTGACAGCTGAGGGTTTCCCAGATAGTTTTCTGCTTTTGATTTTTTGTTTAATCTTATTTGTTGTCACAGATCACATTGTAGAAATTCTTTTATGTTCATTAAGACTTGTTTTTAAAGCCCACAATATAGTCTCTATTAGTAATTCTACTGTGTTCTTGAAAACAATATTCACTAGGCTGAGAATGTAGATGAATTCGTAGACAGCTTGCCTGGCATGCATGAAGTCCTGGGTTCGTCCTCAACACTCGGCATGGCTGTGCATGCTTGGAACTTCAGCGCTTGGAACGTGGAGCCAGGGAGGTCATCAAGACTGTCTTGGATATAGAGAAAGTTTAAAAAAAAATAGCCAGGCTTGGTGACACACGCCTTTAATCCCAACACTCAGAGGCAGAGGCAGGCAGGTCTCTGTGAGCTTCAGGACAGCCAGGGCTACACAGAAAAATCTGTCTCAAAATACATACATACATACATACTATTTATGTATTTATTTATTTACTTGATACTGAGTTAGGGTTTTCTAAGTGTCATTTATGTAATAAGGTTAATAGTGTCATTCAAAGATTCTAGTCTGATACACATGTCAATGAGGTCAAAGACAAGGCACAGGTTTTCTGATAAACAGTGACATATGTCATCTAGCTTATACTTGTAGGTCTTATTTTTTATTATTCCTTTTTGGATAGTGTCTTACTTAGGGTTTCTATTCCTGCACAAACATCATGACCAAGAAAAAAGTTGGGGAGGAAAGGGTTTATTTGGCTTACACTTCCATACTGCTGTTCATCACCAAGGAAGTCAGGACTGGAACTCAAGCAGGTCAGAAAGCAGGAGCTGATGCAGAGGCCATGGAGGGATTTTCCTTACTGGCTTGCTTCTTCTGGCTTGCTCAGCCTGCTCTCTTATAGAACCCAAGATTACCAGCCCAGGGATGGTCCCACCCACAAGGGGCCTTTCCCCCTTGATCACTAATTGAGGAAATGCCTTACAGTTGGATCTCATGGAGGCATTCCCTCAACTGAAGCGCCTTTCTCTGTGATAACTCCAGCTGTGTCAAGTTGTTGACAAAAGAACACTAGCCAGTACAGATAGGTTATTATATAATTGGGCCCCACCTGCTCTTACAGGTATCTGTATTTGTAGCAATTATTTTTCTGAGTTGTTAATTCTCTCCATGACTCATTTCAGAGGGTTTCTATTGCTATGACTTTGGCTTAACTGATTTCCAGGGTCCAATTTGCTGTTAATTCCATCTAACACATAATTTTCTCTTTCTTTCCTTTGCTCTCTCTGGTTTTTTGTTTGTTTGTTCATTTTTATGGGGGTGGAGACCAAACCTGGAGCGACTTGGGTGCTAGGCAAGCACTCTACCCTTGGGCTATATCGCCAGTCTTGGCACCAGTTTTTAGGAGTCAGTTTTGATAATCTCCTTGTTTATTTTCACCTTGCAGGAGAATTAGGTATAGTGCATGCTAGACAAGCGCTCTCTACCACTGAGCCACATCCTTCCTTAGCCTTCTATCTTCACTTATTTGACACAAGGTTTTGCTAAGTTGCCCAGAAGTGGCCTAGAATTTGTTCTGCATTATGAGCTGGATGTAAATTGGTGATTCTCTCCCTTTGCCTCCTGTGTAACCTGAGTTACAGGCATTTGTTACCAGTCTCAAATTCATCATCTACCTTCTTGAAAGTATGAAATGAAAATATACTGCCCATGGGGCTGTAGAGATGGCTCAGTGGTTAAGAGCACCGACTGCTCTTCCAAAGGTCCTGAGTTCAAATCCCAGCAACCACATGGTGGCTCACAACCATCTGTAATGGAATCCAATGCCCTCTTCTGGTGTGTCTGAAAACAGCTACAGTGTCTTCATATAATAAATATAATAAATATTCATATAATATTATACTTACATATAATAAATAAATCTTTAAAAAAGAAAAAAGAAAATATACGGCAGGGCAGTGGTGACACATGCCTTTGATCCCAGCACTAGGGAGAAAGAGGCAGGCAGATTTCTGAGCTCGAGGCCAGCCTGGTCTACAACGTGAGTTCCAGGACAGCCAGGGCTACTCAGAGAAACCCTGTCTTGGAAAAACCAAAAAAAAAAAAAAAAAAAAAATTTAAAACCAAAAAAAAAAAAAAAAAAAAAAGAAAGAAAGAAAGAAAGAAAAGAAAAGATAACAGTTGTTTAAGTGCCTAGGCTACTGTAGTTTCTGGATTTATTGTCTAGTTGTTGATTTTTTGTTATAGGCTTGGTTCCTTGCTTCCATTGCATACCTGATCATTTTAATTTTCAAAAAAGAACAATTTGTTTTCATTTGTATGTATGAGTGCTTTGTAGCATGTATGACTGTGCTCCACATGCATGGCTAGTGCCCTTGGAGGTCAGAGATGGTGTCAGATCCCCTGGAACTGGAGTTGTGGGTAGTCATAGCCACCATAGACACTAGAAACTAAACCTGGGCCCTCTCTGTAAGAGCAGCCAGTGCTCTTCTCCACTGAACCATCATCTCTCCAGCTCCCATCTGATAATGTTTGACTGGCTATCATACATCACCAATTGTACTTTGGGATATTTTTGGAAGCCTATAAATACTCTCATTCTAGGAAACTGCTAGTCCAAGGATTGTTTTTGAGCTTTGTTAAGTGAAACTAAAAGGATTTTTTTTTTTTGGTCTAAAGCTGACCATAATTGCTATATTATTAACTCTCTATTAAAAAATATTGAGTACTGTTTGGTGTTCAACTCATCCATTTGGAAATATGAAATGTTTCTGGCTCACGTTAAGTCAACAGTTTTGCACATGCTTTCCCAAGGTTTCCATAGTGTCCTCACACACTACTGCACTTACAGTATGAGGGAAACTGTCTGCAGCTCTCCAAAGCGCTCTCCTGTCCATCTGTCTTCTCCAGGTTGTTTTCTCCTCTCTGGTACTTGGCCTTGAAAATTCAATCCATGGCTGGAGAGATGGCTCAGCAGTTAAGGGCACTCACTGCTCTTGCAAAGGACTTGGGTTCAATTCCCAGAACCCACATACTGGTTCACATTTATCTTAACTCCAGTTCCAGAGGACCCAGTGCCTTTTCTGACACCAAGTACTTACCTGATGCACAAACATACATGCGGCACACAGTCATATCTGCAGGTAAAACAGTAATATGCATAAAATAAAATAAATCTTAAGTAAAGAAAATTCAATCCACCTTGTGTTATGAAGTTTGTGCCCCCTGGGAAAAGACCATTGACTCAATCTAATTATAGTTAAAAGATTTATTGATTAGCTGCTAGCAGGATGAATAATCTCTGAGTCAAATTTGAGAATGCCACGAAGGGGTATTATGGGGAACGACTTTTAAAGGGAAAAACCATGTGAAGACCTTCAGTGTCTATGCAAACAAATTAAACTGTTCTGTTCTGCCAAGTTTAACATTTATAGCAACTCAAAGCAATCTTTGGGTATCTGCATAAGCAAGTTACAGAATCAAAAAAGTACTTAGTTTATAGATATAATCGAACTATTTTAAAAATATTGTTTATGGGTTGCCTTGGTGGATAAAGGTGCTTGCCATCAAACCTGATGACCTTTGTCTCATCTGAGACCCACTAGAAGGAGAGAAGGTACTCCAAAGACTGATCACACATGCTGTGATATGAGGACCACCCTCCACACACACACACATACACACACACACACCAAACAAGTATAATTTTAAAAAATAAAATATATTGTTAATATATAATTTTCATGTTATAGTTTTTTATGCCTGACTTACACAAAATAAATATAGATGTAAATTTGGATGGCACTTAACATATCTTATTGATGGGGTGTAGAATAAGTCGGATGAGCCTAGACTCTGCTGTGTGTATACTTTTCCCTTCCTACTACCAAAAGCCTTCATGCTTTCCAGTGTGTTTAGAACAGTTGTTTTTGTCCTTAGCTGAAAAAATAGTAGAGTCACCTAGAAAGTGTTTTAGACCATAAATAATAGAGCGTGTCCCACTCTAAACAACTATAATCAGGTGATTCTAATAGCTAGCCAAGGCTGAGAACCAATGTTCATGCAGTTGAACTTGTTTGTCTTTGGAAAGCACTTGTCAGGAGAAAAGGGCTCATTTGGTAAAATATCCTGTTTGGGGTGGATTTTCTGACAAAGCCCAATTTCCTGGAAGTACTGGAACTGACTTGTAGAGGAAATATAATCCAGAGCACAAAATAGCCAGCCAACATTCACCTCTCTCCTGTTAACCAAAATGAAACTATGACCGTAAAGGTCAACCCCAGTCTTACCTCTCCAGGCTGGTTCCGGGAGGGCTGAGGGGTAAGGAAAGTAGAGACAGGGTGGACTGTGAACTTTGCATCCAGTTCTGCTCCAGTGTGCAAATGAGCTCCTTCTCTGGATGCTTTATTGCCTCACTTCTCCAGTGAATACACAGTAACTCTGCAGAGCACTTCTAGGCTGAGCATCCAAAACAAACAGAAGGTACTGTGTATAATTTGCTGACTGTTCCTTTTCTTAAGCTTTTTTTCTCTAGAACACCCCTTCATTATTTCTTTTCCTCTCTGCATTTCAGGCTTACACATTTTTTGGCTAATTCAAAGAATTTTGCTCTGTCTCCACCTCTATATCTGATAGTTCTATAGCAAATTTCCATCCAAACTTGAAAGCAAGCTCTTTTATGTATAATTATTTTGGCTTTGTTTTTTTTTTTAAGACATTATTACTTTAATGTGGCTGCAGAAAGAACTCATGGTTAGGAGCACTCACTGCCTTTGCGCCTCTCAAGGGCTAAGATTACAAATATGCACTATCATTTCCTGGGTTAAGCAAGCTTTTTTTGTTTTTTTCCATTAAGTTTTTTTCCAGACTTACCACTTCCAGCTCAAACTATTGCATTTCAGGAAAAATGAAAGAAAGAGAGAACTTTGCTTTTGATTAATATATTTTTACTCTAGCTTTTGTAAAATAGGTTAATCTGAAAGTATCTTAGGGTTCTACTGCTGTGAAGAGACACCATGACCAAGGCAACTCATATAAGGACAACATTTAATTGGGGCTGACTTACAGGTTGAGAGATTCAGTCCATTATCATCAAGGCAGGAGTGTGGCAGCATCCAGGCAGGCATGGTGCAGGAGGAGCTGAGAGTTCTACATCTTCATTTGAAGGCTGCTAGCAGAATACTGTTTTCCAGGCAGTTTGGATGAGGGTCTTATAACCCACACCCACAGTGACACACCTACTCCAATAGGGCCACACCTACTCCAACAGAGTCACACCTTCTAATAGTGCCACTCTGGGCCCAGCATATGCAAACCATCACAGAAAGTCTTTTGTTGAAGTTAGGTCCTGGTTCTTCCTCCCAGGCCCATGCTCCCAGATTTAAGACTCAGACTCAAAATATATTTACAAATACCTTGGCCATATAGCTAGGCTCATCTCTGACTAGAATAATGACTTAAGATAACCCATTTATTTTAATCTACGTTTTCCCTCATGTCTGATTACCTGGGCTCAAGATCATGTGTCTGTCTCCTCACATCTCCCCAGAGGGATCATCACATGTCTGGCTATCCCAGAATTCTTTCTCCTCCTGGATTTCACACCTTCTATTCCCTGCCTAAGCCATAATAGGCCATAGACTTTTTAGCGATGCATTCATACAAAATATAATATATTCTCTCTACAGCCTGTACTCTCTTGTTAATATGGTCTTCCAAAAGCAATGATTGTTTTATTTGCTTATTTTTGAGACAGGATCTTGCTGTGTATCACAGGCTGGTACTGAACTTAGCATTCTCTGGCTAGTAAGCATTGCAGGGACATGTCACCACACTCAACCCAAGAAATTATTATCCAAACTGGTTACTACCAACCCAGAATCTTCTGAACAAAATATATATTCTAACTCTAGCAATTAGTCCCCTGTAGTGCCCAACTCTACACACCATTTTCCATTATAAAACATTTTTGACCAATGGTTGATTTCAGGCATGAGACTTCAAGACACCGCAAGGTGAACCTGAAATATCTTTTTTTTTCTTTTTCCAATTTTTTATTAGGCATTTTCTTCATTTACATTTCAAATGCTATCCCGAGAGTCTCCTATACCCTTCCCTAAGCCTGCTCCCCTACCTACCCACTCCCACTTCTTGGCCGTAGTGTTCCCCTGTACTGGAGCATATAAAGTTTGCAAGACCAAGGGGCCTCTCTTCCCAATGATGGCCAACTAGGCCATCTTCTGCTACATATGCAGCTAGAGACACGAGCTCTGGGGATACTGGTTAGTTCATATTGTTGTCCACCTATTGGGTTGCAGACCCCTTCATAAGGCCCCCAATGGAGGAGCTAGAGAAAGTACCCAAGAAGCTGAAATATCTTTTAATTGTTGATTTTCATTTTTGTTTTTAAATTTGTCCTTTTAGATATATTTATTTCTTATATTTATGAATGTTTTACCTGCTTAGATGTCTGTGTATCACATGCATGCCTGGCACCCTTGGAAAAGAGGATTTAGGGTCCCCTGGAACTAAAGTTATAGATGATTGTGAGCTACCATGTGGGTTCTGGAAACTGAAACTTGGTACTCAACAAGAACAAATACTCTCAATTGCTGAGCCATCTCTCCAGGCCTTTATTTTCATGTGTGTGTGTGTGTGTGTGTGTGTGTGTCCCCGAGGAGGCCAGAAATGGGAGTGGATCCCCTATCGCTGAAGTTACAGGCAATTGTAAGCTACCTGGTGCTGGGAAACTGATTCAGGATCTCTGAAAGATCAACAAATGTTCTTAACCACTGGAACACCTCTCTGGCACCCTGAAATATCTTTTTATGTTCCAAAGCCATTACTGGTATTAAACCAAAATGATAGAACAGACAACCAGAAAGAAATTCCCACTCTCAAAAATGTGGTATTAATCGCTGTTGTATCTCTGGAACAGAACCATTAAGGAAGAAGGCATTTATTTTGGCCCACAGTTTTAGAGGTGGGGAAGGCATGGAAGAAGGCCCCTGTGGTGGTAGGAACATGTGACAAAGACTTCTCATATGTTGGTAAATCAAGAAGCAGAGAACACAGACCAAAACAGCCTTCTAGGCCTGCCCCTAGTGGTCTACTTCTTTGAAGACCTCAAGTCCCAAAGGTTCTACAGCCTCTGAAAACAGCACCATTGTCTGGGAACGAAACATTCAAACATGTTGTACAGTAGTATCCTCCAAGTGGAACAGCTACTATCTTATAATACCAGTTGTGTCCAAGTGGGAAAAAAAAAAAGAAAAGAAAGAGAAAGAAAAGACATGGAGGAATTCTCTGGAGAGAACCATCTCACCATTTCTTCAGCTCAATAGAATTTGTAATTGTTTGTTTGTTTCGAGACAGGGTTTCTCTATGTGGCCCTGGCGTCCCGGAACTCACTCTGTAGACCAGGCTGGCCTTGAACTCACTGAGATCTACTTGCCTTTGTCTCTGGAGTATTGGGATCAAAGGCAGTGCCACCACTGTCCAGCACCAATAGAATTTTTTTAAAGCAATATTTTGTAAACACAAGTAAAACAATGATCTTTGCAATTACCTAGACAACAATACATGTGTAAAATTATTTAATTTGGAATTCTAGAGAGATATTTCAGTAGTTAAGAGCACTGGCTGTTTTGTTTTTTTGTTGTTTTTTTTTTTTTCAGAACACCAAGATTTGATTCTACACCCACATGGTGGCTCAAAACCATCTGCAACTTAGGCCTCAACATACCTGGCTTACATCTGAGTTCCAGGGGGATTCAACACCTTCTTCTGCCCCACATGAATGCCCAAATACACAATCATACACATATATGAAAATAAAAATTGTAACTTTTTTTTTTCTGGACTTGTGGACACATGCCTTTAATCTCAGCACATGGGAGGCCGAGCTAAGTGGATTTCTGTGAGTTTGTTGCCAGCCTGGTCTACAAGTGAGTTCCAGGACAGCCAGGGCCTTTGAGAACTTGTCTCAAACAAACAATTAAAAAGTTAAACAAAACAAACAGAAACTGTCCAAAAGCATTCCATGATATAGTGAGATTTGAACCAAGGCCTTCTAACTCTGGCTTCTACTTGTCAATATCTCATTTCATTTCTTCCTGAAGATAGTAGGCAGATGGAGTTGAGAAAGACTAAACATGAGGCTGAAAGAGTAAAACGTTCATTCATTCATTCATTCATTCATGTAATGACTGTTGAGCATCTTTCATGAGCTAGTCACTGTTCTAGTAGCAAGGATGTAGTAATATAAAATTACTATATAGAATATGAAAATTATGGGGAGTTCACACTTAGATATGGAAGACTGTCAATAAACATATCAACAAGATGGCTGGATATCATATCATATCAACTGGACTGAAGAGATGGCTCAGTGGCAAGGGGCATATACTGCACTTTCAGAGGACCGGAGTTCAATTCTTACCACCCACTTCAAGCAGCTCAGAATTGCTCATAACTCCAGCTCTAGTAGATCGAATGCCTGTGGCCTCTGTAGGCAAGCGCACTCATGTGCACATGCCCACGCAAAGACACAAGTACACAGAATTGAAAATCTTGCCCTGAGGTGGTGGTGCACTCCTTTAATCTCAGCACTCGGGAGGCAGCGACAGGCAGATCGGAGTTCAAGGCCAGCCTGGTCTACAGAGCAAGTTCCGGGACACCCAGGACTACACAGAAAAAAACCCTGTCTCAAAAATTAAAATAATAATAATAAAATGAATATTGTAAAAAGTAGTATATTAGAAGACAGTAGGCACCTCCTGGTCCACTTGGCATAAACTATAAACATCAGAGAAAAGAACTTCAATTGAGAAAATATCTCCCTAAGGTGGGCTGTAGACAAGCCTGTAATGCATTTTCTTGATTAGCAGTTGATGAGGGAGAGCCTAGACCATTGTGAGTGGTTCCATCTCTGGGATGGTGGTCTTGGGTTCTGTAATAAAACAGGCTGAGCAAGCAAGGGGAACAAACCAGTAAACAACACCCTGCCATGGCCTCTGCATCAGCTCCTGCCTCAAGGTTTCTGCCCTGCTGGAGTTCCTGCCCTCACCACCTTTGATGAACTGTTATATGGAACTGTGAGTGAAATAAACCCTTCCTTTCCCAATTTGGTTTTGGTGATGGTGCTTCACTGAAGAAACAGTAGACCCAAGACAATAAGTTTCCTGAAGGAAAATCTGGTTGAGAACATGTGGCGATAGCTCTGGGAGAGACACCATAATTTAAATGAGATTAACAGGATGTTCTCACTGCAAAGGTGAAATCTGAAGAAACAGATCTGAAGAGAACCAAAGGATAGATTGCAAAAGAAAAGTCTAGAGTGCAAGATGCCAAATGGGAGTATGCTTGCTCATAGCACAGGGAAAAAAATACCAACAAGAAAGCTAGAAAGCTAGAAAGGCCAGGGCAGAATGAAGGCAGGGGAGAGAGAGCCTCAGATGTGAGCCATAGGGAGTGATAGGGGAGGGGCCCTACAGAGCCTTAAACATCTGTTTTAGGCTTTATTTACTCGCTACTTATGTACTTTTGTATGACTGGTTTGACTATATGTATGTATGTGCATGATGTGTGTTCTTGTTGAATCCCCTGAATGTGGGGTTACAGATGGCTATGAAGCACTGTGTGGACTTGAGGAATTGAACCTAGGTCTTCTGCAAGATAGCTCTTTCTTTTTTTTTTTGAGGTTTCTCTAGACAGTGTTTCTCTGTCCAACAGCCTGACTGTCCTGAAGCTTGCTTTGTAGACCAGGCTAGCCTCAAACACACAGAGATCCACCTGCTTCTGCCTCCAGAATGCTGATCTCTCTCTGGCTTCCCCACCCCCTCCCCCCAGAGTCTGTTTTTCACTGGGAGAAAGTGACTTTTGCTCTAAATGAAATGGAAAGTTCTGAACACAGGAATAACATAATCTAGCATTAAAAGATACAGCAGCTTTTATTGAGCTATAATTCACATGCCATAACATTTACTCTCGTATGGTAGGCATACAATCCAGTGATTTTTTTTTTAACTCTGCTTATGTAGTACAACTGTCACCACTACCTAACTTTAGAATGTCTTCACTGTACCAAAGAAGTCACTATACTCTTTAAAAGTCACTCTTTCACTCAGTCCTTTATAACTGCAAATTTAATGTCTGTTTCTGTCCATTTGCCAAGTCTAAATATTTCATAGAAATGTAATTATACAATGTATGTTTTTTCATGATGGGCTTCTCATAGAGCATAAAGTTTTCATACATATTGTATATTGTAGCATGTACCAGTCCTCTCTCCTTTTTTTAATTTGACAAACCTTACTATAAGAAAAAACTTTGCAAATAAGCATCACACATTAGAATCAACCAGACCCAGAGCCCAATACCTCAATGACTTCCCTACAGTTAGAGACGCCTTCCTGTGGTTGGGGAGCTTCGCATGGAGCTGGCACTTGCACTATCAAATGTATGTTTCTGCTGTCATTGTCTGCCAAAGATGAAAAAAAAATCCACTGCAGAATTAGAACTAGGAAAACAACTAGCTTTGTGTCCTCTGGAGTAACTCCTGTTCACTGAGTCCTTCCTTACCCCCGGTCCTTAGTGTCTTCATTCTCTTGTCTATGTATTTATACTGTATCCCTACATACAGTTTTTACATATAATATGAATTGTTGGCTAGATTCTGCACATGAGGGAAAACATATTCCTTTCTGAGATTGCATGACTTTGCTTAATATTATACACTCTAAATCTATCCATTTCCTGCAAATTTTGTAATTGCATTCTTCTTTAAAGCTGAATAAGATTCCATTTTATGTATATAGAAAATTTTCATTATTCATTCATCTGTTGACCCTCAAGGTTGGTTCCGGCATTTTTGCTCTAGTAAATAGAGCACTATTTTATCTTTTATTGTCAAATCATTCTCTGTTTTATGCACACACATTTGTTCCCATTTAGTTCATTCATTCATCAGTCGATAGTCATTGAGGGTATTCCCATGTGGTGGCTATGAATAATGGTGATCAACTTATACCATTCTTATAAACAAGTTTTTGCATGATCATCTGTTTTCATTTCTTTAGGATATATATCTGCAGGGATTCAGTTATTAGATTGCATGGTAACTTTATATTTAACGCTTTGAGGAGCTGCCAGAGAATTTACGTGGTAACTGCACCATTTTAGAACCTCATCAGGCATTGTAGGAATGTTGTATTTTCTAAGAACCTGGAATATCTAAATAAATGTGTTAAAAGAGACAAAAGTGCCTTGGTATCACTAAAAGGTAGTGTTTTGGTATCTTTTTTTTCTAAATTATTTTTAGATTTATTTATTTATTTTATGTGTATGAGTACACTGTAGCTGTACAGATGGTTGTGAGCCTTCATATGGTTGTTGGGAATTGAATTTTAGGACCTCTGCTCACTCCAGTCAACGGTGCTTGGTCAGTCCCTGCTCTCTCCAGCCTAAAGATTTATTTATTATTATACATAAGTAAGTACACTGTAGCTCTCTTCAGACACACCAGAAGAGGGTGTTAGATTTCATTACAGGTGGTTGTGAGTCACCATGTGGTTGCTGGGATTTGAACTCAGGACCCGCTGAGCTATCTCGGCAGCCCTCTAAATTTTTATTCTTATTTTATGAGCATTGGTGTTTTGCCTGCATGTATGTCTGTGTGAGGCTGTGTGATCCTCTGGAACTGGTGTGAGCTGCCGTGTAGTTGCTGAGAACTAACCCAGGTCCTCTAGAAGAGCACCCAGTGCTCTTAATCGTTTGAGCCATCTCTCTCTCTCTCTCTCTCTCTCTCTCTCTCTCTCTTTCCCCACCATAAAATAATAGCTTAGTCAATAGAAAATCAGAGCTCCTCATGGAACTAGCCTTCCAGTATTGGTCAGTGATTGCTGAGCCTTGCACCAGACAGGGGTCCAGTAATTCCTTTTACTCTTTTCTAAGATTTCTGCCACTTTTTGCAGATTTTTTTTTGTACTTTTCATAATGAAATGTAAAGTAGAAATTGAAGATGTGGAGTAAATGTAAGCATAGTCTTGTGAAATTTTTGTCTTAGCTATACATCTGAATATGCAAATACATGGTATGTGTTTGATGTAAAATATTTTTGTACACTATGGGTCAGGAACATAAAGTTTGAGGGTTGGAGAGATGATGTGGCTAAGAGAGCACACTACTTATTAAGTTATTTTTGAGAAAGGGTCTCTCTACAAAGCACCAGCTATCCTGAAATTCACTAAGTAGACCGGACTGGCCAGGTACACAACAGAAATTCTCCTGTCTCTGCCTTCCCAGTGCTGGGATCACAGGTGTGCACCACAACTCCTGGCAAAGAGTCCACTTCCCTCGAAAAGGGCCTGAGCTGTTCCCAGCCTGTAATTCCAGCATCAGGGTTAACTACCACCATCTTCTGACCTTCATGGGCACAGCCTTTACATGTACAAACCTATGGTTAGAGGCACACATTTAAAAAATAAAATCTCAGTCGGGCATGGTGGTGCACACCTTTAATCCCAGAATTGGGAGGCAGTGGCAGGTGTATCTCTAAATTCGAGGCCAGCCTGGTCTACAGAGTGAGTTGTAGGACAGCTAGGCCTACACGGAAAACCCTGGGGGGTGGGGTGGGGGTGGAGGTGGGGTGCGGGGAGAGTAAAAAAAAAAAAAAAGTTCGGAAGTTGCTAATGCACCAGGACACATTATGATGCTCTACACTGAAAAAGAAGTGGGCATTTTGATTCTTGACTTCAAAGTAGGCAGGAGTGTATCAAAATTGAGGTTCAGGAAATGATCTAAGGAGAGTGGTAGAGAAGCACGGTGCACGTGATTTTCCTCGACGCTGAGATCAGTACCTGGCCTGGGACACCTGAAGAATTGAAGATGTGCATGGAGCGAAATAGGGAAGTCCACTAGCCCAAGGCAGGGGAGAGGTTTTTAAGAACCTGCCTCCGGGTCCAGCAAGCGGCTACCCACGTTTACCCAGCGGCGCCGGTGGCTGTGAGGAGGCGGGGCCAGAAGCGGAGCACGCGCAGTAGAAGGTTCCCGCATCAGCGCCGAAGCTGCGCTTTCAGCACTCGCAGTCACCTGTCACCAAAGGCTGTCCCCGCCCCCTCCGCTGCCTGCCTGCGCGCGCAGAGCACCGGAGGGCGCCGGCGGGAAGGGACGCGGCGGGTAAGCGAGGCCTGCGTACGGTCTGTGTTTCTCACAGGGTTGGGAACTTCCTCCTGTCCAGCTCTCCGGACCGGGAAGAGCGAGTGATTGGAGCTTTGGAACGCACTGTACCTCCGCTTTCGTCCTGTCGCCTCCGGAGGCGCTCTGACGGTCTGTGTGTTTTTAGCGTCCCGGAGCCTCCTCCAGTCTCACGGCGCCTTGGCCTCTGCTCTCCCAGCACCCACTGGGGAAACCGAAGGCCGGATCCTGTCCCTGACTTCTGCCGGTTCCAGTCTGAAATTCCTTACCCGCTCGCGCTGTCAGTAGCAGAGTTGGTTTTCTTCCTCTAGTGTCGACCAGTTTAAGGCAGAATTCTAGTTACAGCCTCCAACTCAAGCACAAAGAGTCTCAGTTGTTTTGATGCTCAGCTGGAGCTCTGGCCCTCTAACTGAATTAACTTTCAGATGCTCTTCAGAGGGAAATCCAGGCCATCAAAGCATAGGTCCTCTTTAGTCCCTCCGATTATCTCCATCGTTAGCCAGTAAACTGTATGGAAGCATAGTTCTAGATCCCTATGCACCAATCCCAGGTCTTCACTTTTCATGTTTGTACGAACAATCATTTCCCAAGCCACAGTTTAGGATGAGGTGCCCCGCTGGCAGTGGAATGCCATCAACATTTACTGAGAAGGATGACAACAAACATTCTGGCTCTCTACTGTCAAAGTGAATATTAAGTGAATTGTTTCTTGTAACAGGAGGCATTTGACTTGGTGGCTGTGCTTTAATACCTAGAGTAAGAGACAAATGGAGGTAGCCTAGAATCACATCACGAGGGTTCAGAGTCTGCTGCCAGGGAGAATACAGAGCAGCAACAAGACTGACAGCCATGCCATGTTTAATAACATCTATAGGTCGAATTTCCACATAGAGGGAAATAGATTGTATTTATGTGCCACTTGTTTGTAAGATGCATCGTGTGCATGCTGAAGTAAATTTTAGTGGCTTCCTTTAACACTCCCAAAATTGGTTTCTAGATAGTCATGATTATCAGATTATTATTATGACAAGGTCTTACTATGCAGTCTTGGCTGGCTTAGAGCTAAGAGATCTGCCTGCCTCTGCACCACCACACCCAGCTCCAGACCATTTTGACTGAATGCTATATACTGAATTTTTTTAAATATCAGCTTACAACAGTTCTGACATTTTGATTACTGGTTTTCTTTGGTGCCTAAAATTCTAAACCTTAATCATCTTACATTTCCTCTGCTTCATCTGTCGATCTTATATTGCAAGGACTTGTGGTTTCTTCAGTAACTTGAATTTATCCCTTTGATTCTCATAGCAAGTTGTCATGTTTCTTAGCTTCAACTTTTTTTTTTTGGAAAATAAATAATGAAAGTGTTGGATTTTTGTTATCTTCTATTTCATGCCTACTTGAAGAACCCAAGCGTTCTGAAATGACTGTTGACATGTTTGTTTTTGTTAAACCTGTAAAGACTCAGATCCCAGTTTCTGTAGCTGGGTTCCATTCTCTACAACCTAGTCTGATAACTTCTATGGAATAGAATATGGCAGGAGCAACCCCAGGCATAGACAAAATAAACCCAAGACTGGTGGTATACTAATGCTGGGGAAACTTTAGTAGTTTCCTTCTCTGTGGCTTTAGAAATTATATTTTCTTTTCATAAAAATTACAATTGAGAGTGAGGCCTGGCTGTTTAATCTCAACACTCAGAAGGCAGAGGCAAATAGATCTTCTTGAATTTGAGGGCAGCTTGGTCTACATGGTGAATTCCAGTCTGGCCAAGGCTGTATAGTGGTACCATGTCTTAACAAAAAACAAAAGCAAACAAACAAGCCAAAAACTACCATTGGCATACATTTGTGAAGAAGCTAGCAATTGAGGCAGATAATGGTGGCACACGCCTGCAATCCCAGCAGTGATGGAAGGCAGAAGGAGCATTACAAGTTTGAGACCATTATCTCAAAACAGAACCCCAAGCCTTTGATTATTTATTTCACAAACATTCAAAGTGCTGATTTATGTTAGAGACTGATGCTGTAGCAGTAGGCACTAGTTCCTTCCATAAAGGAACGATTTTTCAGTAACTGTGTGTGTGTGTGCATGAGCCTGGATAGATGTGGTTGAATGTGATATAGACTATACCATAGGTAAGGTTAGAGTGGCCAACAAGTCTAGAGGAGAAACAAGAAAAGGTGTGGAACAGAGTCTAGGGTTAAAACAAAGATCCACAAAGGCTCTCTATGTTATCCACCTGCCTCTACCTCCCAAGTGCTGGGATTAAAGGTGTGCGCCACCATGCCCGGCAGATGGAAAGATTTTAACCAGACATTTGGGCTGGTCACAGTTGATTTTTAGAAGTTCATCCTGCCTAAGATGTCTCCTTCCTAACTGTAGTGATAAATCTTCTTTCTGCCTTTACACCTTATTTTCTTTATCTAAGGAGGGTTTTCTGGCCGTTCTTCATACCTTCCTGTGTTTATCTTTTAGTGCTCATTTCTTCTGTGGAGCTTCCTTCGGCTTATTATTGTCTACTTATTCCACTATCCAAAAGCATGTTAGAAGTCCTACCATGTAGTGTGGCCCTTATTTGTTTGGTGTGTGTTCTATGATCCTAGATAAATTATAGAGAACGTTTCGTCTGTGTGTGAAGAGAAACTGTATTAATAAAGAGAGACGTTGTGTGCTCTTTGTGCTTTGTTTCTCAGGATAGAGGCAGATAATGGGCAACAGTGTCTTTCATTAATCTGTGATCACCATGTCTAAGGAGGAGTGTCCCAAGGCTGCTGACAGTTCATTCTCCTCTGATAAACATGCCCAGCTCATCTTGGCCCAGATGAACAAAATGAGAAGTGGACAGCATTTCTGTGATGTGCAGCTGCAGGTGGGGAAGGAAACCTTTCAAGTCCATCGGCTGGTCCTGGCCGCCAGCAGTCCGTACTTTGCAGCTTTGTTCACTGGAGGAATGAAAGAGTCTTCAAAAGATGTTGTACAGATTCTAGGAGTTGAAGCTGGAATCTTTCAGTTACTTCTAGATTTCATTTATACAGGTATATCCATGTGTTGGTTTTCTGTTGCTGTGATAAAATATCATGACCAAAATAACTTATATAATCTTACTTATTTTTAAAGTTGTACTTATTTTTTTATGTGAATGGGGTTTTTTTAAAGGACTTATTTATTTTATGTATGTAAGTACACTGTAGCTGTACAGATGAGCCTTCATGTAGTTGTTGGGAATTGAATTTTAGGACCTCTGCTTGTTCCGGTCGGCTCCACTTGCTCACTCTGGTCAACCCGCTTGCTCCGGCCCAAAGATTTATTTATTTATTTATTTATTTATTTATTTATTTTTTATAAGTTTTTTTTTAAAAGATTTATTTATTTACTATATGTAAGTACACTGTAGCTGTCTTCAGACACACCAGAAGAGGGCGTCAGATCTCATTTCGGGTGGTTGTGAGCCACCTAGTAGTTGCTAGGATTTGAACTCAGGACCTTCGAAAGAAAGAGCAGTCAGTGCTCTTAGCGCTGAGCCATCTCGCCAGCCCGTGAACGAGTGTTTTGTTGGCGTATACTCATACTTGCATGTAGTACTTATGGAGATAAGAGGGCATTGGATCCCTAGAACCAGAGTTACAGATGCTTATGAGCCACTGTGTTTGTGGAAACTGAAGACATGCCCTCAGGAAATGCAGCAGCAAGTGCTTTTAACTTTGGAGCTAGCTCTCCAGCCCTTAATTACTCTTATAGTTGGGGGGGGGGATGAAACAAATACTTTATTTGGTCTAGGTTTGAGAATATATTATGTTCTCCTTAAGAAATTGTATAAAGGAGTCTGGTGAGATGACTCAATGGGTAAAGGTGATTACTACCAAGCCTCAGGACATGAGTTCAATCTTTTTTTTTTTTAAAGATTTATTTATTTATTATATGTAAGTACACTGTAGCTGTCCTCAGATAGTCCAGAATAGGGCATCAGATTTCGTTACGGATGGTTGTGAGCCACCATGTGGTTGCTGGGATTTGAACTCGGGACCTTTGGAAAAGCAGTCGGCACTCTTAACCACTGAGCCATCTCGCCAGCCCAAGTTCAATCTCTTAAACCCCCAGGATGGAAGAAAAGATCTGACTCCAGGAAGCTGTTCTCTGACTTCCATGCATGACATGGACACACATGGATAATGAAAAAATAATTTAAAAAGAAACTACTTGGGGGAAATTATTACGAGACTCAGTAAAGTGTTTTAGTTTTTTAATGTGTGGTATTAGAGGCTGGAAAAATGGCTCTGTGGTTAAGAGTATTTACTGTTCTTTCAGAAGATCCAGGCTTGGTTCCCAGCACCTGCTTGAAAACCAACTCTAGTACTAGTTCCAGGGGATCCAGTGACCTCTTCTGACCTCCACCTGTCATATATCTCCTTGCTGGATCATATGATCCTAAACTTTTAAAACTCAATTTGTTTGTTTGTTTTAATTTATTTATTTTTATTTTATATGCATTGGTGTTTGGCCTGCATGTATGTCTGTGTGAGGGTATCCAATCCTGGAGTTACAGATAGGAGCTGTCATGTAGGTTCTGGGAGTAGAATCTGGGTCTTCTGGAAGAGCATTCAGTGCTTCAGCTGTTGAGACATCTCTCCAGCCCCTTAAAGCTCAATTTGTATTCCATATTCTTCCTATTTCTTTAATCCCTTTGACCATTCGCTCATAAATAATTTTTTGAACATCCATTTGGACTAGATCACTGGGAGTAGAGAAGACAAATCATGTATACACAAACTTTAATATACATACATATATGTGTGCATGTGTATGTATACACACATATATAGTTTTTTCTAAACAGAGTCTCACTGTGTAGCTTTGGTTATCCTGGAACTCACTTTATGGTCCAGGCTGGCCTTGAATTCACAAAGATCTGCCTGTCTCTGCCTTCCAAGCACTGGGTCAAAAGCCATCTTAAACTTTATAAATAGAACCAGAAAATAAATTAGGGACAAATAGCTTAGTACAATGATAGTTATATAAGGGGTAAGGTGGCTGGGCGTGGTGGCGCACGCCTTTCTTTAATCCCAGCACTCGGGAGGCAGAGGCAGGCGGATTTCTGAGTTCGAGGCCAGCCTGATCTACAAAGTGAGTTCCAGGACAGCTAGGACTACACAGAGAAACCCTGTCTCGAAAAACCAAAACAAACAAAAAAAACCCAAAAAAAACAAAAACAAAAAAAAACCTTAAAGGCTAAGTGTATAGCTCAGTGGTAATTATCTATTATGTTCAAGGCTCTAGGTTATCCCTAGACCCTTAAAAGGGATAAAAGTATAAGACTGAATGAAAAGTTTGTTAGGTAAGAGACTTATAGTGCTTCTGCTACCTCAAATAGAATTAGCTATTTCATATCCTCCAAAAGTTATTACTTAAACTATGAAAGTGAAGCCAAGCATGGTGGCACATAATTATAATCCCATCAGTTGGGAGGTAGAGGCAGAAAAGTCAGGAATTCAAGGTCCGCCTCAGCACAGAGACCCTGTCTTAGGAAAAAAATAAAATGAAAATGGAGTCTTTGAGGGAAGAAATTCGAGTATTTAGTTCAAATATTTAGTAGTTCCTCCTATGCTATAGATTCTTTTTTATGCCTCATAGTAAAAAACAAAAAAAAAAAAACAAAAAAAAAACAAAAACAAAAAAAAAAACAAAAAAAACTAACTCTGGAACTAGAGAGATGGCTCAGCAGTTAAGAATACTGACTGAGCCGGGCGTGGTGGCGCACGCCTTTAATCCCAGCACTCGGGAGGCAGAGGCAGGCGGATTTCTGAGTTCGAGGTCAGCCTGGTCTACAAAGTGAGTTCCAGGACAGCCAGGGCTACACAGAGAAATCCTGTCTCGAAAAACCGAAAAAAAAAAAAAAATACTGACTGCTTTACCAGAGGTCCTGAGTTCAATTCCCAGCAACCACGTGGCTCACAACTGTCTATAACAACATCTGATGCCCTCCTCTGGCATGCAGGTATACATACAAATAGAATACTCATATACATAAATAAATAAATCTTTTATAAAAAAACTAACATTGTAAGATATATCATAGATGAATATAGTAAACCTGTTTTGTTCCCCTTCCCAATACTTCAGTTCAGTTAATTTATTACATGCATATAATCTATATTAAAAATGTGACTTTTACCTGGATGTAGTGTGCACTGCTTTAATCCCAGCATCCTTGAAGAAGAGACAAGAAGACTGAAAGTTGCTGGACAGTGGTGGCGCATGCCTTTAATCCCAGCACTTGGGAGACAGAGGCAGGCAGATTTCTGAGTTCGAGGCCAGCCTGGTCTACAGAGTGAGTTCCAGGACAGCCAGGGCTACACAGAGAAACCCAGTCTCGAAAAAACAACAAACAAACAAACAAACAAAACAAAACAACAAAAAAGAAGAAGAAAGTCAGCTTGCTTGCTCTATATACTAAGACTTAGTCTCAAGAGGTAAAGTGTTGGCTTTAAGGTCAGACTAATCCACAACTTGTTCAGCCATACAAGTTTTTCAAAACATTTTTTGAAGAAATATTCATTTTTGTGTTCTGTGTATGAGTTTTTCCCTGCATGTATGTATGTGCATTACATGTGCAGTGCCTGCAGTGGCCAAAAGGGCTTTGGATTCTCATGGGAACTGGAGTTGTTATATCAGTCACTGTGAGTCCTCCCATAGTTTCTGTGTCTTTGCAAGAACGTCAAGTGCTCTGAACTGCTTACTCTCTCTCTAGCCTGCCAGTCATAGCAGTTTGATAAGAATTATTTAAATTTCCTCATTCTTGGTCAGCTGGTAGTGGTGGATGCTTTTAGTCCCAGCACTTGGGAGGCAGGTGGATCTCAACCTGGTCTACACAGTGAGTTCCTTAATACAATCATAAGAAAATTGATATCGCCGGGCGTGGTGGCGCACGCCTTTAATCCCAGCACTCGGGAGGCAGAGGCAGGCGGATTTCTGAGTTCGAGGCCAGCCTGGTCTACAGAGTGAGTTCCAGGACAGCCAGGGCTACACAGAGAAACCCTGTCTCAAAAAACCAAAAAAAAAAAAAAAAAAACAAAAAAAAAAAGAAAATTGATATCTACTAAGTAGGAGTGTAGTGAGTGTTAAATGAGTGTAAAGCAATTAAAACAGTGTCTGGCTTATAGCTGTTCCATAAGTGTTGTTGTAATTTGTTTTGTTTGAGATAAGGCTTCATTATGTACCACTGGCTGTCCTAGAACTCACTATGTAGCTTAGGCTGGCCTTGAGGCCACTAAGGTCCTCCTGTGTCTGCCCCCTGAGTGCGGAGATTGAAGACATGTGTCACCAAGCTAGGCCTAGTTGTTCCAAAAATGTTAATTGTCATTTAAATTTTGATTTTTCCCATATATTCTGTTTTCTTAGTTTCTACTCTGCCAAAGTTGTTAAAGTCAAGTAAAATATTAAGCCAAATGTTTTGATTTATTGGTTTTTTTTATCTTTCTATTTCCCTAGGAGTAGTGAACATAGCTGTGACTAATGTCCAGGAGTTGATTGTTGCAGCAGACATGCTACAGTTGACTGAAGTTGTTAATCTTTGCTGTGATTTTCTGAAAGGACAAATTGATCCACAGAACTGCATTGGACTCTTTCAGTTCTCTGAGCAAATTGCCTGTCATGATCTTTTGGAATTTACAGAAAATTATATTCATGTCCATTTCTTGGAGGTTCATACTGGGGAAGAGTTCCTGGCGCTTACAAAAGATCAGCTGATCAAAATTTTACGAAGTGAAGAGCTTAGCATTGAAGATGAATACCAAGTCTTCTTAGCTGCAATGCAGTGGATTCTTAAAGACCTGGGAAAGAGAAGAAAACATGTGGTGGAAGTATTAGATCCAGTTCGATTCCCCTTGTTACCATCTCAGAGGCTTTTAAAGTACATAGAAGGTAAGAGGGGTCTTCCTCAGTTGTTTCCTCCCCTTGTGTTTTAAGACAGGCTATCTCACTGAACCGGGAGCTTGCTGATTTATCTAGACTGGCTAGCTAACAAGCCCCGGGGATCTTACTCCACCTCCCCAGTTCTAGGATTTCAGGCTCATGCCACCATGATGGAAATTTTCACATGGGTGATAGGATCAAATTTAGGTCGGAATACTTGGGTCAGAAGTCACGGAACAGCTGATACAGTGTTATAGCTTCTGTGTCAACTTCGAATTATCCTCAGGTTCTAAGCGTTTTCTCTTTGTTTTTTAATTGTTAGGGATTTCTTTTTTCTTTTTTTTTTTCTTTTTTTTTAAGATTTTATTTATTTATTATATGTAAGTACACTGTAGCTGTCTTCAGACACTCCAGAAGAGGGCGCCAGATCTCGTTGCGGATGGTTGTGAGCCACCATGTGGTTGCTGGGATTTGAACTCTGGACCTTCGGAAGAGCAGTCGGGTGCTCTTACCCACTGAGCCATCTCACCAGCCCGGGATTTCTTGTTTTAAGGTGTAGTCTAGGCTAGCTCAGATTCACAATCTTCCTGGTATAGACTACCACAACCAGGGGGACTTCTAGTTCTGAATTAACAACAGCAGAAAGGTGTGTGCACACACACATACACACACACACACACAATTAAAAAAAAATAGATAAATTGTGGTTTGATTTTCAAGACCCTGTTTTTCTGTGTAGCCCTGGCTGTCCTGGAGCTCACTATGGAGACCAGGCTGGCATCAGACCCAGAGATCCGCCTCCCTCTGCCTCCCAAGTTCTGGGATGAAAGGTGTGTGCCACCGCTGCCAAGCCACCTTACTGGGTTTTTTTTTTTTTTTTTTTTTTTTTTTTTTTTGTGGTTTTGGTTTTTTTTTAGTTTGAAGGACAAAAGGTGAATAACATTAAAAATAAAATTATAGTTTCAGTTGTAAACAGTGTCAATTCTCTGCTAAGAAAAATTGGGCACTTAGGATTTTTACTTTTCTTTCCATCTCCTTTTTCTGTCAAAGTCCTCAAGGGTTATAGCCATTATATTTATGTTTGTAGCCATGCGTCCCTCAGCTCTTTGCCTTTATCTCTATATTCAGAGGATTTTTATGCTAACAGATGGTTTTCAGCTGAAGTTTGTATGTTTAAGACAGGATCTCCTGTGACTGGAGTGGGTCATTAACTCAATATATAGCCAAGAGTGACCTCACTTCTGTTGTTGCTGACACTTTTATCTCACAAGAGCTGGATTACAGCCATGTGATCACATACTCAGCTTCAAGTATGTTTTTTTTTATACTTTTTTGGGGTTTTGGGGTTTTTGTTTTTTGGGTTTTTTTTTTTTTTTTTTTTTTGAGACAGGGTTTCTCTGTGTAGCCCTGGCTGTCCTGGAACTCACAATGTAGACCAGGCTGGCCTTGAACTCAGAAATCCGTCTTCTGAAAATAGCTACAGTGTATTTGCATATATTAAAAAAAATCTTAAAAAAGAAAAAAAAAGAATTGTGTGCAGTCTTTCTTTCCACCTTAAGGTTCTAAGGGTTGAACTTGGGTCTTCAGAATTGATGGTAAAATGCTTTGACGCACTGAGTGACCACAGCGCCTGTAAAACAGCTTGTGTTTATTTTCAGGGATTCTTTCCTTCTAGTTGAATGCCTTAGGAATTCTTTCATTATTCTTGATTTCTGTTGTTGTTGTTACATTGTTTTGAACTTTGCTATTTCTTTAATTAGATTCTATCATATTTTCTCTCTTTTTGAAAGTTCTTCTGAGTATGAGGGTGCATGTCTATAATCCTAGTACTCAAGTGGCAAAAACAGGAGGACCTCTGCAGATTCGAGGACAGCCTAGACTGAATAATCAGTGCTAGGCCAACCTGGACTAAAGAGTGAGTCCCTGTCTCGGACAGAGGCCTCTCAAAAAATAAATACATAAATAAATAAGTTTAATTTCCCCTTCACTCTGATAAAGGTTTTTATGTGCAATTTCTGAAATATACCATTCGACAATCATCTTTTTTTTAAACTGTCGTGTGTGTGTGTGTGTGTGTGTGTGTGTGTGTGTGTGTGTGTGTGTGTTTATGGGGGGAGGGCTACATATATGTCTGTCTGTTAGAAACTAGAAAAACATGCCAGATGCCCTGGAACTGGGAACTGGAATTACAGATCATTATAAGCTGCCATGTGGGTGCCAGGAATCAAACTGGGTTCCTTTAGAAGAGCAGCCAATGCTCTTAACCACTGAGCCAGCTCCCCATTCCACCTTCTTTTTGACATAGGAATCTTAACCCAGATTGGCCTTAATCTCCTTATATAATCAAGGATGACCTGGAACTTCTGATCCTCCTGCCTCCACCTTCCCAGTGCTAGGACTACAGGTGGGCAACACCAGGACCAGTTTAGAAAAAAAAACATTCTGATGGCATGAGGAGAATTTCCTAAAGTCTCTTGGGTATGACTGAGTAGGTTGCCCCTGCTCAAGGATACTTAGATGAGGTGGGTACTTGAGACGAAAGTCAACCAACGTCCTGTGCTCACAGGACACCTTCTCTTACTTGAAAGAGCAGTATTTTTCTGATTTTCATATAGAAGTAGTAAGGGACTGTCTCCTAGCCTTACCAGTATACCCCTAGTCTCATCTCTGCATCCTATAAACAATATGGAGGAAAAGCCAATTAGTAAGATCTTGGGAACCATCAATGGGTATTTTGGAGGAAGAATGAACAATTGAAAAGCAAAGCAGAAGCAGTTGAGAAACAAAAATAACTACTATAGCTTCTTGGTTGGGTTAGAGCTCACTGGAGGCTAGCCCAGCATAAAATCAGTGCTAAGTTTGATCCAAAGCAAGGACATCAGCCCTAGAGCTTCATTCCACCACCCTTGTGTTTCAGGCTAGAAAGACACAGTGAGAACACAACAAGCCTTATTCAAAATTTCTACTGCAGAATACAAAGTAATTGCACTAAGATAAAAATAGGGAGAGGGAGAATTGGCTCTTAGAGCAGGGTTTGAACTAGTAGGCCATGTAAACAAGATGGGGGTGAGGGGGTGGGGTGGGGAAACATCTACTGCAGTACATCCCTGGGAAAATAGGAGAAAGAAATGGAAGGATTCAGCCTGGGTGGGTGGTAGGGTGTGAGGGGAATTAGCCATAAATATATAAATTTAGCAGGGCGGTGGTGGTTCACTCCTTTCATCCCAGCAGTTAGAAGACAGAAGCATGCAGACCTCTGTGAGTTCCAGGATGTCCAGGGCTATACAGAGAAACCTTGTCTCAAAAAAACTAAAAGGAAGGAAGGAAGGAAGGAACGGAGGGAGGAAGGAAGGGAGGAAGGAAAGAAGGAAAGAAGGAAGGAAGGGAGGGAGGGAGGAAAGAAGGAAGGAAGGAAGGAAGAAACAAAGAAGGAAAGAAAAAAGACAGACAGACAGGAAGAACGAACTTCTAAAACAGGAGCATTAAGGTAGGAAGGAGATGCATTGCTAAGGAAAGGAAATGAGACTTGAAACACCAATATTGTAGAAAGGCATATACATGGTGTACAGGCATGCATGCAGACAAAACACATTCACATGAATAAAATTAATTGTAAAAACATTTAAAGATTTTCTTCTTGCTTTGTCTTAGCATTTTTTAAAAATTTATTTATTTATTTATTTATTTATTTATTTAGTGTATGTAAGTACACTGTAGCTCTCTTCAGACACTCCAGAAAAGGGCATCAGATCTTAGTACAGATGGTTGTGAGCCACCATGTGGATGCTGGGATTTGAACTCAGGACCTTTGCAAGAGCAGTCAGTGCTCTTAACCACTGAGCCATCTCTCCAGCCCATCTTATCATTTTTTAAAGGTTTCTAACATAAATATATTTTTTGTTATTAGATTTTATGTATAAAACTTGACTTTTTTTTTAAGTGTTGGGGATTGAACTCAGGTATTTCCACATGCTGAGGCGGGTGCCTTCCCACGGAGCCTGACCCTGATCATTGTGAACTTGGTTCATTTTGCCATCTTTTTTTGGAAGGCATTATACATGTATTTGCAATGTTAGTATTTTTTTAATATTAAAAAAAAACTTTTAAATTACATCTGTATGTACTTGTGTGTATATTCTTGTGGGTTCAGGCATCCCTCAGCATCAGGGGAGGGTAGCAGGTAATTTGCGAGGCTGGTTCTCTTCTTCACCATATAGTCCCAGGACTTAAGCCATGGCCGGCAGGCTTGGCAGCAAATGCCTTTACTTTTTGAACCTTCTCACTGTCCCATTTAAAAACATTTAAAATCTATTTGGCTAGATTTAAGGAAAGTATATTCCTTAGCAGCAATTATATTTTCTGTTATAAGAAATATACTATTGTTTGATAAGGGATTTAGTTTTGAAGGATTTATTTTATCTTTGTGTGTGTGTGTGTGTGTGTAAGTACATGTGAGTGTGTACCTCCAGGGTGTGGATGCTCATGGTTGTGTATTCCTTTGAGCTGAACTTATAGGTGTGGTTGATAGAAACCAAACTCGGGTCCTCTGTGACAGCAGCATACTCCTTTAACCCTCTCCAACACCAACGATGGGGGTGTTTTCTTTATTGTTTTTTATTTTCTTTTGTTTGTTTTTCTATTTTGAGACTGGGTTTCACTATTTAGTCCAGGATGGCCTAGACCTCACAGAGATCCTCTTGCCTCTGCTTCCTGAATGCTGGGATTAAAGACCTTTGCTACCATGGCTGACCAGGAAATGTTTCCTTTCAGTAATATTTGGAAGCCATTTAAAACATTGTCTTTCTAAATATTGTCTAGGAGTATCTGATTTTAATCTTCGAGTCGCCCTGCAAACACTTTTGAAAGAGTACTGTGAGGTCTGCAAGTCTCCCAAAGACAACAAGCTTTGTAGTTTCCTGCAGACGTCTAAAGGTCGACCTCGGAAGAAAGCAAGAAAATATCTGTATGCAGTAGGTAAGGAACTTTGAATAGTAATAGAAATCATTTTCAGGATAAGAGCTTTACTAGTTTGTTGTTCTTGTCCTGAAGGTATTACTAATATGCAAGGCCATCAGAAGCATATTTAATTTCATGTTTAGGCTTAAGATTGAATTGACTTTGCATAATAGGTTAACACATTTAAAACTTAATAGCTTCTCTTAGCCGGGCGTGGTGGCGCACACCTTTAATCCCAGCACTCGGGAGGCAGAGGCAGGTGGATTTCTGAGTTCGAGGCCAGCCTGGTCTACACAGTGAGTTCCAGGACAGCCAGGGCTATACAGAGAAACCCTGTCTCGAAAAACAAAAGAAAAAAAAAAAAAAACTTAATAGCTTCTCATTCAACATTTTATTCTATGTTCTAAATCTTTGGTCTCTGATTACCTAGTCACCGTCAAATGACTGTCTATAGATTGATTTTTTTATTGCGTGTATGCACACACATGGGCCATGGTGTATGTGTGGGTATAAGAGGACAACTTATACGGATTGGTTTTCTTCTCCCACTTTGTAGGGCTCAGAAATAGAACTCAGGTCATCAGGCTAAAGAGCCAGTGTCTTCCCTGCTGAGCTACTTCATCAGCACAAGAAACATTTCTGTAAAAGTTAAAATCTTGCTAGGCATAATAGCTCATGCTTACAATTCCAGCATTCCGTGGCTGAGACAGAAGGAGTTCTGTCAATTCAAAGTCAGCCTGGGTTACTTAGTGAGTTCTGGGTCAACTGAAGCTACAGTGTAGCCCTGTCTTTAAAAAACCTAAGTAGAGGGCTGGAGAGATGGCTCAGCAGTTAAGAGCACTGACTGCTCTTCCGAAGGTCCTGAGTTCAGTTCCCAGCAACCACACGGTGGCCCACAACCATCTGTAATTGGATCTGATGCCCTCTTCTAGTGTGTTAGCAACAGGGTGCTCATATACCTTAATTAAATCTTAATAATAATAAAAAACCCTAACTGGATTAATTAAAAACCTTACATTTAAGTGAAAAACAAAGGAAATATATTTAAAAATTTGAACTTTTCATAATGTTTTAGATAGTCATTAGGGATGATAAAATAAATGGTTTCCAAAGTTTTTTGGCAGCATTATCCATAAGACTATCAGAGGACTCTTTCTGCTATCTTGGAATTTGTAGAGTCTGGCTAGGAACAGAAGTTCTAAAAGACAAATATGTCTGGCAGGCTGTGGTACAAGGCGATTTTTACTGGCCGTAAGCAAATTCTCCAGCACCAAAGGACACACAGCTAATCTTAAAAGTGAAGATGTTTATGCCTGGGATGAAACCGCGTGGTGCTCGGGCAAGAGATGTACTTATGTGTATGAAACAGAAAGGACAGTGACTCCTGAAGGCAAAACAAACGAACCAGAGCGACCCCGGGAAAGTCACTGAGGCCTTCAGAAACAGTGGCAGGTTCATGTCAAATTCTGAAGCAACCTTCCTGCAAAGGCCATTGGGCACAGGAGCCATGTGATCTTGTCCCCTCCTGATTTAAACTAAAGGAAAGTGGACTTGTAGCCTGGGCATGGTGTGCAAAACTTCAGATTAAGTGATAAAGCTTTACCTGTGAGTTTTTTCTCTGTGAGTTTGAAGTTATGTACATAGACTGTCTCCAAAAAAAAAAAAAAAAGGAGTGGATTTGTGCAAAAAAAAAAAAATTAGAGGAACATGTCCAAAAATTTTAATTTTAACTATAAACCATTAAAATTGGTAAATGTATATAGCATGTAAGGTAATCCAGACATCTGGATATGCTATGGTTTCTATAAAATTTATATATAATATAGCTCATAATTACACATGATGAATTTTATGTATACTTTTTACATATTATAATATGTAAACTTTCTTTTGGAGTGTATACTATAATTTTTTGCTGAGTGGATGGATAGGGAAAACATGAATTTCAATTCATTATTTTTACTTTATTTTTTATTTTATTTTATTTTGGTTTGGTTTGTTTTTTTTGAGACAGGGTTTCTCTGTGTAGCCCTGGTTGTCCTGGAACTCACTCTGTAGACCAGGCTGGCCTCCAACTCAGAGATCAACCTGCTTCTGCTTCCCAAGTGCTGGGATTAAAGGTGTACACCTCAACTACCTGACTTTGGTTGATTGATTGATTGATTGATTGATTGATTTTGTTTTTTTTTTTTTTTTTTTTGTGACAGGGTTTCTCTGTATAGCCCTAACTTTCCTGGAACTCACTTTGTAGACCAGGCTGGCTTCGAACTCAGAAATCCACCTGCCTCTGCCTCCCAAGTGCTGGGATTAAAGGCGTGAGCCACCACTGCCCGGCTTTGCTTTACTTTTTAAAAGCTTGTTTTCTGTGTTGTTATTATGTATGTGGTCTGTTGTGCGCATGCACATGCCATGGTGTGAGTGGAACAACTTCTGTGGAGTTAGTTACTTCCTTCCACCTTAATGTGGGCTCCAGGGATTGGGCTTGGGTTTTCAGACCTACGTGACAAATGCCTTTTCCCACTGGCCATCTCACTAGCCCTCAACCCACTTTTCTTTTGAGATATGCTTTTAACATTTTTTTAAAATCATGTGCATATATGTGTATCTCTGTGTGGAAGCATGCATTTGTGAGTACAGCTGCCTGCAAACTCCAGAAGAGGGCATCAGGTTCCTGAATTACAAGTAGTTTCCAGTCCTTTGCAATAGTACATACGCTTAACCACTGAGCCGTCCCAACATCCCCTCAACACACTGGTTTTAACTGAGACATACAAAAGTCATAATGAAACTTCATAATTAGTTCAAGAACGTGGCCCAGATGTATATTTTATATAGCCTTCTATTATAAATGAGAGCACTCATTTATAATAACTCATTTATTAACTCAGTTAAACACTGAGGTTAATATCTCATTGCATATAAGCCATAATTTTCCAGGACTTGGAATAATTGAGTTATATATTTTATATGCTTTTATAGAGGTGACAGTCTCTAAACTAAATAAATGTTTAGACATAGAGGCCTAGATTTTCTTCACTAATTCCATTTCCATATTTAGCAGTAAGTGGTTTGCTGTATGTTTTTTCTTTCCTGCGTTTAGGTGGCTATACACGGTTGCAGGGGGGCCGTTGGAGCGATAGCAGAGCCCTCAGCTGTGTAGAACGTTTTGATACCTTTAGCCAGTACTGGACCACTGTATCTTCACTTCATCAGGCTCGGTGTGGACTTGGAGTTGCAGTTTTAGGAGGGATGGTCTATGCTATTGGAGGTAATGATAAAGATATCTCATTTCTCAGGTTAGTCTGCTTGGCTATGTTGTTTGTATATGTCCTTGTCCCCCTCGCAACGTGCAATGTGCTTGGCCATCTTCACTCTTCCTTGTCTCCTCCCCTTTCCCTCAGGTGTTTTTAATAAAAAATGCCTATTTATAAAATAAAATAACCATCTCTTTGAACTTAAACTATATGCCAATACATACTTTATAATTAACATGTCTACACCAAAATCTTTATTTTCCTCCCATGATTTGCCGTATACTGCTGGATGGTAGCAATGATTTACCTAGTGGGTCATAACAAAGCTCTAAACATCTTTTTTGTTCCTTCAGTACTGAATGGTTGATCCTAGAGCCTCATGTGTGTGTGGGGCAAGCACTACCAGTGAGCTGGAGACCTCCTCAAAAATTCAAGTAGCCTCCAGGTTGTCTTTCTTTCACACCTACATCCAGTCCAACAGTATTTATACAGCTGTATCTACCTCAACATTATAATACCTCAGCCTTGATGTTTCTGATTTAGTCTCTAAAGTCTGCTCTGACAGTTTGAATCTGATCATGTTATTGTCCTATTCTCAACTCTAGAATGGCTCCTTATTTACTGTTGAAGGGAAAATCCAGTTTAGGGGCTGAAGATGTAGATCAGCTGGCATGGTGCTTGTTTAGCCTGCAGGAAGCCTTGGGTTCACTTCTTAGCATTACATATATCACAGAGGGGGTCAAAAGTTCAAAGTCATTCTCAGCAGCATGAGTAGTTTGAGGCCAACCAGGGTTACATAAGACCCAGCTCAAAAGAGAGGGAGAGGCCAGAGAGACGGCTCAGCAGTTAAGAGAATTGGTTGCCCTTCCAGGAGACCCAGGTTCTGTTCCAACATTCAGGAGTGGCTAACAACCTCCTGTAGTTCTAGTCCAGAGGATCTGATACCCTATTCTGGCCTCTGAAGACACTGAATACATATAGTATAATGTCCATGGAAACAAAATACATATACACATAAAATAAAATGTTAAAAAAGTTACAAAAAGAAAAATTCAGGGTCAGGTAGAGTGGTGAATGCCTTTTATCCTAGGTCTCGGGAGGCAGAAATAGGCAGATCTCTGAGAGTTCGAGGCCAGCCTGGTCTACAGAGTGAGTTCCAAGACAGCCAGGGCCACACAGTTAAACCCTATCTCAAAAAACAGAAACAACAACAATGACAAAAACAAACCAAAACCAAGAAAAAAGAAAACTCCATTTTCATTATTTATTCATGTTTCATACATGATGTTTTTGTTTTTCAAGAAACTGTCACTATCATTTTACCCTTCACTGTAGTGAACTTTACCATCTTTCTTCCTTTTATTATTAGAAAAGAAGCCCTTATTCTAGTTTAATTGCTTCAGTTTTCTCAGCTTTAAAAGAAAGATGGCATAAAAACCAATTTAAACACCTAGTGGTGGCTCCAATTTTATCAAAGAATAGTAAATTTGTTCCTATCTTCAGACTCATGTTTGAGAATCATTTTATGCATTATTTATTTGTGTGTATATATGCATAAGTGTGCCATGGTGTTGGATCCAGGATCGAGGAGTAGGTGAGGGAGGTGAGGCCACAGACCCTGTAAAACAGACTCCGGAGACCAGCATGGAAATACAGATCTGCTGCATTGCACAGCAGCAAGCATTTTTATCCAGCAGTGGCCCAGTGGGGAATCAACAGGTGCTCTGGAGTAGCTGTCATGCACTGGTACTATGGGGAGGTGTCAGGCTGCCAGTACCCAAGAGGACTTATGTAAAGACAGGGAAGCAGCTACTGCCCTATTCCGGGCCCGCTCCGAGGTTCCACTAGTTTGCTAGGATTCTCTATTTATGTCAAGGGGTGTGCCAGCAGACATGGGCACTTGTACTATTAGGGCAGTATGGAAGCCTCCCTCACTGTCCTCTGGGTCCTACCCAGGGGCCACAGCACCCACACCGTGGCACACATGTGGATGTCAGAGAAAACTTGTAAGAGTTGGCTCTTTTCTTCCATTGTCTAGGTTCTTGGGATAGAGTTCAGACAATCAAGTTTGGCGCCTTTATCTGATGATTCATCTCATAAGTCATGAAAATTCTTTCATGTCTATCTCCTGTACAATTTTTCCAGACTTTTTTCCACCTTCCAATCAGAAGAAATAAACATGCTTATTAAAAACAGGATCTCAGATGAGTTTGAGGCAAACCTGATCTTACCTAGTGAGTTTCAGGACAGCTAGGGCTGCACAGAAACCCTATTTCAAAGAAACAAGAAAAACAAACAAACCAACAAACAAATAAATAGGATGGGCATGGTGGCACATACCTTTAATTCCAGCACTGAGAAGGCAGAAGCACAATCTGTAGGCCAGCCTGGTCTACATAGGGAAATCCAGGATGGATAGCCAGGATTAGTTAGAAAGACCCTGTTATAGTGGGACTTTGTCAGACCTACCAGCAGTATAAATACTGACACAGAGGATTTTTAATATTTTAAAGCTTAGGCCTTTTAGCTAGAGCCAGCTGTCTAGTAGAACCTGATTAATCCTGGCACCATGACCCATCACGAGGCTCACTTTCCCTGTCTGCTCCATTCGGGTCTGTCCTTTCACTTCCATGTCCACTGGAGTGTCTCCTGCATCTCAGTTCTTCTCCCAGCATCCCTCTGCCTCTTGGAAGTCCTGCCTCCACTTTCTGCCCAGTTATTGGCCATCAGCTCTTTATTACAATCAGATAAAAATTTAGATTGGGGCTGGTGAGATGGCTCAGTGGGTAAGAGCACCCGACTGCTCTTCCGAAGGTCCAGAGTTCAAATCCCAGCAACCACATGGTGGCTCACAACCATCCATAACGAGATCTGGCGCCCTCTTCTGGAGTGTCTGAAGACAGCTACAGTGTACTTACATATAATAAATAAATAAATCAAAAAAAAATTTAGATTGACACTTATCTAATGAGGAAGAATAAATATTTACAAAATATGAGGCCTGTGATGGACCATAGAAGTAACAATAGCAAGATCCTACCAGCATTTAGCTCTTGGCCAGTACAGCATTAACAATTGAAAATACAGAGATATACCTTCCAGAGTACCTCAACGTCCTGTTTCAAAACAAACAAATAAATAATAAATAAATAAACTGGATTTCAGGACCTAAGAAGGAAAGCATGTGTTCAGCATGAACTACATCGTTTATATAAACAGTTTAGGAGCAGCAAGCCACTCATTACTTTGGCACACTTTATTATTATCATCATTTATTTTTTTTTTTACAGTCCAGTTGTTGCTCCCCTCTGGTCTGCCCTCCCACAGTTCCTCATTCTATTCCTCTTCCCCACTGTCTCCAAGAGGATGTGTCCCTCACCCCAGCAGGCCTCCCCACTCCCTGGGGCCTCAAGTCTCTCAAGAGTTAGGCACATCTTCCCCTGAGGCCAGACCAGGCTGTCCTCTGCTGTATATGTGTCAGGAGCCTCGGACCAGCTAGTGATGTTGCCTGGTTGTTGGCTCAGTGTCTGAGAGATCTCAGGGGTCTGGTTAGTTGAGACTGCTGGTCTTCCTCTGGGGTCGCCTTCTCCTCAGCTTCTTCCAGCCTTTCCCTAATTCAACCACAGGGGTCCCCAGCTTCAGTCCATTGGTTGGGTGTAAGTATCTGTGTCTGTCTCAGTCAGCTGCTAGTTGGGCCTCTCAGAGAACAGCCATGCTGGCCTCCTGTCTGTAAGCACACAATAGCATCAATAATAGTGTCAGGTCTTGGAGCCTCCCCTTGAGATGGATCCCAAGTTGGGTCAGTCACTGTACTGCCTTTCCCTCAGTCTCTTCTCTGCTTTTGTCCCTGTAGTTCTTTTAGACAGGAACCATTCTGGGTCAGAGTTTTTGACTGTGGGATGGCAACCCCATCCCTCCATTTGATGTCCTGTCTTTCTATTGGAGGTGGACTCTACAAGTTCCCTCTCCCCACTGTTGGGCATTTCACCTAAGGTCCCTCCCTTTGAGTCCTGAAAGTCTCACTTCCCAGGTCTCGTGCTTTCTGGAGGGTCACCCAACCAGCCCCCCTCCCCTTTGCATTTTTTCATTCATTCTGCTGGCCTGCAGGGCTTCTCTCCTGTTCCCATCCCCCATACCTGATCATGATCCCCTTTTCCCTAGGTATTCTGTACTTTTTTTTGGCTAATGTCCTTTTGTGCCTGAGTTACCTCGCTTAGGATGATATTTTCTAGTTCCATTCTTTTGCCTGCAAAACTCATGATATCCTCGTTCTTAATAGCCGAATAGGATTCCATTGTGTAAATGAATCACATTTTCTGTATCCATTCTTCCACTGTGGAACATCTGGGTTGTTTCCAGCTTCTGGCTATCACAGATAAGGCTGCTATGAACATAGTGAAGCATGTGCCTCTGTGGTATGTTGGGGATTTTTTGGGTATACGCCCAAGAGTGGTATAGCTGGGTCTTCAGGTAGATCTATTTCCTATTTTCTGAGGAACCTCCAGAGGGAGCTGAAGAGTGGTTGTATCAGCTTGCGATCCCACCAGCAGTGGAGGAGTGTTCCTTTTTCTCCACATCTTCACTGTGCTGTCACCTGAGTTTTTGATCTTAGCCATTCTGATGGGAGTAAGGTGGAATCTCAGGGTCCTTTTGATTTGCATTTCCCTGATCTCTAAGGACTTTTGAACATTTGTTTAAGTGCTTCTCAGCCATTTGAGATTCTTCTGTTGAGAATTGTGTTTAGCTTTTTTTTTGTTTTTTTTTTCCCCGAGACAGGGTTTCTCTGTGTAGCCTTGGCTGCCCTGGAACTTACTCTGTAGACCAGGCTGGCCTCGAACTCAGAGATCTACCTACCTCTGCCTCCCGAGTGCTGGGATTAAAGGCGAGCGCCACCACGCCTGGCTCTGTTAAGCTATATACTCCAATTTTTGATTGGGTTGTTTGGCTTTTTTGGAGGTTAGCTTCTTTTTCTTTTTTTTTTAAGATTTATTTATTTTTATAAATAAGTACACTGTTGCTGTCTTCAGACACACCAGAAGAGGGCATCAGATCTCATTTTGGGTGGTTGTGAGCCACCATGTGGTTGCTGGGACTTGAACTCAGGACTTTCTGAAGAGCATCAGTGCTCTTAACTGCTGAGCCATCTCTCCCCATAATGGTTATTTTAAAATTAGACATAATGGTTGATCTCTGAAAACAGAATGCCAGTGCTGCCGTATATTGTGTTTATAATTCTGTTATGTTATATCACTAAACCTGTTGTCCTTTTTAAATCAGGAGAAAAGGATTCGATGATCTTTGACTGTACCGAGTGTTATGATCCAGTTACTAAACAATGGACAACTGTTGCTTCAATGAATCACCCCCGCTGTGGATTGGGAGTATGTGTGTGCTACGGGGCAATCTATGCTTTGGGTAATTATGCTGTTTGATTTCAGAACAACAGAAAGAAAGAAAGAAAGAAAGAAAGAAAGAAAGAAAGAAAGAAAGAAAGAAAGAAAGAAAGAAAGAAAGAAAGGAAGGAAGGAAGGAAGAAAAATTTGCATCTAGATCTTGAGCTAGAAGAGGCAGGGTAGATTCTGGGATTTCAAGGCTAGCCTGATTTGCATAGATTTGAAAAAAACAAAAGGATTTCTGAGTTCGAGGCCAGCCTGGTCTACAGTGTGAGTTCCAGGACAGTCAGGGCTACACAGAGATACCCTGTCTTAAAAAAAAAAATGAAAAGAAAAATCAAAAACACTTTTTTTTGAGACAGGGTCTTGATTTGTAGCCCAGGCTACCCTAGAAACATTGAACTTGCCATCCTTTGCCTCTCCTTGAGTGCTGTAACAATAGGTATTGGCTGTGATATATGGATGAAGGAAAATTTTTAAATTCAAAAATTGGAGAAAGGGCCAACACTCTGGAAGATTCCTGCAAATAACCCTAAAACAGTGATTTCTAGGCCAGCCTGGGCTACACTATAAAACCCTCTCTCAATCTATATGCTACTTATATGTATGTTTACAGGGCTGACCAATTGGTACTACAGAACCTATTGATGTGCTCTTCCCTGGGGAAGACTGTTGTTTTCTCTGGGTGCTGGGGGTGGGGGGCGCGTGTGGCGCACGCCTTTCTTCCCAGCACTGAAGAGGCAGAGGCAGGTGGATCTCTGTGAATTTGAGGACAGTCAGGGCTACAGAAAGAGAAATCATGTGAGGGGGTGAGGAGGAAGAGGAGGAGGAGAAAGAGGATGAGGATGAGGAGGGGGGAGTAAGAGAAGAAGAAGAAACCTACAAAACTAGCACGGAAGATTCAGGGATCATTGCAGAAGAGGGGATGGAAAGAATGTAGGTCAGTTTGTTATAAGACTGCCTTTTAAGGGCATGTCAGAAGATACACCATAGAGGCTCCCCAACATGACTGCCTAAGCATGAGCTGAACAGGGAGAACAGCAGTCAGCATTAACATGGACAGAGGAAAGCCCATGTGGCTTCAACTCTACACAAAGAATTATAGACAGCCAAGCAATGCCAAGAGTGGAGAACAGTCTTCCCCAGGGAAGCACACCAATAGGTTATGTAGTGCCAGAAGGTCGGCCCTGTAAACATAACATACAAGTCGAATTTAGATTGAACAGGTTGTATTTATGTATTATATATATAATATGTGTATTTTAATAAAAAAGAGGCCATGAATTTAAAGACAAAGAAGTATATGGGAGAGCTTGAAAGGAGGAAAACTGAAGGGAACTGAGGGAAAACTGAAGGTGGCACAACCATTCATAATGAGATCTCACTCCCTCTCCTGGTGTGTCTGAAGACAATTACAGTGTACTTACATATAATAAATAAATAAATCTCTAAGAAAAAAAAGAAGGGGCTGGTGAGATGGCTCAGTGGGTAAGAGCACCCGACTGCTCTTCCGAAGGTCCAGAGTTCAAATCCCAGCAACCACATGGTGGCTCACAACCATCCGTAATGAGATCTGGCGCCCTCTTCTGGAGTATCTGAATAAAATTAAAAAAAAAATGTATTAAAAAAAAAAAAAAAGAAAAAGAAAAAAAAGAAAAGAAAAGAAAATGATCCTTGAGGATGAAAAGCCTTTTGAAGTCCCTAAATTCATCCTAGATAAGTAGTATACTATAATTTGGCTTAGAATTGGCCTTGTTTTTAAATATTAACAATTTTGAAGCTATTAAAGTCATGTTAAAAACTAGTTTACGGGGAGTGGGACATGGGAGGTAGAAGCAGGAAGATCTCTGTGTTCAAGGTCATTCAGGTCTACATAATGAGTTTTGGGACAGCAAGGGCTACATAATAAGACTTTGTCTTTTTTTTTTTTTTTTGAGGAGTGAATAAAAAAATAAAGGTAGTTTTGTGGTCAGGTGTATTAGTGCTTTTTATTGTTGTTGTTTTTCTAGACAAGGTTTCTCTATGTATCTCTGGCTGTCCTGGGACTCACTCTGTAGATCTGCCTGCCTCTGTCTCTTGAGTGCTGGGACTAAAGGTATGTGTTGGCAAATTTGTTTTATTATTTTATTGGGTTCTTATACCTCTACCTCCCTTCCAACCATCCAACACTAGGTAGAAGATTAGAGTGAAAAGAAAACATAGTCTTCTATAGGGAACTTCCTGCTCATTAGGGACAGTTGGGGCCCTTGGGGCAAGTCCACCCTTTGTCGTCAGAATATCCAGCATTCCAGCAATCCAGCATTCCAGCAATCCAGCATTCCAGCAATCCAGCAGTCCAGCAGTCCAGCAATCCAGCAGTCCAGCAGTCCAGCAATCACAAAAGCTGTAGTGGGGGACGAGCAGGGGAAGCAGCAGCCACCATAGGGCCTCTTGGAGCTTTCCCTTTATATCCATCCTCTCGAGTCCCCAGAATTAAACTCTCTGCAGCTGACAAAAATCGCACCCCTGCTAGTAAATGAGGCAAATAATAATCCCCTGCTATGTCCCACACCTGGGATTATAACAAAAATATTCACATAACCTAACTGGGTTGTTAAAGAAACCAAAACTCTCACAACAGGCATGGCCCATCACCACCTGTTAGAACATATCTTTATTCCCAGTTCTCAGAAGGCAGATGCAGGCAGACCTATGAGTTTCTTAAAAGCCAGGGCTATATAAAACTATTCCAAAAATTAAAAATAAAAAAAAGTTTTTGGAAAAGTTTTATTTCTCCTACAATATGCTAGAGCAAATCTGAACTTTACTCATAATAACATTCTGACTTTTCATGTCAACTTAGATCACCTCTGGTCCTTGTGGACTCATCGGTAATGTGAAATCGTTGGGCTAGGTGGTTTCTAAAGTCTTTGTCATAAGAAAGCTTCCCTTGTCTCAGAAATGATTCTTTTTCACTTTGTTGCAGGTGGGTGGGTTGGAGCTGAGATCGGCAACACCATTGAGCGGTTTGATCCTGATGAGAATAAGTGGGAAGTGGTGGGCAGCATGGCAGTGTCACGCTACTACTTTGGGTGCTGTGAGATGCAAGGTATTTATAAAATATTTTTTCCGTCCAGTTACCAGCAATACAGCAGTTATCATTTTGCTGTGTATGTACGTGTATGTGTGCTTTTGCTTAGAATTGGTCTTGATTAGTATAATAGTTTTGAAGATATAGAAATCATGTTAAAAAATAGTTTTGGGGAACAGGGTATGGTGCTGCATACTTTTTTGAGACAAGGTTTCTCTGTGTATCTGTAGCAAGAAGTGTGTGTGTGTGTGTGTGTGTGTGTGTGTGTGTGTGTGTGTAAATCTGTTTATAAAAACCGCTTGAGAGGCAGACAATAGGTAAAGGACTTCCACCAAGTGTGACTGAGGCTGATTCCTGGAACCCACACAGTAGGAGAGGACCACCTCCTGCGAGCTGTCCCCTGACCTCCACACATGCCCTGTGGTGTGCACACATATGTGCACATGACACACAAAGCAAATAGGTGTAAGGGATGAACTATTTGAGGCCCTATTTTCAAAATATGGCTTAGCGCTATTATTGAAGTAGTGTTACTTAACGTAGCAGCTCTGGCTTTTACCTCTTGTGTTATTGACATTTTGTTTCTGTATTGCCAGAATAATTTTTCTGTAATGAAGAAAACTAAGTTAAAAACTTCAGATGGAAGCCAGATATTGTAGTGAGAATTCTGGAATTTGGGTTTCTTTAAAAAACACAGAAGTAGGGGCTGGAGGAGATGAACGATGGTTAAAAGCACTGACTGCTCTTCCAGAGGTCCTGAGTTCAATTCCCAGCAACCACATGGTGGTTCACAACCATCTGTAATGGGAATCTGACGCCCTCTTCTGGTGTGTCTGAAGACAGCAACAGTGTACAGTGTACTTATAGACATAAAATAAATTAATAATTCTTTTTTAAAAATTGATAAAAATATTGTAAGGATGTGTTTTCATTTCAATCCCAGGTGTGGGATGTGGGCTGCGTTGGTTTGCCTTGTGCTTTAGCAGAGGTGTGGTTTTGCCAGCACAGATAGTTTCTTTGGTTTTATAGCATTTGTAATTCTGGGAACCTTTCAGAGGGTATAAAAATACTAGAGCCCTGATGGGGGATTGGTGGTTGTTGGTCATTTAGGGGTGTTGGTTGTACTTTGTTGGTAGTCATGATCAAAGAAAAAAACAAAAAGAAAGAAATTAGATTTGGGGATTTCCCTTTCTCCCCTCTATACTTCTTTCTCTCCTATCTTGTGATAGGAGGTGAAACCAGGGAGGGAGGAGGAATAATGGGTAGGAAAAAGAAAAACCCATAAAATGTCAAAGACCAGTTACAGGGCATACTGATGGTGCACACTTTTAATCCCAGCACTTGGTAGGCAGAGGCAGATGGATCTCTATGAGTTGAAAGCTAGCCTGGTCTACAAAGAGATACCCTGTCTCAAAAAAAAAAAAAAAAAATCAAAACTAAGTAAACTTCAGATAGGTGCTAAAGAAACAGTTTGGTGGGTAAATTTGCCTGCTGCCAGGCCTGCCAACTTGATGGTGGACATTAACCCACCCCTGAAATTGACCCCTGAAAATTGTTGTCTGGACTCAACATCCTTTACATGGCATGTGGAACCAATTTATCATCCTTTGTTGAAACTGTTGTCACCAGTAAGTGTTCATATTGGTTTTATACCATCCCATTTTTATAGATCTACAGATGCCCACACAAATAAAGTGGATTTTTGTTTTAAAGAATAGAAAAAAAAAATCCAGATAGAGTAGCTGTTTAGTAAAATAAGTATTTGATGTGTCTTCCTTTGTTGTCACTTCCTCTCGCATCAACATCTAAGTTATTTTTCATAAGTAGGGGGAAAGTACAGTTTGTTTGTTTGTTTGTTTAATTTTTTATGACAGGGTCTCACTATGTAGCTCTGTCTGTTGTCCTGGAACTCACTATGTACATCAGGCTGGTCTGACTGCTTCTGCCTCCTGCGTGCTGGGATCAGAGGCTTGTGCCACCACGGTTAGCCTGTACCTGTTCAGTAGAAACTGAGCACAAATCTGTTCTTTTTCAGGTTTAATTTATGCAGTTGGAGGAATCAGCAATGAGGGGCTAGAGCTCCGTTCCTTTGAGGTTTATGATCCACTTTCCAAGCGCTGGTCTCCACTTCCTCCGATGGGAACCAGAAGAGCGTATCTTGGGGTGGCAGCCCTCAATGACTGCATCTATGCTATTGGAGGGTGGAACGAGACACAAGATGCCCTTCATACTGTAGAAAAGTACTCCTTTGAAGAGGTGGGCTGCATGATTCCGAATGCTTAGTGTCTTCTTATTCTCTTTCACTACCTGTTACATCTGAAGTGCTGTGCTGTTCTCTTTCACTCATTGTTTTGATTATCAGTTTTCTCTTTTTAAAGAACAAACTTTATGCATCACTTGTCTATTATTCCTATTTTTATTTTTTCTTGCATGTGTATTTTGGATTTTTGCCTTTTTCTCATTTGTAAAATCAGAAACTGAGATGTCAGATTATAAAACTTCATTTTTTTATCATTTATATCTATAAATGTCCTTTTAAGTTTTGGTATAGAGTAGAGATATTGCTAAGTAGCTAAAACCAATGGCTGCTCTTACAGGGGTGACCCAGGTTTAGTTTCCAGCTCACAGTCTATAACGCCAGTTCCAGGGCATCCAACATCCTCTTTTTGCTTCCTTGGGCAGCACACACACACATCATGTAAGACATACAAGAAGGCACAACACTAATAACATAAAGCAATTTAAAATGTTTTAAAATTTTAATGGTTTGTGTATGCAAATGCTCTTATATTGCCAGCCCTATAAATTTTCTTTAGTTACTACTTTAACTGCATCCTACATATTTGATAGTGTTTTGTTTTAATTTTTAAAACTTTATTATTTTTTAATGTATGTGTATAGGCAGTTGTGGGGTCCCAATTGTGGCTGCTAGGTATCAAAACTGGAACATCTGTAAGAGCAGTAAGAATTCTTAATTACTGATCTATCTATCCAGGTCTTGTTGTATTTAATTAATATTTACCTTAAAATGTTTTTTTAATTTCTGATAATTTTTATTTGGACCAGTGGGTTGTTATAAGTATCTTATTGCTTTGGAAGTATGAACTAAATAGTAAAATGTACACTTAGCCACTGTGAGTCACTGGGTCCAGTCCACAGCAATAACATGAAAAAAATATATATATAATGTAATTTACTAATATATGGAGATTTTTCCAGATATCTTTTAATTACTAGTTTCTATTTCTTTTTAATTTTTATTTAAGTTTACTTATTTTGTGTGTGTGTGTGTGTGTGTGTGTGTGTGTGTGATCTCTACATTTATATATGGAAATCAGAGGGCAATTTGCAGGAGTGGGTTCTTTTTTTTTCATTATATGGGTCCTAGGGATTGGATTCTAATTATCAGTCTTGGTGACATACACCTATACCTGCAGTCCCATTTATATTTTTAATTTAATTTTTTAAAATTATTATTATTATTATGTGCGTGCACCAGCACCCTTTGCTTATTTTAAGGCAAGGTCTTGGATGGGTGGTGGTATCACATGTCTTTAATCCAACCACTTGTAAGACAGAGGCAGGTGGATCTTTTGAGTTCCAGGCCAACCTGCTCTACAGAGTGAGTTCCAAGATAGTCAGTACTCTTCAGGGAAACCCTGTTTGGAAAACAAAATCAAAAACAAACAAACAAAGACCTAGGCTGCCTTTGAGTGAGCTCTTGTAGTGCAGACTTACCTTTAAATGGTGATCCTCCTGCCTCGGCCACCTAAGTTGATTTCTAATTAAATTTTCTTTTGATCAGAGAACACATTTTGTATTGTTACTATCTTAATAAACATTCTATACAAATTCTGAAAGGAATTTGTATCCTGCTGGTATTGTGTGTGTTCTTACTATCTATTAGGTCAAGGTAGTCTGAGATATCAGTAAGAAAGAAAAGCGTTAACATTTTCATTTGTAAATGTGGGCTTGTCTGTCTCCTTCTTAATTTCTGTCAAGTTTTGGTTCATATTGCTTAATAGTTCTGTATTACACACTGATAGAAATGAAAGAAACAATACAGAGAGAGCCTGTGGTCTTTTTGCTCTTGTCAGGGAGCATTTTGTGAGAAAGAGAAGCTCTCTTAACTGCAAACAACTCTAAGGCGTCCTCGTTTGTCTTAATTACATGTCAAGTTTTCGGCTCTGCCAGTTTTGTGATGTTCTTTGTAATTATAGTTTTTTCTTTTAGCCTTCAAATGTAGTCTACTATTTTCAAAGCCTTATACCTGGGGATGGGGATGGTGGCCCATACCTTTAATTCCAGAACTCTGAAGGCAGAAGCTAGTGGATCTCTGTGAGTTCAAGGCTAACCTGGTCTACAGTGGAAGTTCCAGGACAGCCAGGGCTACACAGAGAAACCCTGTCTTGAAAAACCAAATGAATGAATGAATTAATTAAAAATAAAAATAAAGGTTAGTATTTATTTATATGTTTATGTCTGTGTGCCTTCAATGTGTGTTCAGATACCTACAGAGGTCAGATGAGGGTATAAACCTCCAGAAGTTAGAGGTATAGGTGGTTGTGAGCCTCCATATATGGATACTGGGATAGCATTTAAACTCAGATCCTCTGGAAGCAACAAGTACTCTTAACTAATAATCCATCTCTCCTTCTTTCCTTTTTATTTACATGTTGTATTTATTTATTTATTTATTTATTTATTTAATGTGCATTGCTGTTTTGCCTGTATGAGTGTCTGTGTGAGTGTCAGATCCTCTGGAACTGGAGTTACAGTCAGCTGTGAGCTGCCATGTGAGTGCTGGGAATTGAATTTGGGTCCTCTGGAAGAGCAGTAAGTGCTCTTAACCGCTGAGCTATTTTCCAAATTACTTCTATAATTTATTATTATTACTATCACTATTTTTTTTTTTGAGATAGAGCCTCACAATGTATCATTGGCTGACTAGGAACTCACTAGTTAGACCAGGCTGGTCTTCAACTCACCAGGATCTGCTTGCTTCTGCCTCACAGGTGCTTGGTTTAAAGGCATGTACCACCACATGTGGCTTCCTTCATTAAAAACAAAAACAAAAAACTTCTGGGCCAGTGAAATAGGACATCAGTTAAGATCACTTACTATGGGCTGGAGAGATGGCTCGGTGGTTAAGAGCATTGACTGCTCTTGTAGAGGTCCTGAGTTCAATTCCCAGACACCACATGGTGGCTCACAACCATTTGTAACGGGACCTGATGATCTCTTCTGGTGTGTCTGAAGACAGCTACAGTGTACTCATATAAATAAATAAACATTTAAAAACAAAAAACAAACAGTTATGCTGATACCAAAACCACACAAAGACCCAACAAAGAAAGAGAACTTCAGACCAGTTTCCCTTATGAATATTGATGCAAAAGTACTCAATAAAATTCTCACAAACTGAATCCAAGAACACATCAAAATGATCATCCATCACGATCAAGTAGGCTTCATCCCAAGGATGCTGGGATGGTTCAATATACAGAAACCCATCAATGTAATCCACTATATAAACCAACTCAAAGAAAAAAACACATTATCATCTCATTAGATGCTGAGAAAGCATTTGACAAAAATTCAACATTCCTTCATATTAAAAGTCTTGGAAAGATCAGGAATTCAAGGCTCATACCTAAGCATAGTAAAAAGCAACATACAGCAAACCAATAGCTAACATCAAACTAAATGGAGAGAAACTTGAAGCAATACCACTAAAATCAGGGACTAGACAAGGCTGCCCACTCTCTCCCTATCTAGTCAATATAGTACTTAAAGTTCTAGCTAGAGCAATTAGACAACAAAAGGAGGTCAAAGGGACCTTAGTCACTGTTTTATTGCTGTAAAGAGACAGCATGACCACAGCAACTCTTATGAAAGGAAGTATTTTATTGGCAGCTTGCCTTACAGTTTCAGAGGTTTAGTCCATTATCATGGTGGAAAGCATGATTGCAGGCAGCCAGCCAGGCAGGTGCTGGAGCAGTAGCTGAGTGCTACATCCTGAACTTTAGGCAGAAAGAGAGAAGGAGCTTAAGGCTGGCATGGGCTTTTGCAACCCCAAAGTTCACCTTTAGTGATATATTTCCTCCAACAAGACCACACTTCCTAGTCCTTCTAATCCCTTCAAATAGTACCAATCCCTTCAAATAGTCACTCAAATTTATCAGCTTATGGGGCCATTCTTTCTCAAACCACAAGTACAGAGTCCTTTTAACTTCTGAGCCATCTCTCCAGCTACCTAAATAGAAACTTTGAAGAATCTTTTTTTTTGGAGGGGGGTGTTTTTGTTTATTTTTTGTTTGTTTTTGTTTTTCAAGACAGTATTTCTCTGTGTAGCCCTGGCTGCCCTAGAACCCACTCTGTGGACCAGGCTGACCTCGAACTCAGAAATCCACCTGCCTCAGCCTTCAAGAATCTTTTAAAAACAAAAAGTCTTTTAGTATATAAACTCCCCCCCCCTCCTTGGTACTTGATAATCTCTTCATTTTGAATGTATAGACTTAGGTTTTCAGAATTTTGGCTTCAATGACTCTTATGTGGTTTTTTTTTAAACAGATTTATTTTTATTTTATTTGTATGGGTGTTTTGCCTTCATGAATGTCTTATACTACATGTTTATAATCCCTGAAGAGTCCAGAAGAGATAGGTATTGGTGTTAGATTCTCTAGAACTAGTCACAGATGGTTGTTAGCCACCATGTAGGTACTGGGAACTGAATCTCACTTCTTTGCAAGACTATTTAGTTCTTTCAACCACTGAGCCCTCTATATGATTTCTATACTATCACCTAATCATAATTTATAGTTAGATGTGTTTAACTATTACTTCTTTCTAGACTCAATGTTTTGTAATACCTACCCAAAAGTTATTTTGAAATGTTGTATATAAGCTGGGTGTGGTGGCTCACGCCTTTAATCCCAGCACTCAGGGAGGCAGAGACAGGTGGATTTCTGAGTTCGAGGCCAGCCTGGTCTACAGAGTTAGTTCCAGGGCAGCCAGGGCTACACAGAGAAACCCTGTCTCGAAAAACCAAAACAAACCAAAACAAAAAAACGACAAACAAACAAAAGATATTGTATATATTTACTTAATTGGTTTGTGTGAATTTAAATATGTACAGTCTAAATATATGATTTCTCAGAGATTTTATTATCATTTTATGACAGTACTAATGTTAATTCTTTTCTCATCTTATTAGGAAAAGTGGGTTGAAGTTGCTTCAATGAAAGTTCCTAGAGCAGGCATGTGTGCTGTGACAGTCAATGGTCTTCTGTATGTCTCTGGAGGCCGGTCTTCTAGCCATGATTTCTTGGCCCCAGGTACTTTGGACTCAGTTGAAGTTTACAACCCTCATTCAGATACATGGACGGAAATTGGTAATATGATCACTAGTCGTTGTGAAGGGGGTGTTGCTGTACTATGACAGAGAAGGCACAAAAGCACAAGGAACATTTGAAAATGTAGGCTCTGACCATTTGCAAATCAAACAAATATTTGTGATATGATCTTCTGATTCTTTTGAGTATTCCATGTATTGAATAGATAGATAAGTAAAGAGTGATTTTTCTAAAAATTTGAATGCGAATGGATATGTAATATATCTTAAAATTAATAAAGTACACTTACAAATTTGCAAAACTTAGCAACAGTACAAATGGTATTTATGCCTTACAGTTATTCAGTTATCAATAGAATCCTAGTTGTAAAAATTGTTTGCTAGAGGGCTGGAGATATGGCTCAGAGGTTAATAACACTGACTGCTATTCTAGAGGTCCTGAGTTCAATCCCTAGCAACCACATGGTGGCTCACAACCATCTGTAATGGGATCTGATGCCCTCTTGTGATGTGTCTGAAGACAGTTACACTGTACTCATATAAATACAATAAATAAATCTTTAAAAAATATTGTTTGCTAGAAACTTCTGGGAAATAGTGCATTTTGGCTATTTCTCCAGTGCAATTCAAGTTGAAATATAGCCTGTATATAGTATAAGCACATGAGACAGCTAAATTTTTTCTATAATTTGTGATTTGATCCAGAACATAGTTTCCACAGTGTCATGTAACCTACAGAGAAAAGCCAGTGAAACTGTTCCTCAATGGCAGGGTTTCCACTACCCCCAATTATTATATTGGCAGCAGAATATTAGGAAGGATAGATAGTAAATATCTAGGTTTTTTGTTTTGTTTTCTGAGATAGGGTCTCTATGTAGCTCTGGATATTCTGGAACTTTCTATGTAGACCAGGCTGGCCTCAAACTCACAAAGATCTGTCTGTCCCTGCCACCCAAATGCTGGGATTAAAGGTCTATGCCACTATGCCCAGCAATATCTAGCTATCTAGATAGGTTTTGCTTTTGATAGTCAAAGGGAATATTTTTTTTTGATTCTGAGAATATAAGGAATTAATAGGTTCTTGGTAAAAGTTCTTTTTAAACAAGCTTTACTTATTTGTATTTATATGGCTGTATGTGTGTGTGTCTATATTTGCACCATGTGTATGCAGGTGCCTGTTCTGGCCATAAGAGGGTGTAGCATCCCCTGGAACTAGAGTTAACAAGTGTTGTAAGCTGCCTGATGGTGCTGGGAACTGAATGTTCAGATCCTTAGAAAGAGCTGTAAGTGCTCTTAGCTTTTGAGCCATCTCTCTAATGCCCCTTAATGAGTTGTTTTTTTAAATGTGTGGGTTAGAGTTTTACCAGCAGTTGTGTCTGGAATCCAGCATTACTGATGGTTGTGAACTGCCATGTGGGTGCTGGGGCCTTCTGGAAGAGCAGCCAGTACTCCTAACTACTGAGCCATCTCTTCAGTCCCTTAGTGACGGTTCTTTATTGAAATGGTATGTAATGAGTGTAAGAGTCTTCCAGGCATTTATTACTTAGAGGTTTCTTCTTTACTTTCTAGGTAGTCACCAAAATGATCTGTTTAGTTTTAGGAAGAGATACTTTTGTCAGATTATCAAGCTTTGTTTAATTTACTTGTACTTGGGTAAGCTTATATAATAGCTTAGTATAATGCTACTGCCTGGAAAAATCTGAACTGTAGTTACAACTTTTGATTGTTTTAGCCCAGGTTAATGGTGAACTCTCAACATTCTTTCTGCTTCAGCCTTTGAGTACATAAGCCACCACATATGGCCCTGTAGGTACAGCTTTGAGCATCCTTATTCTGAAATCTGAAAGTTTTTGAGTGGGAATATCCAATTTAAAAAAAAAAGTTAGCCGGGCGTGGTGGCGCACGCCTTTAATCCCAGCACTCGGGAGGCAGAGGCAGGCGGATTTCTGAGTTCGAGGCCAGCCTGGTCTACAGAGTGAGTTCCAGGACAGCCAGGGCTATACAGAGAAACCCTGTCTCGAAAAACCAAAAAAAAAAAAAAAAAAGTTTTGGATATTGCATCATTTTAGATTTCTGATTTTCAGAATAGGGATATTCAGCTGATGAGTGCTACATAAATATTCTAAAATCAGGTATATTCTCAAATCCAAACACTTCTAGTCCCAAGCATTTCAGATCTTTATCAGGGAATTAACCTGTATATGTGAACATTTTGTATAGACAAAAATTTTAAGGTTTTTTTTTTTTCTTTTTTGGTTTTTCGAGACAGGGTTTCTCTATGTAGTCTTAGCTGTCCTGGAACTCACTCTGTAGACCAGGCTGGCCTCGGACTCAGAAATCTGATTGCCTCTGCCTCCCAAGTGCTGGGATTAAAGGCGTCCGCCACCACTGCCTGTCAAATTTTAAGTTTTAACTACCTTGGATCTAAAACTGCTTCTAAAAAGCTTCCTTTCCTTGATAGTCATTTTAGAAGTTGTTTTTGCTGAATTCTGAAGGCTGTCATCATTGCTTTTATTTCTGCTAGTCAGTTAGAAACAATTTATTGAGGTTTTGCATACTTTATACTTAACTGGCTGAGGTGGAAATGTAATGTCGACATTGGGTATTTGAGTATGTATGATGAGTTCAGAAGTTCCCTGAAAAGTTAACTAAGTGTGTATTATTTCTCAGGTGATAATACATTGTTTTTGAAAGAATGTACTAATTAGGGGCTGAAGAGATAGCTCAGTGGTTATGAGTATTGACTGCTCTTCCAAAGGTTCTGATTTCAATTCCCAGCAACCACATGGTGGCTCACAACCATCTGTAATGGGATCTGATGCCCTCTTCTGGAGTGTCTGAAGACAGCTACAGTGTACTCATATACATAAAATAAACCTTTAAAAAAAAAGAATGTACTAATTAATAAAATTCTAACTATTTTCTTTTCTTTGTATTAACTTAGTTAATTAGCATTACTGGATTACCAAACTGTAATAGTATTACACAGGCTTTTGTTTTTAACTTTAGGAATGTATACATTTAGTTCCATTTTCAGAGAAGTTAATTAAAGTGATCTTTCTCCAAAATGTTTGGAAATGTCTGTATGTTTCTAAATACTATGTCCATTTTATATGTGCTGGCAGATACCTGAAGTCCCATCTATTGGAGGAAGCTGAGGCCAAGAGACAAGAGCTTAAGGCTACGTAAATACTAGAGTTGGCCGCACGCCTTTAATCCCAGCACTAGGGAAGCAGAGGCAGGCGGATTTCTGAATTGGAGGCCAACCTGGTCTACAAAGTGAGTTCCAGGACAGCCAGGGATACACAGAGAGACCCTGTCTTGAAAAACAAACAAACAAACAAAAAACACCCCACTAGAGTTGGGGACGGAGTTATGGCGGGGAAAGAGCTCCGGATACAGCACAGCCTCGGATGTACTAGGCGTGCCTTTAACCCCTGCATTTAATACCTAGCACCTCAATAAACAAAAAAATGTTTTTCTTTTAAAGACCATGGCCAACAAACATACATGAGAAATCAGTTGTTAGCCAGGTGTGTGTCTCACACCTTTAATCTTGATAAGTGACCAGAGGAAGGAAAATCACCATAAACTTGAAGCTGGCCTGCTCTACACAGCAAGATCCAGGCCAGAAGCAGCTATGTTACAGTCCTTTCTCAGAATAACTTAATAAAACTTTTTTTAAAAAAGAGTTTCTTGAGGGGTAGTGGTGTACACCTTTAATTCATGCACTCGGGAGGCTCAGAGGTTGGTGGATTTCTATGAGTTGAAGGCCAACCTGGTCTACAGAGTAAGCTCCAGGACAGACAGAGAAATCTATTTTGAAATAACCAAAAGTAGTGGTGGTGGCAGGGAATTTCACTCTGTAGTCTGGAACTCCCTATGTAGACCAGGGTGATCACAAACTCAGAGATTCACTGGACTTTGCCTCCCAACTGCTGAAATGTATAACATCATGCCTAGCTGTAACAGATTTTTTTTAATTTATAATTTATTTATGAGTGTGCTATCTGCATGTACACTTGTGTATCAGATCCCATTATAGATGGTTGTAAATTACCAGGTGGTTGTTGGGCATTGAACCCATTTCAGGACCTCTGAAAGAATAGCCAGTGCTCTTAACCACTGAACCATCTCTCCAGCCACAATGTAACAAAATTTTAAAGTATATATTTTAATTCACCTGAAAATTAGTACTTTGAAAGTGAAATCGAGCAGTTAGCTTGAAAATGTGACTAGTTTCTCTGGAAGACAACACATTGGAGATTAGGGGAAAACTTGAAATAATTGAATATAAGTAACTCAGAAGCAAAAAAGTACTTTCACATAAAAATAGTTGAATAGAATCTGAAGAACCTCTTAAAAAGTCAAGTTTTCCTCCCATTACCAGCCTATACTATTCTGTATATTTAAAAAATAAAAACAGGGGGCTGGAGAGATGGCTCAGAGGTTAAGAGCACTGACTGTTCTTCCAGAGGACCCGGGTTTGATTCTCAGCAGCCCCATGGTGGCTCACAACAGTCTGTAACTGCAGTCCCAGGGAATCCTGTGCCTTCTCCTGGCTTTCCAAAAAAAAATAAAATAAAATAAAATAAAAACAAAACCAAACAAAACCCCAGTCATTTCACACTGTTACATTACCTGAGAAGCCCTCTAGAAATCCAAGTGAGGCCTGGTGTGCTAATGTACTAGTTTGCTATTGCTTCTGTTAACAGTATGCTACAGAAATTCAAGAAAAGGGCTGACAAGATGGCTTGATGCTTAAATGTGATGGCCAGAGTTCAGATCTCATGAGTTCACTACAATGCTGGTTAGACATCTTCAGGGCAAGCTGCTATCAAGACTCTCCACATGAACCACTTCTGGGCTGGACTGAGACCCCACATCGATGATTAAAAATGGAAGAGTGACAGTGACAGAGAATGATCCCTGACGTTTACCTTGGGCCTCCACATGTGCAAAATACACATATACCCACGCCACACACAAGAAAGTAAGGGGGAAACCAGGTAGTATATTGTCTCCATCCTTCTGGAGGCAGGAAATGTGAAATCCGTGAGATCAGAAGGAAGCTAACTGCCTTGTGAGGGCGATCTGCTGCATGCAGCTGGTCTGCTCTGGTAGGTGGGTGGCCATTATCATACTCTTATGGTATTTATTCCCCATGGTCCCAAATATGCACTTTTACAAAAACACTAATTATATCACATAAAAGCTCATAATCACAATATAACAAATTATACAACAATATAACTATGTAAAGGTCCAATTTTTGAAAGTCACATGACTTACCAGGTGTTAGTAGTTTAAAAGCTTAAAGAGTAGTTAACAGGTAGTAGGTGTGTAAAAAAGCAAACAAGTTGCTGTTTTGATACATTTCTTTCTTCTTTATCTGGAGACTATTTTAGTGTTTGTAGTCAAACCCACATAGAATCGATACTAATTCAGTGTTAACTTTGAACAGACGTGAAGAAATAAGTATATATCTGTATAGCTATTAATTTATGTACTATGCCAACATACCACATAAAACTTGCAAACTTTCCCAAAGTTGATACAGAACTGTAGTTCTTTAAAAATTCAAATGTGTATGTATGTATACACATCTGTCTATATATGGCCAACAATAGCATCAGTAGCAACAGTGGCTTTTCTTGGTTCTACAGTCACCTGAACAAAATATAATGGAGACATCCTATATGTTCCATTAAAAAATTAAAATCCTAGAAAACAGCAAAATTCTATTACTGTTATGATACCTGCCTGTCTTAGGGTTTCTATTCCTACACAAAAATCACGACCAAGAAGCAAATTGGGGAGGGAAGGGTTTATTCGGCTTACACTTCCATACTGCTGTTCATCACCAAAGGAAGTCAGGACTGGAACTCAAGCAGGTCAGGAAGCAGGAGCTGATGCAGAGGCCATGGAGGGATGTTCCTTACTGGCTTGCTTCCCCTGGCTTGCTCAGCCTGCTTTCTTATAGAACCCAAGACTACCAGCCCAGGGATGGCACCACCCACAATGGACCCTCCCACCCTTGATCACTAATTGAGAAAATGCCTTACAGCTGAATCTCATGGAGGCATCTCCTCAACTGAAGCTCCTTTCTCTGTGACAACTCCAGCTTGTGTCAAGTTGACACAGCAAAGCAGCCAGCACACTACCACATTTTCTTATCTTCTCAATCATCATCTGGAATGAAAATACTCTTCCTCTAGTGTGACACTGAAAACATTTGGAAAGCACAGTCACAATGTTGGTAGTTATTCTCATAGTAGGCATTACTAGAAAACGTGTGTGTGTGTGTGTGTGTGTGTGTATAATTTACTCATACAACTTGTAAAGTGGTGTTTGACTGCTTATATCACAGATATAACATTCAAAAAATAATTTCCTTTGATTTACAGTTACACAACATAATCTCTGATCCTCCTGCCTTGACCTCCTAAGTGCTAGGATTGAACACTTGTGTTATCACTCCCAGTCTGTGGGGTACTGGGGAGCAAACTGAGGGCTTTGCATGATAAGCAAGTATTTTATCCACCAAGCCACATTCCCAAGCCCCCAGACTAGGTTTTCAAGTTAAAATCCAAATTGTTGGCCTGTTCGTATATTGCTCAGTAGCTGTGCTTGTATAGAATGTAGGAGGCACTAGGTTCAGTCCATACTATTATGGGAGGAGGGAAAGCAAACCAAGCAATGCTTTTTGCCATTGTTTAATTTATCTGAGACAGAGTCTCTGTGTAGTACTGGCTGTCCTGGAACTTGCTAAGTATATAACGCTGATCTATGTAGTTTACAATGCCTAATCACGTTTTAATATTTGAAAATTTTTATTTTAGTGTATATGAGTATTTTATCTGAATATATGTCTATGTACCACATACTTGTCTTGTGCCCAAGAAGGCCATATCCAAACCCCAAGAACTTGTTAGCACAGTGCAGGTACTGACAATTGAACATGGTTTCTCTAGCAGAGAAGGGGGTGCTCTCAACCACTAAGCCATGTATGTCTCTAGCCCTTTTGCTATTATTTTAAAAGCTTCTATAGGTTAAATGTGGTCAGAAAACACCAATCAAAAGCTTAGACATGTGAACTGCCTTTCTGTGAGTGGCCTTCCTTATTCCACTATTGCCTACCACCTTGAGAGCCACAGGTCATTTCACTTCATAAAACTAAGTTATGTCAGGTAAAATAAGCTTAGACAAACCAGGTGTCATGACACACGCCTTTAATTCTAGCTCGCTGGAGGCAAAGACAGGCAGACGTCTATATGCTCCAGGCTACCATGGCCTACATAGTGAGTTTCGGGAAAGCCAGAGCTACATAGTAAGGCCCTATCTCAAACAAACAAACAAACAAACGAAACAAAGGCTTAGACAGGAAATCCAGAAGTGCTATAAAAACGTGACAGAAACACTTTTATTTTTAAGGTTCTTAGTAGAGCCTTAGATTCCCATGGCTGTGAGGAGACACATAACCAAGGCAACTCTTATAAAGGACAACATTTAATTGGGGCTGGCTTAACAGGTTCAGTCCATTATCATCAAGGCAGGAGCATGGCAGCACCGGCACTGCTGAGAGTCCTACATCTTGTACCAAAGGCAACCAGGAGAAGACTGTCTTCAGGGCAGCTAGGAGGAGGGTCTCAAAGCCTATCCCCACAGTGACACATACTCCAACAAGGCCACACATCTAATAGTGCCACTCTCTGGGCCAAACAGATTCAAACACAGGAGTCTATGGGAGCCAAATCTCTTCAAACCACAAGTAGGATTCTTTTCATGAAATATGACTTCATAATTGCTAGATTCTAATACAGGATTTTTCATCTTTTACTTTTCTCAGTATAATCAAAACACTGAAATGTTTAGGTACATGACTATACAATTCACAGACACACAAAAATGTAAACTAACCTTATATGACATAATAAGGAATTAGGAAAATTTTCAAAATAAGTTACTTAGAAATAATTTTTATAATCCCAACACTCAGGAGGCAAAGGCAGGTGGATATCTGTAACTTTTTTTTTGAGACAGGGTTTCTCTGTGTAACCCTGGCAATCGTGAAACTCTCTTTATAGACCAGGCTGGCCTCAAACTCAAAAGATCCACCTGCCTCTGCCTCCTTTCTTCTAGCTTAAAAGGTGTGTACTACCACCATCTGGCTAAAAGAAATACTCTTTAGAAAACAAAAACAAAAACTAAGTATGAAGAATAAGTTCCTACCAGTCGGGGGTGGGGGTGGGGGGTGGGGAGGAAGGAGCCAAAAGAGGAACATAATTGTGATGCTAAAATGCAGCTTTACAGGTAAGAGATAGAGGCTCAATGCTCAAGACTATGTACTGCTCTAGACCCAAGTTTAGCTCCCAGCCTATACATTGAGTGGCTCAGAACTGTCTGTAAAGCTAGTTCCAGGGGTCTCTGGAGAGATGGCTCAGTGGTTAAGAGCACTGACTGCTCTTCCAGAGGTCCTGAGTTCAATTCCCAGCAACCACATGGTGGCTCACAACCATCTGCAATGGGCATCTGATGCCCTCCTCTGGTGTGTCTGAAGACAGCTACAGTGTACTCATATAAAATAAACAAATATTTCTTCAAAACAAAAAAAAAGCTAGCTTCAGGGGATTCAACAGTCTTCTGGCCTCCACAGACACTGTAAATAATACCAAGAAAGTAGTTTTATATTTCTATTTAATCAAGTCTCTTGGGCCCTTTTTCTGGATAAATATTTTCAAGTATTAAAGTGACTACAAATGAGATAAAAGCCACTAAAGTACTTACAATCCTTAAGGCTTTGAACCAGTTGGGATAATCTGGTAAGAGGAAAAGTTCATTGTGTAATGCTATCCCTAAACCTATTATTAATGTGACTATGGCTTCATTGAGTCTTTCAGAAAATAGGATGGCTGCCCATGAAAACAGAACAGGACTCATACTGCTAGCTAAATTAATGTAGTCTGGTTTGGCTGGACTACTTTCTGGCAGAACAAAGCCCCATCTGATCCCTCCCAAGAAAGCTAGGAAACCTGCTCCATAAGCCATCTGAGTGAAAGCCAGGACGGGGATATAAGACTTTGTTATTACCATGAGGAGTGGGGGAGCAGTAAAGGGGATTAACCCTGCCAGAGTTATATATAAAGCTGGCTTTGGGCTATCGAGTAGGTAAGTGATGATGCTTCGTTTCTTTGGAGGAAGGACTGCCTTCTGCTTTTTAAAGTTGCATGGTGACACATGATAGCATTGTATCTTCCTCATACACACTTGAAATGATGGGGAAAGCCAAGTCCTTGGAGGCAAAGAGGAAAAGTTCTGCAGTAGACATGTCTTGAGAGAAAGTATGTCTATTCTGCTGGCTCCAAGTCTCACTGTAAAAGGGTTCTTCAGCATCTATAAAGGAAACAGAACCAGGAGACAAAGTTTAAAAATAAGAACACATGGTACAGATGTGTACCTTTGCCTACACATATGTAGGCAAAGCACCACATATATAAAGTAATAAGTTGGGGGTGGGGGGGTGGTTCAGTGGTTAGAGCACTGGCTGTTTCTCCAGAGGATCCAGGTTTGATTCCCGCCACATGTGGTGGCTTACAACCAATTTAATTCCAGTTCCAAGGAGATCTTACACCTTCTCCTACCCTCCACACACATCACATACAGGTGGGACACAGACATACATGTAGGCAAAACACCCATACACATTTAAAAGAAAAAAAAAAGCTCTTTAAAAAATATCACTTTGAAATTAAAAGGAGCACTACTTACCAGTCATGGTGAGCCCCGAGAAGCATGCGGGGAATGAGCTCCCGCTGGCCTTTACTCCTTTGTCTTCAGTAAGAATGCTTTTCCTTCAGCTGCCTACATGGCCATTCTTCTTTTCTAACCTCCTATTTATGTTATATAATCCTATTATTTCCATGTGTGTGGGTACCCTCGGTGGAAGCTTCAAGTACTCTAATGATGAAGTAACAGTGGTTGTGAGCCACCCAACATAGGTGCTGGGGCCAAACTAGAGCCCCAGGTTGTGCATTCCACAAAGCTGAGCCATCTCTCCTGGTCCTCTCTATTTTTTTTTTTTTTTTTTTTTTGGTTTTTTCGAGATAGGGTTTCTCTGTGTAGCTTTGGCTGTCCTGGAACTCACTTTGTAGACCAGGCTGGCCTCGAACTCAGAAATCTGCCTGCCTCTGCCTCCCCAGTGCTGGGATTAAAGGCGTGCGCCACCATGCCCAGCTTCCCTCTATTTTTGATATTCCCTATTCTCTTTCCCTGATGTATAGTACTCCATAGCAGTTACTATTTGACATAGTAAATATTTTACTTATTTATAATTTGCCCATTGTTTTCCTTCCTCACTTGAATACATATATCTATGTCTGCCATAGCCAGACAATAATTGACAAATAGCGCTCAACTAACCTTTGAAGATGCTCCAGAAATTTTCTGGATGAAGTGTAGCATTCTGGTTTCTGCTCAGGGTTTTGTCCCGGGAAAATGCAATTCCGATTCATATATTTTTATAGTTGAGGAGGATGGCTGAATTTGAAGCAACACCCTATTCATAAAACAAGATATCACTTAATTGTATACATTTTATACATTTATAAGAAGTCATTGCTGGGCAATGGTGGTGCATGCCTTTAATCCCAGCACTTGGGATTGGGAGGCAGAGGCAGGCGGATCTCTGAGTTTAAGGCCAGCCTGGTCTACAGAGTGAGTTCCAGGACAGCCAGGGTTATACAGAGAAACCCTGTCTCAAAAAAACCCAAAACAACAACAAAAAGTCAAGAAAATCTCTTCGATGAAACATAGTTTATTTTGATTTATTTATGTATTTATTTGCCAAAGTGTCACATATTAAGGAAATAAGTTTTATGCTGTTTTTGTTTTCTGAAGAATAATTTTAGTTTTGGCTGTTTGGTTTAATAAAAAGAGCAATGTGAAACTGAACATTTGGATTTAGCAAACATCTCTACCACTTCCTCAGGCACCAGTACCTCATCTTTAAAACTGACAGTTATACCTTTTGTTCCCAATAATTATATATTCTCTTTATTGTGTACTCGGGGCTTTGGAATTTTTACACTATAAATGAGAGCAGCCACAAATATCGCTTTGTTGTGAATCAAGCAATGTAATTAAATGTTTTCCACATATTCTCCACCTTTTGGAACTCAGTAACCAGTGTAGCACGTGTTTTCTAAATTTGGAGGATTATAATCAGGCTGAAGCCCTGAGACAGAAGCTGATGTGGAGATTAAAAACTAAAAGCCATGGCCAACTCGCTCATTCCACGAAAAAAATGCCCAAATGTTTTCATTTCGCCAACGCAACTACCACAAACTGGGAGCTCCAAGCTGACATTTTAGGGATACGAGCGGAATTTAGACACAAAAGGTCCTTAAGACGCGTGGGGTAACTATACATCTCCTATATACCAATACCAACCCCACCACCACCTCCTTCCCAAAGTGTACTCTTGACAACCCTGAAACGTACTTGCCACCATCACACGGCGCAAAAGTTGAACAAATTCAACCAGAAACACCGAAACAACACTTCCGGCAACTGGAATCACACAGCCCCCACTTCCTGAGTGCAGGAAAATGGGTCCGGATGGGAACTTACGGTAGCAAGTTCCGACTCTTCTCTTTCCGTTTTTGAATGCTTCCCTCCCTCAGTTATTTTACATTATTTTTAATGTGGATGTTCATGCACTTTATGCATGTGCCCACTCAGGCGAGAGGCTTGGATTCCCCACAGTATAGGTGCTGGGAGCTGACCTGAGGTCCTCTGTAAGAGCAGCCAGTGTCTTTAACCACAGAGCTGAGAGCTAGTCTAAAATATTCTAATTGAAGTCGGCTTTCAGATACCTTACAAGTCTCTCTTCCGGGATCTCTAACCAGTTTAACTAACACACACACACACATTCAGTAAGTAGAGTACAATTTCTGAAATAACCCCCAGTAACAGTAGTGGAAGAAGCTAGGAGACTTGGAGTTGGCTGATTTGGTCTACGGAATTATTTTATTTTTTTAAAGACAGGATTGCCTGGAACGCTTAAACTGCAAAACAACGTTGTTGAGTCGACTGGACACATCTTCCTCCGCATTTGCGTCCTTTATTACTACCACTGGGCGAGAAAGAGGTGTTGATTGTGTTTCTACCTTATTCTCTTACTATTACCTAGAAATTACATTGAGGAATACAGAAGACTAGGGCCCAACATTCAAAATTCTATGAATCAAGGTGTGGCGTTACGGGCATTGGGCTTGGAGGTCATCCAGGAAGTAACATTGTTGAATTTATCCTCTGTGTGATTTATCCTAAGTCTCCTCTCCCACCCCCAACCTGCCATCTGTCGACCAAAAGAAACAGCTACCAAGTACTTCGAGCGTTCTTGGATCCTTGTGTAAAAAGCTGAAGACAAAAAGGAGAGTTCATTTACGTAGGGACCCTTTTTGGCTACTTCCTCCATTCTAAGGAGTATAACTTCTTGAAACATTCGTTTTTAGTGAGACGCAGCTGTCCGCCAGTTTTATTACCTTCTCTGGCAAGGTTGTACGGCCCCTTCCTGTCATGCAATAGCCAAGAGAGTGGTTATAGACTCCTTTGGGGGGTTATTAGCAAAGACTGGGCTGGAGCAGATTTCAACCCTCCATTCTGTCGCCTCCGTGACTCCTGCAATGCCCATGAACTACAACTCCCGGCAGGTAGTGCGCCGACACCGCCGCGCATGCCTCTAGTCCGGGGGGCGGGAGTATGTGTGTGTCTATGGCTTGCCTAGGACTGGAGTTTCCACAGCTCGCGCTTGTGAATGGAGGGGCAAAGGTGTACAGGGCTCGGAAAACACGCTCTTCCGCTACTTGTTTGACAATTCTAGTAGTTGGCGAAGCATCTGGCTCACAATCGAGGTGTGAGAAAGTGAAGAAAGAATGGGCAGGGGAAGAACTAGTACAAATATATCCACCCATATTCACGTGCTCCCAGGCCGGAGGACCCGGCTGGGAGCTTTAAAGGGGCGTGCTGAATTCGGCTGGTCCTCGCCCCAAGAGCGGCACAAGGAGAGGCGAAAGGCTTTGCGGAAGGGACAGCCGACCGAACGGCGTCGTGCCAAAGGGCGCCGGGGGCGGGGCGGGAAGTAACCGCTGCGGGAGCAGCCCAACGTTTCCAGAGCGAGCCGCGGGCGCCCGGGCGGGGTCACGGAAGCTGGAGCCCACGCCTGCGCGTGCGCCGGTGCTAGTGGGCGTGAAGGAGGCGGGCCGAAGCGGCAGAGGGAGGGCCCAGCCGGCCGTCGCTCCTCCTCCACCCGCTCTGCCCCCTCCTGGGCCTTGTGGGCCGGGCAGCCATTTTGGGAAGAGCTTTGTTATGGTTGTGGGCTAGTCACCTCTGCTGGTCGGAGAAGCTGAGGACGCGTCCTCAGACGCCGCGAGTCGTCCTTGACCGTAGCCCCGCCGCTGCCGGGTGAGTACGGGTCCTGGATACCGAGCAGAAGGAGACCTGGAGTGGTCCCGGCACGGGCTCTGCCGGCTGCCTAACTGGCCGTCTAGGAAAACTAGTTGGAAGAAGGTCTTGCACAGGTGGTTGGGTGTGGGTCCGCCGGGGTGGACGAGGGACCTGGGAGTCGCCGAGTTGGAACGTCCCCCTCCCCCCACCCCCGCCAACGGGAGGAGTCTTGCACACTAGCGTCGCCGCGGCGGTTCCAGAGCTCTCCGACTTCAACTTCAGTTCCCGGTCGGAAACGCTCACCTGCGGCTCCGGCTCCTCTCCAGGAGTTCCGGCTTGATAGTGGTTGAGTGATTTGGTTTACTTGGGTTTTATTATCATCATCATTATTATTATTATTATTATTTTATCTTTCTTTAAAATAAGAGCCGAAGGCTTCTGTTTTCCAGTTAAGAGAAACTTAACGAGGAAAAAGTCGTGTAAGTCAAATGTGGACTATCTGGGCGAAAGGGAACTTCCACGCCCGGAGTCGCGGTTCTCCGGGGTAGGGAGACCTTTTCCTTCAGATTGTCTTACCGGTTCGGTTAACTACCAAACTCCGTCCCATTGGAGAGGAAGTTTGATTAGTTGAGGTGGCTTAACTAGTCGTTTTTATTCCATGCTAAATCTTCCCAACCCATAAAATTCAAAAGATACTGAATCTAAAATGGCTGTAGCCTGAGGAAGTACCCTGTTTAAATGCTTAAATATAATAACATTTCAGTCGTTTTTCCCCTATGGGACGTTTACTCTTAGGAGTTTTTGACCATTGGCACCTTTGGAGAGGGTAGGTGAAAGCGAAGGTGAGGCTCAGGAAGTTTACTGCAAAAGTTTACATAAGAATGGGTGCGGTTTTTTGTTTTTGTTTTTGGTAGTTGTGAATAGTTCTGAAATTGTGCTGTGGTATCAGTTTTGTCTGCCACTTTTGTACTCTGGGGTTGGCATGTATGATGTGTTGAATAGTTTAACTTTGATAACTCTTACCCGGAAAACCAGAAGTTAGTGGTGGTTCATGGGTTTTGTTTAGTAATAAATCCACTTTTTTTGTAAATCTCATCAAAAACTAAAGAGAGTATTAGACGCCAGTAGACAGAGATATGTAGTTTGTTGGTGGTCGAATGTTTTTTTGTTTTCAAAATGGGTTTGTCGGTGTAGCCCTGCCTATTCTAGAACTCACTCTGTAGTCCTGCTGGGCTTGAACTCAGACCCTGAGTCCTGGGATTAAAGCGCTTTTATCACTTCTGCTCCACTCATGAGGTCTCATGTTTTTTATGGTAGTTTTCACCTCAGAACCCATGAAATTTGGGCATTTACAAAGTAAAGAAACAATTTTGCAAGTGAAAATACATTTAGAAGTGTAATGCTAGGTCCTTCTCTCCCACTTTTTTTTTTTAACTAAAGGCAATCTTTGCTTCAAAACAAAACAAAAAGACCCTGCCAGAAGTGCAAAAAAAAAAAAAAAACAATAGCAAATTTTAATTTTTGCAAAGGTGTGATTGAGTAAAATTTCTGTCTATTCAAAAGATAAAATAGAGTGCAAAATGTGGATCTTTGACGATCCATCCCCAAGATAAACTGCCACCTTTCATAGAGTTTGTTTCAATTACATTTATATATTCATTTAGGCGGGAAAATTTTTGTTCTAGGAATTTTTTTCTTATGTATATGGGTGGTGCCTGCATGTATTCATGTGTAAATGTACATACAGGTCCCATTGAGGTCAGAAGATAATGGATCCCCTGGAACTGGGGTTAAAGAGAGTTGTGAGGTGGCGCCATGTGAGTGTTGGGAGTCAAACCTGGGTGCTCTGGAAGAGCAACAAGTGCTCTTAACTGCTAAACAATCTCTTCAAAAGCCCAGGAAATGTTTATTTACTTATTTATTTTGTTGGTCTTAGAAGAAAATCATTTAAAGTTCTTTTTGAAAATTAGAATTGCTTTCTGTTTTGACATTATTTTACAGTACTAAATTCACCATTTTTACCTTTCTTTTGAGTGTTCTAAAATGGCTTGCATTTATTTGTTAGTCTAACCTTTCAGTTTATTGTGGACAGTGTGCTTTCAGAATTCTTGAAGTTGGAATGGGAAGCCTTTATTTTGAAGTAACAATTCTTTTTTGTTTGTTTGTTTGGTTTTTTTTTTTTTTTTTTTTTGGAGGTTTTTTTTTTTTTTTTTTTTTTTTTGGAGGTTTTTTCTGTGTAGCCCTGGCTGACCTGGAACTCACTCTATAGACCAGGCTGGCCTGGAACTGGGTTCCATCTGCCTTCAAATGCTAGAATTATTTAAAGGAGTATACCACCCTGTCAGGCTTTTTTTTTTTTTTTCTCCAACCATTTCAATAATTTGTACATTTGTGAGTGTATTTGTGTGTGTTTCTGTATATATACATAGAGACACACAGATTTGTTGAGACAGTACTACTATGTAGGACAGTGGTTCTCAACCTTCTAATGCTGAGCCCCTTTTAATATAATTTCCCATGTTGTGCTGAGGAATTTCCACCATAAAATTATTTTGTTTCTACTTCATAACTGTAGTTTTTCTGCTGTTAGGAATTATTATGAAAACATCTGTTATGTGACCCCCCTTAAGCCCACAGGTTAAGAGCCACTGGTGTAGATTCATGTAGATCTAGAACTCACAGAGATCTACCTGCTTCTGTCTGTCCTATGCTGAAATTAAAGGCATTCTCCACTGTACCTGGCTACTTTTTATTTTCAGTGTAGGCAATTAAACCCAGTCTAGTGTATGCTACAAAACATACTGTCACTAAACTATATACCACCAGCCTATAATTTATTTTCTAAAGTATGAATTAATTCTGTTATTAACATGCATGAATATTTTGCCGGTGTGTATGAGCATCACGTTTGTCTGGCACCCTCGGAGGTCTGTGTTGGGCCTTGGATCCCTGGGACTGGAGTTACAGACAATTGTTAGCTTGGGTTCTTGGAATTAAACTCTGGTTCTCTGAAAGAACAATCGGTCTTAACTACTGATCCAGATCTCCAGCCCATACGATTGATTGATGGTTTTTCCAGCTAGCCCTGACTGTCCTCAAACTTTGTAAACTCCTGGCATTGAACTCAGAGATCTACCCGCCTCTGCTTCCCGGATGCTGGGATCAAAGGTGTCTACCACCACTGCCCCATTCATTCTCTCTCTCTCTCTCTCTCTCTCTCTCTCTCTCTCTCTCTCTCTCTCTCTCTCTCTCTCTGTGTGTGTGTGTGTGTGTAAGTACGCTGTTGCTCTCTTCAGACACACCAGAAAAGGGCATTGCATCCCATTAATGTATGGTTGCTGGAAATTGAACTCAAGATTTCTTAAAGAGCAGCCATCTCTCCAGCCCTATAATAGAGGTTTTTAAAAATACTCATTTAAACAGTTCTCAATCTTCTTTCAGAAGACAGCAAATCTTAATCTTATAGTTTAAGACTAATGTGCCAGAAAAGACCGTAAAAATATATCAGTTTTTCTTTTTTCAGTCCTGCTCACAGAAGGCAGACTACGAGACTATAAATATTTATTAATAAATGCCTAGCCATAAGCTTTGGCTCATTTCCTTTCTAGCTTGTAACTTATTTAACCATTTAAACTAGTCTGTGTCTCCCATGTGGTTGGTTACCTCTCTTTCAGTCTCAGCCTTCTTCCCTCATCTCCTCAGCATCTCCGTCAGAGTCTCTCCAAGTTCATCTACCTTCTGGTTATGCTGGTCTCCTCTGTTTTTCCTGTCTTTTATCTCATCATTTCCCAGAATCTTCTCTTCTTGCAACATCCCACCTCCTGTTTCCTGCCTCTGCTTATTGGCCATCAGCTTTTTTATTGACAGGTGATGTTTATAAGAGATGCTCCATTTGTCCAAACTGCTTTTCCCCCCTTCTACGCTGGAGACTAGCTATGTCTACCCTGGAAATCACTGTGTAGACCAGGCTGGCCTCAAATTCAGAGGTTTGCTTGCTGTTGCCTCCTGGGGGCTGGGGTCAAAGCTGTGTGCCCCATGTCTGGCTCAAAGTACTTTATATTTATTACTTTAATTAATAATGGTTGTGAATCCATATTGTGGGGTTGTTTTTTACCTTCCTGGTACTGGGAATTGATTGAACTGAACACCTCATTGCTGTTAAGCCAACCCTCTTACACTTAATTTTATCTTTATTGTTGTTATTTAAGACCATGTCTCACTAAGTTGTCATGGCAGGCCTTGAGCTGTGAACTTCCTGCTTTGCCTCCTTTCAGGTAGCTATGATTGGGTGTGTGTGACACCATGCTTTGCTAAGCAGATGGGTTTTTTCCTTACTTTGTAGTTGTGAAAAATGAAGAAGAGATGCACTTGACTAGTAGACAAACCTAAGTAAGCTGTTTCGGCATTTACTACTGCCTTTAACTGGAGTACTATATGTGTTTTGCTCTTATGTGGTTGGTTGAGGGCTTTTGTTCTGTTGTGTTTTGTTTTGAGACCTGGTTTCACTCTGTAGCCAGGATTGGCTTGGAATTTGCTGTGTAGATATAGTTGCGTCAAACTCAGTAGAGATCTGCCTGCTTCTGTCTCCCTAGTGCTTAAGTTAAAGGCCTGTGCCTCATCGACCTTGGTTGATTTGTTTGTTTAGTTTTTCAGTGATGGAGGTTGAACTGTCTCACCCCACCCCCAGTCCTGGTTGCTTTTAAACATGAAAGTTAAACTGTTGTAACATTAGGGGGCATGAGCCATTTTAAGGCATCCTAACAAAAATTGTCTATAGAAAAGGCAAAATTTAGGGCAGAAAATATAGCTTAGTTGGGTAGAGTTATTTGCTGCCAAGCCTGAGAGGGTCTGAGTTTGATCCCTGAGATCCACATGGAGGTTAGAAGAGACTAACTCCAGTAAATTGTCCTTTGACCTGCACACTCATGCTGTGTGATAAAAAAGAAAAGAAAGGCAAATTTGAGTCAGGGACATGCTGGGGCATAAAGTACTTGCCTCCTATGCATGAGGACTTAACATTTCTTTTTTTTTTTTTTTTTTTTTGGTTTTTCGAGACAGGGTTTCTGTCTGTAGCCCTTGAACTCAGAAATCCACCTGCCTCTGCCTCCCAAGTGCTGGGATTAAAGGGGTGCGCCACCACCACCCAGCAGGACTTAGATTTCTATCTGTAGAAGTCCTGTGCAAGCAGAGTCAGGAGAATGTGGAAACACATGGACCTAACCTGGCATATGCAGCAGCAAATCAGACCCTGTCTCAGACAAGGGAGAAGACATGGACTGACATTGGAGATGCCTCTTACCTCCAACGTGCAGTGAGTGGCACAAGTTCCCCTGCATTCATAGGAACACACACATTACTCACACAGGTCTATCTGTCAGTCTCTCTTTCTTTCTTTCTTTCAAATAGAAAAGGCACATTTGAATTTGTGTTTTGGGAGGATCTTGGTATTCCAGGTAAGATAGTATTTACTTTGTAAGTCATTGTATTGGTGTTGTCTAGAAATTAGCTTGTCTTTGTTTATGCTGGAGATCTAACACTTCAAATGACTTTTAAACCCACCGATTTCTGTTTGCTATTGCACTCTGCCTCAAACAAAACTACCGGAAGTCAAAATACTAAAAAAATAATTTTATAAGAGAAGCTGAACTTCTTCTGTCTATGGGTATAATTTAATTGTAAGGTTCATTCATTACCTAATATGGATTGAATTTTATAGGTGATTTCAAATACACTAAAAGTTATAGAAAGGCAACTATTACTTTATATTCCTCTACCAAAGCAGTCGTCAGCCCATAACTGGTTTGTTTGGCAAACAAATTTTTCAGCAAAACTTGCACTGGAGGTAGTACTATTAGCACAGATTTCCATGTACTAGTGGCTGGGAGTATCTGGTAGACCACAAAGTATTATTTCCATAACAAGAAAAGACTTTACAGTTTGCCAGCTGAAGTCTAAAAATATAGGATAACAGCATAGCTATAGTTTCCTTTCTGAGGGAAGGTGGGATGATGGAACTTGGCGCTGGTTATGGGGAGCTGACCCAGGTCTGTGCATAACATACTACCAATGAGTTACACACCATTAGCCTAATAATCTTTCTTAAAGAAATTGATTTTAAAATCCTCATTAAGTTTATCTTCCTTTTCTGTGAACAACCAGCTTTGTTATTAAGACTAAAGGCCAAATCCCTGGACTGAAAAAAATATTGAACATAAGGTTTAAGATTGGCTGTACTTTACATTTGACTTGAAAACACCTTATTTGTACTTAAAAGTTTAAATTTTCATTTACTTTCTTGGTACCTATAGATATATTTATAGAATAATTAATATATTTTTAAATCTCTTTGAGTGTATGGAATGTGTTTTTGGAGACCAGAAGAGGGCTTCAAATCCCTAGAAATGGAGTTACAGGCAGTAGTGAGCTCCCTTGTAATTACTGGAAATCAAGCTCTATTAATACTTTAAAACAAGTGCTAAAAGGAAAAAGATTATATATTAGACTCCATTTTATTTTATTTTATCTTTTGAGATAGGGTCTTAACTATCTGCCTGCCTTTGTCTCTCAGGTGCTGGGATTAAAGGCATATGCCATTACACCTGGCACATTGAACTCTTAAATTTTTTTCATATTTATTTGTGTGGGTATATGCATGCCTTGGCACATATGTTGAGGTCAGAGAACAATATTTGGAGTAGTTCTTTTCCTCTAGCATATGGGCCCCAGGGATGGAGTTCAGGTTGTTGGACTTTTCCTGCAGGTGCCAATAAGCACCGAGCCAGCCTCCCGGGCCTGTGTTGGACTTCTACAGCATATATGTTTGTGAGGGGTGGAGAATTGACTCGTGGTTAAAAGCACTTTCTGCTTTTGCAGAGGACCCAGTTTCAGTTCCCAGCATTCATGTGGTGGCTTGTAGTCTTCTCCAGTCTCAGGGCTTTGTGCATGTTAAAGAAGCACTCTGAGCTGAGCCACATCTCTTCTTGAGAAGAGACTTTTTAAAAATAAATAAATAAGCCGGGCATGGTGGCGCACGCCTTTGATCCCAGCACTCGGGAGGCAGAGGCAGGTGGATTTCTGAGTTCGAGGCCAGCCTGGTCTACAAAGTGAGTTCCAGGACAGCCAGGGCTATCAGAGAAACCCTGTCTCGAAAAAACTAAATAAATAAATAAATAAATAAATAAATAAGTAGACGTTTTGTATTGTATGTGTCACAGAGCTTGTGTGAAGATCAGAGGACTTTTTAGGAATTGGTTGTTTGAGAATATTTTTTATAAATAATAAGAAAAATTGACATGAGGTAAAACAAAAACTCTTTTACGTAAATATACCCTTCCAGGTCAGTGCAGTTTGAAATTACTGATAAAAGTTAGCCCTTTTTGTTTTCAAATAAACAGAGTCTCTAGTTTAGGCTGGCCCAGGACTCTTTGATAATCCATCTTCTTTAGTGCTAGAACTACAGGCATGAGCCACCACACTTGAGTGAGACAAGAACGGTGATCTTTACTGAATAACCTGTTTGTAACATGTTTAGTGTGGTAACTTTTGGAGCAAATGTTTTTACATTTTTTTCCTGGTTTTAAAATCTTGAAGTTTAAATATTTAGATATTAAGGATTTAGCATAGAGTTCTTGATCCTAAGTTAAATTTCCAGCATTGTAAAAAAGGAAAGTGAATAACCTTAAAATTTCATAAACAGCATGGTAGGTAACTCAATCCTGTAATCCTAGCTCTTGGGATGAGGAGACAATAGGATTGTGTTCACCATCATCCTCTGCCTCACACAGAGTGAGTTAGTTGGAGGCCAGCCTGGACTAAAAAGCAAACAGGGCACTCATACACATAAAATATTTGGGGGGGGGGTGTTGAGACAGGGTTTCTCTGTATCGCCCTGGCTGTCCTGGAACTCACTTTGTAGACCAGGCTGGCCTCAAACTCAGAAATCTGCCTGCCTCTGCCTTCCGAGTGCTGGGATAAAAGGCGTGCGCCACCACGCCCGGCTCACATAAAATAATTTTAAAGAAAAGCAACTACCACCAACAAAAAACACGTTTCCTGATCCTGCCTAATATAGCAGCCTTTATGATCTGAATCTTAAAAGCCACCAGTAATGCTCAGATTGCATCAATAATAAGCATGCTTTTCTGTTTTATATTCTGTGCTCTGGTAGAATTTATCTTTTAATATTTCTCATTTGGAACAGTTTGATTTTAGATTTAGTTTTTAGTTGTTTGATAGTATTATTAGGTTTGCTTGCATTAAACATTTGTGTTCTTTGACTGTTAACAGCATTAGAAGACTACCCGAGAAAAGTTGCAAATGTTACTATTTATTACTTTCTGAAAATATCAGGAAATTTTTGGGGGCAGGTACAATGATAGCACTTAATCACTGGCAGGATTTTTGTGTTAGTCTACTAGTTTATTTTTACGATGATCTTTATTGCTCTTTAAAAAATATATATATATATATATATTACATATATATATTACATTTTGTGTGTAAATCGGGAATCTGCTTCCATTTTTTTTTTTACTTTATGGGTTCTGGGGATCATAGTCAGTTAATCAGGTTTGTTATTAGACTCTTAACATCTGAGCCATCTCTCCAGTCTATAGTGTTTGTTTTAACCCTTTTTTTTTTTTTTTTTTTTTTTTTGGTTTTTCCGAGTCAGGGTTTCTCTGTGTAGCCCAGGATGTCCTGGAACTCACTCTGTAGACCAGGCCTGCCTCAAACTCAGAAATCCACCTGCCTCTGCCTCCCAAGTGCTGGGATTAAAGGCGTGCGCCACCACGCCCGGCTTTGTTTTAACCCTTTTTATATTGGCATTTTATTAATTTTACTGTGAGAGAAAGCTGAAGAGGCTGTGTCCATGAATATGTATATCCAGGTTGTGCCAGTGAGCTACAAAGAAATAAAGACACTTGAGAATTCATTCCTTTGGCAGTTGTTGCATTACTAGCTCGAGCAGTTAGTTTCCTAAGCCAGCTCTTCCTGTGTTGTGATTATGGCATTGGTTTCTACTGCTTAGTTTCTGTTGTTTTTTTATATTTGTCAAATCAAAGTCTCCTAATTCTCTGAACTCCAGTGGTGTTTTGATAAATTCCTTTCCTTTCCTAGTTAAGTTACTAAATTTGGTTTTCAGCTAAGGGCCTTGATTTGTAGAATTTACTTTCTCTGTCCAGTATGTTTAATTATTTTTTTAAAGAATTTACTTATTATTATTTATGTGCATTGGTGTTTTACCTGCAGGTATGTCTGAAAGAGAGTGTCAGATATCCTGGAACAGGAGTTAAAGACAGGTGTGAGCTGCCATGTGGGTGCTGGAAATTGAACCCAAGTCCTCTGGAGGGCAACCAGAGCTAGTAGCTACCTAACCATCTCTTCGGCCCCAGTTTTATTACTTCTATTAATGATAGTTTTTTTGAGATAGGGTCTCCGGCTTTGGCTGTCTGGAGCTCAGAGAGATCCTTCTGCCTCTGCCTCCTGAATGCTAGGATTAAAGGCGTGCACCACCACTTCTGGCAGGTTTTTTTTTTTTAAGCACACAAAATATGGGTTTTATGATGGCATTCTTAAGTTTATCATTGTACTTTGGTTGTATTTGGCCTCATCGCCTTCCTTTACCCCTTCCTACTAATCTTCCCCTCCCAAATAATTCTTTTTCTTTTATGCCTTCTGTGTTTAAATCTACATTCCCCATATGAGAGAAGACATACACTATTTGTCTCCTCATTACCTCCTCCTCTTCATCCTCCTCCCCTTCTTCCCTATCTCAGTTACTTTTTGGTTGCTATGATCAGAAAGCAAATTACAAAAGAAAGAATTACTTTGGTTTATTGTTCTAGGGGGGAGCAATGGCTCAATGGTTAAGAGCCCTTTATAAGGGATAAGACTTCAGTTCCCAGCAACCATGTCAGGCAGCTCACAGAGTATTTGTGACTTCAGTTCTGGGAGATCCAAATCTCTTACTTCCAAACTCATTCATTTCTCTGTGTAGTTCTGGCTGTCCTGGAACTCACTCTGTAGACCAGGCTGGCCTCGAACTCAGAAATCCACCTGCCTCTGCCTCCCAAGTGCTGGGATTAAAGGCGTGTGCCACCACTGCCTGGCTCATATGCATATAATTAAAAGTAATAAAACTTTAAAAAATTTTTTTGATCTGGGTCTTACTATGTTGCCCTGACTGGCCTGAAACACTAAAAAGTTTAGTATGGTTTTCCCCAAATCTTGTCTTAGAAACAGTCCTGATTTTAAAAAACAAAACAAAAACAACTATCTTGCTGGACAGTGGTGATGCGCACCTTTATTCCCAGCACTTGGGAGGCAGAGGCATTTCCTCACAGATAATGTCTGTTGTCATGAACTCAGTATTTTGTAGTCCTTGAATTTAACACAGTAATGCACAGGATTTGTCAGCAGAGCAGAACCTGCCCAAAGATGCAAGTTCTCATATCAAAAAGAAACTTCTGGAAGAATGTTGGGAATTGGGCAAAGAAACATTTGAGTCCTCTTAGTTCATATCATGTTAGATCAGAGCTTTATTTGTCTCTAAACTGATAATTATCTAAAATATGTACAATATAAATAAACAAGGCGAGAGATTGTATTGGATAATACCTAATAATTAGATAGTGATCACATTAGTAGTGTTTCCTTCTGTACACTATATGGTATGACCAATTTGGTAAGTTGAAAATCTAGATGTAAAAAGACCCAGTAATTGGCATTTCTGAATAACTTTGATGGCTATTTGGAGAAATGGTTGGGTTTGTTTTGTATTGAAATCTATGGTCAAGCGAGATTTATAAAATCTTTGAAGAACTTAAAAAGGTTAAGTGTGGTATGATATGCCTATAGTCTGAGCTGCTTAGAAGACTGAGATCGGGGGCTGTTTAGGTCAGGGACAACCTGGGAAGCATAGTAATTTTCTTACCTATATACTAAAAAGACTTGTAGGCATGTCATTGTAGGCAGTGACAAATTAAATTAATATCTAAATTGTATTTAAGGAATTTACTCTCAAGGTCTTTGATTGGTATTCATTAGCAGTTATGTATGACTGGTTTTGCCTCTTCTAATTATGTGTTTTATTTTTTTCCCTCAGAGATTGGCAGACTCAAGTGGCCTTTTTAATGTTTGAGTAATGATGGAGATGGACCCAAATTAGAAAGTGATTTCTTCAATAAAGCAATAGAAGATTCTTCATATCACTTCTGGAAGCTCAGTCCAATTTTGGGGAAGGAGAAGAACAAGTGAAATACAGAAAATTGATAAGAAGAAAACCTCAGTTTGGAATTCTCTTTTCTTCCTGACCCTTATCTTTTCTACTTATAATTTTGCTTTGAATGTATAAATAGTAAAGACCAAAGAAATAGGGATATATATTTAGGAGCTTTATACCAAGAAATTTGCCTTGAAAGCTGCTATTCTGTGGCAGGAAAACTATATCAAGTTTCTATTGGATTCCTTTTTCAAAAAACAAAACAAGACTTCTTATATCTTTAGATTTGAAGGTTAGAACTGATAAAGGCACACCTCTCTGCACACTGCTTTAAGCAGTTGTGTGAGGTAATGAGATCTGTGTTTTAGAGGCTTTTGTTGTGGAGAGTTTGCCACTGGAATTGATTGTGCAGAAGCTCTCTTACAGTGCTTCACTATTACATTTTTGACCTGTCACCTTGATGACATTTCTTGCCGGCATCTGAGACCATTTGTCCTTGTAGCCATGACCTTGTTATGAACAGTGCTTGCACTCACTGTGCAGATGTCCATGTTTTGCCTATTTGAGCAACTTTACAGTGCCGTTACTCAAGGCAGTTGAATGAGGTGAACATAGACACAGCTTCCCCCCTTTCCCCCTTTTTTAAATGTAACAAATAACCTTTTATGTTCCCCTTCCCCCCCCTCCCCTCCCCCTCCCCCCTTTGGAAAAGTGTTGGGAACGAGGTATTGAGGATGAGCCCTTGAGAGGATTAAGAGGGTGGGCCACACAGAGCTGGGCTTTTTTGTGCTTCATCACAAGGCGTGCTGCTGGCTAGGCTATTTTAGCACCCTTCTTACAAGACAACCTCGTGGAAGATACAGGCGGCAGCTTTGGATACAGGACCACAGAGGTGACACTCTGAGGGTAATTATCATTCATGGGTCTTAACCTTGGGAGAAAGCATCCATGGGTTATATGTCATGAAAAAGATGTCTGTTGTGTTGTGAAGGATTTAATTCTCAGAGAATTATCAGTAATTCAGGAACACCAGTGAATCTCAGGAAACCAGGTACAAGTTGATATGTGAGAAGATATTCCTAAGGTAAATGGAAAAGCTCTTGAGAGGTTCTATAGCAGTGACCTACTTAATGCTTTCACCCTTATTATATCAGTAACCTTAATTCTTCGTCTTTTAATATAGTTATTAATAAATATTCCTCGTGTTGTGGTGACTTCCAATCATAAATTTTTTTTTTTTTTTTTTTTTTTTTTTTTTGGTTTTTCGAGACAGGGTTTCTCTGTGTAGCCCTGGCTGTCCTGGCACTCACTTTGTAGACCAGGCTGGCCTCGAACTCAGAAATCCTCCTGCCTCTGCCTCCCGAGTGCTGGGATCAAAGGCGTGCACTCCACGCCCAGCTCATAAAATTACTTTTATAAGTATAATTTTGCTGCTGTTATGAATTATAATATAATCTGCTAAAAACAAAACCCTTGTAAAAGTGTCTCTTGACCACAAATGGGGTCTTGTCCCTCAGGTCAAGAACCACTGTTCTATATGTATTTATGGTAGGTGTTTTTGTTTTGCCTTTTTAGGCAAAAACTCAAGAATGTACTTGCTTGCTTCCTATAAGATTCTTTATTTCCATCATAATTGTGTTATTTAGAACTCCTGAGATTTGAAATCTTGAAAAGTAGTCTGCAGAGTTTTCAGGGTTTAAATCTTTTATGAAGGGGGACTGTAGGGTAGTCACAGACTCCTGTATACGCTGGTGTCACACTTTTAGAATCATGAGTGATTTGTGTTCTTGTTTAGATCCTGGCCATGAGGGTGGATGCCTCATCTTGCTAAAAAGACACTGGACCTAAATGGCGCAGCATGACTTTGTTCCTGCTTGGCTAAATTTCTCAACGCCACAGTCAGCTAAGGTACTGTCTTCATTCCTGTGCTAACTACCCAAACCTAACGGTGCTGTTCATCCCGAGTGGTGTGTGGCTTCTGTTTTGTGTTTCAGGTTGTGTTGCTGTTCTTGTTTTAGTTATTTTAATGAAAGAGGGTTAGTTATATTTTGTTTTTCATATATGTCCTACTTTTCCTCGGGTTTTCACATGTATTTATAGACTTCCCATTCTCTTAAGAATGTATTGATAGTTGGATAGAGAGATGGCAAGAACAGTTAAAATCGTTCTGTACTCTTGTAGAGGACACAGGTTTGACATCCAGAATCCACAAGGTGGCTCAGAACCATCCATAACTTAGTTCCAGGGGATCTGACTCCCCTCTTCGATCTTTGTGGGCACCAGGCATGCATGTGGTATGTGTAGCTACATAACATTCAGGCAAGACATTTATACATGTAAAATAAATAAATCAAAAATGTCTTTAGGAAAAAGTGTATGAATAATTATTCAGTTCTCATTAATATGTACCATAATGCCAGTGTCTCTATTTTTCTAAAGGTGTATGTGCACAGATGTGCAAATGCCCTTGAGGTCTTTGAAAAATGATGGCTGCACGTCTGTATTTACAGGCTAAGAAAATGAGGAATCTTGTTTTTTCTGTTGTCAGAGCAAAAACCCAAAAAGGTCCCTGTTCAAGGAAGGCTGAATGCTAGTTGATGAGTGCTTTGCTTGTGCCTTCTCCTCACATTTATGTAGCTATTTCCAGAAAAATTCAGGGAGAATCTTTGCAGCTCACTTCACTGACTCCTCATAATCATATCGCAGCCGGGCAGTGGTGGTGCACGCCTTTAATCCCAGCACTTGGGAGGCAGAGGCAGGCAGATTTCTGAGTTCCAGGGCAGCCAGGGCTACACAGAGAAACCCTGTCTCAAAAAACCAAAATAAAAAAAAAGAATTCGCATTTTTAGACATCCCATGTTCTAGTGAAGCTGGCAAATCAACCAAAGGTCTCAGGTTCAGTGATAGTCCCTGCCTTGGTAAGTAAAGTAGAATGGGAAAGCACAGCAGAAGATATATGTATTATGTCAACTTCAGGCCTCTGTATACTCACAAGTGCCCAGATACCCACTCAGGTACAGATCCAGAAAAGAGGTTTAGAATAAAAGTTTATGGAATAGGAATATTAGAACTAATCTATGATTATTTAAAAGCTTCTTTCTCTTGTTTATGTAAATTTAAAGACTTAATCTCCCTGAATTTTTTTTCTTCTCATGAATAAATAAATAGGGCTGATACTAAAATTACAGTATTGCCACAAATATGAAATAATGTTTAGAAGTATTTTAAAACTAAGGTAACACGTTAGTTGTGGATCTTGATGGTTATGCCAGTACTCTAAAAGCTGAGGCAGGAAGATTGCCATGAGTCCCATGTATAACTGGGCCTTCTTTTGTTTTTGGGTTTTGGGTTTTTGGTTTTTGGTTTTTTTTTTTTTTGGTTTTTCTAGACAGGGTTTCTCTGTATAGCCCTGGCTGTCCTGGAACTCACTTTGTAGACCAGGCAGGCTTCCAACTCAGAAATTCACCTGCCTGTGCCTCCTAAATGCTGGGATTAAAGCCGTGCCCCACCACCACCCTTCACTGTGGGCCTTTCTATGCCTGCCCTGACTCTTGAATAATGACATGGAGGCCTATGCTTATTCATAGTGCTTTCACTGTTCCCCAACTTGCTCTTAACTTAATATGAACCTGTTGGTACTAGTCTATGTCTGCGGCGGATTAGTTATCTCTCCTCAGTTTCAGTCATAAACTTCCAAGTCTTCCTATTTTTGACTTTTTCCTAGAGTTCCTTTCTCTTTGCTGGGTATCTTACCTTCTCGTCTACCTTTGCTATAGGCCATAGGCTTTTTATTTTAACCAATTAGAAGGCACCTTAGGCATGCAGGAAAGGACAGAGACACATGTTCACACCGTACATATAAACATCTCTGAACTGATGCAAACCTGGGTTATATAGGTAGTCCTGGCTTACACAATAAGACCCCGACTGAAAAGACAAAAGTTGTAGTCATTTCTTATGACACTTAACATCTATAAACACTTTTGTTTATTTGTTTAGTTTTGAGACAAGGTCTCCCCATGTAGCTGGCCCCAAATTCATGGCAGTCATATCTCGGTCTTAGTACTGATATTATAGACATTGTACTACCACAACAACTATTTTTGAATCACTGATTTAGAGCCCAGTAAGCTACTGAAGGAAACTGAATCTTTTCCTCTCTACACTTTATAATGTTAGTCATCTACAGCCACCTTTGACAAACACGGAGATCACCTATCCCGTGGAGAAGGTAGATTTGGAATAAGCCGTCGTCGACATAATTCCTCTGATGGCTTTTTTAACAATGGACCTCTACGGACTACAGGAGGTGAGTTATATCAAGCTGTTGTGTTGTGACCATATATATGTTTTGTTGTTTTTTGTTTGTTTTTGTTTTTCGAGACAGGGTTTCTCTGTATCGCCCTGGCTGTCCTGGAACTCACTCTGTAGACCAGGCTGGCCTCAAACTCAGAAATCTGCCTGCCTCTGCCTCCTGAGTGCTGGGATTAAAGGCGTGCGCCACCACGCCCAGTGTGACCATATATTTAAACTGCAAGGCACAGTAATGAACACTTAATGCCAACATTCACAAGACAGGCAAGTATATCTCTTGAGAGTTTTAGGCCAGCCTAATCTACCTATTTTCAAGAGACACAGGGCTAAATAAATAGTGAGACCATATCTCAGACCAAAATAAAAACAATAATGAGCTGCTATTTACACTAAACTCAGACTGGATGTATGCCAATAATCCAGAAATAGTCATTACCTAGTTTCTACACCTGTTTCTATGAATCATCTTTTCAGTTGAAAAACTAATTTAGAAGGGCTGGAGATTTAGCTCAGTGGTCCGGGCACTTTTCCTCAGTAGGAGCTCTTGCACCGGAAGGCTAGGAGAGTTGCCTTACAAAGAATGGTACATTTATTGGTTTCTTTGTATGGATTTCTCATTTAAAATATTTCCTAAAGCCTTTTTAGAAATAACTTTGACCAAATCAGGAAGCATGTAGTGCAGTTATTTCTGAATTTATAAGAAACAGATAACTAATACCTTACTTTTCTTGCTATTTTAGATTCTTGGCACCAACCCTCCCTATTCCGCCATGATTCTGTTGACTCTGGTGTCTCTAAGGGAGCATATGCTGGAACCACAGGGAATCTATCTGGTTGGCATGGCTCTTCCCGAGGTCATGATGGTATGAGCCAACGTAGTGGAGGTAGTAGTACAGGAAACCACCGACACTGGAATGGCAGCTTCCATTCCCGGAAAGGCTGCGCCTTTCAAGAAAAAACACCAACTGAGATTAGGGAAGAAAAAAAAGAGGATAAAGTAGAAAAGTTGCAGTTCGAAGAGGAAGACTTCGTAAGTATGAAGCTTTTAAATGCGCAGTTAAAAGCAACAGTGTCTTTTAAATAACACGGGGACCTAATTAACTTAATATATTTATTTGCAAAAGGGTCGCTCTGTTGTAGACCAGGCTGACCTCAAACTCATAGAGATATGCCTGTCTCTGCCTCTGGAATTAACAATGTGGGCCACTGTGGTCAGCTCAGGTCTCATGTGAATTTTTCTCTGTCTCTTCAGTCACCTTTATCATAAAAGTTTGTTTTCCCTGGATTTTGCTCTTTGTAAAATAACTATGTTTTGGCTGTTAACTATAGTCAGTGAAATTCAATGCTTTCTTTATTCTGTTTCTTTATTATATATGTGAGTGTGAATATACCTATGGCATATTCATGTATTGAGGACAACTGGAGTTGGTTTTTTTCCTTCCACCATGGGGATCCTGGGAATTAAAATAGGTTATATTAGGTTTGATAATAGGGACCCTTACTTACTGAGCCACCTTGCTTATCCCAAGAACATCCTTTAAAAATTAACTATAGGGACTGTAGAGATGGCTCAGCTGTTAAGAGCACTGACTGCTCTTCCGTAGGTCCTGAGTTCAAATCCCAGCAACCACATGTTGCCTCACAACCATCTGTACTGGAATTGATGCCCTCTTCTGGTACTCAGATATATAAAATAAATAAATCCTTTTTTTAAAATTAATTATAATATCATGTGAGCCTGTGAATGCACGCATTGTATATATGTGTGGCCTTGCATGCAGTAGTCCTCCAGATCTCAGTACAAATTTATAGTTAGTTCTTCCACCTTCACCTGAGTTCCAGGTCCATCCATCCATCCATCCACCTCTGTATCCACAGGCTATATCTCCTGCATCTCTCTTCTTCTAGAGTCCATATCTCTTGCAGGAAGTTCTGACTTCCAGTACCTGCACAACTATTAGCTGTCAGCTCTTTATTAAATAAAACCAATCAGGTAAAATTGTAGATTGCCTTAGACAGGTGAGGAAGAGTGAATATTTAAAAAAGGTGAAACCAGCGTTGGACCATTAGCTTTCTACCAGTACAGAATTAACAGTTGAATATACAGAGACACCTTCACATGGTGCGCCCCAGCAAGTATCTGTGAGTACAACTCAGTGACAGGGTTCACTTGTATCATAGGTATCAAGCTCTCTCCGGGTTCCAGCAGATCACTTAATGGAATCAGGAACTAGGAGTGCTTAGATTAAAGGCACAGTTCTTCTCTAGCATCTACAGAGTCCTTGATAAATGTATTTATATGGATCTATGTATGAACTAACAAAGAAAATACAACATATAATAACTGATAAAATAGTGATATAATAGTCCCTAAATGGGACATATTATATAACTACTTCTGATGAGAAAATAAGAAAAACACATCTCAAAGTACTAATGTTTTAGTTTTTGAAACACTGGCATTGCTATTTGCAGACTCTTAGGTGTATATCATACATAGGATAAAGTAGTTATAGTCGATCCTCCTCCTAGAGGGTGTAAACCTACCAGCCTTCAAGTTTGGGCAGGAGAAAAGGCTCCATGGATTAAGGACACTGGCAGCAATTGCAAAGGACACAATTCAGTTCCCAGCATTTATCTGGGGGCTGAAAATCATTTGTGACTAGTTCCAGGAAATTCAACACCTTTTTCTGGCTTACATATACACTAGGCATACATGTTGTGTACAGACATGTATGCAGGCAAAACACCCATTAATATAAAACAAAAACCCAAACTTAAAACCAACTTTAACTGAGTTGGGTATGTCAATACATTATTAGGTATTGTCTTTAAAAACTTGGGGTAGTGCTATAAAAATCTAAAAATAGAAGTTGATCCCCAAATTAGTAAACAACCTAGTATGTAGATCGTAGTATTAAAACACATTTCTGAACAAGATGTTTATAAAATGAAGGGTTGGGGTTTTTGGTTTTGGGGGGATTGTTTTGTTTTGTTTCATTCTACATAGGAAATATTTAAAGACTACTAGGGCTCTATCAAAAAGATTCATGGGCCAATGAGCTGACTCCATAAATTGAGTTGCCTGCCACCAAACTAAGATTACCTGAATTCAATTCCCTAGACCCATGTCAAAGGGCAGACCCTAACAAGTTGTCTCCTGACCTGCACACTCACTGAGTCACACGTGTTCCCATACACAGACTACAAAATACGCACTAGCTTAAAAAATAAGAATATAAAGGGGGATGGAGACAGATGCCTGAGCAGTCAAGAGCAGATGCTGCTCTTGCAGAGAACTTGCCTTCAGTGTCTAGCATGCACATCAAGTGGCTAACAAAGTCCAGCTTCAGGAGGATCTAAGCCAGCTGTCCACAGGCACACAAGCATACATATAGTTAAAAAGTAATGATCATGATGGGGCATGGTGGTGCACACCTTTATCTTAGCACTTGGGAGGCAGAGAGAAATGGATCTCTTGACCTTGAGGTCAGCTTGGTGTACATTGTGAGTTCCATGTCTTATAGCCCTGACTACAAGAGATAACAAATAACAAAAGGTCAAAGAGGTTATCTAAAGTCATTTAAAGATAACTATAATGGTTTACAAAGTGTACCCAGTTTAGTCAGTTACATACTTGCTTTAATGAGTGATAGAAGAACTTTGTGTATTATTTGCTTTTGTGGGTTTCAGTGATGTGTGTGTGTATCCATGTGTGGCTTAGCCAGCATGTAGAGCTCAGAAGACATCTTCCAGTTCTTACTTTCTACCTTTGGATATTGGGATTTTACTTGCCTCTCACACTTGCATAGCAAGCTTTTTACTACTGATCCATTGTTCTAGCCCAGTTGTCTATATCATTTTGAAAATATGTTTTTAAAAACTCAAGTTGTGCTGGGCGTGGTGGCGCACACCTTTGGTCCCAGCACTTGGGAGGCAAAGGCAGGCGAATTTCTGAGTTCGAGGCCAGCTTGGTCTACAGAGTGAGTTCCAGGATAGCCAGGGCTATATAGAGAAACCCTGTCTTGAAAAACCAAAAAAAAACAAAAACAAAAAAACAAAAACCCTCAAGTTGCTAGATAGATGGGTCAGAGGTTTAAAAATGAATGCTCAGTGCTCTGACAGAGGCTCACCTTGGGTGGATCACAACCCTCATTTAATGTCTTCTTCTGCCCTCTTCAGATACTTGCACTCAGGTGCAAATACACATAAACACATCATTTAGAAATTAAAACAGTTGGGAGATGGCTCAGTAGTAAGAGCGCTCTCTACTCTTCCAGAGGTCCTGAGTTCAATCCCCAGCACCCACATGGTGGCTTACAAGCATCTGTAATGGAATCTGATGCCCTCTTCTGATTTGTCTGAAGAGAGGGACTGTGTACTCACCACATACATAAAATGAATTAATTTTAAAAAAAGATGAAGAAATTTTTAAAAATCAGTGTGGTAAGATTGGGGATGCTGCATCAGTGGGAAGAGTTTCTGTTCAAGAACACATGCCCAGAGACCAGAGGCATGGCTCCGAAATTAAGCATACTTAGAGCCACCCAAGTGAAGATAACTTTAAAATCTGATTGTTTGAGATAGACTGTGACTGTGTGGATCTGGCTCTCCTGAAATTCACAAAGAAATACCTACCTCTGCCTCACCGGTGCTGACATTAAAGGTGTGGCCACCGTATCCTATACTTTATTTAAAAACACAAAACAGCAGAAGTGCTGAGTGCCTACTTCCCTGGTAAGTGGTGTCTGGCATGTATATGGCCGTGAGGTCAGTCCCTCACTGCAGGGAAAGGAAAGAAAGTACCCTTTTTTAATCTGTTAAAACAGTTTATATTCTGGACATCCCTTCTATCTATAAAATTACTTAAGTCTGAGCTAAACTTGGTTTGAAATTATTGAGCCTTCAGTTCTTTTTGCTGGGATTTGAACTCTGGACCTTCGGAAGAGCAGTCGGGTGCTCTTACCCACTGAGCCATCTCACCAGCCCGAGCCTTCAGTTCTTAGAATCATACGCTTCCAGCTTTGGAATTAGTCTTTGAGGACAAGTCTCGGTCATCACCTGTAACTTCTCATCTCTCTGCCAGGAATTACCCATTCCTTTCTCATGTCTTTTTATCATAGTATGATATTTTCTTGGCTACTAGCTTTATCTTTGTGATAGTCCTGTAACGACAAGGGCTTTTTAAATTGCTTTTGTATTCCTCATACAGTCATGCAATGTGGCTTTCTTCTACTCTAATGCAGTCTTAGAACTTCAGTGAATACCATGCATTTCACTGACACCATTACTCTCCTTAATTCTGAGAAAAACACCCCATATTCTTGTTCTGTGGCTTTTATGCCTTCTTTTTTCATACTCACCCTATAGAAAGATGGGAAAGTGCGTGTTTATATGTTATGTACATTTATATGTATAAGAATCCTATGACAAAGGAAATAAAATTTAAGATACAAATAACACACTGCCTGTTATTTCAACATACTACTTGTTACATTTTTGATATATGTTAAATTGGTTGGATCTGATAATAATTATTTGGTAGTGTCTATGGTGATGGCTACTTTGAAAAATTCTCAAGTAATGAGCTTTTTTTATCAACCATTTATATCCCTTCTTTCCTAGCCTTCTTTGAATCCAGAAGCTGGCAAACAGAATCAGCCGTGCAGACCTGTTGGGACCCCTTCTGGAGTGTGGGGTAGGTACATTTGACTATACTAAAAACACAGCTGAAAGAAATAAAAATTCTTCCTCTTTTTTTTTTTTTTTTTAATCTCGATTTTTGTATCTTCATCCCCTTGCCTGAAGACACCAACACCAGTTAGCTATTCACCAAGATAGGAAAATATAGCCAGGCGTGGTAGCACACGCCTTTAATCCTAGCACTCAGGAGGCAGAGGCAGGCAGATTTCTGAGTTCTAGGCCAGCCTGGTCTACAGAGTGAGTACTAGGACAACCAGGGCTATACAGAGAAACCCTGTCTTGAAAAAAAACAAAAAAAAAGATAGGAAACTATTCTATACCCATAAAACGATCCAAGCATAATAAGCTTAGAGGGCCCTAACTGGGGCATGGGTTTTTGCTGTTTGGTGGGTTTTCTGGCAGTTTGAGTAGTTTTAGCATGAATTGTCTGCTTGTTTAATAGTGTGCATACATACCTGTGAATTCAGATGGCCTTGACGTTCAGACTCAGGTGTTAAACTCTCTGGAGCTAGAGTTACAGGTGACACGGGTCCAGAGACCTGAGCTGAGCAGTCTTTCCAGCCCTGATGATTGTTACAGGTGACACGGGTCCAGAGACCTGAACTGAGCAGTCTTTCCAGCCCTGATGATTGTTACAGGTGACACGGGTCCAGAGACCTGAACTGAGCAGTCTTTCCAGCCCTGATGATTGTTACAGGTGACACGGGTCCAGAGACCTGAGCTGAGCAGTCTTTCCAGCCCTGATGATTGTTACAGGTGACACGGGTCCAGAGACCTGAGCTGAGCAGTCTTTCCAGCCCTGATGATTGTTACAGGTGACACGGGTCCAGAGACCTGAGCTGAGCAGTCTTTCCAGCCCTGATGATTGTTACAGGTGACACGGGTCCAGAGACCTGAGCTGAGCAGTCTTTCCAGCCCTGATGATTGTTGGTGCTGGTTTTTTGAGGCAGGATCTCAGAGATCCACCTGCCTCTACTTTACATGGTTGTGCCTGATGATCACCCTGTCCATCTTACAAGCCGAACACTCCCTTAGTACTGCTAATCTTTGTGTTGAAAGACTCCTTTATAAATTTAGTGATTCATATGCTGGGTTTGTTTTTTTTTTTTTTTTTACAAAAAAAAGGAATGGCTGGACTATTCCAGCCATTGGGAATTCCAGCACAAAAGGAATTCCAGCACTTGGAAAGCAAATATAGCTGAATGTCTGTGAGTTCAAGGACAGACTAGTCCCTATAGAGATTATAGTGGTTTCCAGGCTACTCAGATCTATAGAGAGAGGCCCTGTCTCAAAAAAAAAAAAAAAAAAAAAAGACTGAGGGATTGGAGAAATGGCTCAGTGGTTAAGAGTACTGACTCCTCTTCTAGAGGCAGGGTTTGATTGCAAGCACCCACATAGCAGCTTACAATATTTGTAACTCCAGGATATTCAGCACCTTCCTCTGGCCTTCTCAGGTACTAGGCATGCATGTAGTATGCAGACAAAGCACTCATGTACATAGAATAAGCAAATTTTAAAAATAAAATTTGAAAACTTTTACTATTTTTCCAGTAGTGTCATTTGTATTGTTTTGCTAATGTATTTGGCAGTGTAGCACATGCTTGCACATACAAAGGGCAAAGGACAGCCTTGGCTGGTTTGCTTCTTTTTCAGCACTGTCTCATTTATCTGACATTCATCGCATGCGCTAGACGGGCTGGGTAGTAAATGCTAGGGACTCAACTCTTTCTCTCTGTTGCTAAGATTGTAAGCATTTGTAGCTGGGTTTGTTTTTTGGTTTGGTTTGGTTTTTTGGTTTTGTTTTTGGTGTTTTCGAGACAGGGTTTCTCTGTGTAGCCCTGGCTGTCCTGTAACAGCCTGTAGACCAGGCTGGCCTCGAACTCAGAAATCCACCTGCTTCTGCCTCCCAAGTGCTGGGATTAAAGGCGAGCGCCATCACGCCTGGCTTTTTGGTGTTTTGTTTTTAAAAAAACATGGGTTCTTAAGCTCATATACTTGTGCTTGCATGGTAAACACTTTACCTACCCCATATTTTCTTTTTTTCAAGAATTTGTTAAATGACACAAGGTAATACTTGTCCCCTGGTCTCAACTTCATCTCCTATGTTGAAGGTGAGGATGTTGTTTAAACGGTTGGTTTTCCTTGTAGTGTGACCTTCCTTTGTGTCTCTTATATTTCACAGAAAATCCACCTAGTGCCAAGCAACCCTCAAAGATGCTAGTCATCAAAAAAATTTCCAAAGAGGATCCTGCTGCTGCCTTTTCTGCTGCATTCACCTCCTCAGGATCCCACCATGCAAATGGGAACAAAGTGTCAACAATGGTCCCAAGTGTCTATAAGAACTTGGTTCCTAAGCCTGCACCACCTCCCTCTAAGGTATGAGTTGCAGTCATTATAGGAATGCTGAGACACAGCTGGGCTTGGTGGCGCACGCCTTTGATCCCTGCACTCGGAGGCAGAGGCAGACGGATTTCTGAGTTCGAGGTCAGCCTGGTCTACAAAGTGAGTTCCAGGACAGCCAGGGCTATACAGAGAAACCGTCTCGAAAAACCCCTCGAAAAGGGGGAAAAAAGGAATGTTGAGAAACAAGATTAGCAATAAGTCAGATGTTTATAGAGTTATACTCCCATTACCAGACTCTGCCAATGCCACCTGACTAGCTTCATTTTTGTGAGCTTGATCCTTGTTATTTCCTTTAATAACATCAGTCAACCTGAATACTTGGCTGCAGCTTTCCTCTTTATCTTCCTTTATTCCCTTCAGCCAAGCAATTATCACAGTTATTCTTTTTCTTTGTCCTTGTTTAGAGCTTTGTCACTTTGCACACCCTTGTATTTCTTCAACTTTATATTTCACAGAACTGCTAAAGTGATCATCCTTAAATACTTGGTACACTTGGCCACTTTGTCACATACCTGTACTCAGCTACTCAAGAGGATGGTACAGGGAAATCATTGAATCTAGAAGACTTCGGGTCTGGGTGTGCTTACCTAGAGGGGATGAAGGGATAGTGTATCATTCGATTTCTCTATCTGTTCAGTGCCTTCAAACTTTATTAGATTGTAAATATTTTTCTCTGAAGAACCCTACACAGACATTCTAGTCTGTTCTAATCTCAGTTACTACTGTTGCTGCTCATTTTCATATTCCTTTAAAACTCTAAAAACAAGCCCAGAGTGGTGATGAATGCATTCAATACGGCCACTTGGGCCACAAAGAATGATACCTGTCAGCAATCAATGATAAATATCTATTTTTATTGTTTTTAATTGTGCACAGGTATCTGTGTCTGTGTGTGCAGGTACTCTGGGAGTCTAGAGGCTCTAGATCTGCTGGAGCTGGAATTACATCCATCCACATGGTGCTGGGAACCAAGCTCCTTTTGAAGGGCACCTAGCCCTATTAACTACTGCACCATCTCTCCACGTCCCTGCCTCCTGCACTGCTGTGTCTTCCCCCCAACCCCCCCATTGGTTTTTTGTTTTTTGTTTTTAGAGACAGGGTCTCTCTGTGTATCCCTGGCTGTCCTGGAGTTCACTCTGTAGACCAGGCTGGCCTCGAACTCAGAAATCTGCCTGCCTCTGCCTCCCAAGTGCTGAGATTAAAGGCGTGCGCCACCACACCTGGCAAGGCAACTCTTTTTTTTTTTTTTTAAAGATTTTATTTATTTATTATATGTAAGTACACTGTAGCTGTCTTCAGATACTCCAGAAGAGGGCATCAGATTTCATTACGGATGGTTGTGAGCCACCATGTGGTTGCTGGGATTTGAACTTGGAACCTACGGAAGAGCAGCCAGCGCTCTTCCGAAAATTTTAAAGGCTTATAGTTTCAGAGCTTTAGTCTATTATGGTGGGAACCATGGCAGCGTTCAGGCAGACATGGTGCTGGAGAAGGAGCTAGGAATTCTAAATCCTGATCCACAGCTAAGCAGGAGGAGAGTATGTGCCACACTGGGCGTTCCTTGGTCATAGGAGACCTCCAAGCCTACCTCCACAGCAATACACTTCCTTTGGCAAGGCCACACCACCTACTACTGCCATTCCTTATGAGACAAGCATTTAAACACATGAATCTTTGGGGGCCATACCTATTCAAATCACCATAAGTACTGAGGCATTTTCAGTGCCATTCATGTTTTATCTATTGCATTCAGGTCTCTGTACAGTAAGACTTTATAGCACTGTAACAGTGTTTCTTTGCCCAGAGGCAACAGTGTAAAAGGCAAGTTTTCTGATTGCATGCTATAATTCTGATACTCAATCACAAATCACCTTTGAGTGACTGAACACAAGCATCTTTTCTTTTCCATAACTGTAAAAAAAAAAATCTGGAGCTGAAGAGATGGTTCAGTAGTTTAAGAGTAACCATTGTTCTTACAGAGGACCTGGGCTCAGATCCAAGTTCTACATGGTAGCTCACAGTCATCCATAATTCCGATTTAAGGGTCTCCAAAGGCTTTCGGACTTCTTTGGACACCAGGCACACACTTCCTGCACATGCATAAATAACAGAAAATAGAAAGTTCTGATTGGTAAATGTCTCTATCTTCTTATACATCTTTTTTTGAGACTTAGGAAAGATTTAAAAAAAAAAAGCAGTTATACTCATTAGCTGGATGATACTGAAGAAATTGCACTACTGGATTATGCTCAATATTAGTTGCTAAAACATAGACATAATAATTGCACATGATTGTGCTCAATATTATTTGCTACATAGACATAATAGGCACGAGATTGTCTTAAGAATTAAAGATTAACGCCAGGGCCAAAAAGTGGGAGTGGGTGGGAGGGTATGGGGGACTTTTGGGATAGCATTGGAAATGTAAATGAGGAAAATACCTAATAAAAAGTATTAAAAAAAAAAAGAATTAAAGATTAAGCTGGGCGTGGTGGTGCACACCTTTAATCCCAGCACTCAGGAGGCAGAGGCAGGTGAATTTCTGAGTTTGAAGCCTGCCTGGTCTACAAAGTGAGCTCCAGGACAGCCAGGGCTATACAGAGAAACCCTGTCTCGGAGAAAAAAAAAAAAGATTTAAAGATTAGGAAGGTGGGTAAGAGCATGTACTGCATCATGGAAAGTAATTCTTTTCATAGAAGCTCTCTCCTCTGTCTCATCTTTGCACTTACTTCTGTTCCACTCTGCTGACCCTCTATTGTCTTCTTTGGTCTCAACACAGGCTTTCTCTGTGTTTCAGCCTTGGAACTTTCTCTGTGGACCATGCTGGCCTTTAGCCTTGAACACACAGAGATTTGCCTGAGTGCTAGGACTAAAGATATGACCACGGGCTGGAGAGATGGCTCAGTGAGGAAGAGCACTGAGTGCTCTTCCAAAGGTCCTGAGTTCAAATCCCAGCAACCACATGGTGGCTCGAAACCATCCATGATGAGATCTGATGCCCTCTTCTGGTGTGTCTGAAGACAGCTACAGTATACTTACATATAGTATCTTTACAAAAAAAAAAAAAAAAAAAGATATGACCACCACACTCAGCCTTCTTTCATCTCTTTAGACATTGTGATTGACTAATGGAGTATTCATATATTCATTCCACCTATACTATAGCTGTTATAGCTATGGTCAGATCCCACAAATATGACCCAAAGAAGGCCTTTGCATTTAAACAAGGACTAAATGCCATTTATAATAAGCATCATAGCATGGAACTAGCCTACCACTATTAAAATATCTAGAAAACTCCATTTTTTTTTTTCCTGATTTGTTTTGTGGAAAATAATTATCACACAAGAACTACAGAGGTGAGGAGTTCTAAATGAGTGGAAATTTAGCTTCACACGCAATTAAATGCTTTGAGAGCTAGCATGGTAAAGAAAGCTGTTGAACCTACTCAACATAGCTCATGGCCTTTCTATTCCCCATCTGTCTGAACTCAGAAAGGTCATATTCATGCTAACAGGTAAATTCTGGGAACTTGAATTTCACACTTTCCTTTGATTTTGCAAGCTAAGCTCATGTATGTATATTGCTTCTGACTGATGTGTTCTTTATTCCTATATAGCCCAACGCCTGGAAAGCTAACAGAATGGAACACAAATCTGGGTCACTTTGCTCTAGCCGGGAGCCTGCTTTTACCAATCCAAGTTCTGTTACTAAACCGGTGGTATTGGCTGCTGGTGCAGTTCTCCACTCTCCCAAAGAGGTGAGTGAGAATAACTGTGGGGCGGCCTTTTGAAATACTGTCCTTATTTAGCCCATGAGGATGGCCTTCAGTGTCTCCTCCTCCCCAGCTCACAAGTACATACTCAGATCTTACACCCAATTTTATACAGTTCTGGGGATCATCAAGCCCAGGGCTCCATTTATGGTAGGTGAGCACTTTGTCCACTGAGTCACATATGCCCTCAAAAAGTTGGCATCTCCCCCACCTTTTAAAGATTATATGTGTATGAGTGTTTTACCTGGATGCATATGTTGTACCCCATGATTTTCTGGTTCCTGTGGAGGTAGGAAGAGAGTGTTAAATTGCCTGCATCTGGAGTTTCAGGAAGTTAAAAGTTTCATGTGATTGTCTGGAACTGAACCCAGGTTCTGTGGAAGAGCAGCCAATACTCTGAACTAATGAGCCATCTTTTCAGCCCAACTATTTCTTACACAATATTATAAAAGAATAATTTTGTTTAATTTGTCATTCCGAGCAGTGTGTGGTTGTGCATGCCTAAATCACAGTGTAGCCTGAGGCAAGGGTGTTGTAAATTCCTAGCTGACCTTGGCTGTCCAGCAGGTCTTTATATACAACACACTCACAGACTCACTCTCCCACACACTATCTTGGACTTTTCCATTTATTTGCATTAAGGTTTGCAGTGTAATGTGTAGGTACAACAAACACCATTTCTGTTGTGACTGTGCTGATTACTTCTTTATCGGTGTCTCTTGGTGTCAGGCAGGCAATAGACCAGGTGGTGGCCATGGTTGCTGTTCCCCTGGTTTCTGCACGGTGTCATATAGACCAGGACTCTGTTCTAAACTCCTACAAAATTGATGTTTTTAAATGAACTTGGTGGTGGTGGTGTATTTATATATGGCTGCTTTGCCTGCATAAATCTGTCTCAGATCCCTTGAGTTATAGAGCATTGTGAGCCGCCCAATAGATTCTGAGGATTGAATCTGGGTCCTTTCAAAGAATAGCCAGTGCTTTTACATAACTCAGGGATTTTTGCCATTTGCTGGTAGGAGCAATCGGTTTGTGCTTTTTGTGCAGAGTCCCTCCAGTACTACCCCTCCAATTGAGATCAGCTCCTCTCGCCTGACCAAACTGACCCGACGAACCACGGACAGGAAGAGCGAGTTCCTGAAGACTCTAAAGGATGAACGAAATGGAGACTGCTCAGAAAGTAGAGACTGTGACAAGCTGGAGGGGCTAAGAGTAAGGAAGTTTTTCTGGTGTACTATGTATTTACTTTTGTTATATGTATTTTTCTTTTTTTTTAATGTGTGTGGGTTTGTCCATGTTTCATAGTCAAATAGTGTAGGTCAGAAACTTGGAGGCATCAAAGTCAAACTATCAGGCTTGGTTGTAATTACTTTTACCCACAGAACCATCTCATTAGCCTGCCCTCCCCTCCCTCCCTCTCTCTCTCTCTCTCTCTCTCTCTCTCTCAATTGTTTGGTTTGGTTGGTTTTTGAGACAGGATCTCACTCTGTACCTCTGGCTAGATTAGGCTGTTCTCAAACTGATTGAGCTCCATCTGCCTCTGCCTCCTCAGAGTTGGAGTAAATGTGTGTACAGCACCAAATCCATCCCAGCCGTGGTACTTCAGTGTCTAGAAGGAGTGTTTAGATGTGATGTATTCTACATTTAATTCATAGGCTTTGATAAGAATGATTGCTCTCTGCTAAGAATTAAAGCAGAGATTGCCATGTGTGGATTTTATATTTTAGAGAGATGGTATAATTGCCATCTCTTGAGTTTTTCCTCAAAAGGTAGTCATGAGGGCTGGTGAGATGGGCTTAGAGGGCAAAGCCAACTCTATGCCCCAATTGCTAGGATTAAACTTGGTGACCATCATTGCCAGTCCCTTTTCTTAATTGTTTTTGTTTTTTGTTTTTTCCAGACAGGGTTTCTCTGTGTAGCCCTAGATGTCCTGGAACTCACTTTGTAGACCAGGCTAGCCTTGAACTCAGAAATCCCCCTGCCTCTGCCTCCCAAATGCTGGCTGGGATTAAAGGCGTGTGCAACCACGCCTGGCCTAATTGTTTTACTGTTAAATTTTAAGCGTTCTTTGTTTATCATAGAAAATAATCCCTCATCAGATGAGAGTTTTATACATTTCCTCCCCATCTCGTCCTGTCATTTTTGGTGGATGATAGAGAGGTTGGTTCTTGCAGTATTGAATTTTTTTTTTTTTTTTTTTTTAATGGTTTTTTGAGACAGGGTTTTTCTTGTATAGCCCTGGCTGTCCTGGAACCAAGCTCAGAAATCCGCCTGCCTTTTACCTCCCGAGTGCGGGGATTAAAGGCGTGCGCCACCACGCCTACAGCCCTCATACTGAACTCTAGACTGACTTTATAGGAAAGGGGGGAAATGTTCGGATGACCCAGCTTGAATTCTTGATGTTGGTGATTCTGCCACTTGGATGACAGGCCTGTGCCGCCATGCTGTTCCCTTCTCTAAACAATGTGTTGCACAGAGCAAAAACGTGCTTTTAAGGGATTTGTGGGTGGTTCTAGGTTCCTTTGCCTAGTAGTCATATCATGCTCAAGATGTCGGTTGGTTCCTGTTTATATCTTCAGGTTTTCTGTGCACCCCACCCCTCTTGGTGTTAGATGTTCTGGATCTTCTGACTTTCCCAATTAGTTTATTGTCACAGCTGGTCTCAGTTTTAAAATGGGAAGAACTGTGTAGGTAGAGGGTAGGGTGCAGTCTGAAAAACACTGTTCTCCTCAGTATTGTTGAGTGCATCCATCCCTTTCCTTATTACAGTTGCAGGGCAGCCACACACCTGAACCAAAGGAAAATGGAGAACAAGGTTGTCTTCAGAATGGTCTTTCTCTACCCATGGTAGAGGAAGGGGAGGTTCTGTCACACTCTCTGGAAGCAGAGCACAGGTGAGAATAAGATGTATGGCATGTAAGACTCTTAAAGGTACTTAAAACGTAAGAGGGGTGTGGCCATGAAATCCTAATTATTCACCATATATCCCCTCCTGGTTAGACTATTTAGGGGCATAGTCAGGAGCGCAAGGATTTTCCACATATGTGTTGCTGTCCCATCTGAGCAGTTACTGTGAAGTATCTTTAAAGGGGCTTTGGAATGCCTGGGAATCCTATATATGGAACCAACTGATTAACTGCAAGCTTGCATACATAGAGTAATCTGCTATGTACAGCCTACCAAGTTTGACTAATTCCTCAAAGGAAGCTTGTGGTTCTCACCCTTCCTGGTGGTGCCCTTTAATACAGTTCCTCATGTTGAAATGGCAACCTCCACCATAACCATAACATTATTTTCCTTGCTACTTTATAAATGTAATTTTGCTACTGCTATGGATTGTAAGTATTTGACATGTAGGATATCTGATATGTGATCCCTGTGAAAGGGCCATTGGATTCCTTCCCAGTGGGGTCCAAACCCACAGGTTGAGAACTCCTTATCTAGAGGAACCTGAAAGGTTACTGAAGTTATAAGAGTTCCACAATGCTGTGAAATTGAACAAGCAATGAACCACAGAGATGTGCTAATTTGTTCACAAGGAACAAAGGAGTAATTTCTTCCTCCTCTTTGGGTCTATGAAAAGGTTCCTTGCAGTGGGGGTTTTGAGATTTTATTTCTACCATCTTATTTGTTATTTCTACTATCTTTTCCAATAGGTCATTTTCCCTTAAACCATGAAGCGCCTCCATTTAATTATGAGCACCTAAGTAACTTGCCCTTTAGGGAGAATACAAAATTCCTTCTGTAGCCTTCATTGGCTTTGGACAGACTCTTTCTATGGGTGCTAGTGGGCTGCACAGTCAGGCTTACTAGCATGTTTCCCTTACTGTCTATCCTTTTGCCTCCTCCAGGTTATTAAAAGCAATGGGATGGCAGGAATACCCTGAAAACGATGAGAGTTGCCTTCCACTCACAGAGGATGAGCTCAAGGAGTTCCACGTGAGAACAGAGCAGGTTTGTACTGAGCTCTGAGCCTTCATTGACACCAAGTTAAATGTTTACAGTGTCCTTGCCTTTAAGAAATTCTAGTGTTTATTTGGGGCTTAGGGACCAGTTTTTGCTGACGGGATCTTCGACAGGTACATGCCTTTATTCCCAGCCTGGGCTTACAGAATTCTATGTCTCAAAACTGTAAAACAGACCAAAAACAAAAAAGAGCAGGGATACCACTTTATAGTAAATAAATATCTTGCAGGGCAGTGGTTTAATCCCAGCACTTGGGAGGCAGAGGCAGGTGGATTTCTGAGTTTGAGGCCAGCCTGGTCTACAAAGTGAGTTCCAGGACAGCCAGGGCTATACAGAGAAACCCTGTCTCAAAAAAAAAACCAAACAAATAAATAAATAAAATCTTTAAAGCATAAGTGGCAGCTGGCAAGTCTCACAATAGGGCAGTCTACAGCCTGACATAAGATTTTACCACTTAGAACTATTTTTAGAGCCAGAGAGTCGTGGCATACGCCTTTAATCACAGCACTTAGGAGGCAGAGGCAGGTGGATTTCTGAGTTTGAGGCCACCTTGGCCTACAGAGTGAGTTCCAGGACGGCCAGGGCTACATAGAAAAACACTGTCTTGAAAAACTGGAGGGGAGAAAAACAGGAACTGTTTTAGAAATAGGAACTCTAAACCCTACAGCCATCATACTGAACTCTAGACTGACTTTATAGGAAAGGGAGAAAATGTTCGGATGACCCAGCTTTGGTTGCATACATCTTTAAGCCTAGAATCTGAGGCATAAACAGACAGATTTCTGAATTTGAGGCCAGCGTGGTCTACATAGGGTGTTCCAAAACTACAATAGTAAGACACTGTCTCTAAAGAAAAGAAATTAAATCCTTGTAAGACTAAGCTTCACACTGAGGTTTGAAAAGTACTGCTTTAAGAGATGTTAGATCGCTTGGAATTCCCCTCCACATACTCTTCTAGACCGGTGTAGTCATTGAAGGTTTTTTATTTTCTTTCTCCTATGCTCTGTAGCTACGAAGAAATGGGTTTGGAAAGAATGGCCTCTTACAAAGCCGTAGTTGCAGCCTGTTCTCCCCGTGGAGAAGCACTTGCATTGCAGAGTGTGAGGACTCAGACACGGAAACGAGCAGCAGCCAGACGTCAGACGACGATGCCTGGAAGTAGAGAGATAAATGCTCACAGTGACCTGCCCCGCTGAGCTCAGCCTTGTGTTTAGAGAATATAAAGTGTTCTTTTCCTTTTCTTATGTTGTTGAATACTTCGTGCACAAGGGAAATAATCATATCCCAAAGAGAGAGCAATTGTCTTGCTTAGCTTTTGTTTTCTTCCCTGTTACCTGCTTAATAGGCATTTGTGTGGTGGGATTTTCTTAAGCACACACACAGTACCTGTGGGGCTGTGCACAAGTGGGAGCTGTCAGGGCAGAGATGCAGGGGGGAGATACTGCTCTGCTCAACAGCTTCCACTGCCAGCCCTTGGGGACTCACCCTGTGCTCAAGCAATCATTGTCAATGACAAAGTGACTATTGAAGTTATAATTGTATTAAATTAATGCTAATAATTTGGATATTTTATTTTATTTTTGGCTGCTGGGTAACTTAGCCCTTAACCAAGCATATGTGGTTGTTTTTGTTTTTTTGGGTTTTTTTTTTTTCTCTTTTTTTTTTTTTTCCTTTTGGGTACAGCTGTAAAATATTTGGATATAGGAAATGTTATTCTTGCAGCCTTGATATTCAGGGTGGATTGTAAAATATGAATTTTTGTGAGATTTCAAAGATTAAGATTATTTTGATAACATTATTTACAGATTTAAAAGATGTGGTTACCACAAGTCTGTTGAGGGGAAAAACTACTGCATAAAATAACTAACGTGGAATAAATATTTTGCATCAGTTTGGATTGTCTTGTGTAAGAAATATATTTTCTTTAAAATTAGAGAGTGGATTCTTTTTTTAAGGGAAATATTTTTAGAAAACTGGGGGAAAACTGAATTCAGCCCCACCTGTTTCTCTTTTCAGCAAAAATTCTCAATGTGGAAAAACCTGTGCAATAAATTATTCATAATAAACTACATTTTCTTTACTGAAGGAATTTTTTAGTGCCCAGAATTTATCAATATACCTGGGTTTGGAGGCCTCCCCCCACCTCAATTGGTTGTGTTTTATGTGTAGGTGTTTTGCCTATGTGTATGTCTCTGAATGCCATGCTGCACTGATTGCCAGAGGAAGCTAAAGGTGGACTTCTGTTCCTCTGGAAAAACAGCTCTGAACTGCTGTTGAGCCAAGTGTCCAGCCACCAATATGAACATTTTAAAGAAGGGCTGACAAGTGCTTCCTACATAATAAAATGGGTGCATGGGGGTGACTGAAGTAAGACGACAGTGGAGATGGAGGAATGAGAATGACTGTGCAGGGTTAGCACTTGCCCACTAAGTGTTTACATCTTCCATACCGAGAAGCACATGGTGATGGAAGTTGAGAAATGGTCTCCACAAACTGTTCTCTGAGTTGTATATGTGAACATGGCATGCACATATACATACAAAATGAATGAAGAGCTGGAGAGATGGCTTAGTGGTTAGGAGCACTTGTGGCTTTTGCAGTTTTCATGGTTGTGGTTCTACATTTTAGGGCCACCAAGATGGCTCAGTGAATTTAAGTTTATGTCACGAAGTTTGAGGATTTTGGTTTGATTCTTGGGATGATGAAAGTAGACAAATGACTCCCTTGGCATGATACTTTACCTGGCCTGCCTGTGCTAACACAAATACATGCACAGACTAAATGTTAAGCTATATTAAGGAAGTTTGCAGCTGGAGATCATAGCTCATTGGCAGAACATTTACTTGCATTGCATGGCCAAGGCCCTGGGTTTACTACCTGAAACCACCACAGAAGGTAACGCTTTCAGCACAGTGCTCACGTAGCCCATTTAAAAATCTGCTGGGGTGGCAGCAGATGGAGCACTCACTAGCTGCTCGTTCAGTGGGCTACGGTTCAAATGCAACTAGCAGTCCTAAGCTCATTGGGAACTGAATGTGTTGGAATCCGTGCAGGCAGAATACCCAAACACCAAAAAAGAAAAAGCATCGTTTAAATCTATGAAGTAACTGTGGTTAAGGCAGTGGAGAGAATGCTCAGCTTTTATAAAATGTTTCAGAGCACGTAAACATTCTGTAACTCGCTCCTCTCTGGATGTTTGTGGAGAGAAACCTTAACAGCTCTGTCTTACCGAGGAAAGGCTGCTTCAGAAATGAGGTGTGTGGATCTGTGTAGACAAATTTTAATCCAGGAACATGTCTGCTCTTGAAAAGGATCACATCCAAAGGATCGATGTCTGTATGACCTTGCTGGATACAGACATGCCCTTAGTACTCACCTTTAATCCCAAATACTGTATGTAAAGTTAGTTTGAAGAAAGAAGTGGCATGTTTGAAAATGATGTCTAATTGCGGATTTGGACAATGTGAAGAATCAGAGAAATATCTGACCAAATGAGTCAGAGAGATGACTGACCAAGCTAGCTCAGTCAACAGGTTCTCAGCTCAAGAGGGATAATTAAAAAGAAAAAAAGGCGGGGCGTGGTGGCGCACGCCTTTAATCCCAGCACTCGGGAGGCAGAGGCAGGCGGATTTCTGAGTTCTAGGCCAGCCTGGTCTACAAAGTGAGTTCCAGGACAGCCAGGGCTATACAGAGAAACCCTGTCTCGAAAAACCAAAAAAAGAAAAAAAGGCAATTAGACAACATTGTAGTATGAACCCAGCAAGTTCTGAGGCTGAGGTAGGTTTATTTCTTTTTCCCAATTTGCTTTTATATTATTTTAATTACATGCAAGTAATAAGGTCAGTTCTAGGTTGGAGAATAAGCAAGACAATAAACAAATAGTTAAGGAACCAGCAAGACAAATTCCCAAGCTCACTGTTTCTAAGGGCTTATCAGGATGACCAAGATATCTGAGCCTACTTCCCTGTCCTAGCCCAAAGTAATATTCTTGCCTTAAGCCTACTTTGTTCTAGCCAAATTAGATTCCTCCCTGAGCTTACTTCCTTGTCCTGGCCTAATGTCAAATCCCTGCCAAGCGTCCCCACAAAGCTCTCCACAGATGGGCAAAGCCCAACTCAGGAAAGAAACGCTACTTAAGAGCAGTGCAGGGAAAATCCACCTTGGAGTTAGTTCAGTTGAGTGTAGTTTAGAGGCAGCTTCACCAAGTAGAGCACTTCAATGAGAAGCTAAGAAAAGCCAGTCTGACCCAGTTCAGAGAGAATTTTGAGATAAAACAGCTGAGTTGAGTCAGCCAGCTTTTGAGGAAGAGCTAGAGTGAGTTTATTCAATAGTCTCAGAGGCTGAAAACATTCTAGGCATAGATTCGCTGATAGAAGCCTAGGAGATGAGAATGAACGTTGCTTTTACAGGTCTATGTAAAGGTGAAGAGAACTTGACCAGCAGAAAGAGCTTGTTTGACTCTAGTATTGTATTCTCCCCAACGGGTCTCCCAGTTCTCATTACTGGAAAGGTTCAGATCATTCATTCCTGTCCCAGAATGGGAGGGAATTAGACTATTCCATTGTGTGGCATGTTAATTCTGTAAAAGATGGGTATATGCAAAGACATACTGCTAATATGAGGTTTACCTTGTGCGTAAATGTTCCCTACAGTGGAGAATTCTAGCTTGAAATCTGTCCATTTTAGAGAACAGCTGTGGTACAGATGACACTTGCCCATCAGAGGCTAAATAGGCAATGAAATCAAAAGCCGCAGTTAAATACTTGGCCAAACTCACTGTAATTGGTGGAACAAACTGACATTTTCACACCTGGGCCCCACCCAAAGGTAGCCAGGCACATTGTCCAGGCCTGCCTAAGCCTGTATTTGCTGCCCAGGGAGCTAGGGCACCTCCCCAAACATAAACATATATTTGAAGGACCTGGAGACTTAGCAGAGTTGGTCTATTCTTTGTCCCTTTTCTCTCTTTTCTTTCCAGTCCGCCTTTTCTCTTTTGTCACATCCTCTGTAGGATACTGGTGTCTATAAGAGATTCCATTCCATGGCAGATTACTCAGGAGAATCAGGACTTTTGCCCTGTGAATCCTGTGATATGGTTTTCCGCTCCTGGGCTTTGTTGGCCACACACACCAAACGATTCTGCATTGGCCGGCTGACTCCGGAGGTAACACTTAAGTCAGCTGGAGGTAAGCCTTCAGTCGCGATCAAACAACGAGGCACCAAGGTAAGGGCCGCCAGTGGCCAGGGGTAGGTTTTCCATCAATCATTATTCTTACGTTTTTGCCTCCCTGCCACCAGATTATGGCACAAGAAAAGAGCCGTGATCAGGAGGCCAGCACATCTGCTCTAAAGAGGTTGACAGAGGAGGTACACACCAATCATGACTACAAACTTCAACTTCACATGTGTAGATAGTACCTGCGGGAGATCACCCAGTACAGAAATAGCCGGTCCGAGTTACTTGCAGGTGCAGTTGCTGTCCCTACAGAAAATAGGTCCCCGAGCGACTGAGGGTCTCACTTCCCAGACTGCAGGGAGCCCTGGAGAGAGGCTGCGAGTCTTGCAGGGAACCCGCGCCAGACGCATGGCAGAAACGGAAGCGCAAAGCCGGGCGCTGGAGCGTCGCGGCGAAGGTGAGAGGTAAGGACTCGGCCCTCGCGCTGTGCTCGGACTCACCCTGACTCTGCCCATTTGTCCCTCAGAATTAAAACGGCGCCTCGACAGCGTGGCGGGACCCAAGGGAGGATTACCCCGCTCATTCGACTTGGAGCGCGAGCTCAGAGAACTCAGGGAAGAGGCCAGCCGGACCCGGGGAGCACTGCAAACGCTAGGCGCGCACTTCCAGGCGCTGCAGCTTCAGCCTCGGTGAGCGGCTGGCCCAGCTTTGGTAGGAGTGCGGACAGGGCCTTGGGCTCGGGTCAGTGACATCATCTGCTTGCGCCAGCAAACAGCAGGACACCCATAGGGCAGTGGAATTCTGTTACCTGCCCCTACGGTTCAACCCGGAAACGCTGGCTGCAGAGATCCGGTGAGGACCCCGGCCCTGGGTGGACAGGATCGGGAGTCTGTTCAGTCTGGGAGATCGCTTTCTGCTGCCTTCTTGCTAGGATCCTACGTGAGGCCTACGTGCACGGTGGAGGACGGGACCCAGAAGTTCTGGACAAAATATTGCAGCTTCAAGTGGAAGCGTCAGCCCTGGAATTGCAGCGGTCGCAGAACCGCAAGGGTGAACGGAAGGGTCTATCATAGAGGGTTTCTATACTGGTGGTCCTAGACTTGGGAGGAGAAAAGGGCTTGAGGGAGAGCACCACTAGAATGGGAGGCATGTAAGCCCAAGGAAGGAAAACCCATTGCCAAATGACAAATCCAGGCTTATGCAGAAACCCTTGAAGTTGGATTACTACATAACTCTTGACAGATCACTTTAATTCATCTCAGAAAAACTAAATGCCGCCTCTGAGGAGGTTCTAATGGTGGAAGCCGAAAACAGGCTCCTGGAGGCAGAAATCCTGGCATTGCAGAAGCAGAAAGTCCTGAGTCTGTCGCCCTGGGGTCAGTGAAAAACACAGCCTCTTCCTAGACCATCCCAGGGAACCCAACTCTGAAGGGGTGAAGGGACCATATCGGGAGGATGAGGTCCATGTCTGTAACGTGTTTCTGTCAATATCTTTGGTTTATGAGCCTGTACTCCCTCTGACTTACTCAGTTTGCTGCTTCCTCCAGCTCAAGCCACTTTGTTGTTGTTTCTAGGATCCAGAGATCTCCCCCGACACCTGAGTAGGTGTGATAACTCCCTCCTCTCTCCACCGGTTGCACCCCCAATATCACCACTTACAAGTTCCACAAAAGCCCAGAACTTCCATGGCACTTCAAAGCCTGTGAGGAAGTCAGCATTCGGGGTTGATGGCTGGCTTGACATGCAGTTTGGGGAGCATGGGCAGATTGCAGTTCTGTAGGACTGAACTCTTTTGTCCATAATAGATACTTAATGGAACCATGGCAAGAAAAATGGGTCTGGATCTCCACTTCCTCCTACCTGCATCAGATGTTCTAGGTCCAGCACCCTATGATCCTGGGTGAGGCCTGCTCCCTCCTTCACAGCATCTTTGAATGCTGACATTTATGGAGACCCACCAACCGCCATCCAGGGTTAAAGTACTGGCCGGGTGGAGGAATTAGGGGCTCTGTGTACATAGATTTGTATTTTTCAGGGCTGGCCTTGTCATTTTCTATGACTTCCTGTGGGGCCTTGACACTTCTTGGATTTGGGTACAGCTAATGACAAGCTTGGCCCGGAATGGACAAGATACAGGAGGGACCACAGCATTACCTCCAGCCCTTTGCTTGCCACAACCTTCAACTCCTGGACCTATGGGCAACTGTGCTATCCTAGCAAGCAAGCAGCCTGTGCCCAGGTTAGTAGGTATAGGTCATAAAGGCTGCACCTTATTATGTCTGATCTGTACACTGGGTCCAAGAGCAGACCTACAACAACAAACTAGGTACTTCAGCTAAATACTCGAACATGATTTTGTTTCATAGGCTGCCTCCATCACCACAGGTATCTTTGATCTGTGAACTACAGGCCTGGCATGGAGTTACATGGGCACCACAACCAAAGGCTTGGGCCTCACTATTGCTATTTGACCAAGATCTGAGGGTGCTTAGTGGCCGTTGGCGCCTCCCACTTCGGGTCTATCCTAGTCTCAGCCTTGCCCAGAGGAATGAGATTCCCCAGGTAAGTATAGAGGATAAAGACTGGGTATAGTCCCAGATTCCAATGGAGTACCACTTCCTTTGTTAGGCAGGCCAGGCTGAGCTCTTTCTGAGGCTGGTAAATGCAAGAGATACAGATGCCCAGACATTGGCAGAGATCAACCCAGCAAATGCCCATGAATACCAGTACCCACCAATGGTGAGTCCACTTCTGGCCAACCTGTAGGCTAGGCAGCTTCTACTAGATTACTGTGTACCTTAAACTTACCAATGAAATACCACGTGGCAGAAAAAGAACACTTGCCCTGCTTTTCGTTAAATTTGGTCCTCAAGACCTTAAGACAAACTCCAACATTTGTCTTAAGTTTTGCTTAAAAAACAAACAAAACCCTACCTTTCATATTCTACAGGTGTCCAGTTCATCTTCTGTGGAATCCAGTTTCTTCACCCACAGTTCTGCCTTTGCTGACCCCCCACCTCCCACAGAAGACGCTTTTGTCAGTGTTAAGGATAAAGATGAACACTTGAGTCCTCACCAGTTTTGACTGAAACACTGAATTTCTTCTAGACCTGCAGCTTTTTAAATGGGGTCTTGTAACAGTGGCAAACTTACATTTGACCCTAAAATACTGTGTGGCAAAAAAGAACTTAACCTAAACCCACTTTTCTTTAAACTAGCCAACTAGAATGCCTTCTGCATTTATTTTCCTTGTGTAAAGCAGGTCCAGGAGTAAATGGCTTCAAATATTTACAGTTAAACTGGCTGGCATTCAACACTTTGAACACAGCTTTACCTAAACCAGTGTTGTCAAATTTCACTGAATTCAGCTTTCTCAGGAATTGTACACAGAAATCTATCCAGGATCAAGCTTCCAATATAGAGGGAACTCCAGATTTAGATTAAAGGGTAGTCCAATTCTTTTCCAGCTAAGTAGAGGATCATCTACTGGAATTGCATCCTGGACCAATCAGCAAAGATCTCCCACTGCATATAGTGTTCTGAATGGAAAAATGGGGAAAACACTTGAGGACTTGGGAGTATAATACAAAGTTCTCAAGAAGAGCCAGACACTCTTTAGCCAAGCTTTAGTGACAAGCAAAAAATTTGTGGAAAAAAAAAAAGGAAAATCATTCTGTAGAGCTCCCATCCTCAGGCTAGACTGTGAGCAAGCTTTGTAGCATTTAACAAGCCAGTTTGAGGCAGCTCAGACTCTGCACCCTGCCTGTTCTAGCCCAATAGCCCAATGGCATTAAAAACCTAACCACCATCCCTCAATTAGACACCAAGAAGTGATGGACCAGTTTGCCACTCAACTCCACATCGCACAATGAGGTACCCAGCAGCCCAAGAACCTTCTTGTACAGTCTTCCAAGTATAATTCCAGGACAAGGGCTTTGGTAAAATTAGCATATTTATTTTTATAGACAAAACTGCAGACAATTTAACAATTCCACTTATTGACATATAGTAACCTTTCTATACAGAAAATAACAGGCTTTCTCCCCCAGTGTCTTATACTACAGTGTGAGCCTGAGTCTAACAACTGTTTTCCTCAGGAACAATTTCCCAGGTTTCTAACAGTTTTCCCAGGATAGGATTATGGCCTTAAATGGAAACCAGATGAACAGCAGATAGGGACAAACCAAGACCTGGGTCATATTCCATCATCCATTTTCAGCACCAAACTGATTTCTACCAGTTCTTATTTAGCAGACCCCATCCAGGGACAGCACCACTGAAAGCTTACACAGTAATTGATTTCAGCCAAGTATTGGGAAATAGAACATAGCACCAGTAGAAGATGAAGGGCTTCTAGCCACACTTGATCACCTCCACATTAGACAGGAAGTGAGTTGTGCAATAGCAAAACACAAACATGTACACACAAGAAATGTAGAGTGCCCCAAAGCATTCCACCAATATTTAAGAAAAAAAGCCATCAAAGCCTCAGCTGTTGCCTACAATCTTTATTGGAGTTATACAAAAAGAATCCCCAAAAGTGAAAAAATACATTATGTACAAAACCACTTTCCCTCAGGAGGAAGGTTCTGCTCGCCTCTTAACATGCAGTGCTTTTAATTGTAGCTGCAGACTCCATGGTCCCCTCTGTTGTCTGGCTCTCAGCCTGATTCTCAGCCTGATTCTCAGCCTGAAAGACAAAGATCCTAGCTATAACTGACCCTGACATAAGTCATCCCATCATATATAACCAGATGATAAGGCTGACAAACTCAGGAGATCACACGGGAAAGGTAAAGTAGAAAGGATCAAATAAATTGTTGACCAGGTACTCTTCCATATATTCATTATTAAAGAAACCATAAATCAAATCCATCTCCCAGATACCCAATAACTTCGTATGCAAAACACTTTCAGTACATTCATTTTTCACATATACACTTGAGAGGCCTGGCTTCCCAGTCCTAAGACCAGTGTGTGAAGCAAGTGGCCATGTCTACCCACCTCAGCCTCCATGTTTTCTGAAACTTCCTTTCCACTGGAGACAGCATCCCCACTGCCTCCATTCACCTCTGGCTCTTGTTTAGCTTTCTTTGCATCATCTTTCCGGGGACTCTCTTCCTCTTGTTTCCTCTAAAGGTAGAATTGTAAAGTGTTCATATTTATCTTAAGAAAACAATTGCAGAAAAATCCTGTTGCCCCTCTGGTGGCAACATCTTAAACACCCTGACTCACAGCCCTGTGGATCTGCAATCTATGCTGACTACAACATAGATGATGCCACAATGTATTTTACTTTAAAATTGACATTGTTGAGGCACATGGAACAGGTGACAGAGATCTGAACACTGAAGAAGCACAAGCAAGGACACAGAAGCAAAGACTTACACCACAGGAAAAGGATTATTGATTCGGGCTAAAGGCAGAAGTGTGAGAAGGCCTACTACAGAGGAAACCAGTCAGATTCCTCCATCAGCTTTCCAAAAAGCCACCAGGTTAAGGTGTACTGGTGTAAGTTTGCCAGGTAAGTTATCGGCAGTGAAGCCCATTCATGTAAAGCCATAGCTTCCTAGTGTATTATTACAAATGGCCCACCCTCAAAATGCAGACATTGAAAAAGTTAAATACGTAAGTTCATATAAATTTACCTTCTTTCTGACAAGATGGGAAATATCAGTCACACAATTTGATGAGGAAGCCCCATCTGTTGGTTTTCTACTGGCAATCTAGCAAAAATGAGCCTTTGTTAATTATTAGTTTACAAAAACCTGTAGACTCATAGTAAGCCTAATGACAAATAAAATACTCACCATGGATACTGAGGCACCAGCTCCACTAGGAGCGAAACCGGAAGTAGAGCTCTCCACCTGTGTAAGACACAGGCAAGTTTTGTTTGTTGAGTTTTTTTGGTTTTTGTTTTGTTTTGTTTTTTTGAGACAGGGTTTCTCTGTGTAGCCCCGGCTGTCCTGGAACTCACTCTGTAGATCATGCTGACCTCAAACTCAGAAATCCTCCTGCCTCTGCCTACCAAGTGCTGGGATTAAAGGTGTGTGCCACCACTGCCCGGCTTGAGACACAGACAAGTAAATTACAGCATAGAACCCCAGCCACTCAGGCTCAAGTTGCCTACCCAGCTGATTAAAAGGTAAAATTCCTTTTGCCTACAGCAAAGTGTTCAACAGACACCTACATTCAGAGTAGGCAAGAAACTAAACCGTTCTCATGTCCTATTTACAATACAGATTATATCCCAGCATGTCAGGCCAAGAACAGAGCCAGGCAATTTATGGCTAAGAGACTCCATCTATGACGTAAGCTTTTTTTTTATGGTATTCTCAAAAACATTTTACAAATATAACATAATATTTATACTAAAAGGCAAAGAAATATACAAGGTAAAAAACAAAGTAGCAGTGACAGAATCTACACCTGTCTCCTGCATTCAGAACACACTTTCTTACCATGGGACAACTTGTACAAGTGAAATGAGCTCACATTCTGACCTACTAACTCAAAAATCAAGTCATGAAAAGTACCTTTTAAATGGACTATAAACATTAATTGTACCATACACGTATTTAAAAATAAAACTCAACAAACCAGAGTAGCTTTCAGTGCCAGTTCAGCTACATTCCCACTCCGCTGAGATTCCTTTGCGTCTTCTATCTTCTCTCGGATTTCAGGTAGCAGTTCTTTCAGCTCCTCAATTTCTTTCTCATATTCAGTAAATGACCCTTCGGCCTCCTTCATCTGCTCATGGAGTACAGCTACAAAGAACAGCTTTAAATCACTAATCAAAAAAACCCCCCAATTTTCCCCCCCACAATGTAAATCACCGTATCACCTAAACACACAGTAATTTTTGTTCACTTACCCATTCTCTTTTCAATGACGTCGATAGATTTGCCAAACTGTGCTACTGCTTCATCATACTGAGAGTTGTAACCATAGGCCAAACCTAATTGGTAATGAGTCTCTGCAAGGAGACGATCGTGAGCTTCCAAATATTGTTCTTGCAGGCTTAGGCAAGCCTGAAACTCCTCCACAGCTTGGATATAATTCTCTGATAAATGAAGAAATAATACCATGGACAGAAGTTAACATAAATTCAGTTCATGAATAGACTCATCTCTCCCCCTTTGCAAACAGGGTCTCACTATATAGATCTGGCTAGCCTGGAGGCTCTGCTTCCCCACCGGAATGCTTGGACTGACTGTCAGAAAACACCGATCTACAAGGCTGTTTAATGCTCCAGATGCTATAGGGAACTCAGACCTCCTATTTTATGGGATTTTTTTAGCTCGTGGCTAACACATTTCTTTAGTCAGCAGGGGGCAGAAAAACCTGCCTTTGAAATTTTGGATGTTCAAGGCCAATTCTAAGGAAAACAGGAGGGGAGAATGGGGACCTGGGGAAAGGTAGGAGACAGCATAAAAGGAATTGCATTACCAGATTCAACACTAACTTCTCCAAGTTTAAGATGGGCTTGTGCAGCATAAAGCTGGGCTTCTTTTGTTTCTTGCCTAAAAGAAAGATTAATAAAGCCTTAAAAATAACCTTAAACTGCTTTCTATTTTCAACCACAACATGAGCCCAAACACACCAAGAGTTTTTTACCTCTTAAAAATGATCTTGGCTAAATCCAGCATATCCCAGGCAAGTTCCAAATTCCCAATCTCCTCCTCTTCATTTTCTTGAAGAGACTGAAATATATCCAAGTCATTGGCATTAGGCAAAAGAACAAAACAGGCATCTTTTTAGAGAATCAATCTTTTTTGGGTTTGTTTGTTTGTTTTGAGACAGGGTTTCTCTGTATTGCCTTGGCTGTCCTGGAACTCACTCTGTAGACCAGGCTGGCTTCGAACTCAGAAATCCACCTGCCTCTACCTTCCAAGTGCTGGGATTAAAGGCGTGCACGAACCCCCCAGCGAGAATTAATCTTAAATGTATAATTTAATTAAAAACAAAAAACAACAACAACAAAACCTGGTTGCAATTCAAAATTCAGGCCTTCTCCCTAAAGCCTACCAAATGTACACCCACAATAAGGTGTCACCTCATCTCAGTGAAATATAATTATAATGTTGTATTTCATCTTATAATGGGAAAAAAATCCCCAGGCACTCCCAAGGACCAGATCTTACAGGAATCTTTCCTATATTAGCAACCCATAACCCTATAGTAATAAAGTTGTAATGGTACTAAAAGAATTAACAGCTTACCTTTTTTTCAAGAACTGATTCATTTGGTGTTTCTTCAGCCTTGTCATTTTCTTTGTCTTCTTCCTCTGAGCCTTCAGTTTCTACAAGAAAAAACTACTTAGTATTGAGATATAACAAAGTATTTCTTGTCTGGTCTGATTCTCACAAATCTGTCACCCTACCTTCTAAGATAGAATGGAAAAGAAGCTAATCCAAGTCAGTTAGCCTCTGATCTGACGTTATCTTCAGTTAATGGTTACCATCTAACACACATCTAACCTACACTACAATATACACAGCCTTATATAGTACATTCATACAAATGTCAGACTTGTAAAACCTGGTGTGATTCAGAATAAGAAAGATAACCTATATTGCCTCTCACAAAAAAATCTCCCAACTACTCAAACAGGTTTTAGTCATTTGTTATGATAATTATATTATACTCAAAGTATCAAAACCCAAATAATTCCAGACCATTCAGAATACCAAAAACTGGATTTCCTGCAATAAGCTATGGGGAAGAAGAGAAATGGCTTCATCAGCTCTCCCCAGTGAGCAAGTCACAGACTCCAGCCAGCTCAAAAAAATGGAGAATAAACAACTAGTTACTTTAAGATTTATGTGTGTAGCCACACCAACAACTATTCTGATATACAGTTACACTACACATCAATTGTTCAAATAAGCTTTTATAATTCCTATTGGTAAGACAACTTAAAATTCAAAATGTCAGCAGTTTTAGTTGATACAATCAATTCACATAGATTAAGTATATACTCACTGTCATCTTTCATTAAGCTAGTTGGGGATTTTTTTGCTCTTGTTTTTTTTCCTTCTCGACGAAACAAAATCTTACTATAATATTCCAAAATACTCTCAGAAACCCAGGAATCAGCAATATTTCAACATTTCCCTAGTACCTAGAAGTACTAGGTTTAGCTACCAGCTAAACGTTCTTAACTCTTCCCCACCCCCCCCAAAAAAAAAAATCACAAATGTCACAACTCTACAACCTATATATGAGAATAGAAACAAAAAAAGTTGTTTTTTTTTTTTTTTTAATAGCCTGGCTATTCTGAACCTTGCTATGTATACTGTGCTGGCTTCATTCCACAAGGCCTATTTAAGCTAAAGGCCAGCCATCTTTATCTGTTAATCAACTGGTACAATGGTAACTGGTACTGAAAATTCTGATATATTGCCAATTGCTAGCACTATCAAAATACTTGAACAATTTGCAAAGAACAACCTGGTTAGCTATAGTGAACTGGTAAGCCCCGTGTAATCAATCTCTCACATTTTTTGTATATAAGGTGTGCATCCCTATGGAGCCAGAGGCCAGTGCCTTCCTCTGTCTACCTTATTTTCTAAAATAGGGTCTCTAATTGAAACTGGAGCTCAACAACTGGCTATTTCCCAAAATATAAAGACTCACATTTTTGTTTCTGACTATGCAATTCATTGCTTCTGAAATACAGCACACCAAAACATTTTCTTAGAGTTTGAGAGATCACTCAGTGGTTAAGAGCACTGACTGTTCTTCCAGACTCTCTGCGATCAATTCCCAGAAACCATATGGTGGCCCACAGCCATCTTTAACAGGATCCAATGACCTCTTTTGGTATGTCTGAAGACAGTGACAGTGCACTCACATGCACAAATTAAAAAAAAAAAAAAAAATTCTAAAAAGGCTGTTTTTTTTAAAAAATCATGGGTGCCCATGCACATGAGTGCAAACACCTGTGGAGGCCCAAAAAAGGGTTCCACCCTGGAGGTGGATTTACAGGCAGTTGTGAACTGTCTAATGTGGGTGTCCTTTTTCAATAGCAGTACCTGCTCGTAACCACTAAGCTATGTAGCCAGCTCCAACACTATTTTTTTTCATGTCCTTTAGTTTTCTAAGTTTAAACTAAATAATGATAACTTCACCCAACCTCCGAAATAATCCAAGAATGCAGAATTAAATACATGTACTTTCACAACACTCATTAAGACCAGGCAGGAGGATCATTAAGAAGTTGGCGGCTAGCTGGGCATGTTGGCACACACCTTTAATCCCAGCACTTGGGAGGCAGAGGCAGGCAGATTTCTGAGTTCGAGGCCAGCCTGGTCTACAGAGTGAGTTCCAGGACAGCCAGGGCTATACAGAGAAACCCTGTCTCAAAAAAAAAAGTTGGCCGCTAAGGCCAGGTAGTAGTAGTGCATGCCTTTAATAGCTACACACAGCAGACCAAGGCAGGTCAACCTCTCTGTACATTCAAAGCCAGTCTGGTCTACAGAGTACTGAGTTCTAGAACAGCCAGGGCTATAAAGTAACCCAGAAACCCAGAAACTCAGAAATCCGCCTGCCTCTGCCTCCTGAGTGCTGGGATTAAAGGTGTTTGAAAACAAACAAGTTGAGACTAGCAAGGGCTATACTTTGTTACTAGTGAAACTAAGCTATAGCGTGAGATGCAGTCTCAAAGAACAAAATTATAGACATATATCTAATTATGTGGTACCTGTGCCTATTTATACCTATACCAAAGTGTCGGGAAACTTAATTTGGCATAAAATATCTTAGAACTTTATAGGAAATTTATAATTTTTTTTTTTTTTTTTTTTAGTTTTTTCGAGACAGGGTTTCTCTGTATAGCCCTGGCTGTCCTGGAACTCACTTTGTAGACCAGGTTGGCCTCGAATTCAGAAATCCGCCTGCCTCTGCCTCCCGAGTGCTGGGATTAAAGGCGTGCGCCACCACGCCCGGCTTACATTAATGTTCTTACAATGAATGACCTGAGAATAATGGGTTTCATTTTTATGGGATAATGGAGATGAGCTAGGTTAATAAGAAATCCACTAACTGTAAAGCTCCCAAACTTAGTAACCAGTGATCAAGCACTAGTGGGAATATATTTAATGTCCTCAGCAAATATAAATTTATTTTCTGAACTTGCAAATGAGTATTACTAGTCATGTGCCTATTCCATACATCTGATCTTGTGACATACTTAAAATATGCCAAAACCAAAATTAGAAATTAAGAAAATATATTAAAGATATATAACCTATGCAATCCTTACATCTGTAACCCCAGAGCAGAGGACATGTCATAGGCAACGGGACTGCCATTATTTCAGGCCAGTCTGGATTATAGCAATACCCTGCCTCAAAAACAAATAAATGAAAGACTGCTACTTCTAGAATTCCTACAGGTAAATCAAGTACCCACCCGATCAGTTAGCACATATCATCTGAGCATAGCCAATCTTTATGACTACAATGTAAATTTTTGTCCACTTACCAACCACATCTAACATGACAATAAGAAAAGAGTACACTGATTTTCTGTATGAGGGAAATGGTAACAAGCCAAGTACCATGAAATGGCTTGTTATTTTCTCGTGAATCTAGATGAAAATTTCCATGTGCCAGGCAAGTATTCTACCACTTAAACGCAATCCTATGCACTGGGGTTTTAATTGTGGTATGGATTATATGACAACTTTTATGTGGGCTCTGGGAACTAAATCAAACTCAGGTTCTCACACTTGTGGCATGTGCTTTCTCCACATATAAGAAGAATAAGAGCAGAGAGATACAGTGGGATATAGGCCTTACTCCCAACAGTTTAGGGGCCTCTCTTCAGAAATCTTTAGTATGTGGGACATAATTAAAATATGTCTAGGAGCCGGGCGTGGTGGCTCACGCCTTTAATCCCAGCACTCGGGAGGCAGAGGCAGGCGGATTTCTGAGTTCGAGGCCAGCCTGGTCTACAGAGTGAGTTCCAGGACAGACAGGGCTACACAGAGAAACCCTGTCTCGAAAAACCAAAAAAAGATGTGGATTAGCATTTATCCAGTATAATGGAACCAACCATAGAAAGTGGCTGCACCATAAAGCCCGACTCACCCATCTCTATTAGGTGTGATGAAGTCTCTCTCCAGACCATATTTATAAAATCTCACAAAATTTTACTAGCCAAAGAACACTGAAATAGTTCTTGGCTAACACATATGAAATGAAGCCCTGTGTTCAATCCTCAGCACTTCAAAAAAACAAAAACCTGAGGAATTCAATTCTACGCTTTCTAGTAAAGAACTCCTGAAGCTCAAGAAGTCCAACAGTGCTACCAGTTAGCAAGTTCACATCTGACTATGTCTCTGCTGGCTGAAGTGCAGGGACCTGCACACAGGCAAATGCATACCAGAATGGTCAAGTAATAAAGATGGGTCACTGAAAATCCATAACTTAAGACAACCCGTAAAATAGTTCATCAATTATGCAGAAAATTATTAATCGAAATGTACCTGTAATTATTAATACCAATGTTAGAATAAACTTAATACAGTAGAATCCCCAACTGAGCACAACTCAAGTCAGACGTGCCAATTAGTTAGAGGCTTAAAAATATTGATAAAATTGAATCTGAATTAAGCCAGTAACACTATAGTTGATTAGCAGCCAAAGCAAGCATTAAATGAAGAAGGAAAGCAACAAAAGGGATGGCTAAGTACTTTGCAAGCTCTCTTGTCCCTGAGGAGGGCTACTAAAATTAGTGTGAATAATCCGCTAAACATTTCTATGAACTAAAATTGATAAGGGCACCAGAAAGGGCACTGACTTAACTTAAATGGCAATGCCTGCTTAAGTGTACCAATTCAGTGGATTCTACTGCTCTGTTCTACTTCCTACAACAAAGGAGAAACCATGTGAACAGTAAACTTAAAAATCCAAAGGCATGCAAGTGAACATCCATTCAGCATTCTCTGCCAGCCTAGCCTACTATGTCCCTATCTATCCCACAACCCATTTCTAATCCACCCTTCATATCATTTCATTGGCTAGCATGATGGCATAACAAGTTAATGACTGCTAGCCAAGTTTCAGAAATCAGACGACCTACTTTGTAGTTTCTAAAGGCAGACTGAAAATCCTGAATGGAAGGCTGACTTTTACCAATGATTAGTGCATCAAATCTAGAAATGTACTCCACCCACTGCAGCTCTATCATATCCCGGTTACCTTCACCCTCTTTCATCTGTTCGTCTCTCTCTTGTGTCTCTTCATTAGCAGCTATCTTAAATTTGTCTTCAGGTGCTTTCTCCGTGGCCCTCTGGGCTACCTTGGTCTCAACCCCATCTCCAGCTGCCTCAGACTCTTCTACAGGTAGCATAGTTTCCTCCTGTTCAGGAACCAGCTCTGCCTTGACCTCCTCTACACTTGAGCCATCTTTAGTTTCTGTCAGTCTTTCTGCAGAAGTCTGTGGTTCACTAGGAGTCTGATCTCCTGCAGTTGATTGGCCAACAACTGGACCATTGTTGGGAATAACTGTAATTTCCTGCCCTGGCTTCTCAGAGACTTCAGCTCCAGCCTCTGCAGCCACTACTGGTGATGCTTCAACATCTTGCCCTGACAGTTCCATAAGAACAGCCTTACCTAGTTCACTCTCAGAGGTAGCTACCTGATCTTTTGGCTCCTCTCCACCCACATCCGCTGACTTGACTTCAGGGTCTATTTCAGCTTCTATTTCTACCACCTTCATTAAAGTGCCCTGCTTTTCTGCAGCCCCGATAGGCTGGTCTTCTGAAGTTTCTTTTGGCTTTTTCTCTATGCTTATTTCCTCTCCCTCCTCCACTGTTTGTCTGAATTCTTTATTTTGAACATAAGCTCCTGAAATTGATTTTCCTTTCTCAGTACACAATGATTCCTGTTCTGTCTTCCCAGAAGTGACCTCATCTTCATTCAGTCCTGGTATTGCTGCTTCTTTTGCCTCTTCAGAGGATTCATTTAACTGCTTTGAAGTCGGTTCAACTGTTTCCTGGAGCTTCTCTTCAGGCTCACTTATATCCATGTCTTCTCTTCCACCCTTCTCCACTTCACTTTCCTGTTCTTTATCAGTTTCAGGCTTTGTCAGAGACTTGCCTTCTGCTTTTTTGGCTTCTTTTTCTCCCATGGCGTCATAAACCTGTTCTCTCAACTCTTCCCTTGCTTCCTCTACATGGTTAAAGAACATGAAGCATAAACATGTCTCCGAGTTTAATGATAAAAGCATAAATTGAAAGTAGAAATACATTCCCTTTAAGCCTAAGTTTTATCAGATGCCCCCATGAGAAAAGCAAAGGGAGAAAGGGAGAATCCAAGCTAGCAAAGCAACATACTGCAAAAGAAATGAGTAATCTGATACCAGTCAGAACAGATGTCAAACTTCAATCCCTCTCTTAAACAACATACTTATTTGATTTCTAACAGCCAAACTTAGAAAATATTTACTCTTCTAAGATATACAAAACAGAAGTCCTCCAAGGACTCCTAATTAATAACTGAGTATGGAAGGTTTTTTTAAAAATATTCATCAGAAAAATATTTGATGTTCTCTTAATATTTAATGCCAATTTAAAAGAATTTATCTATTTGATACATTTAGTTATTCTCTTAAAAGCTCACTACCACTTTAGTAATGGCCTACACTTACTGCATCAGCCCAAGCACCTTTGGAGAGACCAACCACCACGAGGAGAACCCTATTCCTCTAACTTATTTAAAGAAGTATCAGTCGTCGCAACTCTTGACTGTAACATGCAACTCTACATACCATCTACATTATCATTATTTTCTACCAAAGATTCATCTTCTGTTTTTTCTCCTTCTTCCTCTTCTACATGCACTCCTTCTAAGGCATTTCCCAACACTCCATTCTCCATTCTATAAGAAGAAAAAGCACAAAAGTATAACTAGTTCCTAGCAATGTATTTTATGATTGGGGGGAAAAAAGCAGAAAAAGAAATCAAGTAAAAAGAATACAAAAATATATATTCAAAACAGAAGTTGCCGGGCGTGGTGGCGCACACCTTTAATCCTAGCACTCAGGAGGCAGAGGCAGGCGGATTTCTAAGTTCGAGGCCAGCCTGGTCTACAAAGTGAGTTCCAGGACAGCCAGGGCTGCACAGAGAAACCCTGTCTCAAAAAACCAAAAACTAAAAAAAAAAAAAAAAAAAAAAACAGAAGTTCTACAAGTTCCAGGCCAACCAGGTCCACACAGCAAGACCTAGTCTTTAAAAATAAGGAGTGCGGGGAGGGAGAGGCAGTGCCCAAGCAATGGCTCAGTGGCTAACAGCACTTTCCTCTCAAGAGGACCTGATTTCAGTTGCTACCATCCATATTAGCTTACAAATGTCTCTACTCAGACTATGAGATCTGAGAATTCTGGCCCTGGGAAGTACTTTGCATTTATAATTAATTATAATTTAATTTTTTTTAAGACAGTACCTTTGTGTAGCCCTGGCTGTCATGGAACTAGCTGTGCATACCAAGCTAGCCTCAAACTCAAGATATTGGCCTGTCTTTCCCTTCCAAGTGCTGTGATACCACTGACTGGCTGAAATAAGAAAAATCTTAAAGAAAAAACAACAGGAATAGTAACAAAACCACTAGGTCCAGTCTTGTGTCACATGCCTTTAATCTCAACTCAGGAATAAGAATCAGGCCGTTCTCTGTGAGTCCAAGACCAGGCTAATCTACATAGTAAGACCTGTAGTGGTCTGAATGAGAATTGCTCAGGTTAGAATGCTTGATCCCTAGCTAGTGGAACTATTTGGAAAGGACTTGTTGGAAGGAGTGTCACTTGGGGGTGGGGACTGATATTTCAAAATTCTAAGCCATTCCAACAATGGTTACTACTCTGGTGGCATGCCTACCAGCCATGCACCATGCTCCCTTCCAAGACAGTCATGAAATCGGTAAGCCTCCAATAAGCTCATCTCTATAACTTACTTTCATCAACTAAGACATTCCCATATCAAAACAAACAACAAAAAAACAAAAAACAAAAACAAAAAAACAAAACCAACTACATGCTAAAGGAAGACAACCAATGATCAAAACCTTAAGAATAATGAATGCCCAGCTGTAAATGGAACTTCTGTATCACCTCTTCCATGGTTCAGAGAACTTCAAGAGGAGGCACAGAGGATGAATGAGGAAGGGTGGGGACATAACTTCAAATATGACAAGACATGAGCACTTTCTGATCAATAGCAACTGTGCTTAAGCCTATATCACCACGGGACTGGCTATTTGTTATAAACAATTAAAATACACTAAAGAAACCATTTAAAACTCTAAGAAATACTAATGTGATAAGATCCTAAGAGAAAGTGGACTCTCACCTGAAAAGTACAAACAGTGATTTTCATCTAGAGAATAAAACATCTTATCCTTTTCATTCTGTAGCAGGGATACACTATTTTCTAAACTATGTTAAACTAAAAACTACTCCAATTTCCCTTAATTGGTCAGTGACATTCTGTGAACTTAATGTTAGTACTAACTCATTTAGTACTAGTGCATTAAGTGTTCTGAATATTCACAAAATTAGGAAACGTAACAAAACTGTGTAAAGACTGATCACTTATTATTTTGTATATCCTCAAATTAGCTTTATTTTTTATATAATAGTTTCACACTAATTGGATATTAATTATTAACATAATTAGTAAATTAATAAACATTATATAATAGATTTGTTGAGCAGTTTCCAACAATGTTAATAGTAAGTATTTGTAATTGGAGAGAAAGAAAGAGGTCTCCTGCAGGCAGTGGTGGCGGACGCCTTTAATCCCAGCACTTGGGAGGCAGAGGCAGGTGGATTTCTGAGTTCGAGGCCAATCTGGTCTACAGAGTGAGTTCCAGGACAGCCAGGACTACACAGAGAAACACTGTCTTGGGGGAAAAAGAAAAAAAGAAAAAAAAAAGTCTCCTTTTGAGTTAAGCTATAAAACTTGAACATAGTCCTTCTGCTTCAGCTTCCACAGATCGTGGGAAATTCAGGAATATGGAACCCTAACAAGCAAATTTACTAGATACTTTCATGTGTTACTTATTCAAATTCTACTCCATACAGTCCTTGTTCAATAACTGTTTTGAGCTTGCTCAGTGTGTCTTAATGTTCTTATGTCTCTATTAAACACTGAACAACCATTGACTTATTAAAATACATCTACTAATTCAAATCCTCAAAACATAAATTCATTCTTTGCATAAACAATTTTAGCCAACAAGGAAGTTTCAAATTTAAAGAAACCAAAGTGTTATAAAATATTCTATTCATAAAACGAGACTTCCCAAGACATACCTGGCTAACTCCAGAAGTGACTTCCCATAAAAAAAGAAGGCTTCTCCACACTCATTAGCCGTTTCTCCATACTTCTTACCTCTACAAAGAAAGTAAATACCTAGTCTTAACATTTTTAATTGCTAGTTAACAACACATTAAGTTAATGTTACATGTTCTAAATCTATTTATAGTGTATATTTTAAGTGCCACCAACTAAGTTTTTTATAAGAGATAGTCTTCCTGCCACTTTATAAATACCATGTGGACCACAACAGTTAGAATATTTTTGGGTGGAACTTCCGTGATGAAAATGAACCATGTGGCACAAGCTTTTGATCCCAGCACTTGGGAGGCAGAGGCAGGAGGATTTCTGAGTTTGAGGCCAGCCTGGTCCACAGAGTGAGTTCCAAGACAGCCAGGGCTACACAGAGAAGCCCTGTTTCGAGAAACCAAAAAGAAAGAAAGAGAGAAGAGAGACAGAGAGAGGGAGAGAGACAGACAGAGAGAGAGAGAGAGAGAGAGAGAGAGAGAGAACGAGAACATCATGGATGGGCATTGTGAAACAAAAAGTATTGTTTCTGATTGTGTTTTTAATTTATTTTTGTTTTTCATTCATCGGTGTTTTACCTGCATGTATGTCTATGTGAGGGTGCCCTAAGCCCTAAAACTGAGGATACAAACAGCTATGAGCTGCTATGTGGGTACTGAGAATTGAACCTTGGATACTCTGGAAGAAGTCAGCACTCTTTTTTTTTTTTTTTTTTTATTTATTTATTTATTTATTATATGTAAGTACAGACACTCAGAAGAGGGAGTCAGATCTTGTTACAGATGGTTGTGAGCCACCATGTGGTTGCTGGGATTTGAACTCCGGACCTTCGGAAGAGCAGTCAGGTGCTCTTACCCACTGAGCCATCTCACCAGCCCCAGAAGTCAGCACTCTTAACCGCTACACATTACACCATCTCTCCAGTCCCCAAAGACCAGCAATAATGAAACTGAACTACTTAAACCAAAACCACTTTTTAATGCCTAACGAGCAATACACTATTAGACAAATTGTTCTATCTCAGTACCTTAAACTCTTTTTGTAAAATGCAACTGTATTAAATGCTCAGAGCTATTTTGCTAAAATGGTTGCACAGCATGGTGGTATGCAAGGTTTAATCCCAACAGACAGACAGACTAATCTCTTGAGTTCTAGGCCAGCCTAGTCTAAGGAAGGAGTTGCAGGACAGAGAAACCCTGTCTGAAAGACAAAAAAAAAAAAAAAATCAAAACAAAACAAACAAAAAACTAAAAAGTTGGCTGGGAAAGCTGGGCATACACCTTTAATTTTAGCACTTTGGAGACAAGAGGCCAATGATCTCTTGAGTTGGAAACCAGCATGGTCTCCAGAGTTCCAGGGTGGCTAGCGATAAACAGAGAAAACTCTTGTCCCCAAAGGAAAATAAAACAAACAGACAAAAGATGATTGGTTAAAAGCACTTTTGCCTGGCACCCACCTGGTTAACAACCATAATGCCAATTCCAAATCTTCTTCTAGCCTCTTCCTGAAGGCACCAAGCAAGTACAAATAAATATATACTCATACGCTTAAGGCTGGAGAAATAGTTCTGTAGTTAAAAGCAAGTACTGCAAACTCCAGGTCTAAAGAATCCAAAACCCTCTTTGAGCCTCTAAATTAATGGGCATGAATAAAACAACAAAAACCAAGAAACAAATATGTCAGCTTCTATGGAATCCAAAGACTAGCATAAGTCATAGAAAATTAAACCAACTAATGTTTTAAGACTATGAGACAAGGGGACTAGAGAGATGGCTTATCAGTTAAGAACACTGGATGCTCTCCCAGAGTACCAGGGTTCAATTCCCAGCACACTCATGGAAGCTCAACTATCTAACTCCATTTCCAGGAGATATGAAACCTTCACGTAGACAAATATGGAAGTAAAACACTAATGGTCAGCCAGGCATGGTGGCGCACACCTTTAATCTCAGCACTTGGAAGGCTGAGTTCGAGGCCAGCCTGGTCTACAGTGTGAGTTCCAGGACAGCCAGGGAGATACAGAGAAACCCTGAAACCAAAAACAAAAAAAACAAACAAACCACTAATGGTCATGGGGAAAAAAAAACTAATAATTAAAAAAGAAGAAGAGCTGGGCAGTGGTGGCACACTTCAATCCCAGCACTCGGGAGGCAGAGGCAGGTGGATTTCTGAGTTCAGAGGCCAGCCTGGTCTACAAAGTGAGTTCTAGGATAGCCAGGGCGACACAGAGAAACCCTGTCTCGAAAAACCAAGAGTTGAGTATGAGACAAACTAAGCAAAATTATTGTATTAAAGGTTATGTTTGAGTATAGTCAATTCCATTAGATCAGTTTATCTTTTTTGTTTTTCCAAACAGGGTTTATCTGTGTAGCCCTGGCTGTCCTCGATCTCAGAAATCCTCCTGTTTCTGCTTCCCAAGTGCTGGGGTTAAAGGCGTACACCACCACTGCCCGGATAGAACATTTCCCCCCTTCCCCCAGGCAATGAGAATATAAATCAGTAGAGCTCTTGCCAGAATGTGTGAAGTCTTGAGTTTTTAAGCCAATACTGAAGGATTCCAATATATCCTTTCTGGCAGGATAGTGAAAACATTGATCTTTCCAAAATTCTAGAAAATAAAGTAAAAGTGTTTACTTTCACCTACAGGTCAGCTTACAAGCACTTGTAACTCATGTTCCAGGTGATCTGATGCCCTCCTTCTAGCCTTGCTGACACCAGGCATGTACATGTCCAGACACATGCACACAAAACACCCATTCGTATGAACAAAAAATATATATTTTTTATTTATTATATATAATAAATATTTATATATTTATTATATATATATATTTTATAAACCCATTCATTTTTTTCCCGAAAACTTTCCAATACTTAACAGTTTACACTAATTAGTTTTTGAAAACTTGACACAAACTGGAGTTATCTGGGAAGAAGAATCTCAACTGAGACAAAGTGGAGACAACCTACACCGTCTATATGGGAAGGCCTTCAGTCCATTGTAGGCAGTACCACCTCTGAGCAGGTGGTCATGATAGTATAAGAAAGCAGGGGGCGCAAGACATTGAGAACAAGCTAGTAAGCAGTGTTCCTGCCCTGAATTCCCTCAATGATGGGAGTATGATCGGGACATGTAAGCCAAATAAACCCTTAATACTTAATCCAAGTTGGTTTAAGGGCATGATGCTATCACAGCAATAGTTGGTTTAAGGGCATGATGCTATCACAGCAATACAAGGGAATAAGACACCAGCACAGTACTAAATACCTCAGCCCAAAATTCATGAGTCCAGACAGAACAGAACAAAGGCAGGCCCAATGATTGTTGCAAACATCCAAGAATAACATTGTTCTACATGCTGAAAGAAGGAATCGGGCACAGGGCTGGAGATGGCTCAGCGGTTAAAAGCACAGAATGCTCTTCTGAAGGTCCTGAGTTCAAATCCCAGCAACCACATGTTGGCTCACAACCATCCGTAATGAGATCTAATGCCCTCTTCTGGAGTGTCTGAAAACAGCTACAGTGTACTTACATATAATACACAAATAAATCTTTAAAAAGGAAAGCAGAAACCTACAAAAGCTTGTAAGATTTTTTTTTCCTAGTGTGAATGAAAACACATGACTAACCTTCGATTACTATTAGGAAAAAAACCATCATAGAGACAACACATTCAGACAAAGTGATCAAATAAAAAAGGTAGTTTGAAGACTAAGATTACTAATCTGTTTCTTCAATAGATGGCCAACTCATGGCTCCCATCATATTCCAATCAGATAACAATGTTTGAAAAATGCTATTCTAATAAAAGATTTAGTAGCAGAAATTAAATCAAGAGCAGTCAAGCTGGAGAGAAGGTTGAGAGCTTTAAAAAGGCTGCTGCTGCTCTGGCAGAGAAACTGGGTTTGATTTCAAGTACCCAAACACTTGACAACTCACAAAGGTAGCCCAATACTTAATCATGGATTCCATAGGCACTTAGCACACATATGGCATATGTACATACTTTCAGGTGACATATTCATACACATAAAAAAATTAAAAAATAAAAACCCGGCCTGGCGTGGCGGCGCACGCCTTTAATCCCAGCACTCGGGAAGCAGAGGCAGGCGAATTTCTGAGTTTGAGGCCAGCCGGGTCTACAAAGTGAGTGCCAGGACAGCCAGGGCCACACAGAGAAACCCTGTCTCGAAAAACCAAAAAAATAAATAAATAATAATAATAAATAAATAAATAAATAAATAAAATAAAAACCAAACTGATAGCCCAGTAGAATAAGGGAATAGCTTAATGGTAATGTACTTGCTTTCCACCTAAAAGGTCTTAGAATTGAACCCAAGTAAATTTTTCAAGAGTTTCTCTGTATTCCTTCATGGATGTGTAGTACTCCCTCGGTAAAGCAGGCTGACATCTGCCTCCAAAATTCTGAGATTAAAGGTGTGCCCCACCACCAATCGTCTCTCAGGCATATTTTACATAATAAAAAGTAAAAAATGAATTAGTTTTCCTCTTAATCATTAGTGACTATGATGAAAATCACCTTATTCAAAAGTTAAATGAGGGCTGGTGAGATGGCTCAGTGGGTAAGAGCACCTGACTGCTCTTCCAGAGGTCCAGAGTTCAAATCCCAGCAACCACATGGTGGCTCACAACCATCTGTAACGAGATCTGGTGCCCTCTTCTGGAGTGTCTGAGGACAGCTACAGTGTACTTACATATAATAAATAAATAAATCTTTAAAAAAAAAAAAAAAAGTTAAATGAAATTACTCAGTGACATTTAGGTTTCAGAATTATAATAAAAACTCATCCACAGAAAATAAAAAGCCAGAGTTGTTTTCATGGTTCAGATAATTAGACATGAGATTTCACATATATTAGGTAAGTATTCTACCATCATACTCCTATACCCACCTCACCCTCAATCTTCCTTCTTTTTCCACATAGAAAACCTGTCACAAGTTTGTAAGCTCGGTACTACTGTTTTACAACAGAACATATACTTACAAAAGACTTGCTGCTTCCTGGAATGCATTAACAGCTGCTGGAATGTCACCCATCACCAGATGTTTCTGTCCTAATCCCAGTAGTTTCTTAGCTTCACTATCCACATCCAGACTGAAAGAAAAATATTTTATTTAGTGACAAATACTGTTTACATCAATATTAATTGGATATATTATATTCACACCATAATAGTTAAAAAGACCTAATAAATTAACCAAATAGATGCATACACCCATGATCACTGTAAAGGTAAAGGCAGGATGACTGAGAATGAGCTTCAACTCCAAGATACTATATGAAAAAAGAGAAGACCTGCTATGTCACATTTACTTAAAGAAAGAAAGAAAGAAAGAAAGAAAGAAAGAAAGAAAGAAAAGAAAAGAAAAGAAAAGAAAAGAAAAGAAAAGAAAAGAAAAGAAAAGAAAAGAAAAGAAAAAGAAATTAGGGCTGGCGAGATGGAAAAGAAAAAGAAATTAGGGCTGGCGAGATGGCTCAGTGGTTAAGAGTGCTGACTGCTCTTCCGAAGGTCCCGAGTTCAAATCCCAGCAACCACATGGTGGCTCACAACCATCCGTAACGAAATCTGATGCCCTATTCTGGAGTATCTGAGGACAGCTACAGTACTTACATATAATAAATTAATAAATCTTTAATAAAAAAGAAATTAAAAATGCAACTTTCACAAAACCTTACAAAACATGCTATTATAAATAAATGCTAATTACACAACAAAAGAACCACCAAGGAAACCAAAAGATATACACGCTTACTAGCTAAAATTAAAAGTAAAGCATATGGAAAAAAATAAACAGGTAGGGTTGAGAATGGAGATATAACCGCACTTTCCTAGCATGCACAGAGCTTTGGATTCAGTCTCTAGTACCATATACACAAAACATGGTTAGTAGATAACTATAATATCCATTCTCAGGTTATAGAGATGAGCCTACAGGAGACCCTGTCTCAAAAGTAGAAAGATTATGTGGTGCCACACAGCTTTGATCCCAGCACTTACAAGAAATACGCAAGCAGGCTAGGCAGTGGTGGCACACACCTTTAATCCCAGCACTTGGGAGGCAGAGGCAGGCGATTTCTGTGTTCAAGGCCAGCCTGGTCTACAGAGTGAGTTCTAGGACACCCAGGGCTATACAGAGAAACCCTGTCTCGAAAAACCAAATCAAAAACCAAAACAAAACAAAACAAAAAAACAGAAAAGAGCCAAATATTTCTATTTTCTCTGCTTCCACTCAGGATTCTCCAACTCAAAGCTTAAGTTTGGTGAAACATTCAAAGTTTAAAATGTACAAGGAGAAGCACTCTCGCACACGCTCTCTTTCTCTCTCTCTCTCTCTCTCTCTCTCTCTCTCACACACACACACACACACACACACACACACACACACACGGAACGAACGAACATGAACGAACGAAAGAAAGAAACAAAGAAAGAAAGAGAGAAAGAAAGAAAAGAGGGAGTGGAACAGAAGCCAAGTGTGGTGGTACATGCCTTTATTCCCAGAATTTAAGTAGGTGGATCTCTGAAAATTCACTGACACCCAAGACTACATAGTGAGACTGACTCAAAAACTAAAAGGAGGAAATATGGACCTAACTCACTTAATAGCATTTGTCTAGTATGCAAACACAGAAAACTCTGGGTTTAATCTCAAGCACTGCATAAAAGCAGGTATGGTACCACAGACCTGTGATCTCAGCAGTTGGAAGGAGGCAAAAAATTTAAAATTTTAAGGTCATCACAGGAAATACAGGGAGACTAAAGCCAACCAGTGTTATATGAAACCCTCTAGAAGGAGGGGTAATACCCTAAATAAATGAGTTAGGTGTGGTGGCCTGTGCTTTTGATCCCAGAAGAGGCAAGCAGACCTCTGAGAATTCACGGCCAGACTAGTCAGCATAGTAAGTTCCAGGACAGCCAGGGCTGTTATACAGAGAAACTCTGTCTGGGTGAATAAGCAAACTAAATAAATAGGAGGCTACAGTATTAGCTCAGTGGGTAAATATTTTGTTGAACAAGCATGAGAACTGGAGGTGGATCCCTAAGACCCTCTTAAACGCAGTGTAGACCAACTTGTATTTCCAGTACTTAGAAAGTAGAGAAGGAATCCTACTCAGCAAGATCTGGGTTCAGTTGAGAGATCTGTATTCAATAAATGATCAAAGATTCCCAATTATCAACCTTGTGCCTTTGACTGAACATGTGTGCACACAACACACACACCATACAAATATACAAGCACATATACAAAGTAGGCATGCCACAAACATAAAAATAAAATTAAAAAAAAAAATTAAAGCATGGCAACATACCCTTTTATCCCAGCACTGAGAAGGCATAGATAGGCATAGGTCAGCATGGTCTACATGGTCTGTTCCAAGTGAGTCAGGGCTAAAATAAGGCCTTGTTCTCAGAAGGGGAAACATGGTACATGTTGGGATGTGAGTGATACAGAGAGGCTAGAAACAGCTCAGTATAAACATTGGACCTAGATTCAATTCCCAGCACCCATATGGCATCTAATTCAAGGGGATCTAGTAACCTATTTTGGCTTCCAAGTAACACTAGGTACACAGTACATAAATGAACATGTAGAAAAAACACCTATAGCCGGGCGTGGTGGCGCACGCCTTTGATCCCAGCACTCAGGAGGCAGAGGCAGGCGGATTTCTGAGTTCGAGGCCAGCCTGGTCTACAAAGTGAGTTCCAGGACAGCCAGAGCTATACAGAGAAACCCTGTCTCGAAAAAACCAAAAACACCTATACATATAAAATAGCAAAAAATAATAAGTAAATTTAAAAAAATGTTTCGGGGCTGGTGAGATGGCTCTTCCGAAGGTCCAGAGTTCTAATCCCAGCAACCACATGGTGGCTCACAACCATCCGTAACGAGATCTGGCGCCACTCTTCTGGAGTGTCTGAAGACAGCTACAGTGTACTTATATATAATAAATAAATAAATCTTTAAAAATAAATAAATAAATAAATAAATGCTTCGAAGAGGTGTATGTGGTTGTGACTAAGTTGGGAAAATGTCTACCTATGGATGAATCCTTAGATTTAAAGCCTAGAATAGCATAAAACCAGTATGGTGGTATAAATCCCCGGTTACATAGCAAGTTAAAGACCAGCCAGGGTTAATGATGCATACTCGTAATCCCAGCATTAAAGGAATGGGAGTGGGTCTCACAAGCCACATTGACAGGCCATGAACTGAAGCTAAAGGCAATCAGCCTTCTTATTTCAACTCACAGAATCCAATTAAGAGCTAACATGCTTCTTACCACGTTTTTTTAAAGTCACTTCTAATTTCAAAAATGATTTAATGAAATTAGAAGTGTCTTTAAACTATTGGGGCATGGTCAAATTCACCGATGGTCAAAAATACTTTTCCAAATCTTGAAAAAACAAAAAAAAAATTTCTAAAAGTTTAAATTATTTTTAAGGTTTTGTTGTTTGTGGGTTGCTTTTTGGTGGGGGGGACCCAAAATAACTCCTATCTTAGCATTCCATGTGCTGGGTGTCCTAGTTAGCTTTAGCTGTCAACTAGACATACCCTAGAATCACCTGAGTGTCAACTGAGAAATAGCCGAGAGTCAGACTGGCCTGTGGGGCCAGCCCATTGAGGGCAGCACCATCCTTAGAAAGATGGAACTCCACTGCAAACAAAGAAACAAAAACAAAAAACAAAGTTGCTGAGCATGAGCCTGTAAGCAAACCAAAGAAGAAAACAGCAGTGTTTCCATGTCTTCCACTCTGATTTTCCTGATTGATGATTGAAGTGTTAAAAGCCCAACAAATCTCTTCTTCCCCAGGTTGCTTTTACTCAATGTTTTAAGATAACAGGGGTTACTTACAAAATGTAAGCTCAATTTTTTTTTCTGTTACTGGAGGCTAAACCTTGATTCTCATGCATTCAAAGAAAGCACACTAACAATTAAGCTACATTGGAAATCTTAATTTTCATTTACCTCAAATTTTATTACTAGAAACAACACTGAGTTGATTCCCCCAAGGAATGCTCTCATTTTGGACAAAATATCCTCCAAATATCCCGGTATTTGAAAAATCTGTTAGCAGTTCATAATGGTCATCATGGCCCATCCTTTTTTATGTTGAAGGGATATCAGGTTTACCTACTACTGTGTTTACATTAGTGCCAATTAAAAAATTAAAGGTGCAAATTTTCTTTATAAAAATGATATAAATGGCCGGGCAATGGTGGTGCACACCTTTCATCCCAACACTTGGGAGGCAGAGGCAGACAGATTTCTGAGTTTGAGGCTAGCCTGGTCTACAGAGGGAGTTCCAGGACAGCCAGGGCTACACAGAGAAACCCTGTCTTGAAAAACAAAACAAAACAAAAAACCTAAACGAATCCCTGAACAGGTTTTGCTGACCCTAGAGGCATCTAAGAAAAGGAGAGGAGCAGAAGATACCATTCCAAAGATACTACTATGAGAAAAGCCTTCAGATTTTATTCCCAGTGAGCAGATATAAACTGTTTCAGATATAAACATAATTGTATCATATAACCTTACCTCTCCATTTTATCTGCCGAGGTAGAAGGAGCAGGAGCATCTTCAATTCTATAATCAAATAAAAAAGAAAAAAATACAATGGAAGCTCTTTTTAGCTTGGATATTAAGTAATATCAGAAAAATATAAACACATAAAAGAAATTTTCATGTTTTAAGCAACACATATCTTGGAGGACTGGTGGTATATGCTTTAATCCAAATACTCTATGGTAAGGCAGGTGGATTTCTGAGTTCTAGGCCAGCCTGGTCTACAGAGTTCCAGGACAGCCAGGGCTACACAGAGAAACTGTATCAAAACAAAACACACAAAGCAAATATTTAATGGCACATATACATTATTAAGTTCAATTCTTTGGTGAGTGGGTAAAGTCATACTTGCTTCCAAGCATGACAACTTAATTAAGTAAAACTTAACTAAAACTAATTAAGTAACTTAATCTAAATCACTGAAACAAGTAGCAACTTTCCTACAAAGAACCAGAAAAAAACAGGCACGATAATTTAAAAAGCAGTACTTTCAAGTACAGGACTCAATAAAGCAAGCTATGTACCAGATCTTAGAATGGCCTTTTAGGTTCTTATATACAAACTCTACAGCAAATAGTTATATTCCAATTGATTATGTTTCACAGATACTAAGCAAAATCTTCAAATGCTAAACTTAAAGTGATCTACCACTGAGTTACTACCTTCATCCTCTATCAAAGGACTACAAGATTATGCTGATACAAGGGAAAAGGAACAAATTTATTAAACTACCATGATTAAAGTACATTTTTATTTATTTCCAATGTGTATCAGATAAAATAGAATATATGTCACAGGGCAATGTCAGATTATGCTGTGTTTCTTTTTTTTTGTTGTTTTTTGTTTGTTTGTTTGTTTTTTGAGACAGGGTTTCTCTGTGTAGCCTTGGCTGGCCTGGAACTCACTCTGTAGACCAGGCTGGCCTCGAACTCAGAAATCCGCCTGCCTCTGCCTCCCAAATGCTGGGACTAAAGGCGTGCGCCACCATGCCCGGCCTATGCTGTGTTTCTAACTACATTAAAGCTTTGTACATCTCATTGTATATACCGTTAACAGTTTACACAACACTATATGAATTCACCTCTGCCACAGAAGTAATGGAATTAATAAAGGTGTGTCACACTTAGGCCTGAAAATTAATTTTATGTGTTTAATTTTAATTGACCATACTCACAACAACAGGCAAGTAATTTGCAGGGTTTGGTGGTTGATGCTGTAATTAATCCCAACACTCAGGAAGAGACAAGAGGATTAAAAAAATAAATAAAACATTTGGGGCTGGCAAGATAGCTCAACAGGTAAAAGTGCTTGCTTGCAGGACTGAGAACAAGTTTAAGTCCCCAGAACTCACTCCTGAAAAGTGTCCCTGACGACAGGAGCACTCTGGCACCACACTTTATACATATATAACACAACAATAAATAACCTTAATATTTTTCAAAAATATACTTTTTTCTGAGACACAGTTTTTCTGTGTAGCCTTGGCTATCCTGGATCTAGCTCTATAAGCTAGGCTGGCCTCAAATTCATTGAGATCCGCCTGCCTCTGACTCCCCAGGAATGAAATTATGTATTCCACTACCATGAAGCTCAAAAATATGCTTGTTAAATAAACTATAAGGCTAGGAACAGTGGCCCATGCTTTTAAACCCAGTACTTGGGAAGCAGAAGTAAGTCTTAGTTTGAAGCCAGCATAGCCTACATTGTGAGTTCCAGGCTAGATAGAGCTATGTAGTAAAACCCTGGGTTTTTTTTGTTTTGTTTTTTTCAAAGATAAAATAATCCCAGCACTTGGGAGGCAGAGGCAGGTGGATTTCTGAGTTTGAGGCCAGCCTGGTCTACAGAGTGAGTTCCAGGACAGCCAGGACTATACAGAGAAACCTGGTCTCAGAAAAAAATAAAAATAAAAAAATTTTTAAAATTTAAATTTAAAAAAAAAAAAAATAGTAGCCGGGTGTGGTGGCACACACCTTTAATCCCGGCACTCGGGAGGCAAAGGCAGGCGAATTTCTGAGTTTGAGGCCAGCCTGGTCTACATAGTGAGTTCCAGGACAGCCAGAACTACACAGAGAAACCCTGTCTCGAAAAAACAAAAACAAAAACAAAAATTACAGTATGGATAATATACTTTGAGGCCTACTTGGGGACACCCCAACTAGGGGCTAAAGAGATTTATCAGTGGTTAAGAGCACTGGCTGTTCTTATGAAGGACTAGGCTGGGTTCCCAATTCCAATATGGTGTCTGACAACCTTCCAAAATTCCTTATCTAGAGGTTCAGAAAGCCTCTACTTTCCACAGGAATTGTATGTGCACTGTGCTCAACATACATACAGGCAAAATCCATACATGTAAAAAAAAACCTTTAAAGAGAGCCAGGTATAGCTGGGCAGTGATGGCACTTGTCTTTAATCCCAGCCCTTGGAAAGCAGAGGCAGGCTAGGCAAGCATGGTCTACAGAGCTGAGTTCTAGGAGAGCCTGAGCTATACAGAGAAATCCTGCTTCAAAAAAACAAAGGAGTGAGAATATCAAGTGATTCTAATAGGAAACTAACCAGTACAATACGGAAATAGCTAAAAAGAAATAATAAAGAGGACTGGAGAGATGGCTCAACAGTTAGAGCACTGGAGGCTCTTCAAGAGGTCCTGAGTTCAATTCCCAGCAACCACATGGTGGCTCACAACCATCTGTATGTAATAGGATCCAACGTCCACTTCTTGTGTTACTGTGACAAATGACTCTACTCACATACATAAAATAAATAAATCTTTTAAAAAACGATAAAGAAAAATCCTGTGTAGTGTGGTGTTTTCAATTAGCTAATATTCACAATGTGGGGAAAGCATGGTACATACTGTATAATCTCAATTACCCAAGTGTGTGTACGCTTGCAGGATCTAGAACGACACATTAAGCTGAACTGCTTGTGACTGGGTAACTTTGTTATTGCTTTCTTGTGTTTTGTTTCCTGTAATGCATATACTAAAAAAATAAATCTTCTTTAAAGAAAAAAGGATAAAGAAATGTTTAATGATTTTTTTAAAGATTTTTTTTCATTGTGTGCTATGATGAGAAAGGGGAACAATGTGCATGCATACCAGAGTACACATAGGGAAAACACTTTAGCCATCTCCAGCTACCCTTCATAATATTGTAAATCCAACCATTTTGTAGTGTTTAAATGGAAAATACAGATGTCACATGAAAAAAAAGACTAAGAGACTAAGAATGCAGCAGCCAATAAACAGCCCTGGCTGTCTTGGAACTCAACTGTAGACCAGGCTGACCTTTAACTCAGAGATCCACCTGCCTCTGCCTCTTCAGTGCTGGGATTAAAGCCATGTGGCCACCACTGCCAGGCAAGACATAAAATTCAAATTGAACAGCAAGAGGCTGGTATAGGCATTTGCTATGCTAGAAAGATGGCTAAAGTGTTAAAGAGCACATGTGGGTTCAGTTTCCAGCATCCACATGGTGGCTAATAACCACCAGTAACTCCAACTCCAGTAGATCCAACATCCTCTTCTAGCTTCACATGGCATACACTCACAGACACACACATAAAGAAAAACCCAGCCGGGTGTGGTGGAGCACACCTTTGATCCCAGCACTCGGGAGACAGAGGCAGGTGGATTTCTGAGTTCAAGGACAGCCTGGTCTACAAAGTGAGTTCCAGGACAGCCAGGTCTATACAGAGAAACCCTGTCTCAAAAAACAAACAAAAAAAAAAAGTAGGCATGTAATTTTCTGTAAATACCCATTCAGGAAGGAAGCTGATAATTACTTCACCAACAGCCAAAGTTTAACTAAACACAAATGAATACATGAAAATCTCTGTAAAGTTTGTTTATACGGTCATTTAAAAAAAAAGAAAAAAAAAAGCTGGGGGCTATCGAGTTGGCTCAGCAGGTAAGAGCACTGACTGCTCTTCTGAAGGTCCTGACTTCAAATCCCAGTAACCACGTGGTGGCTGGCTCACAACCATCTGTAATGAGATCTGTCTCCCTCTTCTGATGGTCTGAAGTCAGCTACAGTGTATATGTATAATAATAAATCTTTGGGCCAGAGCAAGCAGGGACTGAGGGAGTGGAGTTGACCAGAGCGAGCAGAAGTCCTAAAAATTCATTTCCCAACAACCATGTGAAGGCTCACAATCATCTGTACAGATAGCTTACAGATAGCTTATGTACTTTCAGACATAAAATAAATAAATCTTAGAGCAGCTGGCCAGGCAGTGGTGGGGCACACCTTTAACCCCAGCACTTGGGAGGCAGAAGCAGGAGGATTTCTGAGTTTGAGGCCAGCATAATCCACACAATGAGTTCCAGGACAGCCAGGGCTACACAAAGAAACCCTGTCTTGAAGAAAAACAAAAACAAAAGAGGCTGAAGGTTGTGGTATACTCCTTTAATCCCAGCACTTGGGAGGCCAAGGCAGCCAGGGCTACACAGAAAAACACAGTCTGGAAATCTGAGGAAGGAAAAAAGCTGAAGATCCCAAGAGATGCTAGGCATTCCCAAACTGTAAAGTACTGGAAGGAAAGGGATCCTCAACGTAATACAAGCAGCTGTTCAGAAAGCACTATAAATGGAGTTTCTTTCTGTAATAATACCTACCGAATTCCTAAACTTAATCTACTCTGACCCTAAAAATATCAATGAAGAGGACATAGGAAATTAGAATCTGAGGGTAAAACTGCATTTTCCAAAATGGTTGAGTGGTTTGAGAACCACTGATTTTCAAGAACCCACTAGGAAAGGAACCAAAAGGTGATAGGGTAAACTGTATGGAGTGAAATGTCATCTAAAACATAAACCTATAGAAAAACCACTCAACTATCTCACAGACACCTTTACTTTTACCCAAGGCAAAACTTCTAAATGCTCAAGGAACAGAAAAAAAAAAAAATAGAATCAAGGACCTAAAAAAGGCAAGGTAAACTGGAAAATCGAACCTGTATGGAAAATAACTTCTTTCCTCGAACTGATGCTTCTGTGCACATGGAGAGATCATGTTAGATTAGCACTTTAAAGCTCTCAAATCAGGCATTCCTCCTTTGGGGTCCTTCCGCTTAGCAAACTCATCTAGCAAGTAAACACTAGACTGATAGCTACATACAGCCTTTACCGAAGACACTACGCAAGTGAAGCAACAAAATCCCCGTCCCACATACCGAAACCCTAACGAATCAAGACACTTCTCCGCAAAGGTTAAGAGTTACAAAGCTTCAGTCCTGTAGCCACCCTCACGATTACTGTAAACCTGGTAGGAGTATATAATAAAATTCACTGCGCCCCACCGACCCAGTAAAAGCAGCATCCACTCCAAACAATGGAGTTTTCCCGCCTCCTATAGGCCCCGCCCACTCCTAAGAGCCAAGACGGTCGGCGTGCAAAGCCCCGCCCTCTGATAGGCCCCACCCACCCGCGTCCCCTGTTCCAAGCCTTCATCCTCGTGTGGGATTTTTTTTTTTTTTTTTTTTTTTTTTTTGGCGCCAAATCTGTTGGCCAATTTCTCGGTTCGTCTACAGACTCTCTACAGAGACACACCCTAGGAGTGCGCGGTCAGGAGGGGCTCAAGGACCGACTGGAGCCGGGCCCCGCCTACCTACCGGCAACCTCGGGCAGGGGGTGGAAGAAAAGGGGCCGGCGATGGAGCCAGCCACCGCTGCCCCCGGCAAGATGGCGGCCGTGAAAAGCCGGGCAGGGGGCGCCAGCCACCCGCCGTTACCGCTGGTGCGCCAGCTCTTCGCAAGTAGGGCTTCTCCACAGAGCAACCCACTCCGGACGGCGCCGCCGTTGTTCGGGGGAAGGCAGCTGTCCCACCCACCAGCCCGTCCCGCCCGCGAAGCCAAGTCCCCCGACTCTCCCTGAGGACTGGCCTCAAGCTCGCCCCAGTCCTGCTTACTTGTCAGCGGAAACCAGCTCCGCGGCGATGGCAGCAGCGGCTGTAGACTCTGTGGCCATCGTTCCCCTGAGGTGGTGGGCCAGTGGGCAGAACACTGCCTGCGAAGAAAACCAGAGAATTCCGGACAGCAGAGACTTACTCAGGTAGAGAAAATGGCAGATTGGAGACCCCGCGCGGTTGAGGCCCTCTTATATACCAGGTCCCTTGTCCCGCCCATCCACTTCCGGATCCTCCCCCCTCGGGTTTAAAGGACTAGGACTCAACACCTTTCTGTCACAAGGACACAGCCCTGTATCCCTTCCCGTTTGGGTATCTTCCCGCCCTGGCCCGTTTTTCCTTAAAAAAAGAAAAAAGAAAAAGAAAGTAAGATAGAAAGGAAAAAGAAAACAAAAATCAAACAACTTCCTGCTTCTGTATCTAGCTAGTCGTGATAGAAACAAAATCTCAGTACTACAACTTCTGAGTGGGAGCCAGCCTAGAGATTCCACAATTAAGTGGAGCCAGTGAGTCTCTGCGACTGTGGAAAAAGTAGTCCCGAAGGTGTCTTTCTGACGGGGATACCCGAGAAGGTGACAGGTATTCCCTATGTCCTCTCAGTCTTAACGGATGGAAACGCAAGAGCTGAGCACGAGTACAGCAGCAACGGCTAGAACTGACCAGACAGACGCGTGGCTCTGGGCCTCAGCAACTACTGACGAAACAATATGCTGCTCTAGGATTGGCTACAGATAAAACTATCGCGCTTGATTCAAAACTCTAGAGGGGGAAAGGGATGCTGCAGGTGTTTACATCCACCGCCTTTGACTGATCCAATCCGTTGCTGCCAACATCTTACTTAACCCACGTCCAAGTTGTTAAACTAAATCCTGTACTTAAAACACTTTAAATATTTTAGCTGTCTCTCTTTTTTTTTTTCTTCTTTCATATATATTAGGTAGGGACTCACAGTATATCCCTGGCTAGCCTGAAACTTGCTATTTAGACCGACTGATCTCTAACCCACAGACATCTGCCTGCCTGTGATTGCAAGAGCTGGGATTACAGGTGAGCACCACCACACAGGCCTTCTTTTACAACAGTTTGTAACTCCAGTTCCAAGGCATTCAATCAATGCCTTCCTATGACCACCAGAGCCACTAGGCACACACAAGGTACACATATATGTATGCAAGTACACTCATACACGTTAAATAAAAGTAAATGTGGCTGGAAAATTAGCTAGGATGTTAAGAGTGCTTGTTATTCTTGCAAAGGATCCTGTTTCAATTCCCAGCACCCACAAGGAGCCTCACCACGTCGTTAAGCTCCAGGCATGCATGCATATGGTGCACAGACATGTATGCGGGTAAAACATTTATTCACACAAAATGAAAAAAAAAAAGAACTAAAAATGAATAAATAGAAATAAGTGGCCGGGCGTGGTGGCGCACGCCTTTAGTCCCAGCACTCGGGAGGCAGAGGCAGGCGGATTTCTGAGTTCGAGGCCAGCCTGGTCTACAAAGTGAGTTCCAGGACAGCCAAGGCTACACAGAGAAACCCTGTCTCAAAAAACCAAAAAAAAAAAAAAGAGAAATCGATTCCCAGGGAGCTGGGATTACAGGTAGTTGTGAACCTTTAGATATAAGTGCTAGGAACCAAACTCCAGTCCCTCAGAAGTTACAAGTATTCTTAACTGATGACCCACCTTTCCAGCAACTGCTGTTACATGTTTTAGTTAACTGCCAGATCTTTAATTTTCCTTTGAAATTTGTTTGTTTGTCAATGTTAAATAGGATGAGATATTTGAGTCATGAAATTAACAAAAAATTAAGGCAGGGCAGTGGTGGCACATGCCTTTAGTCCTAGTATTTGGGAGACAGGAGGATCATTGAGTTCAAGACCAACCTAGTCTAAAGAGCAAGTTCTCAGGACAGCTAGGGCTACACAGAAAAATGCTGTCTCAAAAAACAAAAACAAACAAACAAACAAAAAACCCAAAAAACATTTAATTGACTTTTTTTTTTTTTTTTTGGTTTTTCGAGACAGGGTTTCTCTGTGTAGCCTTGGCTGTCCTGGAACTCACTGTGTAGACCAGGCTGGCCTCGAACTCAGAAATCCACCTGCCTCTGCCTCCCGAGTGCTGGGATTAAAGGCGTGCGCCACCACGCCCGGCTTTAATTGACTTTTAAAAAAATATATTTGTTTATTTATTTTATGTATATGAGTACACTGTAATTGTCTTCAGACACACTAGAAGTGGGCATCAGATCCCATTACAGATGGTTGTGAGCTACCACATGGTTTCTGGGAATGGATCTCAGGACCTCTGAAAGAGCAGTCAGTGCTCTTAACCACTGAGCCATCTTCTCCAGCCCCAAACTGACTTATTTCATGTATATGAGTGTTTTACCTACATATTATGCCTGTGCCTGATGTCCATGAAAGAGAAAAAGGTGTAAGATCCCCTGAGCCTGGAGTTACAGACAGTTGTAAGCTAATGTGTGGGTGCTGGGACTCAAACCCGCAGCTTCACGAGAGCAACAAGTTCTGTTCAACACGGAATCAACTTCCCAGCTCCCTTTCTTAAAAACCGTTTGGTTTTGTTTGAGGCAGAGTCTCACTCTGCAGGTCTGGCTGGCTTTGAATTCAGAGAGCCACCTTCCTCTGCCTTTGAGTGCTGTAATGAAAGTATTACACTACCATGCCTATCATGTTTGTTTTGTTTTAGTAATTCTGCAACCGACCCATAGCCTCAGATCCCAAAATAAGTTTTGTTTTGTTGCTGTTGGGTTTGTTTGTCTGTTTGTTTGTTTTTGTTGGGGGTGGGGGAAGTGAGACAATGTTTCAGTACGTAGCCCTGCTGATCTGGAACTTGCTATATAGTTCAGTCTGGCCTTAAACTCAAAGATCCCCCCTGCGTCTACCTCCTGAGCACTGGGATTAATGGTGTGTGCCACCATGCCTTTTGTTTATTTGTTGTTGGTTTTTTTGAGACAGTTTCATAGAGCTGAGCCTAGCTTCCAACTTTATGTAACCAAGGATGACCTTGAATTCCTGATCCTTCTACCTCCACCTCCCGAGTGCTGAGATTGTAGCTGTATGGTACCACACCCAATTTTTCTGGGGTTTTTGAGACAGAATCTAACACAGCCAGTATGAGATTGAGTTAAACCTTGCCTCAAAAAGAAAAAGGAAGCCAGGCGGTGGTGGCTCACGCCTTTAATCTCAGCACTTGGGAGGCAGAGGCAGGCGGATTTCTGAGTTCAGTTCGAGGCCAGCCTGGTCTACAGAGTGAGTTCCAGGACAGCCAGGGCCACACAGAGAAACCCTGTCTCAAAAAACCAAAAATAAAAAGAAAGGTTCTTTGGAGCAACTGTCTGTGTTGTATGGAAATCGGCAGGCAGTTCAGTTCACAGGTTCACAGTAGCCACTCGATCCACTCACAGACACTTCATGGATACACCAGCAGTCCAGGTAGAGTTCAGATAGCAAACACTCGGCAGCAGTGGCGCTCCCTAGCAGAGACAGCCAGGCCTCAGCCTCCGTACAGTCCGCCACAGGAGGGACCAGCAGGAGCATGTGGAGAAGCTCTCAGCTGTGCCTCTCAGTGAAGTGAAGATCAGTGAAGACAAGAGACCAACAAGTGTTGCACAGCTAGCTTTCCACCTCCGTCACTCTCCATTAAGTTCTATTTATATCCCTGCAAACATCACATGTCCTCCAAGGGTCTTGCCTGAGCAGGTGTCTTGCTTTATGCACGTGCACGTGCCTCAGCTGACATGACTCTGCCAATCAGAAGCACCAAAGAAACTGCAGCATGCCACCAGAAGTTTTTATCTCTATGGAGTCCTGACAAATGAAGCTCAACTACACAGCAGTGTAAGGTGGACCAACACATGTGTGTCACTAGCAAAGAATCCATCATGTGTCCTTTCATGTGCTTGCTTTAGCAGAACATCCTTTCTCCTGTGCCTGCTTCAGCCAAATGTTCCTTCAACAGTCTGCCTTAGCCTTGTCACCTGTGTCCACTCTAGGAACACATTCCTTCACATGATTGCCCAGCAAAACACCATCCAGCAGGACTGACTTTCCAAAGAATCATTCAGGCTTCACTTCCGATGAAGTCATTAGGATGTGTCTTAAATCCTCCTTTTTTAAAAAAAGGTTTATTTACTATATATAAGTACACTGTAGCTTTCTTCAGATACACTAGAAGAGGGCATTGAGATCTCATTACAGATGGTTGCCAGCCACCATGTGGGAACTCCTCTGGAAGAACAGTCAGTGCTCTTAACTGCTGAGCCATCTTTCCAGCCCAGGATGGGTCTTAAATCCTATAAGTGGTATACCGATATGAAATTGGAGTGTGGAGTGCCTTTAAACCCAGTACTAGGGAGGTAGAGACATGCCTATTTCTGGGAGTTTTAGGCCATCATGATCTACATATCAAGTTCCAGAATGGCTCCTGTAGTGAGACCTCATCTCAGATAGATAGATAGATAGATAGACCAGAATGGATCCTGTAGTGAGACCTCATCTCAGATAGATAGAGAGTTAGATAGACCAGAATGGATCCTGTAGTGAGACCTTATCTTAGATAGATAGATAAATAGATAGATAGACCAGAATGGATCCTGTTGTGAGACCTCATCTCAGATAGATAGAGAGTTAGATAGACCAGAATGGATCCTGTAGTGAGACCTTATCTTAGATAGATAGATAAATAGATAGATAGATAGATAGATAGATAGATACAATATTGAGAAAGCCGACAAAATGGCTAATCAGGACAGAGGACCTGAATTTAATCCCTTGATCCCATGAAATGTCAAGGGAGAACAGCCAAGAATTGTCTTCTAACTTCCACACCATTCTACCATTGAGCTCCATCTCTGCCCTGGCTTCCTTTGTTTTAATTCCTTAATACAAGAGGAAGCTGTAGAATCATTTAGAACTACAACCTAGGAATAGGGGAATAGCTCAATGGTAGAATACTTGTATTGTTTGCTCAGAACCCCCGCACCACAAAGAAAAACAAAGCAACCCAGGTATAGTTACAGAGATGAATTAGAGGAGTAAAAAGAGGGTAGAGAAAGACATAGGAGCCCAAGCTGTTCTAGACTCAGGAATCTTCCTCCTTGGCTTCCCAAGCAGTGGGTATCCAACATGCTGGGTTGAAGATTGGTTCCTTGTCACACTGGAACCTTTAATCCCAGCACTCAGGTGGCTAGGCAAGGGGAGTCTAAATTCAAGGCCAGGGTGGTCTACATAGTGAGATCCAGGTTAGCCAAGGATATATAGTGAGGCTGTCGAGGGAGGGAGAGGGGTAGCGGAAGGGGGAGGGAGGGGAGAGGATTCCTTCCTCTTTCCTAGCCAATAGAGTTCCTTTTCAAGCTGCTTTACTTGTTTCCTACGTTGTGTCATGGTTTAGATGTAAAGTGTCCCTGTGCTGAGTAGCTCTACATCAGTTTGACACAAGCTAGAGTGAATTTCTGGTTTCTTTGAAAAACCAGTTGTGTCATGTGATGTTTTTCTAGAGGTTGTCCTGTGAGAGGATGTTTGCTGAAGCAGACATGTGAATGGCCTGTGATGTTTTGATGGAGCAGATCCTTCAAAGTGCACGTGATGTTTGGAAAGGGTGTAAGTAGAACCCCACCAACCGTGGAAGGACCTCTTGCATTGCTAAGCCTTGCAAAGCTCCACTGGCCTTCCATGGCCATGCAATGCTTAGATGGTCTTCACTGGTCTTCACTTTGTAGAGAGAAATGCGCTAAAGAACTCAAGGGATTTCAGCTGATTCTTGCTGCTTCCACTAACTCACGCAGACTTAGAAGCCTTGTGATTTCTGCTGGATCGAGCTCAGCTTCTAATTTGCATTTGGTGTTTCCTATTGTACTGAAGTGCTGGTATCCTGACAAGAGTGGAATCACCCTAAAGAACTACTATTAAACAGGCCCCCCACAATCCCCTTTTCCTATAAACCTCCTTTCCACCTAACTCTGGTTGGTGGGCAAGAGGGGAGGTTGCAGTGTTCAAGAACCCTAAATGGCCGGGCGTGGTGGCACACGCCTTTAATCCCAGCACTCGGGAGGCAGAGGCAGGAGGATTTCTGAGTTCGAGGCCAGCCTGGTCTACAGAGTGAGTTCCAGGACAGCCAAGGCTACACAGAGAAACCCTGTCTCGAAAAAACCAAAAAAAAAAAAAAAAAAGAACCCTAAATGAAGTAGATTTAGAAAAATCTAAGCCCACAGTAGAGTCATGGGGAAGGAGGACTCTTGATTTAAAAAAAAAAAAATGCTCCTATAAGATTTGCCTATAGGTGGGGCTGGTGAGATGGCTCAGTGGGTAAGAGCACCCGACTGCTCTTCCGAGGGTCCAGAGTTCAAATCCCAGCAACCACATGGTGGCTCACAACCATCCGTAACGAGATCTGGCGCCCTCTTCTGGAGTGTCTGAAGACAGCTACAGTGTACTTACATATAATAAATAAATAAATCCTAAAAAAAAAAAAAAAAAAAAAAAAGATTTGCCTATAGGTTAGCCAGGCATGGTGTCGCACGCCTTTAATCCCAGTACTTGGGAGGCAGAGGCAGGTGGATTTCTGAGTTCCAGGCCAGCCTGGTCTACAGAGTGAGTTCCAAGATAGCCAAGGCTACACAGAGAAACCCTGTCTTGAAAAACAAAACAAAACAAAACAAAAAAAGATTTGCCTATAGGCAAGCTTGTAGGACATTTTGCTGATTAGTAATCGATATTGGTACAGCCCATTGTGAATGATATAACTCCTCGGTAGGTTGTCCTGGCCTGTATAAGAAAGGCTGAGCAAGCCATGAAGAGAAGCTAGTAAGCCTTGTTCCTCCGTGGCCTCTGGGTCATTTCCTGTTTCTAGGTTTCTGTCTTGAACTCTGGCCCAGGCTTCCTTCAGCAAGGGAGGAGTGTGGTCTGAGAGTTGTAAGCTTAAATAAACCCCTTCCTTTCAAAGTTGCTTTTGGTCATGGTGTTTTATGACAGCAATGGATCCTAAGACAATTCCCAGTCTTCTGTTTGAACACTTGGTTCCTAGCGCTGTTGGTCTTTAGGAAGTGGTGCCTCGTTGAGGAAGTGGGTCACTGGGTGTCTTAGTTAGGGTTTTACTGCTGTGAACAGACACCATGACCAAGGCAAGCCTTATAAAAAACAACATTTAATTGGGGCTGGCTTGCAGGTTTAAAGGTTCAGTCCATTATCATCAAGGTGGGAGCATGGCAGCATCCAGGCTGTCATGGCACAGGCAGAGCTGAGAGTTCCAGGTCTTCATTCAAAGGCTGCTAGTGGAAGACTGACCTCCGGGCAACTAGGGTGAGGATCTTATACCCACACCCACAGTGACACACCCATTCCAACCAGGTCACACCTATTCCAACAAGGCTACACCTCCAAATGGTGCCACTCCCTGGCCCAAGAATATACAAAGCATCACACTGGGGAAGGGTCTTGAGGTTTATACTAAGTTCCATTTAATGTCTGATTAGCGCTTCCTAATCTTTCAGATGTGAACAAGCTGCCTCAATTTCTCATCACCATACCTGCTACTATGTCTTCCCTGCTACAATGGACTGTGTCCCCAAAATACATCCCTCCGTATTGCTGAACTGTCTGGATCCACCGAACCGAATAATGACACAAAGACTTTTTATTAATATAAAAGTTTTAGGTCAGCTGGGCGGTGGTGGCTCACGCCTTTAATCCCAGCACTTGGGAGGCAGAGGCAGGCGGATTTCTGAGTTCGAGACCAGCCTGGTCTACAAAGTGAGTTCCAGGACGGCCAGGGCTATACAGAGAAACCCTGTCTTGAAAAACAAAACACAAAACAAAACAAAACAAAACAAAACAAAAAAAGTTTTAGGCCTTAGCTTAGGCTTGTTCCCCACTAGCCCATGTAACTTCAATTAACCCGTTTATTCTAATCTATGTTCTGCCAAGAGGCCCACTAACCCTCCTCAGCCCTGACATCTACTTCTTCCTCTGGGTCTGGTTGGCAAGCTGGATGTCCCACCTATCTTCTTCTGCTGATATAGGGCAGCTTTTTATTAAACCAATCAAGATGATGGAGATGTTTACAAAACACTGAGACAGGTGATGCTTTATAAAAAGGTCTCCTGTACTCAGGTCTCTGCTGGTGCAGAAGTCAGCATCTGAATAACAGAGACAAAAAGGTTGCCCTAACACCTTTTTATTTTCATCAGGAATTTGAGCACAGCAGAGTAATCCAGATGGTATGGTGTATGTTTGAATGAGAATGCCCCCTAAAGACTCATATATTTAAATGTTTAGTTTTTAGGTGGTGGTAGTGGGGGCAAGGTTTGCAAAGGATTTGGGGGTATGGTCTTACAGGATGTGTCACTAGAAGTGGCTGAGTTTTAAAAGTCCAAACCAAGCCCAGCTTCATTATCTCTGCCTCCAATTTGCAGATAAGATGTAACCTCTCTACTCCTGCTCCAGCTCTCTGTCTGCTACCATACTCCCACATGCCAATCTTGTACTCACCCTCTAAAACTGTCAGCAAGCCCCCAATCAAAGGCTCTTTTTTTTTTAAGATTTATTTATTTATATGAGTACACTATAGCTGTCCTTAGACACACCAGAAGTGAGCATTAGATCCCATTACAGATGGTTGTGAGCCACCATGTGGTTGCTGGGAATTGAACTCAGGACCTCTGGAAGTGCTCTTAACCGCCGAGTCATCTCTCCAGCCCCCAGGCTTTCTTTTATAAGTTGCTTTGGTCATGGTGTCTCTTCACAGCAATACAACAGTAACTAAGAGATGTGTTCTCCCTGTTTCTTCATATTGCTTTCCTTTTATATACATCTGGGTTCAACTTTCTTAGGCCAGGCAGAGGTGACATACAACTTTAATCCCAGCACCTATGAAGTAGAGGCAGGTGGATCCCTGAGTTTGAGGCCAACCCCATCGACAGAGATCCAGGATGGCTAGTGCTACACAGACAAACCCTGTCTTGAAAAACAAAAACAAACAAAGAAACAAACAAACACCCTAGTGTAAATGTGGTTTTGGGGGCTGGAGAGATGGCACAGCAGTTAAGAGCCCTGACTGCTCTTCCAAAGGTCCTAAATTCAAATCCCAGGAACCACATGGTGGCTCACAACCATCCTTAATGAGATCTGATCCCCTCTTCTGGAGTGTCTAAAGACAGTTACAGTGTACTTACATATAATAAATAATAAAATCTATTTTGTTTTAAATGTGTTTTTTGTTTGGTTGGATTGGTTGAGACAGGGTTTCTCAGACCAGACTGGCCTTGAACTCACAGAGATCCACCTGCCTCTGCCTTTGAGCACTAGGATTAAAGGCATGTGGCTCCTGGTGTAAATGTGCTTGTGTCGGACAAGGGACGGGTGGAGATCGGATGATACCTCTGTGGAGATCAGAGTTTCCTCCTTCCATCGTCTCAGTTCTGAAGCTCAAGGCTCAGGGGCACCTTTCCTCACTGAGCCATCCTTTGGAATCTTATTTTTAATTATTGTACATCTGTGTGTATGTGCATGTAAGTATAGGTAGCCACTGAGGCTAGAGCTATTATGAGCTGCTTGATATGGGGAGCCGGGAATCAAATTCCAGACCTCTGCAAGAGCAGTATATATGTTCTTAACTGTTGGAAGTATCTTTCTGGCCCTCAATGACCATCTTTTTTTTTTTTTTTTTTTTTTTTTTTTGGTTTTTCGAGACAGGGTTTCTCTGTGTAGCCCTGGCTGTCCTGGAACTCACTTTGTAGACCAGGCTGGCCTGGAACTCAGAAATCCGCCTGTCTCTGCCTCCCGAGTGCTGGGATTAAACTCAATGACCATCTTGATAGCCTGATTATTATTATTATTTTGGAGATGTCTTCGGGAATCTCAGGCTGGCCTCAAATTTGACTTGGTTACAAATGACCATGAACTTCTGATCTTCCTGCCTCCACTTCCCTAGTGCTGGGATTGCAGGTTTTCATCCACATACTAACTTTATTTGATGCTGATGACCAAACTTCATGATTCAAACTTGCTAGGCAAGCACTGTACGGACTGAGCTACAACCGCAGCCCGTCTAGCACCGTTTTATCAGTCATATCCTTTATTACCAGGCTCCTACCATTTTGCCATCATTCTTTGCCTCCTTTCACACCGCTTTACTCTTAGTTTCTCTCACCTTTGCTTTTTCCAATACCTTCCGATCGCAAAGCTTTCCCCCAAGCTGTCCAATTTGGAATCCCGTTCATTCCCACTCTTACCTCCTTTAACTAATTAATCTCTATTCATCCTTAAGATCCCAACTAATTAAGCTTCTCATGATGCACATCTCCCAACTATAATTAAGCTAATTATACAATTACTTAAAGTCTGTCTCCTCATGTAGACTACAGGGACCTGCACATCTTAGGTATACTATATCCTCGGGGACCAGCGCCATGCTCAATCCACACAGCTCATAACTAGCAATGAGTAAAGACAAATGCTTTAACGTGGAGGCCTCACATGGAGAGAGTTTGTGAGTTACCAAAATCTTTCCTATTAGTGATCTCTGGTGGTCTTTATCATCGTAGGTGCAGGCTTTAGGTGACAGGCTAACCTGATAGCCTGCACACTCACTGTACCCAAAAGAGAAAAAAACCCCACTCCTGTCTTTCATAATTCTGCAAGCTGAGATCCTTAAACATTTAAAATTGGAGGTGGGGGTAGGAGGGAAGGAGTGAGGGGGGAAGAACATGTTCTTCTTATTCTCTTTTTTCCTTTTTTTTTTTTTCGAGACAGGGTTTCTCTGTGTAGCCCTGGCTGTCCTGGAACTCACCTTGTAGACCAGGCTGGCCTCCAGCTCAGAAATCCCCCTGCCTCTGCCTCTCCCACGAGTGCTGGGATTAAAGGTATGTGCCACCACTGCCCAGCTTTGTTCTTCCCATTTTTTTTTTAAAGATTTACTTATTTATTATATGTAAGTACACTGTAATGGTCTTCAGACACTCCAGAAAAGGGCACCACATCTTGTTATGGATGGTTGTGAGCCACCATATGGTTGCTGGGATTTGAACTCATGACATTAGGAAGAGCAGTCGGTGCTCTTATCTGCTGAGCCATCTCACCAGCCCCTGTTCTTCCTATTCTTTTTTTTTTTTTAAAGATTTATTTATTTATTACATGTAAGTACACTGTAGCTGTCTTCACAGACTCCAGAAGAGGGAGTCAGATCTCGTTACAGATGGTTGTGAGCCACCATGTGGTTGCTGGGATTTGAACTCTGGACCTTCAGAAGAGCAGTCGGGTGCTCTTACCCACTGAGCCATCTCACCAGCCCTGTTCTTCCTATTCTTTTTTTTTTAAAGATTTATTTATTTATTATATGTAAGTACACTGTAGCTATCTTCAGACACACCAGAAGAGGGAGTCAGATCTCATTACAGATGGTTGTGAGCCACCATGTGGTTGCTGGGATTTGAACTCTGGACCTTCGGAAGAGCAGTCGGGTGCTCTTACCCACTGAGCCATCTCACCAGCCCTGTTCTTCCTATTCTTAAACTTAGGCACTGACGAGGGCAAGGGAATGGTAAAAATTAAAGATCCAGTTTTGCTTTTAAAACTTCACTAAGTACCAGTATATCAATCAGAAGTTGTAAAATTTAAAATTCTGGCATTCTTATAGAACACTAAGGAAGCATGTAGAGCTTCTCACACTGGCAGTCACAGCCAGCAGTCCCTGGGTCTGTGCTGTCCCTGAGGACAATTTCTGTCTCATGCCTAACCAGACAAGTAAGTCAAGCACACAGCGTATACACTTCAATGGCTTTATTGATTCCTTCTTTCTGGGGATAGCAGGCAATGCTTAGCAGGAGAACTGAGAGGGAAGCTGAGAAACTATGGGTCTCAGTATGGGTCATTAAAGGGATACAGAGGGTGTCCAGCATCTCTGGGAACCCTCTTCCCATCCACCTGAAAAGAAACATAAAATAAATTAACCCATTATTAGTAAGCACTGACATTCCAAAGACTCAGGACATACCTCCAATTCTTCTGAAGGATTTCACCTATCTCTAGTACAGCGACTCTAGAATCAAATTCACATGGTTAACCCTACCCTAAGACTTCACAGGCTAGCTAGAATCACGTGCCCAGATCTGGTTACTTCCTTACATATAGCAGGCCTCAACAAGTTCAAGAATGCTTTCTGAGTGCTATTATTTAACTAGAGAAAGTCAAGATAATAAGCACACTAAGACTCAGGTTATATTACACCTGAGCCATGCTAATTTTCTCCAACTTCAAGAGAACAAGATCATTGGAACAGAGCTTGGTGTTGCCCAGAACTTGGTAGGCTGAGGCAAGAGAATGAGAGTGGAGTTTAACACCTACCTAAAAGGAAGGAAGGATAAACTCACAAGGGAAAGAAAGAGAAATCAGGCGTGAGGAATGGCCTTTCAAAGCCAGCCTGGGCTACACAGTGAGTTCCACAAAAATATCAACTACAGTGTTAAGCCCCCATATTAAAACACAAAACAATGACTCTAGCTGCATATGTATCAAAAGATGGCCTAGTAGGCCATCACTGGAAAGAGAGGCCCATTGGACATGCAAACTTTATATGCCCCAGTACAGGGGAACGCCAGGGCCTTCGGAAAGTGGGAATGGGTGGGTAGGGGAGTTGGGGGGAGGGTATGGGGGACTTTTGGGATAGCATTGGAAATATAATTGAAGAAAATACGTAATAAAAAAATATTAAAAAAACAAAAACAAAAAAAAACACAAAACAAAACAAAAAGCTGGGCAGTGGTGGCTCATGCCTTTGATCCCAGCACTTGGGAGGCAGAGGCAGGCGGATTTCTGAGTTCAAGGCCAGCCTGGTCTACAGAGTGAGTTCCAGGACAGCTGGGGCTACACAGAGAAACCCTGTCTCGAAAAAACCAAAAAATAGAAAAAATAAAAATAAAAAGGGAGCCAGGCATGATGGTACACATTGATAATCCCAGCACGCAGGAGGCACTAGCAGGCAGATCTGAGTTTCAGGCCAGACAAGGCAATATAGTAAGACCCCATCTTTAAAAAAAAAAAAAAAAGGAAAGGAGGAAGACAGGGAGTAAGGAAGTAAAGAGAGGAACCAAGCACTGCACCTTGGGTAGCAGTTCCACCAACATTCTGTCCCTTCTCCAACCAGCAAGCCTGCAGCCAGACCTGAGCCACCACACTCCAGACCTCCTACTGAAGGGGCTCTAGTAGGCCTGAGCACATCACCTATTCCCTGTTCCCTGACTAAATGGTTACACATCCTTACCGTAATCATGGGCACAATATACCGCCAATTTTTGTTCAGAGCATCTAATTGCTTCATCTCCTCTGGGCTAAAGGTGAAATCAAATACCTGGTGGGGAGAAAATCAGCCTGTGAGCAGTAGCTGGAGTCTCCCAATACTGGCTTCTTAGCAGGCAGAATCAAGGCCAGAATATATCTCAACAGACTAAAGAAGACAGAACCTAATGTCCAAGTACCTGAATGTTCTGAAGGATGCGGGAAGGAGTGATGCTTTTGGGGATGCAGATCACTTTCCGCTGAACCTGCCATCTAGGTAAGGGATTACAAGGAAAAGGTGTTAGGATTGAGAAACAGCATCTTGACCTAGTTCCTAGACCACATGCGCCTCACAGGACTAGGTAAGATGACCCATGGCAGCCTCACTCTAGACCACAGAGCAAAATCCTCAGCCTTATTCTGGACAATTTAAAAAAAAGTAAAGTGAATACATAAATTAACAAAAACGTAGTGTGTGTGTAGAGGGCAGTGGATCTGTGAGTTCCTGGCCAGCCTAATCTAGTTAAGGTTCCAGGCCTCCTTTTTCTTTCCTTCTTTCTCTCTATTTATGTATGTATGTATGTATGTTTGTTTGTTTGTTTTTCGAGACAGGGAGGATAGCCTCAAACTCAGAAACCCTCCTGCCTCTGCCTCCTGAGTGCTGGGATTAAAGGCGTGCACCACTACGACTGGGCCTTTTTTTTTTTTTTTTTTTAAAGATTGATTTACTTATTATATTTACATACACTGTAGCTGTCTTCAGACACCCCAGAAGAGGGCATCAGATATCATTTACGGATGGTTGTGAGCCACCATGTGGTTGCTGAGATTTGAACTCACGACCTTCAGAAGAGCAGTTGGCGCTCTTAACCATTGAGCCATCTCTCCGGCCCCCAGGCCTTTTTCAAATAAATAATTCCCTCAGTCCCTGCCTCCCAAATAGAACTTTTCCTCAAAAATGTCCCATACCAGCCGGGTGGTGGTGGCACATGCCTTTAATCCCAGCACTCGGGAGGCAGAGGCAGGCAGATTTCTGAGTTGGAGGCCAGCCTGGTCTATAGAGTGAGTTCCAGGACAGCCAGGGCTATACAGAGAAACCCTGTCTAGAAAAACCAAAAAAGGAAGAAGAAGAAAAAAAAAAAAAAGAATGTTCCATACCTGAGCAAGATCTGAGCTGGAGATCGGCCATGTTTTTCAGCTAGTGCCAAGACTACTGGTTCTTCAAGCAGGACTGGCTCATCAGGATGGCGCCAAGCACGGTCAGAGGAACCCAAGGGGCTATAAGCAGTCACCTCCAAGCCTCGTGCGTGACAGTGGGCAATGAGCTCATTCTGAGCCAGGTATGGATGGCATTCCACCTAAAACAAGGAAGAGCCTTCAGCACAGGGTGGCCACACCCAGATTACCTGACCCCTTCTACACTGAGTGGAATAGCCCTCCACTGTTAACCTCTGCTGCCTCAAAGCTCACTTGTTTTCACTGGTGAGTCCATGCTCTTCCAGGCCTTCAAAACCACTTTTATACAACACTTCTAACAACTTGCCACCTCCATTAAGGAGATTCCCCACTTGATTACTCATGCTCTGTACACACAACACATTTTCCATTGGTCTGTTTGTAGTGCTCACCTGCAAGACAGCTGGGCGCACAGAGGCCACACTGAGGATATCATCAATCTGCCGACTGCTGAAGTTGGACAAGCCCAGGGCTTTCACCAGCCCCTTTGCCACCAGTGCCTCCAGAGCCTTCCAGGTCTCCTTATAGTGAGTCGAGTCGTATCTGACAGTTCCATCGGCATTCTTGGGAAAGGGATTGTCTCCCCGCCTGAGTAAACAGATCCCATCCCCAAGTGTCAGCAAAAGGTCAGGCCACTGTCCTGCCTGCCTATCCAGCTACTCTGTGGACCACATCATAAGACCAAGGGATAAAGTGACAAGAATTAGGAACAGCAATGCTTTCTCATCCTTCTAGTTTAGAACTCAGGCACTTCATCCACATGGAATGCCCATCCCTTCATATTCATAGCACATGCTTTCTATGTTTGGGTTTTGTTTTGTTTTGTTGGTTTTTTGTTTTTCAAAACAGGGTTTTCCTAAGAAGCCCAGGATATCCTGAAACTAGCTCTACTAGCTTTGAGCTCAGAAATTCACCTGCCTGTTTCTCAGGTGCTAGGATTAAAGACATGTGCCATCATGCCTCGTTCATAGGCCAGACCCTATCTCCTCCCCTCTAGCATAGCTTCCTTAATGTCACTCTCTCTGGGGGGCTGGTAGGGGTTCTGCCCATCTGCCAAGGGCACAGTGCTTACGTAAGACTACTCACACCCTCCTCTGCTGAGAAATTCATGGCCAAAATCTTAGGGGTGCTACTTCAAAAGAAGAGCATCATGTGTGGAACACTAGGGTACTCTCGTCATAGACCTGAACACCGGCTGCAGGAAGGGCAAGGATCCCACGGAAAGACAGCACCTCTGCTTGCCCACCACTCATTAGTGTTATCACCCTGCTCTGCAGCTGTGAATACCATCAATTACCAATGCCACCACACCCAACCTTCAACTTCCAGAACACGTTGTAGGAACATGGCTTACTCAAAGGCATAAGGCCAGTGCATCAAATAGAGGTCCAAATACTCCAGTTGCAGATCAGCCAGTGTCTTCCGGAGGGCAGGTTCTACATCCTCAGGGTGGTGCTTAGTATTCCACAGCTTGGATGTCACAAACAGCTCCTCTCGAGGGACTGCCTGTGAGAGAGGCAGAGGCCACTGTGAGAAGAGTCCTGAGCACCCAAGCTTACCTACAACACCTCTGAGAAAGTGTGCCTCGGAATGTGACCCAACGCAAAACCATAACTTACTTAAGTGGTCTTCTTTTTCTTTTCTTCACTTTTCCTTTTTTACTTCATGTGAATTCGTGTTTTACCTGGATGTAGGCCTGTATGAGGGTGTCAAGATCCCCTAGAACTGGAGCAATAGGCAACTACGACCTGCCATGTGTATGCTGAGAACTGAACCCAGGGCCTCTGCAATACGAGAGCCATATTCTCCAGCCCTTTTGTCCAGACAGGGCTCCTCTATGCAGCTCTAGCTGTCTAGGAACTTGCTCTGTAGACCAGGTTAGCCTCAAACTCAGAGATCTGCTTAGCTCTGACTCCTGTGTGCTAGTATTAAAGGTGTGCACCATCACCACTCAGAGAGGTTTTCTTTTTAGTGCCACCAAGTTACTCTCAAGTAATTCTTTACAGGTAACAATGTCAAAAGATTGAACATGCTAGGAACTGATGACAGTTTCTCTTATCTAAGACCAAGTCCCAGCTTCAGCCCTAAGTTCTCATATCCCATTTTTTTTTTAGCCCCAATTCTTTTTTTTTCTTAATTTCAAAATATGTATTTGTTACTGGACAGAAAGGTAAAATATGTTTTTAAATAATAATCAGCCTCCATTCTTACCTTGCCTGATCCCACATTCTCCTTCAGAGCCTCCCCAATCTCAGTTTCATTGCCATATACAGAAGCACAATCAATGTGGCGGTAGCCTACGCTAAGGGCATGTTTAATGGCTGCTTTCACCTGCATTGAAAAGAAGAGGGAAAAAAAGATTTCAGTTCTACACTGGTCTGAACTGGTAAGGGAGAAGGATTTTATGAAGGCCACTCATGCAAATCAAGGTGAGAAGATGAATAATGATTCCAGACTAGGGTATTGCTCACTTGGTAGAATGCTTGCCTAGCATGTATGAAGCCCTAAATTTCTCTAGAAAAACAGACTGTGCTGGCTTAAGCCTATACATCAGCACTCAGGAGATAAAGGCAGGAGGAACAGAAATCCAGGCTCTAGTCTGGAGAAATGGCTTAGCAGTTAAGAGCATAGGCTGCTCTTGCAGAGGTCCAGAGTTCCATTCCCAGCAACCACATGGTGGCTCACAACCATCTATACTGGTATCTGATGCCCTCTTCTGGCCTGCAGGTGTACATGCAGATAGAGCACTCATTAAATAAATCTTTTTAAAAGAAATGAGAGAACCAAAAGGAAGGAAGGAAGGGAGGGAGGGAGTAAGGGAGTTAGGAAGGAAGGAAATTCCTAAGCTAATGGCCAAGGCCGTGCAGAGAGGCACATCAGAGAGCCACACATAATGGAGTAAGCTCTGGGATCCCAGGCTAGTAAAAGAGATGGCGGGTAGGAACTAAAAAAGGCTTCTTAAAAAATATTTTAAAAATTCATTTATTGTTTTATGTTTATGAGTGCATGTATGTATACACATGCACACCTGGTATCTGCAGAAGTCAGAAGAGGGCTTCAGATTTCCTGGAATTGGAGTTATAGATGGCTATGAATCACTATGTGGATGCTGAGAGTCAAAGCAGGACCTACACAAACCAAGTTCTCTTAACTGTTGAGGCATCTCTACAGCTCCTCAATATCGCTCCCCCACCCCCAAAATAAGTCTTCTAAAAAAGATCAGAACAGAAACTGGAACTAGAGTCCCTTAATGGAGAGAAGAAGCAGAGAAAAGAATAGGTCAGTTAATCTGCAAAAAACCAGATTAATCTAAGCACTCAGGAAGCCAAGGCAAGAGGATTGCCAAAAATTCAACTGTAGCTTGAGCTACACAGTGAAACAAGTACCAGGCCAGCTAAGGCTATTCAACAAGGCCCTGTCTCAAATACAACAACCATACAATGTTAAGAAGATACCTAAGTTGGTAGAAGGCTTGCCTAGCAAGCACAAAGTCCTCAAGTCCTATTCCCTAAGTGACCTGGGCATGATGATGTATTTCTACAATCCCACAACTCCAGCAGAGGTGGGAAGATCATAAATTCAAGGCCATTCTCAGCTACACGGGAAACTCAAGGCCTAACTGGGTGATGTGAGACCTTTTCTCAACCAACCAACTAACTTCTGAGTTCAGCTCTTACTAAACAGATAAGACTTTTCTTACCCACTCCCTAGGCTCCTGCCTCCTCCATAACCCTCATAGAGAGCTCCCTTCCTTAACCCAGTTCCTTCTCCCTAGGCTGTGTGCCTGCCTACAACATAGAGACAGACCCTGACTATACTCCACGGTCTCGGGAACTGGTGAGGAATGCAAAAAACAAGGCAGTATCATCTAACTACAGTAGAGATAGTAGTAGCTTAACTCAGAGGCCCGACTTCCTTTTTTTTTTTTTTAAATATATTTATTATATGTAAGTACACTGTAGCTGTCTTCAGACACACCAGAAGAGGGCGTCAGATCTCGTTACAGATGGTTGTGAGCCACCATGTGGTTGCTGGGATTTGAACTCCAGACCTTTGGAAGAGCAGTCGGGTGCTCTTACCCACTGAGCCATCTCACCAGCCCCGAGGCCTAAACCTATATTAACTCTAACTCAGATTTCTAAGGAAAAGGGAAGGACAAAGATTTAGCAGCATGTAACACCATGCTCTGGTAAGACTTTTACTTTATTTTCATTTTGGGGAGCTTTTTGAGACAGGTTCACATTTGGTACCCCCAAGTTGTCTTGGAACTCAGTAGGCAGCCCAGGGTCCATAGCACCCAGCACTCCCAAGTGCTGAGAGAACAGGCATGAGCCAAAGAGCTTTGGTATTCTTCTTCTTCTTTTTTTTTTTTTTTTTTTGGTTTTTTTGAGACACTGTTTCTCTGTGTAGCCCTGGAACTCACTCTGTAGACCAGGCTGGCCTCGAACTTAGAAATCTGTCTGCCCCTGCCTCTGTCTCCTGAGTGCTGGGATTAAAGGCCCGGCTGAGCTTCCACTGCCTGACCGAGCTTTGGTATTCTTTTTTTTTTTTAAAGATTTATTTATTATATGTAAGTACACTGTAGCTGTCTTCAGACACTCCAGAAGAGGGCGTCAGATCTCGTTACGGATGGTTGTGAGCCACCAAGTGGTTGCTGGGATTTGAACTCTGGACCTTCGGAAGAGCAATCGGGTGCTCTTACCCACTGAGCCATCTTACCAGCCCAAGCTTTGGTATTCTTAAATGACTGATTACCTATTAAATGGCTATATAAGAGTACAATCAGCTGGGCATCGTGAAACATGCCTGTAACCCCAGTCCTTGAAAGGCTAAAGAAAGGCTGCGCTTTAAGCCAGCCTGAGCAATATAGGATGAAAAATCTCAAAGAACAAGAATAAAATCACCTCCATTCTGAATCTCATTTTAAAAAAATCTAAAATCCTCACCTGGTATTGGGGCTATAGAGATGTAAGAGTGCTTGTTGACAAGAGTTCAGTTCCCAGAACTGACAACAGATGGCACCCAACTACACGTAAGTGCAGCTGCGGGGAACCTGATGCCTTTCTCTGGCCTCCATAAGCTCGCACTCTCACTTATGTATACACACACACACACACACACACACACACACACACACCTCACTCACACACACAAATAAAAATCAAATTAAGCCGGGCGTGGTGAAGCACGCCTTTAATCCCAGCACTCGGGAGGCAGAGGCAGGCGGATTTCTGAGTTCGAGGCCAGCCTGGTCTACAAAGTGAGTTCCAGGACAGCCAGGGCTACACAGGGAAACCCTGTCTCGAAAAACCAAAAACCAAAAACCAAAAAAAAAAAAAAAAACAAAAAACAAAAAAAACAAAAATCAAATTAAATCTTCAGAAAAAAAGAAAAAGATGTCAGGCATAGTAATACCAGAACTTTGGAAGCTCAACTATTGCCTTTGCTGAGTTCCAGATCAGCTCAGGCTACATAGAAAGATCTTGTCTGGGAAAAAAAAAAGAAAAGAGGGGATACTGGTGGTCAGTATGTACTCCTCCCATGGATGAAACTGCCAAACAATTTAATTTAAAAGTTCAATTAAGGGGCTGGTGAGATGGCTCAGCGGGTAAGAACACTGACTGTTCTTCCAAAGGTCCGGAGTTCAAATCCAAGCAAACACATGGTGGCCCACAACCACCTGTTATGAGAGCTGATGCCCTCATCTGGTTCATCTGACAGCTACAGTGTACTTACTTATAATAATAAATAAACAAATCTTTAAAAAAAAAAAAAAAGTTTGGGGGCTGGAGAAATGGCTCAGAGGTTAAGAGCACTGACTGCTCTTCCAGAGGTCCTGAGTTCAATTCCCAGCAACCATCTGTAATGAGATCCAATGCCCTCTTCTGGTGTGTCTGAAGACAGTTACAATGTACTCATCACATATATAAAATAAATAAATAAAATTTTAAAAAAGTTCAATTAAAACCTTATTCCTAATTCTTGTCTATACAGTTATACCAGTAACTTCTCAAGTTCTGAACTATGTTCCTAACTCCAAAATATGCACTTGGGAAAGGCCCAGGTCTCAATAAGCCTGCTGTGCAGGAGATGTGACCACAGTATGGAGAGGTAAGTGATATACTGAAACTCAGCTCAGGCCTGGAAACAGAGGCTCCAACACCACCATAACACTCTGCTCTACAGGGCGCTGAGTCCCTCCTGAGCTGGGAAAACTAAGGGCTCATGTTGTCCCTTCCTCCCTCCCTCATCTCTCCACTATCTTCATCCTCACCAGGAACAATAATGCAGCTTATTGTTGGAAAAACACAGGACCCATCTTGCAAATTCCCCCTTCTCCCTGGCAAGAAGTCTCCCCTCCTTTTCCCAATCCCTCACCTGACCAGGCTCACTCTTCCATGTCCCCAGACCAATCAGAGGCATCTTCTGTCCAGTGTGCAGGAGGACACTGGAGGCCGTCATTGTCCCCTAAGACACAGACAGGAAACAAATGGTGAGGAGGTTAGCACTGCTCCGAGCCTTAGCTATTCACCTTTGTAAAGCATACTTCAGGAAAGGGTGGAGACAGGAGCAGTGGCAGACATGGGAACAAACCCCTCATATCAGTGCCTGTGTGTCTGTCTCTGTAGACAAGGTACGTGAACTCAAGCAAACCCAGGAGCTCCTGAACAAACGCTAACCAGACTGGCCTTCACACAAGGCTAAAAGAAAGGTCAGTGTTCAAAGCTCCAGTTTCTGAGGGTGAGAGTAGCTGTGGCACAGCACTTGTCTAGCATGTACAAGACTTAGGACGCCATCCCTAGCAACACACGCATACTACAAACCTAGCATAGAGATAGCCTGTAATGCCAGCACTCGCTCGGGAAGCTAAGGTAAGAGGATCAAAAGTACTTAGCCAGCTTGTCTCAAGAAATTAAAAACCAGCCGGGCGTGGTGGCGCATGCCTTTAATCCCAGCACTCGGGAGGCAGAGGCGGGTGGGATTTCTGAGATCTAGGCCAGCCTGGTCTAGAGAGTGAGTTCCAGGACAGCCAAGATACTGAGGATGTCTTGAACTGAGAAACCCTGTCTTGAAAATACCAAAAATATAAAAAATAAAAAAAAGACAAGGGTCATTATGACAGAAAGATTTCCTAACCACAGGCCCAGAAAAGGATGACTTCTCTGAAGATGAAGTTAAGGTCTTCAGCAGGAACATGTCTACACCAGAAACTGAAGCTTTAACAGAGACTCTCTGAAGCCCTCTCACACGGCTGACTGGCTCAGATCAGAGGCTTGAGTGGGCTTCTTCAAGCGAAGTGTAGCACTTACCATTTCTCAGATGAGAAAATATAGGCAGCAAAGTGTAAGACTGTTTGACCACAGTGCAAGTGTGCCTTTGTTTCAGGAGGCTGTTACGACTACCTTACGAAGACCACCTTGTTATGTTCTACTGCCTTAACTTTGCCGGCTTCCCTGCTAAGTCCCCCATTTGGAAGCCCCACTCTTCCCCACATCCAATGCTGACCTTCTGAACCTTAGAGGGAGGCAGCCTGTGCACAGGAATAAAAGTTTGCTTTCATTAATTTGGCCATGGTGATTTGACTCAGTGGTCTTTCACCTCCCATCTTTGGAACTAACCATAGCTCAGTGACAGGATGCTGACCAGAATGTTTGGGACCCTAGCTAGGTTCCATACCTAACAAGTGGGGAGGAGACTGAACAGTTATCAAAAAGAGAAGAGAGAATATTTGCTCCAAGAGCCAATCAAGTAGAAATAACCTTTCTCACGATCTTATCAGTACCATAAATATTCTCCTGGTGCTGATCTAACTGCCATTAACATCTTCATAAAGATGAACTTTGTTTCCAAGTTTTAAAAGATTATGGGAGGGCAGGTAATAATGTAAGTCATGAATAAACAAACACACCAAGACTGTCTTTCCTAGTATTTCTGCCAGAAAGAATTGTATTGCTTAGCATACAAGCAATTCTTTCTGCTCAAAGAAACCTCTGAGACCATGGTCTTTGTAACCATGCACTTCCTAGGGATCAAGCAAGCAGTTCTATGGCTAGGTTCCTGGGCCTGATCTCAAACAATAACCTGTTTACTTCTCCCAGCACTTGAGAAGGCTCTGAAGTTACAAGGGTGGAGACTGCACAAAGGCCTAGCTTACAGGGAACATGGGGAACCTTAATCTTGCTTCTTCATTCCTTTTGCAGGTGAAATTGAAAACCAGAGGAGTGGGACAAAAGGCAGGAAGAACAAAGATCTGTAGAAAACTTCTGGGAAGGGGATGGAAGGGCACAGCAGAAGACAGACTTCCAACAGGACAGAAAGTAATCCTCTGCTAGTCTGCTTTAAGCACCAGCTTTCCTGTACAGCTAGCAAAGTTGCTAACGAGACACAAAGAACATAATACTTACAGAAGGGTGTCCTGACTTTGAGGACCCCCCTCCCCGCTGCCTCCCACCAACCTTTTGACTTTCTTCCCAGTCCTCTTGTCTTTCCTTTGGTCAAGTTTGTGTTTTCAGTAACCATCTAAAATAAACTCTGACTTTTCCTACACAGTTTCACATGTTTAAGTCTTCTGGGGCTTTTTGCTAGCATGATCCACAGGTATTTTGAGAGACTAAAACTATCTCATCAGATCCATCAGCAGAGTGCAGCATCATTTAGGATCTAGAATTACACAAACTTCATTTGAATCTCAGCTCCACCACTTCAAGAGTCCGCTCTTCATGCTCTGCTTTCTGTATACTCACTTCACCAGAGAGCCAAAGCCTCAGATGGCAAACATTAAAACAAACCAGACAGAGCCAGGCAGTGGTGGTACACAACTTTAATTCAAGCACTTGGGAGGCAGGGGCAGATGGATCTCTTGAGTTTGAGGCTAGCCTTATCTACACGGGGAGTTCTAGGACAGCCAGGCCTACACAGAGAAATCCTGTCTTGAACCCACACCCCCTGAAAAAAGGGGAAAAGCCTGAAGTTATGCTCTGACCTCTACACCCATTCATACAGTAGTAACAAAAAAAATTCTTAAAAATAAAACTCGCCGGGCAGCAGTGGCGCATGCCTTTGATCCCAGCATTTGGGAGGCAGAGGCAGAGGCAGGTGGATTTCTGAGTTCGAAGTCAGCCTGGTCTACAGAGTGAGTTCCAGGACAGCCAGGGCTACACAGAGAAACCCTGTCTCCAAAACCCAAAAATAAATAAATAAATAAAACTCATCTTAGGAGGTTTTTATCTTCTCCTGCACTTCTAAGAACCCTGCTTAAAAAATCATCCTAAATTGGGGGCTAGAGAAATGGCTCAGTGGTTGAGAGCACTGACTCCTCTTCCAGAGGTCCTGGGTTCAATTCCCAACAACCACATGGTAGCTCACAACCATCTGTAATGGGATCTGATGCCTTCTTATGGTATGTGTGCTACAGTGTTCTCACACAGATAAACTAAATCAATACATTTTTGGGGGGTGGGGGGTGAGTTTTTTGAGACAGGGTTTCTCTATATAGCTCTGGCTCTCACTTTGTAGACCAGGCTGGCCTCGAACTCTGAAGCCAAGTGCAAGATGATCCCTACACGTTCAAGGTAAGACCACATTACATACGAAAGCCCTTCTCAAAAATACAGAAAGTAAATATAAAAAATTATATAAGCTGGGTCCTGGTGCCTGCCTTTAATCTCAGCACTTGGAAGGCAGAGACAGGCAGATCTCTGTGAATTCAAGGCCAGTCTGATCTACAGAGCAAGTTCCAGGACAGCCAGTACTATAGAAACCCTGTCTCAAAAAACAAAAAAACAACCCCCCCCCCCAAATACATACATACCTTTACTTCCAAATGTTGTGATGTAAATCTTTCCCAGTAATTTACATAAGCCTTCACTGTTCCTGCCCTAGTTGCAACCTCTACCATCCCTTGACTAAACCAGGAAATATTTTTAATTTGGACTTAAACTGTTCAGTAATTCTCTCCAGGTTAAAGTCCAGACTCTTTAAAACCTAGGTCCCACATTTCTCATTTCGCCGTCTCATCTTTTCAGATTGAGAAGCAAGCACCACCTGATTCCAGGTCTCGGCACATTTTCTTTCCCCAACTTCACACTTGCCTAGCTAATTGTTACTTACCATTGAGCTAGTACATGGAAATTCTGGTTCCTCCCTGAAACTTCTAATCACTTTCTCACATGATTGTGTGTGTGTGTGTGTTTGTACTGATAAACACTGTATATCTCACTGCATCTTTTTGTCCATAAGGTTTCCCCCACTTGGGAGGCAGAGGCAGGTAGATTTCTGAGTTCGAGGCCAGCCTGGTCTACAAAGTGAGTTCCAGGACAGTCAGGGCTACACAGAGAAACCCTGTCTCGAGAAAAAAAAAAAAAAAAGTTTCCCCCCCAAGCCAGGGTCATTCATCTGAACCCTTTACCATGCACACAGAAGTTAATGGAGGAGAGACATAGAATACTGGGGCTTTTCTTTTTATTCTTTTTTGATTTATTTATTATATGTAAGTACACTGTAGTTGTCTTCAGACACACCAGAAGAGGGTGTCAGATCTCATTACAGATGATTGTGAGCCACCATGTGGTTGCTGGGATTTGAACTCGGGACCTTTGGAAGAGCAGTCAGTGCTCTTAACCGAGGAGCCATCTCTCCAGCCTCCATGGGGCTTTTCTTTTTGATTTGGTTTGGGTTTTTTCCCAGATATGGTCTCATGTAGCCCAGGATGGTCTTGAATGTCTGTAGCCAAGAATGGAATTGAATTCATGATCTCCCTGCCTCTCCCTTCCAAATATTGGTTTTATAGGCAGGAGATACCATGCCATGCTAGCTGGACAGCTTAGCTTGCTGGAGAAGCATCTGAGGAAGTCACTGAGAAAGTCAATCCATCTTGGAAAACCAAAGAAAAAGTCATGTATCTATGTGTGTCAGGAGGCTGGGGGATGATCCCAAGGCCTTACATAGGCCAATTCTACCTCTGACCTACACCTGGTAATATTTTACTAACTTTGAGCAAGTACTAAAATAAATAAATAAATAAATAAATAAATAAAATAAAAAAGATTCTGGGCTGGAGGTGTAGTTCAGTTGGTAAAGGGCCTGTCCGGGGCGGGGTTTGACTCCTAGCAATTCATAAAACCTAGGATAGTGACAAACTCCTATAATTCCAGCACTCAGAAGGTGGAGGCAGGAAGATCGGAGGATTCAGGGTAACCCTACATAACACAAGTTCAAGGCAAGGCTAAGCTACAAGAGACCTGGTCTCAGTGGTTAGAGAGATGGCTCTGCTGTTTAACTCTCATTTCTCTTGCAGAGTATCTGGGTTCGATTCACAGAACCCACATGGAGATTCACAACCATCTATAACTCTAGTTCCAGGGAATATGTCGCTTTCTTCTGACCTCCATGGGCACCAGGCACCCACAAGGTACACATACTTACATAGCAGACAAAACGTTAATTTTTTGCAAAAATTCTTAAAAGAGACTCTGTCTCAAAAACTACCTATAAATAACCAATTCCGCCGGACAGGAAAGGATCATACTGGAATTAAACCTGTATCGCTGCTGAAGTAGAACCTGGGAAAAGTAACAGGCCTGATCAGAAGCTGAGCAGGTCCTGCGGTCCTCCGAAAAGTCTAAACCGTAGAGTCCATTAATGGTAGGCTCGGTGATGTGAAGATTCAAGTATTTTCACTTTAAAAGGCTCCGTGGCGACAGGATATGTTCAATTTTTCTCAAACCTAAGGCAGAGGCTTGAGCAAGCTAATCTCTCCTCACTTCCGCCACTTCCTAAGAATATCCCTGTACCGCCATTAGGAAAGGCAGAGAGTCTAGAAATTTCGTGCAGATGACCAAACAAAGAGATGGCAAAAGCATGAGATAGGCACCAGACACATTCAAAGGTTTATCCCAGTCCTCCCTACAGCACTAATGACTTTCCTGCTCATTCCAACTCTGAGGAAACCGAGGTCCAGAAACACGTTATCTAAGAACAGAATAGGAGGAAGTGCTCAAACGCGAAACTAAATCGCATCCCTCGACGTGCTGGCGCCATTCGCTCAATCCCGGCCCTGACCTGTGGTACTGAAGGACCCTCGCCTTTAACTCAGGAGAAAAAGACCGGTCAGCAGCAGGAAGAACTCACCTTGGCAGTGAGCACAGGCTGTGGAGAAGACAAAGTGGCCCGAATTCAGCTCTGCACTCCAGTACTGAGGCAACAGGCCCCGGCTTAAGTCCGGCGGAGAAGCGGCAGCCCCACCCCAGGGAGGAGCGAGGGCCCGGCTCCCAGAACTACGCGCAGGACGGAGGAGACCCCCGCTGTCCTGCGAAGTAGAAGAGGGAGTAGAAGCCAAAGCTGGGACTTTGCACATTCCTCCCCTGGGAACCTCTCACTCCACCAAGAACGTCTGGAAGGGCCGGGGTCCCGAAACTGTGCATGCGCACAAGCTACGTGGACAGTCTTGGGTGGTTGGCCGCGCCCACAACCGGCCCACAGTGCACCGCGCAGGCACCTCTCTAGGCATAGATACTTATACTTTCTGAGGAGATCCTCTATGATACCAGGGGGTCCTTCTGGCCACCTGTCTTTCTTTCTCTAAAGTGAATATGTCGGAATCCCCGAGCGGGCCTGATACAAAGTTTGACCAAAAAAATACAGAAAATCTTGCCTCTGCAAACCCCATTTTAGAAAGTTACTGATCTTTCACTCAGTACCTTGCACTTTAGCCCTGTGCAAAAGACTTCATAAATATGAGCTGGGGGGTATAGCAAAATTAATACAGTGCTTGCTTAACATAAAGTTCTGGGTTCAAAATCCCAGCACGGCATAAAATTGAGTCGTTATCCCAGCACTTGGGAGGTGAAATCAAGGAGGATCAGAAGATTCCATTTTTCTTGCCTCCTATACATTGACTTTGAGGCCAGCCTGAGATTTATGATCCCCTATCTAAAAGGAAAACATTTGAAGCTGGAGAGAAGGGGTGCCGCTTTTTCAGAGAACCCAAGTTCAGTACCAGCATTCATGTCAGGAGGTTCTCAACCACCTGTAACCCCAGCTCCAAGAGATTTAATACTCTCTTCTAACCACCATGAGCACCCACATAAAGGTGGTGTGTGTATGTGTGTGTGTGTGTGTGTGTCCCAGGGATAGCTTATAAAGGAAAAAACCACAATGGGCTCCAAAGTGGGTGAAGGAGGGCTATAGAGTGGTCGGCCCCTCTCCAAGTTTTTTTTTTTTTAGTAGTTTGAACATAACAGTTCCAGCTGCCCTCTTATATCTTGCTTGGCTGAGTGAAGGCTGCATTTGGGAAATTTCCAATCATAATCATCATCTCCATCCTCAGAATATATGGTCAATTTGATCTCACTCTGAGCCAAATTGTGTGTGTGTGTGTTTACAATCAAACTGCAATATGTTTTGTGTCAGCAATATGGAATGGCCAACAGACATGAAACAAAAGAATTACAGCCAAGCTAGAGGTGACTTTAAGCTAGGGAACAGGCTTCAACCTGGGGACCAGCCTTCAACAGTCTCACTACTCTGGCTGTCCTGGAACTCACTACGTAGATCAGGTTGGCCTCCAAATCATAGTAATCTGTCTGGCTCTGACTCCCAAATGCTAAAATTAAAGACGTGCACTCAGCTCTTTTCTTTTTAAAAAATTATTTTATTACCAGGTGGTGGTGATACATGCCATTAATCCTAGCAATCAGGAGACAGAGGCAAGCAGATCTCCAAATTCAAGGCCAGCCTGTTCTACAGAGTGCAACCCTGTCTCAAAAAACAATAACAAGCCGGGCGTGGTGGCGCACGCCTTTAATCCCAGCACTCGGGAGGCAGAGGCAGGCGGATTTCTGAGTTTGAGGCCAGCCTGGTCTACAAAGTGAGTTCCAGGACAGCCAGAGCTATACAGAGAAACCCTGTCTCGAAAAACCAAAAAAAAAAAAAAAAACAATAACAAAAATTTATTTTTATTTGTATGTGTGAGCGCCCAAGTATATTTCTGTATACCACATGCAGGCAGGAGCTTAAGGAGGTGAGAAATGACCTAGACCTGCAGGTCATTCTTCAGTGACAGGGTCCTGAGAGAGAGGACCGGGAGATCAGAAGATAAGCAGAAAGGTAAAGTTTGAGATGGGGAGGGTTTTCACAAACCATGTCTGTTAAGAAGTACAGCATCAGGCCAGTGATGGAGTCTCTGAGCGCTATGGCGGTGGCAGTGGATCCCATTTGGGAGGACGAGGAAGAGGAGGAGGAGGAAGAGGAGCTAGAGGAGAAGCAGTTTGTTCTTGTAGAATTGTCAGGAATCATTGATTCAGACTTTCTCTCCAAATGTGAAAATAAATGCAAGATATTGGGAATTGACACGGAAAGGCCCATCATGCAAGTGGACAACTACATGTTTGCTGGGGAGTATGAAGATACGCTTGGTCCCTGTGTTATATTTGAAGAAGGTGTTGAATGGGTGGATCCAGAGGGGACTGATAAGACGGTGCTGAAGTACAAGTGCCACACGATGAAGAAGCTGAGCATGACAAGGACGATTCTGACAGAAAAGAAGGAAGGAGAAGAAAACATAGATGGTATAGAATGGCTGCAAATGAAGGATAATGATTTCTTCTATAGACCCAACATGATTTGCAGCTTTCTCCATGAACATGAAGATGAGGCTGCAGGGCCGGCCTCTGATAAACCTGTGGAGCTGGAAAACCAAGAGAGTGAGATGAAAGGCAGTGCGGAGCAGACACAGGAGCAGGAGAAGGTGGAGCACTCGGAAGTGGAGGACCCTGCTCCTTCAGGGGAGACCCCTTCTGAGATGGAAAGTTCTGTTTTCATGGGAACTCAAGATGGAAATGTTTCTCAAAACAATCAGTCGTGAACTTTAAAGAAGTGGTCTTGTATACAATTACTGCTCAGCTGTGTCTGGCTCACCATTCCGTGTTATTGTGACAGTATGCATTTCCAGGTACATCAGGATTTAGTGTACCAGAGGAATTCAGCAAGACCATACAGGAATTCAGCTTTTAGAACATAAGAGAGAGAGCATCATAGTTAAAATGCTCTTCCAGAGGACCTGGATTCGATTTCTAGTGTATACGTGGCAGTTTGGAGTCATCTGAGACTTCAGTTTCCAGAGATCTGATGCCTGCTTCTGGCCTCTGTCAGCCCCAGGTTCTCTCCTTCTACCTTTGTGGGTTCTGGGAATTAAACTCAGGTCATCAGGCTTGTGCAGCGAACACTTTACCTGTTGGGCCACTTCACAGCCCTCTCCACACACACCCCTCCTAAAAATACTTATGTGGGGCAGTTGGTGGCACACACCTTTGATCCCAGCACTCCGGAGGCAGAAGCAGGCACATTTCTGAGTTTAAGGACAGCCAGTCTACAAAATGAGTTTCAAGAGAGCCAGGGCTACACAGAGAAACCCTGTCTCAAAAAAAACAAAAACAAAAACAAACAAACAAAAAAATCCAGGGGGGAGTGTATGGGGGACTTTTGGGATAGCATTGGAAATGTAAATGAGGAAAATACCTAATTAAAAAAATATTTTAAAAAAAAAAAAAAGGAGTACAGCATCTTATATATTATTTCCCAGGGAGAAATGGAACACAGCAGCAAGTGTCATACAATGGAACTAAATCAGGGGAAAGCTAATCAAACAATGTTGATTAAGGGGAACACAGGGTATCTCAAAAACATTACATACTAAGCTCCCCGCAGCCTTTGGACTGATAACTAAAGTCCCGTTCGGTGGGAAGAGTTGGGTTCTCAGGATCTGAAGCAGTAGCTCCCCCGAGGCCCTGGCTTCCAGCCATCACTGGCCTTGCCAAGCATATTCCTGCTTTTGAGAAGGAACTGTGCTACACACAGCGGGGGCAAAAGACTAGAAACTGCAGCAGAGGCATTTCTATGAGAGCTGTCAGGTAGTGTTTCAATGCCAGGGAAGATCTGCTGTTTAGATCTTCCTGGGTGGGTGGGATGCCTCTACACAGTCACATGTGAGTTATTAGATGGTCATATCTTTTTTTTTTTTTTTTTGCCACGGAATAGGTTTTTCGAAATAGATATCTGTTTTAGGGATGTACAAGACAAACATTGCTCTCTCTCTCTCTCTCTCTCTCTCTCTCTCTCTCTCTCCCTCCCTCCCTTCCTCTGTGTGTGTGTGTGTGTGTGTGTGTGTGTGTAACTTTTGATAGTCTGGCCCTGTTTATTATTTATTATCTACACTGTCTGGTACAGGATAAATAGCAGCCAGGACTTGTTGAAGTTAACTCGTTCTGGTTCTGTCAGAGTCAGCAGTGGCTCTACTCTGAGCCTAACTTACTCTGCAGCAACGCAGCCTCCTTCCGAGGTTACACTAGTTCAGCACAGCCATACTTTCCAGAGCAGTGTCCACAGATACGTCCAACGCGTCACTCTATCGTAGGAAACGCAATCAGAAGCCAGGGATGGTGAATTATGATCCCAACATTGGATAAATGCTGAAGCAGGAGAATTGACTTGAGTTTAAGGCCACTCTGGGCTACAAAGCATTCAGGCCAACCTGAACTAGAGTGAAACCCTGCCTCAAAAAAATAAGTAAATTTAGATCCTAATATTGTGTTTAGAATTTAGACTCCTTCAAATACATCTTACCATCAAGAGACACTATATTTCCCTTTGAGGAGGGGTCCCTGCAGATGTCAAAAAGGAAATTGAACTTCTCAAAGAGATAAGAATGAAAACATGGCACAGGTTGACTTCATCAACCTGGATCAGACTTTGGGGAATCTAATGCCAGGTGGTTCATTGTCACAGATTTAAAAGCCAGTACAGTTTGGGAAAAGGTTTCCAGGTGACAATCAGTCCAGTCACAGATGCACAATAAAGCATAAGATGTAACTACAAACCGGGCGTGGTGGCACACGCCTTTAATCCCAGCACTGGGGAGGCAGAGGCAGGTGGATTTCTGAGTTCGAGGCTAGCCTGGTCTACAAAGTGAGTTTCAGGACAGCCATAGCTATACAGAGAAACCCTGTCTCAGGAAAGAGAGAGAGAAAGACCTTTACAAAGTACATGTGACCATAAAGATGGGTTCTATAGCTAAAAGGCCTAGACTCAAGTGTGGTCTCTGACTGATGGCATAGAGGTCAGCAGGCCATAATGTACTTGTGTCATCTACCCTAAAGGTAGGTAGTGGTCTAATCATTCTGAGGAATTTGAGTAAGGTCTGCCTCCATAGCAAAAGGTGGATGAAACGAAGTCTGCATCTACAGATAGCAAAAAGGTCACCAGGTTATGAACAAAATCCACTCTCAGCTTTCTGATGGAATGCAGGTATTTGATTCTTATCACCTCTATTGAGGAGACCCCTGCATGTAATATGTATGGTTCTCTTATTGAGTACAAGGACCTTTGTACCCCCAACCTCCCATCTTAGAACTTTCTCCATCTTCTGCAAGATCTAATGGGTTCTTCATTCTTTTTCCTGCTGAATCTGGCTTTTTAAAAGTCTGAAGTACTGGGGGGTGGAGGGGGAGTTTGAAGTCCAGCAATCACTCGTGACCTTGCCACTGAATAAATTGCTGAATCATTGCTGTAACCCAGCTGCCTCCTCCCTCAACTCTGAGATCACAAGGTGTTGCATGCAAAGTGTAACCCCAGCCCTCTAAGAATTTTTCTAGCCTGGTCGGATGTCTGTTGTTTTCCAAACCTAATCTGTTTACTGAGTGTTGTGGATCAAGTCTCTAATCCAAGGACCTGGAAGTTGGAGGAGGCAAGATTAGTAAATAGCTCAAGATCAGCCTTGGCTACGTAGCAAGTTAGAGGCAAATCTGGGCTACAGAAGACCCTGACCCAAAAATAATTAAATAAATAAATAAGACATAATTTTGAACGGTGTAGTTTATGGTTTGGGTCATTACCCTAGCTGGCTTTCTATTCCTCTACATGTGACACAGATCAAAACCAACATGGGGAGAAAAAGGCTTGTTTCACCTTACATTGCCATGTCACAGGCTTGCAAGGAAGTCAGAACTGGAACTCAAGCAGAATCCTAGAAATAGAAACTGAAGGAGAGACTCAAGGGGCTCTAGCAGGCCTGAGCATGGCAAATGCAGGCCAGACCTAGGCAAACATGGCTCTGGCCAGCTTTGCCCTTCCTAATTCCCTCTGCCTTGATAAAAACTATTAGGTTGCATTCTTAAAGCTAGACCCCCCCAAGGCCTAGTCCCTTATTTGGCCACTTCCTCCTCCTGAATCTGACTACGAAGGTCCAGCTATCAAAGCCCCCTTCGAGTCCCCTAATTAACATGCCCAACTAAAATTAAACACCTCTTCCTAAGACCAGGTTTCCTTTTATAAACTGCTATTTGCCTATGGGCAGTGTCTGTCTGTCTCCTCTGACCTTTTTCCCTCTAGGGCAAATATCTCTTTCCCTTCCCCCTTGTTCCTTTCCCCCTCTATTTCCTTCCTGTCTTTGCCTCTAGTTTCCTGCCCTTTGTCTCTCTGAGGCAAATCTCCTCTGAGCTGAAAACTTAAGTCTTCAGGTGTCTTGTGCCAATACAGATCCTTTCAGAGACAATGGAGAAACAAGGCTTACTGGCTCCTTCTCCACAGCTTGCAGAGCATGTTTACAGATACAGCCCAGGAACACCTGACCAGAGATGCACAGTGGGCTGCAGCCTGTCACAGCAGTCCTTAATCAAGAAAATGGCCCCATAGGCAAGCCCTCAGGCCTGTGGATGGAGGTGGGTCCTCAGCTTTGAGAGCCCCTCTTCCCAGGTGACTCTTTTTTTGTTTTGTTTTGTTTTGTTTTGTTTTGTTTGGATTTTCGAGACAGGGTTTCTCTGTGTAGCCCTGGCTGTCCTGGAACTCACTTTGTAGACCAGGCTGGCCTCGAACTCAGAAATCCGCCTGCCTCTGCCTCCCGAGTGCTGGGATTAAAGGCGTGCGCCACCACCGCCCGGCCCAGGTGACTCTTATTTGTGTCAAGTTGACAAAAACTAAGCAGCACAGACACACAGTGTGGCCTTTCTAAAAGCAGCCTTTCTCCCTCCATTTAACAAAACTTCTACCTTGGTCTTCTTAGTGGTCCCAGAGATTTTAGGAAACACTTCATCTCTGGCAGCCTTGACAAGCTAGGCTCAAACCCTTGTCTCTGAAACATCAATGAAATGTACAAAGGGGACAGCAAGATGAGCAAAAAACAGTGTAAACATTGACATAACATGACTGTATTTAGCCATTGAGGGGACAAAAGATAGTGTTAGGCCTCCATACCTGGATAGATAGCTTAAGCCTTAAGCTAGGGTCTCCCAGTAAAGGAGTGTGTGTGTAGGAGGGGCGACTTGGAGTTATTTTGGTCATTTTAACCAAGCCTCCAAGAACACTTTATCTCTGAGGACTTGGCTGATAGCTGTATTGCAGGAAGGCAGGGGAAGTGTGGGTGGGCTAGAAAGAGAAAAGACTGTGGCTGAAAGGTATCCTTGCAGGCTAGAGAAGCAGTTTGGAAGACTGGGTTGAATTAGTGCACTGAAAGGAAATGCAGCTTTTAAAAGCCAGTCAAAGCCAGGCTGGCGGCAGAAGCTCCAGTTTAAACTGATTATTAATCAAGGTCTCCTTACATAGGCTCTAGGGCTTGGGCAGACTAAAACAAGTCTTATTGAGGGTGAAGGGGGTGTCCACCCACTAATAGAGGCCTCAGCCTACCCAGAGGGGAGTGGGATCGTTGCTTTGGCTTTCAAGTATCAAAGCACAGTTGCTAAGCTAAGGCTATGTGTGGGTAGAAAGGGACAACAAGATAAGAGGGGTAAAATGTGTAAAGGCCCTAGAGCTGGGAAGCTGGATTGGGATATTGGGATGTGGAAAAGTAGGGTTAGAAGTAAGGTGGGGAGCTACTGGGAACCCCCTGCCACTTGTCCTTTCGGGTTCTGCTGATATCACCAAGATCCCCCAGAATTTGGAAGTCAAACATGCCATTTTCAGGCTATTGGAACAATTTATACTGGAACCAGACAGTATAAATTATGCTTGTGGCATAATTTTAAAAGGATGGATACCCTGGCAGTGGTGGTGTATGCATTTAATCCCATAACTCAGGAGACAGAGGCTGGCAGGCAGATCTCTGAGTTTATAGAGTGTGTTCTAGGACAGCCAGGACTACACAGAGAAACTCTGTCAAAAGAGAGAAAGAAAGAAAGAGAGAAAGAAAGAAAGAAAGAAAGAAAGAAGAGAGAGAGAAAGAGGGAAAGAGAGAAAGAAAGAAAGAGAGAAAGAGAAAAAGAGAAAAAGAGAGAAAGAGAGAAAAGAGAAGAAAAAAGAAAAGACAAAGAAGAGAAAAGAAAAGAAAGAAAAAAAAGAAAAGAAAAGAAAAGAAAAGAAAAGAAAAGAAAAGAAAAGAAAAGAAAAGAAAAGAAAAGAAAGCATGATGACTCAAGGAGGAAGATGGACTTTGGAAAACTGGGAACCCTTCCTCTTGAGGAAGAACTCAGGGTGTTCTGAGGATTCCAGGCCCGTTGACAGGCATTCCCATCAGTATTTGAGGCAGCAGCAGATCCTCTCTGGGAGAGGTCAGAAAAGGCACAAAAGAAATGGCAACAGACCTTGGCCACCCTGAGCTTCAGCTTAGACAGTGCCAGGGCACTAATCTCACAGGCACCTTGGGAGAGAGGCAAGCAGGCAGAAGGGATCAGTTGCCGCTTATGGGAGTGGAGCTGAGTTCAGCACTGGGCATGAGCACAAGAAGCAAGAGGACTCCCTGGTCTTCCAAAGCTAAAGAAGGGAGGGTAAGAGGAAGAAAAGGGAGAAATATCACCTGATGGATTACCAAGAGAGAATTCAGAGAGGTTAAGACCTGCTAAACACTGTATGTGGTTTTGGGTTTCGACAGAGTCACCCTAACCTGGATCTGAAAATCCCAACAAGCAGACAGCAACTCTCTTGTAATCAGAGGGTGAAGCTTGAAGGAGTGGGAGAGGGCAGAATCAAAAGCCAGGATCCCGAGGGGAGCTGCCACCACATGATGCTTCTGGATTGCAAGGAGGTCCAGTGGGGAATGGTTTTGTGCACTGTGTATTCAGGTGCTGATTTTTGTGCCTAGAGACCTGGTTGTAGTCCAGGTGTTGGCATGGTCGTTATTATTGAAGCTTCTCCTGTCTCAGTGTGGTGTAAAAATTGTTCTCCATCACCTCTGACTGGTTAATAAAATGCTGATCAGAGTTAAGAGCACTGAATGCTCTTATGAATGTCCTGAGTTCAATTTCCAGCAACCACACGGTGTCTTACAACCATCCGTAATGGGATCTGATGCCCTCTTCTGGTGTGTCTTAAAGCAGCTACAGTGTACTCATATAAATAAAATAAATCTTAAAAAAATAAAAATAATAGTAATAAAAAAGAGCTGATAACCTATAACTGGACAGGAGAGTTAAGGCAGGACTTCTGACCCCAATGAGGGAGCTGCCATGACGACCCAGGGTGAGACTAAGATGACAGGTGAACGGAGCACGTGACTGGGAAGTAGCCAGCATAGTCATGTGAGAATGGATGAGTATCTGTCCAGCCTGAGTCTTATTAATAAACATAATTGTTTCATTACTCAGGAACAAGGGAGACATAGAAAGCCCCAAATAATACTTTTACAGAGGTCCTTGCTCCAAGTACCTGTCCTCAAGCAAGGCACCAAATGTAGGAGGAAAGAAGAGGAGGTGGCTCTATAGAAGTGACAGGTTTATTTCAGAATAAACCTGAGAAGAGAAAGAGTGGACTTACCTAACAGTCTAGAACTTTATTCAGATCTGACGTGAGGGGGTTGAGTTCCTTCCTAATTCAGCCACACACTGTTAATGTTAAACTAGGACATTCAGGTTTGTTATTAATTGTTTTGACTTTGGTACCATTCCAGCTGGCACATGATCACAGGACGGGCAGGAGCTGGGATGGAGTTGCCTCTGAGTCTTGCTCTTGTTCCCAGAAGCACTTACAGCCAAGACTGAGGGCCTGACTGTGATTCCCAGGATACTCCCTGTGGAAGAAAAGAACAGACTTCCATAAGCTGTCTTCTGACCTCCATAAACATACGTGTAGACAGAAACACACACACAAGTACAGGAATGCAGTAGTTCTTTTACTTTTTTTTTTTTAAGATTTATTTATTATATCTAAGTACACTGTAGCTGTCTAGTGTACAGAGCTAGTTTCAGGGCATTAAGGGGTACACAAAGAAACCCTATCTCAAAAAAACAAAACAAAAGAGCTGGAGAGATAGCTCAGTGGTTAAGAGCACTGACTGCTCTTCAGTTCCCAGCAACCACATGGTGACTCCCAACCATCTGTAATGGGATCTGATGCCCTCTTCTGGTGTGTCTGAAGACAGCTACAGTGTACTCATATACATAAAGTAAATCTTTAAAAAAAAAAAAATACCGGGTGTGGTGGCACACGCCTTTAATCCCAGCACTCAGGAGGCAGAGGCAGTCGGATTTCTGAGTTTGAGGCCAGCCTGGTCTACAGAGTGAGTTTCAGGACAGCCAGGGCGATACAGAGAAACCCTGTCTCGAAAAAAAAAAAAAAAGAACACTGGCTGCTCTTGAGTTCAATCCCCAGCACCCATGTGGTGGCTCACAAACATCTATACAGGGATCTGATGCCCTCTTCTGGCCTGCACGTGTACATGTAGCAGAACATTCATACATTAAATAAATTAAAAAAAATTTTTTTTTGTTTTTTTTTTTGTTTTGTTTTTTCGAGACAGGGTTTCTCTGTGTAGCCCTGGCTGTCCTGGCACTCACTTTGTAGACCAGGCTGGCCTCGAACTCAGAAATCTGCCTGCCTCTGCCTCCGGAGTGCTGGGATTAAAGGCGTGCACCACCACCGCCCGGCTTTAATTTTTTTTTTTTAATTTTTAAAATGAAATTAATTTCAGGGCTGGCTAGATAACCTGCATTCCATCCCTGGAACCTACTTACCCACACAATTAAAGGAGAGAATTGACTCCTGAAATTGTATTCTGATCTTGAACACACACATACACATACACACATACACACACACACACACACACATATACACCATCTACACACACACCAACACCCTAGGTCAGCTACAGCATCTGTGTCAAGGTTACAGTTCTGAAAGCTATGAAGCAGGCAGAAACATGGCCTATCAGATTTCTGAGTTCCAGGCCAGCCTGGTCTACAAGTGAGTTCCAGGACAGCCAGGGCTATACAGAGAAACTCTGTCTCTGAAAAAAAAAAGAAAAGGAAAGGAAAGAAAGAAACATGGCCTGTGAGTAAGTGCCAGCTCAGTCACTGCTTGCTGTGTGGTGCTTAAAGAGACAGAAACAGTTACAGAGTGAGCACGTGGACTAGGAAGGAGGTGTGCTCAGCATGCTCTCTCCTTTCTAAACTAGGGGACAGGAGGGAGGGCTGGAGAGTCAAGCCATCCTCATACATTCTGAAAATACTAGCTTTTGGCAGGTGTTTCTGGCCCATAAGAGGACTGTAGTCGGTCCAAAGGTGAAGGAAACACTCTGCTCCAGTCTCTTGAGTTCTCGGTTTTATTTGCTGGCACTTCCTTCTCGGGCTATCTGACTGTCTGAATGAGAAGAACAGCACAGCTTAGGTTTCCACTCAGTCCAGAAAGTCAGGACCAAATTTAAGAAAAATCTAGTGGCACCTTTCATCCCAGTACTCAGGAGGCAGAGGCAGGCGGATCCCTGTAAGTTTGAGGCTAGTCTGATCAACAGAGGGTGGTCCAGCCAACCAGGGATAGATAGAGAGACTCTGTCCCAAAACAAACAAACAAAAAACAGAAAGAACAAAGAAAGTCTGCACTATTTCCGATCCATGAGTGTGTGTGTGTGGTGTATAAATAAAGTTTTATTTAGCTATTTATTATTTGTACGTGTGTATGATGGGGCATATGCCATAGATTAGGGCATATGTGTTGATTAAGATAAGGGGTCAACTTTAGAGTTTATTCTCTCCTACCTTTATGTGGGTCCCAGGAATTGTACCACAAGTGCTTCAGTCAATTTTATATATGTATATGTACATATGTGTGTGAACACATATAATTAAACTTTATTAACTTTTATTATTATTATTATTATTATTATTATTATTTTGTTTTTTCAAGACAGGGTTTCTCTGTGAAGCCCTGGCTGTCCTGGAACTCACTCTGTAGACCAGGCTGGCCTTGAACTCAGAAATCCACCTGCCTCTGCCTCACAAGTGCTGGGATTAAAGGCGTGCACCACCACTGCGCAGCTTAACTTTTATTATTATTACTATTACTTTGGCTTTTGAGACAGGGTTTCTTTGTATAGCCATGACTGTCCTGGAACTAGCTCAGTAGAACAGGCTGCCCTCAAACTCATAGAGATCCCCCTGCCTCTGCCTCCAGAGTGCTTGCATTAATAATAGGAACCTCCTCATCTGGCTTCTTTTTGCTTTTGTTAGAGGCAGGGTCTTTTTGTGTATCCCTGACTGGAGCGCATAGCCAGTCAGGCCTGGCCTCCAACTAACATATATCAATCTGCCTCTGCTTCCTGAGTGCTGAGGTAAAAGGGGTTAGGTATAGGTATAGGGGTTATTAAAAAAAAAAAAAAAGATTAACTTTATATGAGTATACTGTTGCTATCTTCAGACTCACCAGAAGAGGGTACTGGATCCCATTACAGATGGTGGTGAGCCACCATGTGGTTGCTGGGAATTGAACTCAAGACCTCTGGAAGAGCAGCCAGTGCTCTTAACCACTGAGCCATCTCTTCAGCCCTGGGGGATGTTTTTTGGAGACAAGAGTTTTACTGTGTAGTCCTAGCTGTCCTTAAATTCTCCCTGTTGACCAGTCTGTCCTTGAATTTGCAGAGTTCTACCTGCCTCTACCACCCAAGTGCTGGAATTACAGGTCTGTACCACCACCATCCAGCTGAGGTGTCCTTTTTAAAACTGCATTTAAAATTTTATGTTGTGTATGTATGTGTGTCAGGAGTAGGTTCTTTCCTTTTATCTTGTGTTTCCTGGGAACTAAACTCAGTTTTTCAGTCTTGGCAAGTGGGGGCTTTTCTTCTGCCCGCTTTTTGATAAATTGCTTAGCAAGTACACACCATTATCAGTTGGTTTGCTCTAAGTCAGTCCAGATGCCCTTGGAGGAGAACAGACAAGGTTGATACCATCAGACATTAAGTATTCTCCCAGGTTCAAGAAGTGCCTGAGGGCAAGATTGAGCCAACAAGATTGGTCAATACTTGAGCAAGCAGCACTAAGTGGGTTCCACACACAACAAAGGTGAGGACATGACAGTGGGAGGAAGACATGTTGGGGGTGTCAGCGGGAACGAGAATGAGTGTGACCATGTGTGCATGTATGAAACTGTTTATTTTCAAGGTCTGAGACACTGGTGATGTGGCTCAGAGTGGGTAAAGTGCTTTCATTGTAGGCCTGAAGTGCTCAGTTTGATTTCCCAAGGCTTATTTAAAGATGAAAGGAGAGAACCAACTGCACAAGATGTCCTCTGACCTCCACACACACGCTGTGGCGAATGTGCACCTCCCAAAAGCATACACCTCCACAATGATATTTTTGTTTGTTTGTTTTTTCGAGACAGGGTTTCTCTGTATAGCCCTGGCTGTCCTGGAACTCATTTTGTAGACCAGGCTGGCCTCGAACTCAGAGATCTGCCTGTCTGTGCCTCCCAAGTGCTGGGATTAAAGGCGTGCGCCACCAAGCCCAGCTCTTTCTTTCTTTCTTTCTTTCTTTCTTTCTTTCTTTCTTTCTTTCTTTCTTTCTTTCTTTCTTTCTTCCTTCCTTCCTTCCTTCCTTCCTTCCTTCCTTCCTTCCTTCCTTCCTTTCTTTCTTTCTTTCTTTCTTTCTTTCTTTCTTTCTTTCTTTCTTTTTAATGATTAAGAAGCAAATGGGGCGGCTGGAGAGATTGTTCGGTGGTTAATGAATGGTACTGACTGCTCTTCTAGAGATCCTGAGTTCATTCCTAGCAACCACCTGGTGGCTCACAACCACCTATAATGGGATCTAACACCCTCTTCTGGTGTGTCTGAACACAGCTACCAGTGTACTCATATACATAAAGTAAATAAATATCTTTTATTTTTTTAGAAAAAAGAAAGGAGTGGGGGGCTGGAGAGATGGTTCAGCAGTTAAGAACACTGGCTGCCCTTCCAGAGGACCTGTGTTCAATTGCTAAAACCCATATGGCAGCTCAAAACTGGCTATAACTCCAGTTCCAGGGGATCTGGGACCACCACACAGATGTACACACAATGCACATAAAAATAAAAAAGAAGTTTCTGACCCCAAATATACACTGAGAAGAATCCCAGATATAGCAAGAGAAGTACAAACATCACAGGTCAGATGGCTGTCCGCCTGTCTAGAGACGGGAACCTGAACAACTGTGCTCTCTCCCCCACTGCTTTCTCCTTATATAGTCTACTGCCTGGAGTGGACATAGAAGACAGGTATTTTTTGTTGTTGTTGTTTTGGCTTTTTTTTCAGGACAGGGTTTCTCTGAATAGCCCCGGCTGTCCTAGAACTCACTTTGTAGACCAGGGTGGCCTCGAACCCAGAAATCTGCCTGCCTCTGCCTCCCAAATGCTAGGATCAAAGGCTTGTGCCACCACGCCCGGCAAAAGGCACTTTTTGTTTGGTGTGGTGTTGGTTTGCTGTGTGTTTGCTGTTTGGTATGGATGTATGTGTTCCTTTGCCAAAATATGCATGTGTGTGTGTGCTTAAGCCAGAGATCAACATAGGATGCATTCTTCAGTCATATGTCTGCCTTATTAATTTATTTTTTAAATCATTGATGGTATAGAATATTCATGAACCACATTTTTTAAACCTTTTAGTTTCAGATTTTTTAAAAAAACATTTATTGAATGTACATGAGTAGCCCTGTAGCTGTCTTCAGACACACCAGAAGAGGGCATCAGATCCCATTACACATGGTTGTGAGCCACCATATGATTGTTGGGAATTGAACTCAGGACCTCTGGAAGAGCAGCCAGTGCTCTTAATCACTAAACCATCTATCTCTTCAGCCCCCCCCCCCCCTTATTATTTTTGAGACAGTCTTTCACTGGATTTGGAGCTAACTGGCTGTCCAGGAAACTTCATAAATACTCCTTTCTTCACTTTTAAACCAAAATGGCTTTGAACTCACAGAGATCTGCCTGACAGCCACTGTCTCCCAAGTTATGGGATTTAAGGCACTTGCCACCAAACCTGGTCCCAATTTGTTTTACTGAGATAAGGTCTCACAGAGCTGAGGCTGGCATGGAACTTCAGGTCTTTTTGCCTCTACATCCCAAGTTCTAGAATTAGAAGCTTGCATCACTGTTAGAAATATAGAAATGAGTATGGAACTGGGAGGAAGTCTTGCAGAAGGCACAAGCCACGTTCCTGTTTACACAGCCTGGAAAACTGTTGTAAAACCAACCGGCCTTCATGACAAAGACACAGTTTAGAAAAACAACAAAATGCCTTACTTCTGGAATTACAAATTTTATTAACAGAGAGCTAGCCATGAGGTCAGTCAGACCTAGAGTGGTTTCAAAATCAAGTTAGATACAAAGTCATTAAGAAAACTGTAGCTGGCCGGGCGGTGGTGGCGCAGGCCTTTAATCTCAGCACTTGGGAGGCAGAGGCAGGCGGATTTCTGAGTTCGAGGCCAGCCTGGTGTACAGAGTGAATTCCAGGACAGCCAGAGCTATACAGAGAAACCCTGTCTCAAAAACAAACAAACAAACAAACAACCCCCCCCCCAAGAAAAGAAAACTGTAGCTGTGCCTCTGAAGCTTTGTCTCCGGACTTCGAGAATACTCCTTTGTGGTTAATGTCCTTGGGGTTGCAGATAGGTTGTTCCAGCTCCATTGCAAACTTGCTGCTCTTACAGAGGACCCAGGTTCAAATCCCAGCTTCCACATGGCAGCGCACAACTGTCTGTAACTCAGGTACCAAGGCATCCCCACATGTGCACTAAAGGGGCTACAAAAGGCTCCTTGGCTTTACTACGTTATGATCTTCCTCCCAGTCCTCCCTCTTCATGAGCTACCTAGAGGATCATGAAGTAAAACACCTTAGAAGAAAGATCTAGGCCCAGCAATGGTGGTACATGTCTTTAGTCCTAGCACTTGGGAGGCAGAGGCAGTTGGATTTCTGAGTTCAAGCGTAGCCTGGTCTACAAAATGAGTTTCCAGGATAGCCAGGGCTACACAGAGAAACCCTATCTTGAAAAATCAGAGACAGAGAGACAGAAACAGAGCAGATTCAGTCCTCTGTGATTTAGGAGGAAAAAAATGCAATTATTAACCCATAAATATGTCACCTACATCATAAATATTCACTTTTTTAAAAGCCACAATCCCGCATCCATTGTGCTGCCATCCCTAATTTGGGGAAGCCCACTCCCTCTCTCTGGAATGCTTGCTTGGATTTGCTGCCTGCATCTCCCAACTGAATTCTTTCCAGGATACAAGAACTGAGAGAACCCTGTAACACCACCATGCCAAGTCTGCAAAGGCCCTCCCTCTCCCCCATAAAGAAATTTAAAAAAAAGTGTTACTTGTCTATACTATGTGTGTATGCACGTGGGTGTGTGTGTGCATGAGCACAAGCATCCTGGAGGCAGAAGAGGATGTCGGACCCACTGGAGCTGGAGGAACAGGGGAGTAGGTTGTTCAGAGATAGTAGTCGGGGAGGAGTGGAACAAAGCAGTGTCTCCTCCTGGAAGGGAGCAGCACACCCACAGCAGCTGTCAGATGTGACCGTCAGCATAAGATCAAGTCACTCTCGTGTGGAGAAGAGACTTGTAAGCACCACTCCAAACTGAGGAACTATTGACAGTTGATGGCTTTTGGGGAAGGAGTGTCAGCTTTTTTAAAGGGTGTATTTTCATATATTTAACACATGGTAGTAGATGGTCTTATGACCATAAGCACATGGACAGAACAAACTGAACTCAATGGGTGATTAAAAAAAAAGGGGGGGGGGCTGGTGAGATGGCTCAGCGGGTAAGAGCACTGACTGCTCTTCCAAAGGTCCTGAGTTCAAATCCCAGCAACCACATGGTGGCTCAAAAAAAAACATCCGTAACGAGATCTGATGCCCTCTTCTGGAGTGTCTGAAGACAGTGTACTTAGATATAATAATAATAATAATAAATAAATCTTTAAAAAAAAAGGGTAGGGTTGGCAGCTGACAATCGTTTGTAACTCCAGTGTCAGAGGATCTAATGCTCTCTGCTGAGGGCACTACACACATGTGATGCACAGACAGACATTCAGACAGAACACTTATGTACATAAAATGAATGAATTCAGAAAAATACAGGAAGCAGACATAGAAGGATCGATGCAATTTAGAGACCACCCTGGGTTAATCTTAAAATCCTGTCTCCAAAACACAAAATAAATATATTAAATAATAAAAATAAAAATAAATTAAGTAGGGGCTGGAAGATGGCTCAGCAGTTAAGAGCACTGACTACTCTACCAGAGGTCCTGAGTTCAATTTTCAGCAACCACATGGTGGCTTGCAACCATCTATAATGGTATCTGATGCCTTCTTCTGGTGTGTCAGAAGACAGATACAGCCAGGCGTGGTGGCGCACGCCTTTAATCCCAGCACTCGGGAGGCAAAGGCAGGCAGATTTCTGAGTTCGAGGCCAGCCTGGTCTACAAAGTGAGTTCCAGGACAGCCAGGGCTATACAGAGAAACCCTGACTCAAAAAACAAAACAACAACAACAAAAAACAGAAGACAGATACAGTGTACTCATATTTAAAAAGAAAGAAAGAAAGAAGAAGAAAGAAAAAAGCTGGGCATGGTGTCATACGCCTTTAATCCCAGCACTTGGGAGGCAGAGGCAGGTGAATTTCTGAGTTCAAGACTAGCCTGGTCTACAGAGTGAGTTCCTAGACAGCCAGGTCTACACAGAGAAACCCTGTCTCGAAAAAACAAAACAAAACAAAACAAAACAAAACAAAACAAAACAAAAAAAAAACCCAAACCCAAAAACAAACAAACCAAAAACCCCCAAACAAACAAACAAACAAAAACAAAGGGGAAAAAAGAAAGAGAAGGAAAGAAAGAAAAAGAAATTTGGAGCCGGGCGTGGTGGCGCACGCCTTTAATCCCAGCACTCGGGAGGCAGAGGCAGGCGGATTTCTGAGTTCGAGGACAGCCTGGTCTACAAAGTGAGTTCTAGGACAGCCAGGGCTACACAGAGAAACCCTGTCTCGAAAAACCAAAAAAAAAAAAAAAGAAATTTGGAAAAAAAACCTCACTTTTTGGAGATATTTTGGGACCAAGGGAAAGAGTCAAGAACACTAGTGGGAACTAAGTATAGAAGTTATTACTTATTGTCATTGAGTAGATTCCTGCAGAGGCGTCTGGGGTAGAATCGTCACTTCCCCTCTCCCACTCTATCCCTTGAAAGTGCAACTTAGCCCAACAATGCAGGACTCTAG